>NC_089259.1:14603642-15228642 GCF_963930625.1 Muntiacus reevesi
TAAATGGCACGTCAGCTCTAAAATCAATTTAGAGCAAGTAGAAGCTCTAACTGGTTGAGAGAGACACTGCATCTATTTCTGGTCCTGCTCTTTCGAGGGTACACGAACGCTTTCTCTGATTGCTGTCACAGAGATCAATAATAATTATGGCTCACCAATTCGCTCCCAAAATAAAAACATTTCAGCTGATGAGAAGTGAGCACTAAATTAGCTCTGGCTCTTTTTGCTGCAGGGCAGTTTTCCCAGCCAGAAATGCCATTTGTGAGAGTTGTGTTTATGGAATGGGTCCCACTTCCCGCTCAGAGTGGGCGGGGGAGGGACGGGTGGCAGAAAACCCTGTCCGACCTCTGGAACTGAACCAGAATTGGCAGTGGGGTAGCAGGAGTGAGACATCCTGCCTCCAGAGAGCCGCCCTCTTCTCTCAGCCCCATCACTGCCCTTGGCCCTGGAGCACCAGGAAAAGCTTTGCTACTCCCATGGTGGCCTCTTAGTATCAGGGGCTCCCAATAATTCTTGGTCATTATCTGCTAAGGTTTTGGTGGGAATGAACTGCTGCCATAAGGATCAGTAAGAACCTGTTGTGTTTCTGGATGGTGGTGGTGGTGATGTTTGTGGGCAAGAGATGGGGATCAGGATGAGCATAGGGCTGGAGATCGTGTGGGGATGACCCACCGTGGGCTACACACTCTAACCCCAAGGCACTGTTTTCCAAACTGTTGGTCACTTTTACAGGAAAAGTGAGCATTACAGCTGCCTAGGGGCATCCTTGGAGGGTGTGAGGCAGAGGCCCTTCAACCAAGGCTACTAGGTCCAAGTCCACTAGCATAAACAGTGCTTTTGTGCATATTACAAAAAAGACCCCTCTAAACACAAAGATTTCAAAAAGGTTCCCAGCTGATGAAGCCCTGAATCAAGGCCCGTGGATTTAGGAGAAGAAGGTACCCACCTCTCTGAAATATGACCCTTCTTCCCCAAGTGTGAGGACTGGGCACCTGTTCTACATTTTGTGCCACAGGGATGAAACTGAAGCTAGTTCCTACCCTTTTCTTCTTCCCATCTGGAAGGTAGACATGATGCTGGAGCTGAAGCAGCCATTTTACAACCATGAGGTAGTGTGCCAACCTGCTTCGGAAGATGGAAGGAAAGATGAGTGGAGTCTGGGTCCTTAATGCCTTTATTGAATCACTACTCTAGCCCTGGACTCACTATCCCTGGACCTCTTTTTATGTGAAAAAGAAATTTCCTATTTTGAACCTGTTAATTTTAGCTCACGCCTGCCCACGGAACCACACCTGATATTTTACTTCTAGGGCAGACCATCACCAGAATGCCACATTCAACCTGTGTCCTTGATTCAATCAGGACCCACAGTGATAGTGCAGGGAAAAGTGATCCTGAGATGAACATCTGAAGGGAATTCTGAGAAGGGTGCCCCCTTCTGTTAATTAAATATTCTGTTGTAGCTAAAACACCTGTCATGGAAGCAGGGAATGAGGACAGTAGCTGATAGGTGAATGGTAAAGGAATCTGGACTTCTGGTTCTTGGCAAGTTTATCTTTGTAAACATCACTCACACCTCCTTCACAACAGGATTTTATGATCCCTCTTCCGCAGTGTTCACTGAAGACCAGAAGTTCACCCTAAGGTGGCAGGGCACCCTTCTCAAAATTCCCTTCAGATGTTCATCTCAGGATCACTTTTCCCTGCACTATCACTGTGGGTCCTGATTGAATCAAGGACACAGGTTGAATGTGGCATTCTGGTGATGGTCTGCCCTAGAAGTAAAATATCAGGCATGGTTCAGTGGGCAGGCATGAGCCAAAAACATGCCAGCACAGGTGGATGCTACACAGAGAAGCCGACAACCCGAATGTTAACAATCCCCACAGAAAAGTGAAGTGAAAGTCACTTAGTCAAGTCTGACTCTTTGCAGACCCATGGATTGTATAGTCCATGGAATTCTCCAGGCCAGATTACCTGAGTGGGTAGTCTTTCCCTTCTCCAGGGGATCTTCCCAACCCAGGGATCCAACCCAGGTCTCCTGCATTGCAGGTGGATTCTTTACCAGTTGAGCCACAAGGAAAGCCCAAGAATACTGGAGTGGGTAGCCTATCCCTTCTCTAGTGGATCTTCCCGACCCAGGAACCCAACTGGGGTCTCCTGCATTGCAGGCAGATTCTTTACCAACTGAGCTATCAGAGAAGCCCATATAAGATCCATGCAGCTTGTCTGACACCGGTGGGTCTGAAGTGTCACCGGGCAAAACAAGTGTTTCGTGTCTTTAAACAGGTATGTGTGTGTGTGTGCACATGTTTTTACACATGTGCAGAGATGAGTAGAGACAAGACGTGGCATGAGAAACTTCTCTCCTGTGTCCCTTTCCTACTGCATGTCCTACCCCACCTCCACCCCGACTGACTCCCAGTGTCTTCATCTTTCTTGTATCAGTCAGAATAGACTGGGTCATGCCACGGTAATGAGCAAAGCCGATCTTAGTTGCTTAGATTAATTAAAGGTCTATTTCTTGCTTATGCTGCATGTGCTTTGAGGGTTGCAGGAGGACTCTCTTGACATCATTGTCATTCCCACCTCAGGACCCTGGTCATCAGGAGTAACCTTATCTGGCAAAGTCCCAGTCACTGTAGAAGAGGAGGGAAAAAGTCTAAGGCAGTGCTGTCTAATAGAAATATAATTTGAGCTGCATATATACTTTTTCTAGGAGCCTCATTAAAAGGGCAAAATGAAGATGATTCAGGTGAAATTAATTTTGATACTGTCTTTTATTTAGCCCCATGTTATAATTTCCCCATGAGTATTTCATGCTTATAGCACATCTCAGTTTGGACCAGCCACGTTTCCAGTGCTCGGTAACCACACTTGGCTGGTGGCTGCCATACTGGGCAATGCAGCTTCAGGGTTTCACTCTTGCAGTTACAGTCTTGGTCTAGAAGTGACCAATGCACATTCTTCTGCTTCCAACCCATTGGGTAAAACCTGTCATGTGGCTCCATGTGACAAGCCTTCCCTACCCCTTAACACAAAGGAGTGGGACTATTTGACATATAGCAATTTTGACCAGCAAGCCCACCTCGGCCATCACCATCCTTCATTGGGCCATCCCACTGGTGGTGCCTGCTCTGGCATGGATGTCTTCTGGGCCAGCAGTCTGTTTTGGCTTGACTCCCTTTCTTGCTTGGCCAAGGAATGGAAGGCAGATATGACAAATCTTGCAGATGACCCAGAAGATATAGGTCACTTTTTTTTTTTTTAATGTAAGAAATTCTTGGAAGTTTAGAACCCAGTGAAATCATCCCAGCTAACCAACCATAACCTGCTTACTAAAAATGGAGGTAATTGGGTGGGTCAGAGGCCAGAGTTTCAGGAAGAAAGGGAGGGTATTCATGGATGAAAAGGATCTTTCCATCCTTTACATTTGCCAGTACTTTAACTTCCTTTTTGGCTATGTTGTTGCTGGTGCCCCCAAGCACCCCACCCCCACCACAGCTAGGAGGCAGGAACAGGTTGACTCCCTACTATATTCTACATAATATAGCGTGATATATGGGTACCAAATTTTTTTTATACTAGAAGCTCTTAGAGGTCTGGACCATGACTTATTATTGAATCTCTAGTACTGCGTGGTATATTGTAGATGCTCAATACATATCCGAATGAATGAATTTTATGTTAACTTTCACAAAACCATTTTCTGAGATGTTTATATTTTTAATGGCACCATTAAATGAATGGGAGTGAGTTAAGTGAATGGGAGTCAGAATTGGCCCGCCTGTCAGCCGTGCAGGTGTTATTGAAGAACTTGCAGGTAGTCATTGACATGGCCTCTCCTTGAGAGTCTTTCAAGTAGGCAGATGAACATGTAAAATGTCTGTAATATGCAGATGTATGCCGCTTTATTTTTTTTAAACTTATCTATTTTTTAATTGGCGTATAATTGCTCTGCAATGTTGTGTTTCTGCTGCACAACAGTGTGAATCCGCTCTATGTAGACAGATACCCCTTCCCTCTTAAGCCTCCCTGCGCCCTCATCCTACCCATCCAGGTCATCACAGATCATCCAGCTGAGAGCCCTGTGCGGTTCAGCAGTTTCCCACCACCTGTCTGTTTTACGAGTGATGGTGTATTTATGTCAATTCTGCTCTCTCCATTTGTCCCCCCTCTTCTTCCCTGCTGGTGTCCACAAGTCTGTTCTCTACATCTGTGTTTCCATTCCTGCTCTGTAAATAGGTTCATCGGTACTGTTTATATGGATGCCATATATATACATGCATTAATAAGATGTACATTACTTTAATTGTAGGTTTTCCTTACTATTCAGGTGTGCTGAGGCCAGCAGCTTGGGGGACAGTTACTATTGGAAAGATAGCTGGTTACTCACAGTTCCCAGGAGGAGGGGGGCCTGCCGTGCTATGTAGGGCGAGGTGGGAAACAGCAGAGGGACTGAGGGGGTGTGTGGGCAAGAGCCCTTACTGGGGTTTTTGCTGGAAATGCTGGCGGAGTAAGCAGGTTAGTGTTGGCTAGTTCAGAAGATTCCATTGAGTCTGGCAGGCAAGTACTGCCTTTATTTGTCTGGTACCTGGTCCCGGGGGGTTAAGGCTCAATGTGTGACTGCCCAATAGAGATGGTGGGAGTGTGGGCTCTGGATTGGTTAGTCCCTCCAGGCTCCTTTGTCCATGGGATTCTCCAGGCAAGAATACTGGAGTGGGTTGCCATTCCCTTCTCCAGGGGATCTTCCCAACCCAGGGATCGAACCTGGGGCTCCTGCATTGAAGGCAGATTCTTCACCACTGTTATTATTGGAACATTTATATTAAAATAGTTATTTGGCTGCACCGAGTCTTAGCTGTGACTTGTGACATCTTCAATCTTTGTTGCAGCCTGTGGGATCTTTAGTTGTGGCTAACTTTTATTTATAGTTGTGACATGTAGGATCTAGTCCCTTGACCAGGGATTGAACTCAGGCCCCCTGCATTGGGGAACATGGACTCTTAGCCACTGGACCAGCAGGGAAGTCCCTGGATTGGTTGGTTTGCATATAAATGGCACACTTGTAAACAAATGTTTTTATTATCTCTAGGAACTGACTAGCCCTGGGAAGGGTGGTCACTTTAGGGTCAGCAAGACCCCAGATGTCAAAGCATCAGATATATAGATAATAAAAAGACATGATGATTACATACATAAATGACTCAGCGGAGTTGAAAAGTGCTTTTTAGTTTCTCAGGGTCTAATAGAAAACTGGAGCTTATATACCCTTTCCTTATAAGTTTTCAAAAGTGGCTTTTATCACTCATCTGGGGGATTGAAGAGTGAGAATGCAAGTCTGGAGGTGAGAGACCCGAGCTGTATTTGTGCATCTGAACCACTGAAGTGAATTCCCTGGCATTCCCAGGAGGATCTTGGGAAGAAGTTTCTGAATCTTTGGATTAAAAGCAACAGAGTTGCGTTCCCCTGAAGAAGAGAAATGTTATTGGATGTACGTGTGTTTGTGTGCAAAGTTTCTGCAGTCGTGTCTGACTCTTTGCGACCCTATGGATTGTAGCCCACCAGGCTCCTCTGTCCATGAAATTCTCCAAACAAGAATACTGGAGTGGATGGCCGTGCCCTCCTCCAGAGAATCTTCCTGACCCAGGGATTGAACCCACGTCTCTTACATCACCTGCATTGGCACGCATGTTCCTTACCACTAGCGCCACCTGGGAAGCCCTATTGGATGTACATTTCACCTCAATCCCTCTGACTTAAAATAAGTAAGCAGAGTCCTCCAGACTTTCCAGGCACAAAATAAGGGTTAGTATATTTTCTTCCTTTTTCACTGTAACCTGCAGAGCAAACTCACAGCAAGAGACCAAGACTGGAGGAGTTGAGTGGAATCGAGGGTGCAGCCATGGTTGTCTGCCAGAGCTTCCTGGCACAGTTCTGGCTGCCAGGCCTCCACGTGCTCAGGGCTGTGCCATGGGTCTTTAGCTTCTCCGAGAGCCGCTGGAGGGCCAGCGAGAGAAGTTCGGTGTTCTCCAAGGCTTGTGTTGCAAGCTCTGGGAGTTCCTCCAAGCGTATTAGATGCTTCGGTGTTTGGTGACAGCTGCTTGGAAGGTCAAGTGGGACCGAGCATTACCTGAAACATGTCAGTGCGCCATTTGCTTCTCCCTTGAGTTTCCTGCCCTACAACTCTTAAACCCATCATTATTCAACAAAATGGAGCCCTGAGTCCAATTAGAAGTTAAACATGCAGCCTCCGTCTCAAAGGTTCTGAACTTTTCAATCTGTCCCAATATTCATGGGGACCTGTGAATGCTAGGCAGCAAGGAGAACTCTTCGAATGATGGTCACCGGAGCCAAAAATAATAACCACTTGTGGCCAACAGCCCAATAGCGGACACCAACATTGTGAATCGTGGAAACCCCCAGGCTGGTGCATGTATATTGTTGATGGTTGCACAGTGCTTACAGGGAGGCCTGCCAAGGCATTGACACCTAAAGGATTATAGCAGAATGGCTAGCAAATTCTTAGGGACTAAAAAAAAATGTTTAAAATCTGTGTTTTCACTTAAAAACGTGTTTTACAGTCAGGAAAAAGCCTTTATATGCTTCCTCAGATTTATCTCTCTAATAAAATATTCACTACTGATGGGAAAAAATGGACTAATGATAATATTAACAACAAATTGATAATATATATATTATCTATCTATCTGTATAATACACATATAGATAGGTAGATATGGTACTTACTGTCTGCCAGTTATTCTTCCAAACCCTTCACTTATATCGATTCATGAATTCCTTGCAACAATCCTATCAGTAAAGAGTAGTATGATTTTCACTTTGTGGATGAAAACAACTAAGATTATGCAATTTGTCCACAGCCAGTAAATGAGATGAGGTTGGGCTTTGAACCCAAGCAGTTGAGCCTGAGTACATTTTTGCAGCCTTGACCCTGTGTTAAAGTGGGGGGCAGAGAGGGAAGGGCAGGTCCACCTTTGCCCCACTACTCACTTCATTTTCAGTCTGTATTGATGTTTATTAAGTATCTCTAAAGAGAGCTGTTCTATATATCATGTATTGAAAGTCATGCCTTCTAGAATCATGAGAGGGTTTGTAAACTCAAATAGGCTTCAGCAAGGCTTTAAGATCATCATATTGCAGCATTCCAGGAATAGAGGTTTATCTGGGGACACCAAAAGCCTTAGGGTTCATAATTCCTTAAAGGTGATGCCAGCAAGCTTTCCTACTATCTTAAAGTTCCCAGTTCGCTTGCTTGTTCCTAACTCAAAAGCTTGGTTGCTGAGTTAATCAGAATAGAGTATGCTGAGGTAACAAAACTTCCAAATCTCAGTGGCTTTAACCAATAAAGGTTTATTTTTCATGCATGACCTATGGGCATGGGCAGGTAGTTAGATACTCGAATGTTACATGCCTAACGCAGTTTACCAAGGGGTCTCTGCAGCTATTCAGGAACTCCAAATGTCAAGAGCAGTTGAAGTTGACAGTTGCCACACTGGAGGAATGCTTCCCTGGTGCCTCAGGCAGTAATCTGCCTGCATTGCAAGAGACATGGGTTCGATCCCCGGGAGAAGGAAATGGCAACCACTCCAATATTCTTGCCTGGAGAATCACATGGACAGAAGAGTCTAGTGGGCTACATATAGTCCATGAGGTTGCAGAGTCAGATATGATTGAGTGACTAACAGTTTCACTTTCACTTTTTCCACACCAGAGGAAAAGAATGCCCTGGAAGTTCTTGCACCTGCAATTACAGTTTCTGCCTGGAAGAAACATATTCATGGGCTGGAATGGTCTCAGGGCCCCACCAACCACAGGAGACCAGAGAGTGCAATTCCTGTGTGTGCTGAAGGGGGGTGCAGAGAACAAGCTATCATTGGCAAACAGCATTAGTGACCTCCATGAGGCTCGGTCTGAACCACTGTGAGAAAGAGGCTTTCAGAAAGCGACCCGTACACTAATCAGAATCTGCCTAGATCTTGGTAGCACAGTGAACAGGGATCAGTGCCAAGCTTTATTGAGTCTGACTTAAATATGTTAGATTAGAAAGCACTCAATTTAGCCAGTTGTTTTCTTGACTTCTGTGACTGTTCCATCCGTTTTTCTCTGCTTCCCTTCCCACCTCCTCCCCCATCTACCTGCCAGGTTCCAAGATTATACCAGTAATGCTGTTCAGCTGGCCCAAGGCAAGGCTTCAAGGCAGATTTAATTCATAGTGATTTAAAGGGTTGCATGAAACCATGATTGCAAAGGGTGAAGAATAAGAATGTATTTGTAAACATTTTCTGTACCCTCCATTGATTAAGTGCTCACCAGAGGCAGCTCTGTGGGACTCCCTCCCTTCCCCTCATGAGATAGAGTCGTTTAATTTCTTCTGCACTATTTTCGGTGTGTGTAAGATAAGTGTTCTTCAGCACACAGAAACCTGCCATCCGATTTGATTCTGGATTGACCTGGAGCAGAGGAAGTGAGAGACCTGTCACTGCTTCTCAGTTTGACTGATTGTGGGGAAATACTGGTTGCAAAGGAGGTTGATCTGGGTGTGTTCTCCACAAGGAAAAAGAGGAGAGGGGGAGTGGATTTTGGAGTCATACAGACCTGGGTTCAGATTTTAGTGGTTTCACTTATTAGTCTGTGATCTTGGGCAGATTTGTTTCTTCACCCTTAAAAAAACCTCAGTGTCAACCAATCTCTCTAATCAGGCATGAAAGGAGGAAGGCAGGAGGCTGCTCTGACCTTGTCTTTGCTTCCGACATGTTAGGGACCATAGGGTTGTGGCTCAGATGGTAGACGATCCACCTGCAGTGCGGGAGACCTGGGTTTGATCCCTGGATCAGGAAGATCCCCTGGAGAAGGAAATGGCAACCCACTCCAGTACTCTTGGCTGGAGAACTCCATGGACAGAGGAGCCTGAAGGTCTACAGTCCGTGGGGTGGTAAAGAGTCAGACATGACTAAACTTTGACTTTCAGGAGCTGTAGGGTTTTTACAGCCATAGGGTTCTGCTTAAGTCCAATACATTGAGCCTAGGAGACATAAGTTTACATGAAATTGTCACCCCTATCCCTTCAAAGAACCATAGCTAACATATTTCAACATATGGTTCATATTCAGGAGGTCAGAAAAAATAGAGCTCTCTGGTTAAAAGATCTTTCTAGGAGAGATATGTAAAAGTAGTCTGGAGTCAGTGGGGACTGATTTTGTCAGGTTGTTAAGCATAAGCAGCCTGATTAAAAAACTTAGAGCATCTGAATGCATCAAAAGTAGGAAAGAAAAAAGTAGTAAAAGTAAAAGTCACTGCTTCTCAGTTTGACTGATTGTGGGGAAATACTGGTTGCAAAGGAGGTTGATCTGGGTGTGTTCTCCACAAGGAAAAAGAGGAGAGGGGGAGTGGATTTTGGAGTCATACAGACCTGGGTTCAGATTTTAGTGGTTTCACTTATTAGTCTGTGATCTTGGGCAGATTTGTTTCTTCACCCTTAAAAAAACCTCAGTGTCAACCAATCTCTCTAATCAGGCATGAAAGGAGGAAGGCAGGAGGCTGCTCTGACCTTGTCGTGTCTGACTCTTTGTGACTCCATAGACTATACAGTTCATGGAATTCTCCAGGCCGAATACTAGAGTGGGTAGCTGTTCCCTTCTCCAGGGGATCTTCCCAATCCAGGAATTGAACCCGGGTCTTCTGCGTTGCAGGCGGATTCTTTATGAGCTGATTCACCAGGAAAGCCCATCTGGGAAAGATGGAAAAAGGAAAGATAGGAAAAGTAGGAAAGTCCAACCAAATTAGCTGCTTTTATTCCTTCATTATTGATGCAGTGCTGGGTGAATATATTCTGTTGCATTTTCCAGAAAATGGATTTAAACCGTGTTTGTTGTTTTCTGTTTCATTAGAGTGAAAAGTAGCAATGTGTGGTTGAAATAGAACTCATGAGTTCTGAGTAGATCAGAAATCATTAGTATCATAAACAAATATCAAAGCACAGTCTTTCTCTTAAATTCTGTTGACTGCCCCATGTCTAATCCTAGGGATCTGGTGGCTTCCCTGCTCATTCTGATCTGTGGCTACAGTGATGAGTTATTGGCTGGAACTTCCTGACTAAAGATAACTCAATGAATCAAACTCCCTGGAGATGTGGTCCAGGACTCTGAATTTTTATAAGTTCCCCAAACACTGATGTTTGAAAGCCATTGACATGGAGTCCACATTAAAAAATCATTCCTAAACTCCATTTTCCGCACAAAGAAACATGCCACCTTTGAAGGCTTATGAGAACCAGAGGTGGAGTCTTCTAGACTTGACCATGAACAGAGAGCTTCCTGAAATTCCAGCTGGTATCCACTTCCTCCATATTTATGCTCAGAACCCTAAGCATCCTGAATAACAAGCCATTTGTTAGGATTTTCTACCTTCAGGTTACATTAGTACATTGACTTTTTGAGTGACTTTTCATAGATTTCTCCTTAAATTGTCTTAGGCTGATATCTCTCCTCTCTAACTGGGGATGACTGACTCTTGGCTGTGCCTTGGCACTTCTTGCTGTTCACTCCAGTGCCCCACACATAATCTGTGCTCTGCAGAGATCCATGAATTCCTTGATTGGGGTTAAACTCGAGTGTCAGGTCGGCAAAGGTGTTAAGGATACCTTGAAGGGAAATATCCCCGTCTGAGTCTCCTGCTCCATCCATCCTGTGTCTGAAGCAGAACTGCCGCATGGCTGGTGACCATGCTGATGGATTGATGGATTGACCTTAGACCTGCTATCTTATTTTGATCAATACCTTCATATCTTTAGGAAAAGCTATTCCTCCTGGTAGCCACATGTGAACATTCAGGCATTTAGAAATGGCTGCGTCCAAGGTGGTTCCTCTGAAAGTTAATGTTAACACCATCTGACTGCCTACCTGCTGCCTCCTCTTGGATGTGCAGTGGACATCTCTAACTCCACATGCCCCACACGGAGCTCCTCATCTGCTCTCCATTCTGCTCCATCCTCGTTCTCTCCATCTTGGGTAATGAAAACCCCATGCTTCCAGATGCTCCAGTCCAAAACTTAGGAGCCCTCTTCTATGTTACTCTTCTTGTATCTCATCCCCACCTGCAGTAAATTCTGTTCACTCAACAAAATGCATCCAGAATCTGACCGCATCTCAGCACCTGCCCAGTCCACCCTCACCCGCTCCAGTCCATTCTCAGTAGTCCACGCTCAATACAGCAGTCAAGGTGATAATATGACAACTTAAGTTACGTTATCTGACTCCACTACTAAAACCCTGCAATTCCTTGCTTTCCTATTTCTCCCAGAATAAAAGCCATAATCCGTTAAGTGGGCCCTTTTATACCTCTGAGAACATTTTCAATTTCTCGCTCAATCTTCTCCAGTGACTCTGGCCTCTTTGCCGTTCTACAGTCATGTCAGCCCCCCACCCTGGCCCCCGGCCCCAGAGGTGGTGGTTCTCTCTGCCTGGAATGCCTTTGTGCCCCGTGAAGAACTTCTTTGCTTCCTTCACATTCTTGTTCAGATACCATCTTCACAGTGATTCCCTCCCATGCCCCTCAGTGTAACACCTTACCATCCCACCAGCACTTGTTTGCAATCTTAATTTTCCCATAGTGTTTACCTCGTTTTAGCATCATCTACAAATTGTTTGCGCTGCACTGGTAGCTCGGTAGTAAAGAACCCGCCTTGGTAAAGTCAACGTGGGAGACTCAGGTTTGATCCCTGGATCAAACCTGGTCGGGAATATCCGACCCAGGATAAGGAAATGGCAGCTCACCCCAGTATTCTTACCTGGAGAACTCCACGGACAGAGGAGCCTGGCAGGCCACAGTCCATGGGTCACAAAGAGTCAGACACAGCTGAGCGACTATCGCTTTTACTTTTTTTTTTTGATTCGTGGGTCTTAACCTTTCCCCAACATTAATGAAAGCTGGGCAGGGATTTGTGTCTGTTTCAGTCACTGATCTAGTGCTTAGATTATCTAGTAAATTGTTAAGGAGGGAAGAGAGGAAGGAAGGAAGGAAGGAAGGAAAGAACAGACTCCATTTTCTTAGAATCCCTAAATACTAGATCAGGGTTGTTAAGCTGAAATCAATATAAGTCCACATTGCGTGGGGAGAAGCACCAAGTTATCGGTAAAGGAGGTATGTCTCGCACTCTGGCTGTTTGATTGAGCTCTGCATGAGTGGTCGCAGCTACTGCTCAGATTGATTAAGTGGCTTCCTGTCCAATCAACTCCCCATCAGTTACCTGCTGAGTTCTCGCCTGTCCACCATATTGAATGGTACACCCCTCCCTCTGGCTCCTTGTCAGGCTTTCAGAGCCATGGGTTTTGGGATGTGGAGTTCCAGGGAGGATGGAAGGGGACAGTATCCTATAGAAGTTGAGACAGTGTCCTTACTGGTGGCCAAGGGTCCCCACTCTAAGGGTCCTCTGGAAGCCAAGGGC
This sequence comes from Muntiacus reevesi, assembly GCF_963930625.1. Taxonomy (NCBI): domain Eukaryota; kingdom Metazoa; phylum Chordata; class Mammalia; order Artiodactyla; family Cervidae; genus Muntiacus; species Muntiacus reevesi. Next base: position 14,616,109 of record NC_089259.1, read on the forward strand.
TTCTTAGGGGTACCGAATGATGCTAACCCGATGCAGAAGCTTTTAACCCATCACGCCTGACCTGGGAGTCACTGCTGCCTGTGGTGAGGAGACAGATTTAAGAAGATGTGGCTGGCTGGGAAGCCGTTACAGCCGTTACAGCTCATCAACCATGTCCTGTATTAGCATTCAACAGCAGTGCTGGGTGTTCATGGGGGAGAGTCTGTGTCATTACCAGGGCCATGGTTTCCTATGAAAATGGTCCTTCAAGCTTACAGGGTGATTAAAGGTGAGCAGATCCCACTGAGATTTTCCCACCATCAGTAACCCACTCTCTCGGGTGGGGTCCAAGTAGAGCCACGTGGTGCTGGTTGACATCCTCATGGGCTGAGTTATTAAAAGTCTTTTTAAAAGACTGATAAAAGTTATTAAAAGACTTTTTAATAAAAGTTACTAAAAGTCTTCAATGTGGTTCCAAAAGGCAAGGGCCACATGTGAGGGTGGTCCCTCTGGTTGAAAGTGCTTGTGGTGGTTTTACAACACAGTCACAAGGTCGATAGATTCCCCCAATGGGAGGTGGGGGTCTGTGTCCTCTCCCTTGAATCTGGGGGGCTCTGTGACTGCAGCATACCAACAGCGAAAGGTGAAGCCGTGCCCCGTGACTTCCAGAGTTAGTCTGTTAACGGTCATGCAGCTTCCTCCTTGTTCGTGAGAACACTCACTCCTAGAGCCCTGGGCCGCTGTGTGCACGCCTGTGTGCATGCTCAGTCACTCAGTTGTGTTTGACTCTTTTGGGACCCCATGGACTGTAGCCCTCTAGGCTCCTCTGTCCATGGGATTTCCCGGGCAAGGATACTGGAGTGAGTTGCCAGTTCCTTCTTCAGGGGATCTTCCTGATCCAGGGATCAAACTAGTTTATCTCCAGCATTGGCAACTGGATTTTTTACCACTTGCACCACCCGGGAAGCCCGGGCCATTGTGTAGAGTCTGGCTAGCCTGAGACTGCCATACCAGAGCGGCCATACAGGGGACAAACTCATCCTCAGGTCTTCCTGACCAGGCCCCAGACCTGTGAGCCAAGAAGCCCCCCCAAAAGTGGGTGTTCCAGACATCAGACTGCAGAGGACCTTCTGTGCCGTGACCTTTCTGAATTCCTGTCGTATAGAATCCTTGAGTGTAATCACGTGATGTTTTAAGTTTTGGGATCGTTTCACAGCAATACATACATAACAGGAACAACAGCATATGGGTGAAATACCAGCTTTGGAGTCAGTTATGCATAAGTTCAAACACCCGCTTCTACTCGGCTAGCTTTGTGACCTTGGACAGGGTCTGATACAGCTTTATTCTTTTGGCTCCACTGGGTCTTAGTTGCAGCATGCAGGATCTTTTGTTGCGGCTTGGAAACTCTTAGTTATGTCACGTGGGATCTAGTTCCCTGATCAAAGATTGAACCTGAGTCCCCCTGCATTGGAAGCTCGGAGTCTTAGCCACTGGATCACCTGGGACCACCTCCCTCGGACATAGTTTTACAGTGGGGAGAATATCACCTATATTTCAGGCTGATGTGAGGATTAAATGAGGTAACACATGTATAATGCCTATCATGTATTACGCTTTTGAGAAAAGAAAACAAATCTTAGTTTCCTTCCTCCCTTCCCTTCCACCTAGGCAGAACGAAACAGTGAGACATAGCTCTGCCTGTGTTGGCAATGTGAGGTTATCCAATGCGTACTGTGATACAGGGTGGGTCACTCTGCATTAGAGCTGTCAGATCACTTGTCCCACCGCCCTCTCTACCTCCCCCAGCTCCTTTAGGCAGTGCTTGCTCTCTACAAACATGAACTAGCCCAGGGCTTGGCTCAAAATACTTGCTCCATGAAAGTGAAAGTCACTCAGTTATGTCTGACTCTTTGATCCCATGGACTATACAGTCCATGCAATTCTCCAGGCCAGAAGACTGTAGTGGGTAGCCTTTCCCTTCTCCAGGAGATCTTCCCAACCCAGGGATCAAACCCAGGTCTCCCGCATTGCAGACAGATTCTTTACCATCTGAGCCACAGGGAAGCCCAAGACTGTTGGAGTGGGTAGCCTATCCCTTCTCCAGGGGATCTTCCTGACCTAGGAATTGAACTGGGGTCTCCTACATTGCAGGCAGATTCTTTACCAACTGAGCTATCAGGGAAGCCCACTTGCTCATAAATGTTGGCAGGTAAATGTATTGAAGAAATATCTACAGGCAGAACCTTTATATGTGGTTTTATTGTAGGATGGAAGTGTATGAAGAATTATAACTCCAAGAATTAAAACTGATCTTTAAAAGTCAAACTCTAGCACCTGACTGCCAGGGAACAAATCCTGGTTCTATTCCTCATTAGCTGTGTGACCTTAGCCAAGTTGCAAAACCTCCCTGTGCCTGCGTTTCTCCACCTGCAAAGTGATTCCTACCTACGAGCTTCGCTATGGTGAATATATACTGTGCACAAAGCCTGGCTGGCTCACGGTAACAATGTAATCGTCACAAAGTATATAGCCCATGGACCAGGCGGATCCACAACACCTATGAGCTTGTTATTAATAGAAAAGTGGGAATCTCGGACCTCGACACAGACCAATCAAATCAGAATCTGCATTTTAACATCTCCAGGTGATTCATGTGCCTGTTAGGACTTGAGAAAGACTGCTTGGGTAAGTGTTAGCTATTATTGTGGTGACGAACAGAATTGTCATGCATAGGGAAACCATCTTCCTAAAAACTGTGGGCCGCCCCAACCTGCAGGGCTTTGGGGATTAGACCAGATGTAGGGCAATGCCAAGGGCTGCCATACACTGGTTCAGCAGCGGCTTCTCCACCACCCCCTCCTGCTATGCTCCATCCTTCAGCATTTCCTCTCCTGGCTCCCAGGCCAGGGTACATCTTGCCAGGTTGCTCCTGGTTTCTTCCTGGGCCTGATTCCTCTCTGAGGTTCACATGTGGTCCATTGTCCAGTGCTTGTTCCAGGTAAAGGGAAATGGTGTCACATGCTTTATCACTTGTCATGGACATTTACATTGACAGAGGTATCCTCCTTTGTTACAAGCATCAGTTCAGTTCAGTTCAGTCACTCAGTCATGTCTGACTCTTTGAGACCCCATGGACCACAGCATGCCAGGCTTCCCTGTTCATCACCAACTCCTGGAGCTTGCTCAAACTCATGTCCATCACGTCAGTGATGCCATCCAACCATCTCATCCTCTGTTGTCCTCTTCTCCTCCCCCCTTCAATCTTTCCCAGCATTGGGGTCTTCTCCAAGGAGTCAGTTCTTCGCATCAGGTGGCCAAAGTATTGGAGCATTATGTTACAAAGTATTATGTTACAAGCATAAGTACACCTATAATTTTATCTTAAACCAGCAACCCATTAAAAAATGTATTCCTTTGTGTAAAGCCGTAAGGCACATGATACCATTTCCCTTTACCTGGAACAAGCACTGGACAATGAACCACACTCGAATGTCAGAGAGGAATCAGACCCAGGAAGAAACCAGGGGCCACTGGGCAAGGCTTCCCTGGTGGCTCAGATGGTAAAGCATCTGCCTGCAATGCAGGAGACCCGGGTTTGATTCCCTGAGTCGGGAAGATCCTCTGGAGAAGGAAATGGCAACCCACTCTGGTACTCTTGCTTGGAAAATCCCACTGATGGAGGAACGTGGTAGGCTACAGTCCATGGGGTCGCAAAGAATCAGACACAACTGAGTGACTTCACTTTAGACAGTCTCACAGTTAACATGTCTGCTACTCTTGGGCAAAAGCAGTGACCATGGCCTACATGTGAACTGGTTCTTTTAGTAACACATACCTCTCTGACTACCTGCATTGCAGTGGAGACAGTTATTCACACAGTTTTTTGGAATGAAGATCATCATTTCCTCTAAAATTACTGCAGACTCACTTCTCATTAAAACTTGGTTAATGCCTTTCATGAGTCTGTTGAATCGGATACTTTTGAATGCATATCCTCTATTGCATTTCCATTAATATTGTCCACTAGTTTAGTTGCCCTTGAATGTTGTAATACCTTTGTGCAGTGAATGTAAGAAGCAGCAATGGAGACTTCCCTGGTAGTCCAGCAGCTAAGACTCCTCGCTCCCAATGCAGGGGCCTGGGTTCAATCCCTGCTTGGAGAACTAGATCCCACGTGCTGCAGCTAAAGATCCTGCATGCCACAGTAAGACTGAAGATCTCAGGCTGAAACTAAGACCCGGAGCAGTCGAAGAAATAGATAAATTATTGAATAAAAAAAAGCATTGATGTTGAATGACTGAGAGTAAATATCCTCGTCTTTTGCAGTATTTTGCACCACCTTGTCCCACTTCCACACTTGATTAACTGTCTGTTATGTTAGTTGCTCAGTTATGTCCAGCTCTTTGTGATCCCATGGACTGTAGCCCTGTTTCTCTATCCATGGAACTCTCCAGGCAAGAATACTGGCGTGGGTAGTGTTTTGCCGAAAGTTTTCACTTTCATCTCAGGTTCAAAGGATTTGTTAATAAGCTGCTCATTTTATACAAATAAATAATATCAGTATTTATTAGAGAATTATCTAGTTTACTTTCAATATACTCACATTAAAAGAAAAGAGAAATAGGAAGAGCAGAGGATACATCACCAGACTGGGTTTGGAACAACATCTAGACTCAAACAGCCCTGGGAAGTCCTGTGACACAGTGCGTTGGAATCCCAGTTGGGAAGAGTCCCAGGCAAAGTATTTGCTCTGTGGGTGAGACTTCAGAGATGGCAGTTCGGGTTCCTGCTTATAATCCCAGGATTTAAACTGATATCCCTATCAATCTGTGAGAAAATTGCAGCTCTGATTTCATGTTAATGATGTTTGTTTTGTCTTGTAAAACTTGGAAAGCTGTTAAGCTCCGGGCTTGGTTGGTTGGCCAAGGCCCCTCCAGGGGCTCAACAATTTCAAGATTTGTCCTCTATCTTATTTGCGCTGCCCTTGTGGCTCAGCTGGTAAAGAATCCGCCTGCAATGCGGGAGACCTGGGTTCAATCCCTGGGTTGGGAAGATCCCCTGGAGAAGGGAAAGGCTACTCACTCCAGTATTCTGGCCTGGAGAATTCCATGGACTGCATAGTCCATGGGGTCCCAAAGAGTTGGACTCCACTGAGTGACTTGCACTTTCACTTTCAAGTCTTGCACTCACAGCAGGCAGTCAGGGAAGCATCCAGACAGGTTAGAAGCAAGGCCAGAGGCTGCTCTGCTTTGTCCCTGAAGCCTAAACAAGGTCATTTATTTAATTTTCCTAACAGATAGCCATTTTCTTCTCCAGGGGATCTTCCCTATCCAGGGATCAATCCCAGTTCTCCTGCATCGCAGGCAGAGTCTGCCAGGTGAGCCCCCAGGGAAGCCCTAACTCTCTAGAACTCAGCAATGAAAGCAGGACAGTCTTCGAAAACATGCTGGGCAAATAGGAAGTCAGTGGATTCTGCAGTCGGGGTCCTTGGGCCCCTGGGTTGTCATCTGAATGATAAGGACCACCCAGAGCTGGGGATGCAGTTTCTTAGATGCTGTGGTTGTGGCCGCGTTACCTCCCTGGGAGCTGCAAGCGGGCTGCAGCCACTGCAGTTCTCAGGACCCTGGGACCAGGTTGGGAGCCCGGGGGACACCGTTCACTCCCCCATGGGGGCGCTCCAGCCCCTCTCTGCCCTGTGGACTCCCCCTTTCCTCCTGTGTCTTTAAGACACTGCAGATGCCAGGTGTGAAGTGGTTTGGAACAAAAAGGGAGGAAGAAGCAACGGCCCTACTGAGTCATATGTGCTCCTACCTCCTCCTCCTCCCGCAGTGGTTTTAATGATTCAGTGGCTGGCAAAGCAAGCAGCGTTCTTTATGTCCCCAAACGAAGTCATTCAAATTTACAAAGCCCAGTCCTTGGGAGTCCAAAGATTTTCCCTAACCAAGTGATCTCCCCCAGTACAGAGGTTATTGTTTTAATACAATGAAAAATGCAGTGACATCAAGGGCTCACAATAGCCCCCATCTTTCATCCTTTCAAGCCCTCCTGCTAGTGTATTTAGTAAACGAATAGAGTAATCAGGGAACACAAGGCAGGCTGCTCTGGTTTCAGGTTATTATGGAATCAGCAATGTTTACTTTCTTATTACAGTTTTCCAATTAGTGGGAAGGCAGTGGCAGTAGCCCAGCTCGGGGTCTCCAGGGAGATGCCTAAAATTTTAGAAGGGACTGAAAGGGGTGGCGGGAGTTGTCAGGACTGCAGACTTGTGCTAATCTTCCCTTTTCACCAAGGGATTAGGGGGAGGGTTGTGGATTTGCAGTTTTAATCAGAGGAGCTGCTGGAACTTTTCCTCACGGTCTCTGAATCATGCCTGTGGCTCCTTCCCTCTTTGATGGAACAGGTCACTGGATCCTTTGTGCTCAGGATCTAGGATTATCAAGGGCTTTCTGGAATTGGCAGCCTTATGGTCAGCTGTTTCTGGCTCTGAGTCCGATGAACCTTTCCTCCACTCCAGGTTCTGTGCCCTGCATCCCTCCGTGAGTGTGGCGGAGAACCCCGTACTTAGCCGGGTGCCTCACCTGCTCCAGCCAGCCTGGCCGCCCTTATCGCCTGTGTCCATCCTCTTCCTGCAGTGATGTGTCTCCTTCCTGTCAGGCTTCTATTAACCTGTCAACAGATCTGTGCTTCTTAAAAAAAGTAGAGTATGTTGAGATCTGATTATAAGAGCAATTCATTTTGTGTATATGTGTGCTCAGTCATGTCCAACTCTTTGCAACCCCATGGACTGTAGCTTACCAGGCTCCTCTGTCCATGGGATTCTCCAAGAATACTGAAGTGGGTTGCCATTTCCTTTTCCAGGGGATTTTCCTGACCCAGGGATCAAACTCAGGTCTCCCATATTGCAGGCAGATCCTTTACCTTCTGAGCCACCCGGGAATCCCAATTCATTTTAGAAAATGCCGATAACACAGAATATAATATAAACCACCATATAGCTCGCTGGCCTCAAAGGTGATCATTTTTAGCTCCTTAAGCAAAGATTTTCATATATACATGCTCAGTTATTTTCCTCACTTATTTATTTCCTCAGTTATTTCCTCATGGCACAGTGTGCCATGAGCTTTTCTTCATGTCATTAAGTTTTTCTACAACATTGTTTTAAGTGGCAGAATAGTATTTTGTTATATGGATATCTTGTTACAGTTTTATTACTAAAATCAATTCTGTGTTTTGAGTCATTTTAGAGGCTTCTAAGATTTCTTTCATATAAGCTGTGCAGTGATGAATGTCTTTGCATGTAGATGTCAGGCGAGTGTATGCTCCTCGGTTCTGTCTTGTCACAACAAAGATGTGGAGTGGCGGACATTAAAGCCCTCTGCGCGTCACAGCTCTCGGGTCTCGGACAGACCGTGTTATAGCTCTTAGACAAATCAGTGTTACAGCTCCCAGTTACAGCTCTGTTTTATTTAGATAATAGCAGGAAAATCCATCCTCGAGGCATGAGAGCATGTCGACCCAAAGACGGGAAGAGAAGAGTGCCCCAGCGTGCGGGGGGTGGGGGAGAGACAGAGAGAGAGACCCAGCCCTTTGGCTCCTCTTTTTGTATGTTTCGCCCCTCACCCCCCCCCCGCCCCCTCACCCCCTCACCCCCCCCCCGCCCCCTCACCCCCTCACCCCCCCCCACCCCCTCACTCCCCCACCCCCTCACCCCCCCCAGCCCTGCCCACCCCCGGGCCTGCCCTATGTAAACTGGGTTAACCAGGAGTGTTGTTTGTTCTACCTGAGGTCCTCACTCTGGTCCTCAGACCTTCCTTTGTTCTATTTTCGCGGGCTTTTCTCTTCCTTATCTCTTAGCCACCGCCTTTCTGGACTCCTTTTCCCTGTTCTAACTACCTAACATATCTATTATTATTTCCTTAAGATAACTTCTTAGAAGCAGAATTGCTGAGTTAAAGCGCATATTTTGAAGGGTTTTGAGTAATATTGATATTTCATTCTCCATAAATATTGTTCGAATTTCCTTTGGCCTAGTAAGCAGTTGTATGGTTACAACTGCTCCCTGGTTCACCAGGATAAGCCTATAAGTTCCTAAAGGGTGGGAACCACACCTCCTCTGGTCCCTACACCAGATGTGGGGACTAGGTCTCTTGTCTCTGCCTAGATAATCAAGGCTGGGCCAGGTGAGGAACTCAGTCTCAGGGCTGTCCAAAGTATCGGAGCACACCTGGTATTTATTTATGGTACTGATACTTTTCAGCATGGAATTTGGGGGCATCAATTTTTATTTTTTTTAAAAAAGTATTGCATTAAAATATTATCTCAATTATTAATTTTTGGCACTCCCTTAAGTTTTGTCCCCACAGTGAATGCCGTACTCTTCTCACCCTAATCCTCCCCTGTGCCAGCTTTCAAGGTCTTCTCTAACACTGCCACCTGCAGTGGAGGCCGTGATTGTGCAGTCCTCTGTGAGCTGACCAGCAGCTGAGCAGTCAGCTGTGCCTCTCTGGGTCTCTTTCTGCAACTGTCATTGTGTCCCATCCCTTGTGGATGGAGGTGATGAAAACGATGGCTCTAAGGCTGAGGTCATGTTTGACCCACACTTCCGTCGTGGGTGTCGGCTGCTTCAGGAGGGGGAATGACTGATTTAGGGCAAGAGAACGACAGCCATGCTTCTTCATTCCAGGCTTCCCGTGAGCTGAAGTTTAATGCTGGCCAGCAGGCTCAGACGCCTCCCAGTCATTCTCCCTTCCTTCCCTGCTTTCTAAATCCTCAGGCATCCTGCCCCAGGGTCTCAATTATTTAATGGTAGGCTTCCCCGTTGGCTCAGTGGTAAAGATTTTACCTGTCAATGCAGGAGATGTGGGTTCAATCCCTGGGAAGGGAAGATCCCCTGGAGAAAGAAATGGCAACCTACTTCAGTTTTCTCGCCCGGAGACTCCACTGGGCGGAGGAGCCTGGCAGGTGACAGTTCACGGGGTCATAAAGCGTTGGTCACAACTGAGCATGTGCGCAGTAAGTATGATAATGATAATAATAGACTCTGTTCTCAAGCACTTACTGTGTACTCAAGAGAATGCTGCCAAGAGGAGATGGAGTCCTCATTCAAATGCAAGTCACCTGACCATGGCAAAGTGATTGCAGATTGTAGTGATTGTCGTTCCGGACTCAGTCCTACTGCATTTAAAATCTAATTTGGCCATTTTTAAGGTGTGTGTGTGTGTGTGTGTGTGTGTGCGTGGGCTCAGTTGCTCAGTCATGTCTGACTCTTTGCAACCCCATGGACTGGAGCCCACCAGGCTCCTCTGTTCATGGAATATTCTAGGCAAGAATACTGGACTGGGTTGCCATTTCCTTCTCCATCAAGATGAGTGACTTGGGGCAAATAACTTAAGCCCCTATACTCCCCTCCCATCCAGGCTACTACAGAACATTGAGTAGAGTTTCTGTGCTATCCCGTAGGTATCTGTTGGTTCATGTACATGACCATCCCAAACTCCCTGTCTTTTCCCTTCATCCTTCCCTCTGGTAACCATAAATTCTCTGTGAGACTGTTTCTGTAAATAAGTTCATTTGTATCATTTCTTTTTGGAGTCCACATATACGGGATATCACACAATATTTCTCTTTCTCTGTATGACTTATTTCACTCACAGTGACAGTCTCTAGGCCCAGCTTTTTCAAAGGTAGCACATGTGAATTGAGCTCCTGCTATATGCTGAGCCACGTGCAGACTTGAGGAAAGGATAGCCCTTGCCTTCCTGTTCACAAATGGAGGCAGAGACATTTGTGAATAGCTGGACCTGAGTTGGAGGACCTGAGTTGGAGCTGTGATGTAGACACAGAGAGGACAGGAGAAGTGAGGCCCACGTGGGGAGAGATGGCCACACCCTGGTTGTCAACCCCTAGGCCATCTGTCTTGCTTCTTCCCCACTGACATCATGCTAATATTGTACAAGTATGGGGTGATCATAGCTTTTAGGGGAGTTGGAACTTAGGTAACTGGCAACCTGAGCAAGCTATAGGAAAGGGAGGATTTTAACTTGTTCAGAAACATCACCGTTGGCAATAATCATATTCCTTTTTCAGCTCTTTTAAAAATCTCTCTCCTCCCACTGCAGTGGGAGACTTGTGACAACAGAGCTTCTGCCCACCTTGTTCTCCAGTGCTGTCTGGTCCATGGTACATATTCCCATGAAATCTGCAGACCTATACAGTCAGGCAGCTCGTTTCAATTCTGTAAATAAGTATTGATTTTCTGCTATGTGCCAGACCCCGTGTTGGGCCCTGGGGATGCTCTGGTGAACAGGCACAGCCCGGGGAAGACAAGCATAAAGCAAAGTCCCACAAGTGTGCTGAGGGTTAGGGAGCGACAGATCGCAGGCGGTGCTAGCGGAGGAGTCTGATGTAGTGTGAGCCTTACATTCGATCAGAGGGGCCAGGAGAGGCGTCCCTGAGGCTCCGGGAGGAGTGAGAACTACCCAGATAACTGGAGATGAGTGGGCAGGAGGGAGAGCTTTCCAGGCAGAGGCGACAGGGAGGAGACTGGGAAGAGAGGAGCTCCGTGCAGGTTCTAGAGCAGAGATGCTCAGAGCTGTTGAAGGACGGAGGGAGGGGCAGAGGGGTGACGTGACGGGGGCACGGGGGGATCAGGCGGACAGAGCCGACCGCGACAGAGGGGAGAGCAGGCAGGGGAGGATGGGGACCCGGGCTGGGCGACCTCGGAGGCCCGCCCGGGGGTACCTGGCACTGCTGTGTGCAGGGCGCTGCAGGTGCTGGTTTTGCGATGTTACTTAGACCCGGCTGCAGGGCGTGTTTTCCGGGGGGCCTGGACCACAGCTCACCGCGGAGTGAGGAGTGCGGCTTCCGTGCTTGGCCACTTGGCTGGAAGAGCCCTAGCGGGAGAATCACCCCGACTCCACAGGACCGCCACCGGGAGGGGTTCTGGGGCAGGAACGGTGGTGATGGTGGGTCGCTGGGGAGCAGAGCTCTGCAAGTTGAAGCAGCCTGCCAGTCCGACTGTAACCAGGAAGGGTTAGTTTTGAATTTATGCTGAACCTGCTACTGGGACTTAAACCCTTCCTTTGCCTCTTTTGTTGTTGTGAGCATACATAATGACCTGTGAAACTAACACATCCCCCTGCCCCAGGTTTGCCATTCTAGGGGACATTTGCAAGGATGAAACAGTCTTTTTACTTTGTTTCCTCATCTCACCACTCCCCTCAATTCTTATCCATAAAAGAATCTGGCAACCAGGCCCCGACAAGATGGTTATTTTGAGGCACTAGCCTGCCATCTTCTTGGTCAGCCGGCTCCCAAATAAAGTCCCTTCCTCGTCCTAACACTTTTGTCTCAGATTCATCGGCTTCTCTTGGGAGGCAAGCAGAACAAGCTTGGACTCGGTAACATGGCCTTTTAAGAGAATGCTGCATTTATTTCTCTTTGTTTTACTGTTGTTTGCCTTTAATTTCAGTTAAAATAGCAGGACAGGAATGTCTGAGGCTTTTCGCTAAGCCCCGCAGTTAGCCTTGTTAACAGAGCTGTGGGCACGTCCCTCCCTTGGGTTTCTCCCAACAGATGGTCTTTGTCCAGGAATGCTTTGCGTTCTGGCAAGATTTGACTATTTCAGCTGAACCCAAGAAGCATTTTGAGCTCTCGAGCACACACTATGTCAAAGGGGGGATACCAAGGTATCAATAAATGAGACAGTCCTGGCCCAGGGGACCACACCTTTGGGGAGAGGTACGCAATTACCTGAACCATGGTGCAGCGGGGAGGAACTGGGTGCTCTGATGGGTTTAAGTAACATGCTTAGAGGGGTGGGGGGCCTGGGGGAGGGAAGGATGCCTTGAGGGGTGAATCCCATGCTGGTGCTTGGGGGAGGGACAGGCAGTTCAAGCAGAGGGAACAGCATAAGCGAAGGCCCAGAGAAGTCAGCCTGTTGCAGAGTTAGAAGCTAATTCTGACTCCATGTTGGAACTGCTTCTTGAATTTGCTTTTCTTTGCTTTTGTTATTGTAATCATACATAATGACCTGCGTCAGTGAACCCTGCCCCTCTGCCTGACTGTAAACTAAAGTGCCTTTGTTCAGAACCCTGTCCACCTGTAGATGCCAGGAAGGAAGAGCTTAACACACTCCCTGCCTGAAACTTGCCATTTTAGGAGATATTTGCAAGATTAATGACCTTTATACTTTGCTTCCTAACCTCCCCCCATCTCTGATCTACAAAAGAACCTGGCATCCAGACCCCATAAGATGGTTATTTTGAGGCACTAGCCTGTCACGTTCATGGTCAGTGGGCTTCCTGATAAAAGTCTTTTCTTGCCTCAACACCTCATCTCTGGGATTCATTGGCCTGTTCTGCAGCGAGCAGAGTGAGCTTGGACTTGGTCACAGACACACCCCAGTGTCCGAAGCTTAGAAAGTGGAGGGCCACAGCCTGAGAATTGGCAGTGACCCCTCTGTGATTTACATGCCATGGTCAGGAGTTAGAATTGCCTCTCATGACAGTGGGGAGGTGTTGAAGGTGACTCAGTCTGCCTGTATTAACCATCACCTTTCTGATCGAAAGGAGGTTTGGAGAAGCATGAAGTTGGTGACATGATGAGGTAGGGGACGGATGAAAATTTTAGTATCTAGGTAAGCAATTGGAAAGGATCAGTGGGCCTGGAAGGGAAAGATTAAACACTTGTTCTACAAGAGAGCAGTGTTTATCAACCCTACCTAAAATGAAGCTCATAAATAGTCCAACCAAGCTACTCTCTTAATTTCAGAAATGGTAATGCTCTAAGTGTAGTATGAGCTTCCCTGATGGCTCATAATAAAGAATCTGCCTGCAGGGCAGGAGACACGAGAGATGTGGGTTTGATCCCTGGGTCTGGAGGATCCCCTGGAGAAGGAAATGGCAACCCACACCAGTGTTCTTGCCTGGAGAATCCCATTGATGGAAGAGCCTGGCGGGCTACAGTCCATGGGGTCACAAAGAGTCTGAGACGACAGACTGACTAAATGCGCGCACGCACGCACGCACGCACACACACACACACACACACACACACACACACACACACACACACACACACACGTGTAGTATATGGGAGAAACACCACGACAGTCATTTATATCAAATAGCATGTATTTCAGTATGAAGTAGTCCAATATCCTCACCCACACTAACATCACCGAGGAGGCAGCTGATGTTGCCAACTGCAGATACAACATAATGTAAAGTTGGACCTCTTTATGTTGGACCTCTTTATGTGCGATTTGAATTCCTTGAGGGAATGCAGGAAATGCAGGACAGTTCTTGGAGAACCAGTGATGCAGGGGAAGAATCAAGTGGACACCAAGGTGGACTGAAAAAGCCAGGGGAGGATAAGGGAAGCTGTTAAGATGCCGCTGGGTTTCTAGTCCAGGTGATCAAGGGAGAGGCTAGAAACTCGGGAATGGAAGGTTCAGTGAGGATGCTCCTGTGCAGGTAGAAGCAGCAGGTCAGCCTCGACTTTGGGTAAAAGCTAGGTGTGAGATGCCGAGTGGACCTCTCTGGGTAGGGCTCAGGAATTTCCCAGAAATCCATGAGCCACCCACCCATGACACCAACTGTGGCAGAGAGTTCGAGTAAAACAAGAGGCCGCTGCATTTGGCGGTAAAGAGGTAGTTTGTGATGAGAGAGAGCTGAGATAGTACAGTAGTGAGGGATGAGGCCAGAACACACATAAGGGATGACATTAGTGGTCAAAGAAGTAGCAGCTGCAGGTTTTAAGAATTGTTGCAAGGAGTGGAGAGTGGGAAAGTAGTTTGGATACAGAATGTATGTGCTGTGTGTATGGAGTTTAGAAATGGGTGGGGAAAGAGAGAGAGGGATAGATAAGGTGACTTACTATTCGTTTGGCATGTGTTGTATTTAGCATTTGGAGAATTATACCCTAGCAAACGTTTTATAAAGTTTGTTGAATTAATAAAATACAATAGCAAGGCTTTTTTTCCCTTAAGAAATTTCAAAGGCATCTGGCCCAGCATTCCTGGTACACATCATTGCCACTTTATCACTGTTGGTTAAATCTAGGCATTGACTGGCTTTCCAGTAAAACAGAGGTACCTAGTTAAAGGACGCATTGGCAATTTAATTATTGTTTTCTAATGACCAGGCCAAGTGCTTCCCTGGTGGCTTAGCAGTAAAGAATGCCTGCCAATGCAGGAGGCTTGGGTTCAATCCCTGGGTCTGGAAGATCCCTTGGAGGAGGAATTTGGCAACCTACTTCGGTATTCTTGCCTGGAAAATTCCAGGAACAGAGGAGCCAGGTGGGCTACAGTCCATGGGATGGCAAGGAGTTGGACATGACTTAGTGACTAAACAGCAGCAGCAAATGACCAGGTCAAGGCATCTCCTGGGATTGGTAGAAGATTCTGTTGGGCTAAGGCTCCTTGAGGAGGCAGATCACAGGTAATTTTCCATTTGGACATGGACCAAAAAAAAAAAAGTGATTTTTTTTAAAAGGTCATCTGCCTGGTACAAGGAAAAATGCCTGTGTAGGTTTTATTCACTTGATTAGAATACGTAGAGGCTGATCTTTGAGTTCAGTGAGCCCTTGGTAGAAAAATTCTTATAACTCCCTTTTACATTTTTGACCTTCTGGGCTGATTCCCTGGCTTTTCTCCCAATGGTTCCTATTCATCCAATTGTTTCCTACAACTGAATCAAGCTGTCGTTTTCTTAGTAAACTCCAGGATGAGGCAAGTTTCCAAATCTGGTGTCTTCTTCCCTAATGTGGTTTTCATTGATTCCCAGAGTGGTTGGAACAGCGGTATCTGGTTTATAATTCCCAGGCAGGGACTGAGACGATCTTGGGAGTCGCCGTGAGAGAACGCTATCTTCCTTTGTACAAAGATGGCTTAGATTTCTTCACAGCTTCTTTTCCCGCGGCAGCTCAGAAGGTGTAAATGGGGTGGGGGATGGGGCGTGTGTCAAATGGAAAGGTTTTATAATTTCAAGGCAACCTAACAAAACAGATCATTCAGAATGTGGCAACCTAGTCCCAGGCACAAGAATCGCCTCTGCTTCCTGCGTCTGTAGCCTTTTGCATTACCCTGTCACTAGCAGAAAATAGGATTTCTCACCTATAGATGGAGAAGAGAGACGAGACTAGCCAGAACATTAGGTAGAAATTACTTGTCAAGTTTGATCAATTCAGAGAAAATCCAAATCCCCTTTGAAAACGCACAGTTGATATTCGAAGATGAGCAGGGGATGTCCTTATAGGTCCATTGTTTGGCCAAATTGTCTGCATATGCAGCGTGTTTGCTAAATGAATGATACATTTGCATCTAAATGGCCCATAAGTAATTTGATTCTGCTCCAGACAGGGTAATAAACAAGCCCCCTCCCCACTGTTGGCCTTGTGAGCCGGGTGTGCGCCTGGACTCCTGTCTTATTGCTTGGATTGTGCTATTATTTGACAAGGCACGGGGGAAAGAGTACATGAATCTATTAAGGGGAACCAATCTCCATTATGCGCTGAGATTTGAGGGAACGGGCAGAGAAATCTTTCATAATGTACAGCTTTTGGCCTCCGGCTCTCTGAGCAAAAATTAGAAAAAAAAAATCAAAGTTGCTGCCACTGTAGCAAATCCTCTCTGCGTGCTGGGGACAGTGAGGCGTTAATTACCATCTGCATGCTGCTTTTTTATGAGAGTGTTAAGTACCCGTGCCTCCTGTCCAGCACCTGAGTGAGTATTTATAGCTCACACGCGAACGTGGGATCCATGATCTGCGTTTGAGCTGAGATCTCTGAGGACATTAGCTACTAAGTGGACACAGCCAGGTATTCAGATCACAAGCTTTCCCCCCGTGTCCAAACTGATGAGTTCGAGCTCTTCATATGGAAGGCAGGGGGCTTAACGCCAGTTTCCAGTTTTCGTCTTGCAGTTATGTCATGCCTATTATGTCAGAGCTGTGACTCTTTATGGCCTCTTTCCATGAGATTTGTGATGTTCCGTTCTTTTAAAGGCTCCAAGGGGATAGTACACCTTGATTTAAGGAAGCTCAATATATTAATCCAGTTTCACTGGAGAGAAATATAGAAGGATGGTTATTCACTTTGTAGAAGGATCTACAATGGAATTCTTTAAGTAGTAAATATTATATGTGGTGCTTAGCTTGTGATTTAGTTCATCATTTCAGGAAGAAGTTCTACTGGCACAATGCAGTCTACTTCTGAGATGTTGGTTTTTCTTACTTAGATGATTCACCCCTTGTTTCCCAGCCCACACCAGCATCGGGACAACCCAGAACTCAGGAGATCATCCCAGTGGCAGCTGCTTCGAGTCCCCAGTTTTGATCCTAGAACTCTAAGCCTCTCATCCTTTATGGTGACAGGTCATATAAGTTGGCTCATGTAGTACAGATTCTAATTCCTTTTAGTTTGCTTTCTGGAGCTAGAGAGTCTGAAAGCTAAGGCCGATTCTGCCCAGTTTCCCTGACATTAAGACCTCCTCCTATGATTTAGGGATTAGATCTCCTGGCAAATACAGTGAGTGGTAGGGATGTCTGGCCCTAGTAGGGGAGGAAAATACTTTCCCACTACCATCACCGACTCAATGGATGTGAGTTTGAGCAAACTCCAGGAGATGGTGAAGGACAGGGAAGCCTGGCGAGTTGCAGTCCACAGGGTTGCAAAGAGTCGGAAACAACTTAGCAACTCAGTAACTAGCCTTCTGAGTTCTTGGCTAAGACTCCGTAATAAAACGCAGATGCACACGAGAAACAAACAGGAGTTTATTAACATGTCTGCTGCTTGTACATGTGAGAGTTACCTGGAGAAAATGAGTAACTCAAAGAAGTGGCTTAGAATTCAGGCTCGGACTTCCCTGCTAGCCCAGCGGTTAAGAATCTGCCTGCCGATGCAGGGACATGGGTTCGATCCCTGGTCCGGGAAGATTCCTCATGCTGTGGGGGCAACTGAGCCCATGTGCTGCAACTCCCGAAGCCCTCAATCTCCAAAGCCTGTGCTCCACAAGCGTGGCCCACACACTGCAACTGTTCACCGAAACTAGATAAAGCCCGTGTGGCAATGAAGACCTAATGCAGCCAAAGATTAATTAATTAATTAGAAAAAAGAATTCAGGCTAAATATCATCTTAACAGGGACAGGAGAGGAGGGTGAAATCCTCCTCTTAATGGGAGGAAGAATTGACTTCTAGGAAAGTTGAATGGACCCTTAGAAGAACAGATAGGAGAGATGATAGTTTGTGATGAAGTTTGTCTGAGTGAGGTGCTGACTTCCTTTCTCTCTTGTGATACAGTCCATCTTCCCCAATTGGCAAAATTCCTGGGGAGATGATTTATGACAATGGGCTTCCTCCTGGAAAATCTGTCTTTAGGTAGATAAGGGGAGTTCAGAAAAAGGCTTCTCTGTGTATTTGCTATTTTCCCAGTGCCTAGGGCTCCATATAATCAATATGTCAAAGTGGCATGTTTTGGGGTGCTACGTCCTGAACTCCCACAGTCCCATTTTTGGGGAGCCATATTCTGCTATCCTTTAGGGGGCAGTGGCTGAGTCTCTGACCCCAGTATCCAGTGTACACAGTGGTATTTCTGCCAGAAGAATTTTGAGGTATATATAACTAGGTAGTTTTCGATGGCTGCTCTGTCCCCAACTCTATGACTCTCTGGCCCTCCTGTGAACTACCTCATATATTTTCTGCTTAAACTAACTTCAGTAGGTGTATCAGCCACAACCAGGAAGATTTACTGATACACTCCCCCATCCCTATGTGTCCGGGGTCTTTCGCACTCTGGGCTGTGGTGTACAGCTGGGCAGGTGGTGCACTGCTCAACTCCAGAGGACGCCATTCCCACAGGCGGAACACCTTTTCCTCACGGACTGATCTTGTCTTGCAAGCCTCTTACTGCTCTCTCAGCTCTGCTGCTCCCGCTGCCTTCGTGTGGGCCTCACTCCACAGCTTGAACTGTAGCCACCCAAGCATGAAGGGAAAATTTTCTTCAGAGAGGACAACTCTATCAGCTCTCATGACCTTCTCCAAGGGATTAAAACTCTTTAAGGCTAGAGTTTCTTCTGTCCAGACACCTAGGACAAAACATTCCAGGGGCTGGGTGTATTAATCATGAGTTTTATTTTCAATATTTTACGATGTTTTGACATCTTGGGGACTTGAGGACCCGGGAGAGGGACAGCCCCTCTGAAAGTTAGATGGATCATTCCTCAAGAGAGTAGACAACTTCCCAGAGAGCCTGCCTTTGATGTGTAAATCAACCAATCCTGTATCCGCAATACTTCACATCAGCTACCTGCTGTGAAGAGCCGACTCATTGGACTAGACACTGGGAAAGACTGAGGGCAGGAGGAGAGTGGGCAACAGAGGACGAGATAGTTGGATGGCATCCCTGACTCAGTGGACATGAGTTTGAGCAAACTCTGGGAGACAGTGAAGGACAGGGAGGCCTGGTGTGCTGCAGTCCATGGGGTCGCAGAGAGTCCGACATGACTGAGCAACTGAACAACCACCTTCCTTCTTTTATCAGGCACCTGCCCTAAATCACCCCAGGGGACAGTAACCTCTAGGAGGCCGCTGAGATTCAAATACCCAGTCCTCAACCCGCTCAGCTGCTTCCTCTGCCTCACCCAGCCCTTCTCAGGAAAAGCACAACAGTGGCTTTTGCCCGTGTTGCTTTACCCTCATGCCTGCCTCCTGTCCACCCCGATGTTTCCTTGTGTGGCTCTGGGTAGCATGCGGACCCCCCACCCACCCTTGGAAATTTTTACATAATAAACTTTTCACTCACAGGTATTTGTCCCTGTGTCTACCATCTTATCGTATCTGATTAAAACAAACCCTGGGCGATTGAAAACACTGGGAAAGGAAGTATTTGAGCAGCACTGTGTGGCATCATGGGCTTCCCAGGTGGCTCAGTGGTAAAGAATCCATCTGCAATCAGGAGACGCAAGAGTGAGTGAGTGACTGAAAGTCGCTCAGTCATGTCTGACTCTTTGCGACCCCATGGACTACACAGTCCATGGAATTCTCCAGAATACTGGAGTGGGTAGCCTTTCCCTTCTCCAGGGGATCCCTTCTGCAGGGGATCTTCCAAACCCAGGGATCGAACCCAGGTCTCCCACATTGGAGGTGGATTCTTTACCAGCTGAGCTGCAAGGGAAGCCCAAGAACACTGCAGTGGGTAGCCAACTCTTTCTCCAGGGGATCTTCCTGACCCAGGAATTGAACCGGGGTCTCCTGCATTGCAGGCAGATTCTTTACCAACTGAGCTATCAGGGAAGCTGAGATGAAAGAGACGTGGGTGTGATTCCTGGGTCAGGAAGTTCCCTTGGAGGAGGAAATGGCAACCCACTTCAGTGTTCTTGCCTGGAAAATTCCATTGAGAGAGGAGCCTGGTGGACTACAGTCCATAGGGCTGCAAAGAGTATGACATGACTGACCATACACACACATAGTATCATATTCCAAAGTCTTTATTTCTTATGATGAACTGGTCTTCTCAAGACAGAACCCTTGTGTTTTGATTGTCTTCTGCCTCAGGGAAGTTACATGAAGGATTCCCCATCAGCGCATTCCCTCTCGTTGTTGGGTCACTGACCCTCAGATGCAAAGTCTCTCTTATCATTTATTTCAGAGAACCTAAGAACTAACATGAGTAAGGCTCTCTGTGACCTTCTAGAATCTCTAGCTCTTCTAGAATTTTGGAGGTGAATGTATAGATTAGGATTCTAATAGTACTCTACATCTGGAAGAAGACTCAAAATACCTGTAGAGTTTATAGTTGCTCTACCAAGTCCCTAAACAATTATGGGATCTTAGAGTGATAAAGGACCCTAGGAATTATCTAGTCTAGATTCCTCCTCTGTGACTCCCTTCATTATTCAGTGCTTGCTTATTTATTTTTCGACTGCACTGGGTTTTCATTGTGGCAAGCAGGCTCCTTGTGATACACAGACTCACTAGTTGCGACTCGCAGGCTTAGTTGCCCCATGGCATATGGGATCTTAGTTCCCCAAACAGGGATTGAACCCACGTCCCCTGTGTTGGAAGGTAGATTCTTAATCACTGGACCACCAAGGAAGTCCCTACTCAGTGCTTCTTCATCCAACCCTCTTCCTGTTGAGTATTCGAATTCCTTCTGCCATTTCTGATGGTCAATGACCCGTCCATTTGATCATCCCATTGCATCTGTGTTAACGTGAATTGTTGCGTATTTTAGTGCTGAAGTTGATGAACCAGCCCATTGGACAAATCCAGTCTGCTGCCTGTTTTTGTAAATCAAGTTTTATTGGAGGACAGCCATGCTCATTCATTCAGGTGTGGTCTAAGGCTGCTTTCACACTACAGTGGCAGAGTTAAATAGTTGCCCTAGACAGCATATGGTCTGCAAAATCTCTAGTATTTACTATCTGGCTCTTGTCCTAGCAGATAGAATGGGCCAGAATCTTGGACATTATTTACAAGTTCTTCAGGGACAACGCCAAATTATTTCTCCATGAAGCATTTTTTAATCATAATAGCTTCCATTAGGGTCCTCTTCAAACCATGTCAGTTAAAGTCTTCATTATTTCATTAGCTCTTTATTCTTCAAGGCTATTGAGAGAGGATGGTCCATGAATTGCTCATGTTTCTATACATCTAGACATGATGAGCCAATTTGCTCTAGAACTGTCTTTTGAGGAATGTTAATGTAAATGTGGAGATAATGACTCCTTCTAGAACAAATTTGTTTACGTTCCTGGATAGTAAAAATAGAAGTATTCCCTTCTCAGAGAGATTTGCTTATATTCCAGGGTAATAAGGATTCCCTGGTGGCTCAAATGGTGAAGAATCTTCCTGCAATGTGGGAGACTCAGGTTCAATTCCTGGGTTGGGAAGATCCCCTGGAGAAGGGAATTGCAATCCACTCCAGTATTCTTACCTGGAGAATCCCATGGACAGTGGCTCCTGGCGGGCTACAGTCCTTGGACTTGCAAAGAGTCAGACATGACTGAAACGCACAGGGTAATAAAAATAATCTCTCCAGAAAGGAAGATGGCAGTCTTCCTGGCAACCCCACCTAAGATCAGCGTCTCCTAATCTCAGGGTCCCTCTCCCTAATGGTCCCCACACTGTGCTCAGGTAGCACCTGTTTATCATCCTATTGGAACTGGGGCTCAGGAAAGTGAAAGTGAAGGCACTCAGTCGTGTCCAAGTCTTTGCAACCCCATGGACTGTAGCCCACCAGACTCCTCTGTCCATGGAATTTTCCAGGCAAGAATACTGGAGTGGGTTGCCATTTCCTTCTCCAGGGGATCTCCCTGACCCAGGAATTGAACCCAGGTCTCCCGCATTGCAGGCAGACACTTTACTGTCTGAGCCACCGGGGAATGGACTCAGGAAAACTGGACTCAAATATTCTTCTTGCTGTAAATAATAAATTGTCTAGGGACTTCCATGGTGGTCCAGTGGTTAGGAATCTGCCTTCCAATGATAGGGACACGGGTTTGATCCCTCCTTGGAGAACTAAGCTCCCACCTGCCTCGGGACAACTAAGTCAGTGCGCCACAACTGGAGTTAAACCCACGCACTGCAGCATAAGTTCCTGCGTGTCACAACTAAGACCCGATGCAGCCAAAGAAACACGCCCAAGTCCATCTGCGCTCATTGTCTTCCTCTGACCGCAACTACAGGTGCATGTCATCCAAACCATCCAAATGCCACTGGGCTGCTGCTTAGGAACTGCTGGGCCATTAGACAGTTGCTTGATGCACGTGTAAATGTATTTATTTTGTTTCCTTGAGTTCACTCCAGTTCCTCAGGGCAGGGACCAAACTGTTCTTCCCTTTGTATCCTCCGGTGAGCCCACCACACGTAGGCATTCACTCCTATTTTGTTGCTCTTGCTGTAGGCTCTCATACATCCTGTTCTGAAGTACTCTTCTTAATGGCTACCTGAAGACTTGGGACTATTTCTAAATTGCCATGGCTTCTCTGTGCCCAGTTGCCTCAAGACTCTGGGCTCTCAAGACACCCCAGGCTTTGTTAAACAATGGAGGTGAGTTCCAGCCCCACCAGTGCCCACCCAGAGGGCAGCCCACCGTGGATGCAGGAGCAGAGCCTAGGGAATACAGCCCCACCAGTCCTGCAGCCAGAAGTTGGCCATACACGTGGCTCCCCAGATTAGGGCAGAATGAACAAAGGGTGACACTGCCAATGAGGGCTTGCTGTGGCTAGTAACCCGCACCCACGATAAAACAAACACACTTTATGGACTCGTTCCTCTTAGGTTTGCCGGATTTAGCAAATACCCTAATACTTTTATTTTATGAAGTGGTCCTACTCTCTGCACTCTCCCCTCTAGAGCCCATTCCCCAACTGAGCCTTGCCCTTGGGGTGTGGCCACATCACTAAAGCAGACCCAGTGATAATGGTTTTCCTGATTCTTCTTTTTCACAGAGCCTCGCTTCTGGGCTGGGGAAGATGCAGATCTGAATGTTTAGAGGATGGACCCAGACCTCCAGGAGACCTTCTCCTAGTTTTGCTGGCTGCCTCGATCTTCTGTCATTGTTTGCAGGAAGCAGGACCACCAGGTAGGTGGTGGGCTCGACTTTTGAATGATCTGGAAGTGTTTTCATTGGAGGAAGGGGGACCCCTTCCAGGCCCTGAGGGTGGGATCAAACACTCGGAAATGAATTATCAGAGGAGACACACGTGCTGACAAAGCAAAAGACTTTATTGGGGGGGGCGCCCTGGTGGAGAGCAGCAGAGCAAGGAAACCCAGCTATCACATGGCTCACAGTCTCGGAGTTTATGGTAATGCAGTTGGCTTCTGGGTCGTCTCTGGCCAATCATTTTGCTTGTTGCCCATGTGTGGTCTGAATCAGAGTCCTTCTCGGCCAAGGTGGATTCCAGTGTGAGAGTTTCTGGGAGGTTGGTAGGATGCACCGCCTCCTCCCTCCTCCTTTTGACCCTTCTCCAAATCTCTGGTGACTTTTGGCTGTAGCGTCGCGTTCTTTATCGGGACCTCCTGTTGTGAGACAACTCAGGCAAGCAGTTTATTTTCATGCCCAGCCAAGGCAGCCAGTTTCACTCAACAGTTCTCTAACATTTCGATGTATTGAGGTGCTTGATTTCCTGTTGATTGTGTTTTGATTTTTAACTCTGTAATTGCCAGGATTATGGGTCAAGTCGGATATAGAAATCACAAAATGTCTATCTCCTTGTATTAACAAAAGTTGATACAGAACCTAGGAAGAGGCAGAGAGAGGGGAAGATGGAATTACCTCCTGGATGGGTGATAATCCACGTCCCCAGCTTTGATCCTTAATAGATGCTTTTTCCTTGGGCCCCCCCTTGCAGAGGATGTACAGCGTATATCTTGTCTACCTCTAGGCTAATAAGAAACTAGTTCGTGATTTCCTTTCCTCTTGCCCATAGGCAAGACTTATGTGGGGCTTAGCTCTGAGCCACTGCTGAAAGTGGCCTGATAATTCACATCCCGCATGGACGGCCCTGGAATAGTGACACCTGCTCAGGCATCCTGGGGAGATTTGCAGGATAAATAAATGCCTCCCTGGGTATTTGCGAGGTAACTCCCTGTCAGGGCTAGGGGCAGAGATTTTAAATATGAATTACCATCCCAGCCTGGCAGGGGTTTATAGGATAAGCCCCTTATGTGCTCATGGGGAAGATTTACACAGTCCCTTTATCAGCACCAGGCTGCCGGAGTTGTCACCGCGTGACACTTGGTGCTGGGGACCCTTCTATGCTGGCTTCCGTCCGCCAGTCCCGGTCATGGCTCCGGCATCACGGCTGATGACCTCCAGCATCCTGCCTGCCCAGCTTTCTTCTCTCCCTCTTCTGTGCCTGCCACCCACCACCTCTGCCTCCAAGGGACAGGAGAACAGAGTTCCCTCTGCTGCTCCGCACAGGGAACCCCTTCCTGACTCCTCTCCTTTTTGGACTCTGTTTCCTGCTCCTCCATCCGAATGTAACCGGTCGCTTCCTGTCACCTTCTTTCCTGCCTTCCTCCCTCTCGAGGAAGGACTGGCCTGCTTCTCCAGGAGGTTTTATCTGCTCCTTTGTTTTCTGTGGCCCCTGTTACCACCGGTGTGCTCAGCTCTGAATTTGAGAGTCCAATCATCAGTCACATAACCCTTGCAGAATCCCGTGGGGGAAAGAGTGTTAAAATCAGAATCCCGGGTTCCACTCTGAGTCTCCTGAATGAGAATCTCTGGTTTCTGGATATTAGAAATCAAGTTCTGTTGATCATTCTTTATATTTACTTATATTTGACTCTGTCAGGTCTTTATTAGTGCTTAGGCTTTTCTCTAGTTGCAGCGATCGGGGGCTTCTCTCTAGCTGTGGTTCGTGGGCTTCCCATCGCTGTGGCTTCTCTTTTGTGGCGCATGGGCTCTTAGTGCAAAAGTTTTGCTAAGTGTGGCGCACTGGCTTAGTTGTTAGGCAGCCTGTGGGATCTTCACAGACCAGAGATCAAACCCTTGTCCCATGCATGGGCAGGTGGAATCTTTACCACTGGACTGCCAAGGAGGCCCTGTTGATCATTCTTAAGCACACTATTAAGCACCCTAAAGTTTGGGAAATAAAGCCCGGCATCTCAGGGAGGGTTCAGGGCTGGACCTCTCTCCCTGGCTGAATTTCTCGACGGGTGAGTGTCCCCTTCTTTCAGTGGAGTCTCTCTCTGGCACTCAGCAACCTTACTGTGCATCTTTAGCACATTTTTCGGGCAAGGGAAAATTTGGGACACCATAGGGTGCAGAACCATTCCAAGAGAGGCCATGGCCTGACAACTAACGTGACTCATGAATATTCATGCTGGTTCTGTGGTCAGTTTTGATCACTCAGCTCAATTCAAGGCGCTCTCTATAAGCCTTTGTGAGAGCAGGAAACAGGTTCTGGGAAGAAGGACATAAGGAAGAAGATGGAGGTTAAGATGAATTGACAGGCAATAGGATTAAAATTCTTGCTCAATCCTGATCTTGTGCGTAACTAAGATCAGTTGGCCTGAAATTAACAAATTAAACCATGAAGGCTCCCTTGACAACTGATCTGATAGGCCCAGAAGTAAATTTCAGGGACCCTGTTGTCAGAGGCAGGGGAGGGCTCAGATAAGGGGCGCTGGGAGGAAGCGGATGGGCAGTGAAGGCCATCGGGGGAGGCTGTGGTCCCTCTTCTCAAGGCAGCACCAGAGGCTGAAATAGTACTGGGGGTACATCAGTTGCCAGGGCTTTTATTCACCTTCAGAAATACTTTCTTCCTTGCATCCAACTATGACTTTGAAATGGAGGCAAAAAAAAATGAAACGGGGAGGAAGATAATGAAACATAGGTCAAATGTGGCAGCTGGTGAATTTCTGATAATTGCACTTTCCCGTATAGCATTTCATTTCTATTCCCTAAAGTCGCACAGAACCCTGTGGGGAGGGAAAAGATTCAACAACAAACAATAACAACAAGCAACTCTGAAGGGTTCAAGGAAACAATATCAAATGCAATTTAATGACATTTTTCATGGGAGACAGGGTGGAGATAAACTGATATTCCAAGCCTGCTTCTTCTAACATTATAAGAAAGCCTAGAAAATTACATAAACATCAATTTAGGTCAAGTAAAATGATCCTTGATTTCCTTCCTTTCTGTCTCTCTCATCTCAGTACCCCAAAAAGAGGTTAAAAAGGGGAGAGGAATATTTGTAGTATAGTATTCTATATACTATACTATATTAGAAAAGGCAAACTCTAAGCCTTGTAGGTAACCTATGTAGTAATCTGATTTGGGGGGGAAAAAAATCAATGCTTATCTACAACAGATTGTTTGGATCTTGTAACAGTGAAGTTTTTCTTGGCTGGCTGTTCTCCAGGTTAACATAATAGAGAGCTCAGCAATTCTTAAGGAAATCTTCAGAACAAATCGTCTGAAGGTCTAAAAATCTGCTAGGAGATTCTGCTCTTGATGCTGTTTGTAGCTCAACTTTAATCGAAGCATGATTCTTTGACATCCCAACCATGATCCCTTCCCCTTCCACCAGAAATAGCATCCAAGTGGAAGCTTCAACAAGCCTCACTTCTTTCCCTGACACTGAAGCCACTGGGATCAGAGTCAGTGATTCACTATTGGCCTTGGAGATTCTGCCTCTTATCAGGTACTCAGCCTGGAGTTTCACTGTGACTTTTATCCTAGTGGGAACCAGGCCTTAATGTGAAAAGAGTGCTGGCCTGGGTAGACTGTGAATTGTGAACAGCGTCCTTGTTGGGTTGTAGCTAAGTATCCAGATGAAGCTAGATTAGTGCTGGACTCCTTTCTTCATATAACATCCCCTGACCTGTTCCCTCTCAGTCCCTCAGCTTCGTGGATGAGGGTCCTGTTTTTGCATTCACACATGTTATGCTGTGTTATAGTCACTGCCCACTGTGTCATTCTCAGATGTTGGATATTTCCAATCTCTTGTTGCAAAGTGGAATATTTCTTTAGGCTTTGGTCTACATGTGGAGTAAGAAAGACGACCAATGAGAACAAGGAACGAGAGACTGTACTTTTGTAGAGTTTGGTCTTCCCTTTTGGACTGGGATTGCCAACAGGCTGGTTTTGTGAGCTATAATTTTTCCATGAAAGTCATGAGATAGAACTTTCCACCCTAACTACAATAGGGAAGGATCTGGAGTAGAGAAAGGAATGCCCCGGAAGCTGCTGTAAAGCCTCAGACTCCTTTTTCCAAAACAATTTGCATCTTCCCAATAATTTGCTCTTTGGCTGGCTTGGCTATCATTTCTGCCCTGTCACTGTGGCCACTGGGATCTTATTTCTCCTTCCAAAATCCCCTTTCCCTCTCCTGATGTATGCATCAGAACTGCCCATGCAGTGATAATGCAGGTAAATGTTTAATGATTAGTCTTCAAGTGGGAAACACCTTGGCTTATAGCATTGCCAATTTCCATGGTGTACACTGCCACCACAGCCAGTTGCAAGCTGTTCCCATGAGATCACCAAACATGGGGATGGTAGCACATCTTTATATAGAAAGTTCACCATACATACATGATCAAGGTAAATAATCTCAAGAGCATAGAAAATAAGAGTAGTGAAATAGTTAGGAAGTGATGAGTTTCGAGTATTTATTACTTTTGTTTTAATAGAACCTAACTGTAAATTTATATAATTTAATTTTTAATCATGGCTATGCTTAACAATTTGTAAAATTCCTAAAAAATTTAACAACTGTTAACATAAGCCAGCTCTAATATACAACTCTGTCTTGGTCTGGGAAAAGATGGAGTAAAGGAAGAAATGAAAGGGTGTATTTAATACTAAAGTACTAAAAGGCCTCTGTGCCATTCAGACTTTGTGCCTGGCCCTTCTGAGCCGTGGGTCCAGAAATTCCTAGAAATGACATAGTTGGTATTGGTCTGAAGCCAGGACTTTGGAGCAAGACACACCGACTTCCAGTCCCCGCTGTACCGTCTGCTAGTTGCGTGACCTTGGACAGTGTCTAACCCCTCTTTGCTTAGGCTTCTCATGGGTGAAATAATAGTACCTGCTTTATAAGGTTCTGTGTGTGCGTGCTAAGTCACTTCAGTCATGTCTGACCCTTTGCGACCCTATGGACTGTAGCATGCTAGGCTCCTCTGTCCATGGGATTCTCCAGACAACAATACTGGAGTGGGCTGCCATTTCCTTCTCCAGGGGATCTTCCTGACCCAGGGATTAAACTGGCGGCTCTTACATTTTCTGCATTGGCAGGTGGGCTCTTTACCACTGGTGCCACCTGGGAAGCCCTCATACAGTGTAATGGGGATTAAATGAGGTAATATGCTCAAAGTACTTAGCCCACTAAGTTACATAATAAAACCTCAATAAGTGGTAGCCGTGAGTACCATTGTGATTAACCTGATCCATTTCTAAAAGGTCCACAATCTCCACAGGTGGTGATGGGATCTATCCTAGATGCAAATTCATGGAGAGAAGGATAATTAAGGCAATCTTCCTTACATGATCTGACTCCATTATAAATGGACCATTTATGTAAACTCAGCCTCAAGGCTGGGATGTCCTTTTCACCATACTTCCTGCTTGAGGTTCACATGCTGGTAACTCATCTCTTGCTGTAAAAGGCTGCAGTCGTCCTAGGCCTACTTTAAAATGCAAATAAAACTGGTCCCCCACATCCATGGGTTCTAACTTGACTTGTACTGAGCCATTTTATATGAGGGACTTGAGCATCCATTGATTTTGGTATCTGCAGGTTGGTGGTGAGGGGGAGGGTGGGGGGCTTATCCTGACCCAGACCCCTGAAGATATAGAGGGCTGACTGTACTCTTTAGACAGCGGTTAATAAGTTTGCACCTAGGTGCGCAAATGGCAGTCAGATCCCAGGGCTCTATGTTGAGCTGACTCCTGGGAATCTAAAAATGAGGAGCCTGCAGTGGGTGATCGGACACAGAGGGGGGCCTGAGGCCACTGAAGACCCCACTCTTTGGTTCCCCTCCCCCCCATGTCCCTCCCTACACTTCCAGGTTGACCAGTTCTTTGAGCTGACATGCCTCTAAAATCAAAGCCACTTCACACTCTGTCTCCCTGCTCCCCAGGTGTCCCGGAACCAAGACCCAGTGGACCCTGGGGCCCACAGTCCACAGATGAGGTGGGAACATGCCGACTCTCTGTAGTTAGTGGGCCAGGTTCAAGTCATGGTTGTGACCTTGGGAAGGTCATTTCATGTCTTTGAACTTCTATGTTTTTTAATGTATTAAAGACGCTGATGAGAATTCACCCAAGAATCAAATGGGGGAGCAACTTTGTGACGATAAAGCTCAACACAGCACACCTTGTTGGTACCATTTTCTATCCCTGCTCATAGTTTTTAGTTTGCTCCCTTTTCTTCCATTCTTTACACATGGCTATAGAGACAAAGGCCTTCTTGGGACCATCATAGATGGATGACAATAATACATCTCTACCCTTTAGTCTAAAACGTTGCTGGGAACCAAAAATATCAGTTCCTGTCTGGGCTGACTTATTCATAATACAGCCTTGTGTGCACTAATAATAACCTAAAGTTATTCTCAGTTTGGCTCATGTAACTTGGCACTACAGGAAGGCAGAGATGATGTCTGCAGGAGCCCTAAGGCCCTGTGGACAGTAATTAGACTCTTGCTGAGGTTTGGTTTGTTTATCTTGGGCACCTGTGATGCTACACAAATGTTTCAAAGTGGTAGAGGACCAGGAACTAGAGAAGGAATGCAGCTTCCGGAGACAACAGACTTACAGTCAAGTGGGGAGGGTCTTAGGTTCTGGGGAAGGGCCTGGGGGTAAAGGCAGGAGCCAGTCTCTCCCCACATGAGCCAACCTGTCTCTGCTTGTTCCGTTCTTGGCAGGAGATGCTGGCACCTTATAGGATGCTGTGACAGTGCTGAAAGGAACCCACAACTCTTTCCTTGGGGCTGTAGAGCTGGCGTCTGCCTCCATCAGTAACACTATGTTTGTTAGCCTCCTTAGGGCTCTTAGAGAATGAAACCCCAGCTCCCAGGCCCCAGCAGTTACTGTCTAAGTAGAGGGGGCTGTGTTATGCACTCCTCCATGGACTGGCATCGCCCTTCTGGAGCTGGAGCTGGAGGTGGACTGCACAGGGGGCCACAGGGTTGTTGGGGGAAGGGAAGGTTGCTCTTGTGTTTCAGGATCAGTTATTTTTGGCTGAGAAAAGATGGCTGATGCCCAGCCAGGGCAGGCTGCCTGAAACTAAGTCTTCAGTGGGAGGCCTGCCAGGACCCAGCCGAGATGGCCAAGGTGAGGGAGTGGGGCTGAGAGCAACGTCTGGTTGGCGAGAGGTCCACTAGTGAGCGTCATGTGGGGCTCGGGGGTCCCATGCTTCTGGTGCGGATGGGGAGTGGCCAAGGAGAGGACAAAAATGACAAAAGGAGGTAAGAGAGGACCTCCTGGGAAGATTTACAGGTGTTCAGCTTCCATTAGAAGAGACGACGTTGACTAAACGCGCTTACTTTCTTAAAAAACCCAAGAGACTTCCACAACAAGACATTGGCTTGTTGTTCTGACAGCTGAATTAAGAGAAAGCCATCTACACCTGCAGGCAACGTGAATTTTTGTGGCCTCTTCATTCACCCTGCAGCAGAGTGGTGGATGCAGACTGACCAGTGATAGCATCTGTGTGCCGAATGGGGCCCTTGGCATGTTTTATATATTTATTTTGTCAGCTGCATCACGTGGCTTGTTGGATTTGGTTAGTTTCCTGACCAGGAATCGAACCTGTGTTTCCGTCATTGGAAGCTAAGGGTCTTAACCACTGGACCACCGGGGCGTTTTAGAAGTAAGGAAAGAGGACCCTCCCAGGTGTCTGAGTGATGGGGCCAGGCCTCCAGGCCAGAGGACCAGGTGCACCCTCCAAGTTCCTTGTGTCTGCTGCTGAGTCATGGTTCTGGTTATGAATTGTCGAGAACACAGAGGAATCTTTGCTGGATACAAAAGCGCTCCACCCCGAGGGAAAACACTGATGGATTTTATAACTTGATAATAGAGCTCTCTGGGGAGAATGCCCTCCCAAAGGTAGGAGATTAATTTTATCCTTTGCTTTTTTTGGCTGGTTCTCTTCCCCTGCGTCTTGCCCATTCTTTTCTATGACTTGCTCAATGAAGGGCAAAGAGGTTTTCTAGAAAGCACCAAACCCTTGAGGCCTTTGATTTCAGAGAAGGAAAAAAATGGTCCGGGCTGAGGGCAAGCTCACAGCAGCCTGCCTGCCAAGAGAGGGTTCAACCTCTTGCCTGCTCCTCTGAACCCCAGGATCAGCCCAGAGAACACATGGCATGATGGTACCTCCAGCTCCGCGCCCTGAAGGAGACACCATCTCGTGTCTAAGCAGCGTGGCCCCTGAGGCTCCTGGGAAAGTGGCAGAGTTGTGTCTAGCTGATCTGCAGTACACACCCCTGGGCTGGCCAGGTCCCCGTCCGTAATCTGCTGTCTCCACACCCTTTGGAGTTAGCTCACTCTGAAACAGACTGAAAGGAGGAGGGGGGAAATGATGTGGACACTCAGTCTCCTTTCAACCCCAAGAGTCTGCCTCGTGACCTCGGTGACTGTTGCTCATTCGAGCAGCAGGAGAGAAGGGAACTGAGGGTGGCAAGCAATCACCATTCTGATGGAATCCGGTTAAGGAGCATTCTGCAAAACTACACCAACAAATCAGGACAAACATCACACCAAGGTCTTGCATCACAGGATGTTTACATAATATAATGCCCATGGCAGACAGATACCAAATACCACAAAGTACCTGAGACAAAAAAAAGAACGGAAGGAGGGGAGGAGGGAGAAGAATAGAAAGGAGCCCGGAGTCCTGGCACGCGGAGATCCAAGGGCCCAGGCAGAGTTTCTTGGGGGAGGGGTGGCCACACATGAGCGTCTGGTGGCCTCCGTGTCACATCTCAGCCTCCGAGGAGCAGATCTCCGCGGCCGCGGAGATGGCGATCCCGATGGCCAGGCTGCCGTTGTCGGAGAAGTGCTGGGCCAGCGAGGTGTTGATGACGAGGCAGTCCCCGTTGGTGATGACCGAGTCCACGCACTCCAGGACAGACCGGGGCGTGGCCTCCCACTTGAGACACCGGTGGTTTCTGTTGAGCTCCAGGCGATAGGTGAAGCTGTCGGCCTGGGTGGGGGTCCCGATCAGCATCATGGTGGCGAAGAACTGGGGGTGCCCTGCGTACCTCTCCTGTTTCCTGAGCACCAGCAGGAAGTGGTGGCCGAAGCAGGAGTGGATGATGAGCCAGTCGGCCGGCGCCGGGAGGTGCATGTCCGTGGCCAGGAAGACGATGTCGGCGCCCTGGAGGACGTCCACCCTGTGCATCTGCCGCAGGTGGGGCACCACCACCTCCAGGCGGCCCTCCCACGGGCAGGAGAACAAGGGGCACAGGCAGGGCATCACCCGGGTGGCGTGCAGCCCCGCCTCCGCGTGGCGCAGGTGGTGGGGCCGGGCGTGGTGGCAGAGGCGGTGATGGGGCTGGTGCTGGCAGCGGTGCTGGCAGTGGTGGTGCGGGGGGAGGTGGGGGGCGTAGCTGCTGGGCTCTGGGGCGCTCTGGGTGACGGCGTGTCGGCTGGACACATACTGTGAGAGAGAGACAGAGACTTGGTGGGTTAGTGGCCGTGAGGTCATTCTCTCTGGCTGACCAACCCCCCAGCCCCCCTCAACCCCCAGGTTCAGCGTGTGGAAAGCAAACTCTCCAATACAGGTGATGACATGCGGTCGCTCAGTCGTGTCTGACTCTGAGACTCCGTGGGCTGTGGCCCGCCAGGCTCCTGTGTCCATGGGATTTTCCAGGCAAGAGTCCTGGAGTGGGTTGCCATTCCCTCTCCAACCGATACAGGCAGAGAAAGCTTTAGTTCTTAAAAAAAAAAAAAGAAAAAATAGAACCACCAGACTGTTCTCTGAAATGGCAGCACCGTTTTACATTCCCATCAGCCAAGTAAGAGGGTTCCGATTTCTCCATGTCCTTGTCAACACTTGTTATTATCTGTTTTGACAAATAGGTTAATGAGACTGAATTCATTGTTTTGCATATTTTGCCAAATTTAGATGCTGAAACATTGTACATCTGTGTGTCATTTCAGGACAGAATGTAAATTTACTCAATTGAAAACAGAACCTCCTTCAAAAGATTCCTCTTGCAAGAAGAGATTTCCCAAATGTATTAGTATATTATAAAAAAAAAAAAAAAACACAAAAATAAAAAAATGAGGGACGTGGTGGATGTCTTGAGTGGTTGAGATTCTGAAGACTCAGTCCAAGAAAATGCAATATTTATGCCTTTCTGATTCTTTAATAAGATACTCAAACAGGCAATTTCCCCCTTTGAATAGTATGCATTATGATGGTCATAAGGAACAAAGAAATCAATTTTTCTGTTCTTTTCTGATATTGTTGATATTTTTCTGCAGGGTCTGGAGATCAATGGATTCCCCCCACCCCCACCCTATTTTATCATTAGTGTTATTTTTAGAACAAAATTTCAGTAAATACCCATTTGTCCTCCCAGTGCTGCCAGGGGTGGTACTATCTGAGATGCCCTTCTGGGCTGTAAAACCACCACGGCACACAGAGCTGACTGTGTGCCGCTGGACTGTGGTCCCCAGGGCGGGAGTCTCCGCTGTGACTCCCAGGACTTGGCTCCACCAGGCACACGTCTGTCCTGCTTTAGACTCATTGTTAAAGAACAACTTACCAGGGGTTCACCACCAGGCTTCCTAGGTGGCATTAGTGGTAAAGAACCCACCTGCCGACGCAGGGACATGTTAAGAGATGCAGGTTCTATCCCTGGGTTCGGAAGATCCCCTGGAGAAGGGCATGGCCACCCACTCCAGTTTCTTGCCTGGAGAATCCCATGAACAGAGGAGCCTGGTGGGCTACCGTCCATAGGGTTACAAAGAGTTGGACACGACTGAAGCGACTTAGCAAGCACACACGCAGTACTGATATAAAATCAAAGTAAGGAGGGAGTCAGGAAGAAACAGCACAGCCTGCCTTTCCTCCCTCCCCCCAGCCCCCTGCCGGTGCCTCCTGTTGGCTGAATGCAATCAGAAGGAAGCCCGGGAGATGCACTCAGCCAGGGTCAGCTCCCTCTGGAAATGCGCTTGTGAAGAGGCAGTGTCCACCTGCATGCAGATGTCTCGGTTCCCTCCTTTGTGATGTTCCTTGATCCGACCACGCTGGGCTTCCTTGGCTGAGCTTTGATAAGGCCGATGAGGGGGAGGTAGGGAGGGCTGATACCTGTCCACAATCATTAAGCCATCTGACGGATATGTATACACCAGCTGACACGTGCAGCGCCTGGGCCCGGGCTGAGAATACTGAACAGGGTAGGATCCCTGCTCCCGTCTCAGCGGTTCACTGTGATTAGTGTAACATAACACAGTGCAAGGACGCAGGATGCCGGGAGGGGCTCTGAGCACGCAGGGTGGGGGCAGTAGCTGTTCTGGTCAATGCAAAGTGCTGTCTACCCTCGGTGAAGCAGGAAGGGTGACGCTCTAACAAAACGGGCAAAAGGTTTGTGAGTAGTAGGTTCCAAGGAGCTGGATCTGAAAGAACATGGGATGTTTAAGAAATGAGAAATTCCAAGTGGCTGTTGCTAGGGGATCTGGCAGAGATGGCGAGGAGCAGGGCGGGAGAGCTGTCGGACCATGTTGCCAAAGAGTGGGCTCGGAGGTGGCACCCAGCACTTGCGGCAATTGGGAGGAGGGCCCAAGGGCTTTAGGGAGCCCCCTCGGGCAGTGCGATGCCCCAGGCCCAGCGGTAGAGCGTGCACTCAAGATGGAACCACAGTGGAGTCCTGGCACTAGTCCAGCCCCTGGACTCGAGCCATGATCCTTCCAGCCAGACTCTCCCCTTCCTTCCTTCTGGCCTCATCTTCCCCTGGCCTTCCCACTGTTTAACTGTGGCAGGGTAACAAAGCCGCCAGCGGTGTATTCCAGAGTGAATGACTATGCAAACACGTCCTAAACTCACAGAGACCCCTGCGCTCACTTGCTGTGCCCTGGGAAGGAGCTGAGAATAAACACAGCCTTAATCCTTCATTTCTTCCTGCTCCTTCTCCTGATGCAAAATATGTTTCATTTACACACACAATCTTCGGGGTGAGTGAGGTCACAGGGCCGCTGGCTGGGAGAAGGGATTCTTTTAATTGGCAAAATGCTAATCGTTTTGGAAAATGAATTCTAATCTTCCCATCTTAAACAGTGGATGTGTGAGTAATTACTTTCCTTCACTAAACTGTTAATGCGACATTAGTGATTACACTAATTAAAACTAATGAACTCTTACAGGCTGATAACCCCCTCAGTCAGTCCGAGGACGCCTTCCTTCCATTGGCTGTCCTTAACTTGCCATTTGGAAGAGAGATCTTGAATTAACCTTTAGAATAATTCGCAAAATTGGGTTTAGAAATGTTAGGCTTTATGGACTGGGTATAATTCTCTCCGCAAGCATTAGTGAGACCATTTCCACTGAGGGTGTAATTGAATTTAAAGACGTCTTCCTTAATTTCATCAGCCACACTCCCATGGTTGGTAATGGCTATCCCTCCAAATCCTGGTGTCCAAAGAGGAAACCTGCCCCTGGAAACACCATGTGACCCTTTCTACAGCCTCTGCTCCCTCTGATCTGTGAGCTCATTTGGAGGACTGCTCTGTCTTTCTGCCTGATTCCAGGAACAGTGCCATGCTAATGGAGGCATTTCAGCTGAAGGTGGGTTTTGCACCCAATTTCAAATGACAGTCATGGGTTTTGAGTTTGCTCATGTCCTTATTTATGAGAGTTAATGAAGTGAAGCTTTCAGTACTTTCAGCAATGCTATCAATGTATTTCACACACAGGAGAGAAGATGGGGAGGAGTTATATTTCAGGGCAGGTATCAGGACGTTGGAAAAGACCCCGATGCTGGGAAAGAGTGTGAGCAAAAGAGGAGGGGGTGGCAGAGAATGAAATGGCTAGACAGTATCACCAATTTAATGAATGTGAATTTGAGCAAACTCCGGGAGATAGTGGAGGACAGAGAAGCCTGTTGGGCTGCAGTCTACCGGGTCACAGAGAGCCGGACATGACCTCGAGACTGAACAACAATAACAACAACCAGAACATTGGAAAACAGACATGGCCAGAACCTAGCCGGGCATCAGGTCTGCAAAGATGGAAGAGTAATTGTACCCGCTCCAGGTCCCACTCTGTAGTGTTTAAAAATTCCCTGTTTCTGGGAAGGATGGTCAAGGCTGAAGGTTTAGTGTTTCCCATTCCATTTTCTCGCCTCCCCCCCATCAAAACCTAGCATGACTGTGCATGTGCACACGAAAGCCAGGAGGACTCTGGAAAAGCTTCCACCAAAGTCAAGAAATGAGTTATGCTGAGATAGAAAACAACGATGGGGCTTTTATTTCCACTAGACTGTCTTCCTTCACAAATGTGTTATGCTGCTTTTCCCCAGACTGTTATACTTAGAACACTGAATGAATGAGATCTTCATGTGGGCAGCATGATAATGTCTGTAATTTTCTTTAAAATGCTTCAGTTGAGAGATTGTGATAGAAATGTGTACATTTTTAACCTACACTCCAGGGGCTGTCAATTCCCTAATCAGGAATTCACACTTTGAGGTGATCACCTAACATTTTATCTGAAAGGCCACACTTCAGAGATAATGACTACAATTGCCTCGCTTAGTATCCATATTTCTGATCCACACCAGATGCTGCTAATTAACATTTCCACAGAGGTTTCCATTGGTGAAATTAGTAGTTTGTTAATCAGCATAATAGATGTATGAAGATTGTTTAAAACATTTCAGAGTAATTCTGTATTTTAAGGATGAACCCAGGAGTTTGTTCCATAACTATTCCTGAATCTAGCCACTGAGTCAAGGACTTCCCATGGTCTGATGCCATCTCTAAGAATATCAGAATCTTTTTCTTGTTAGATCACTACATACATACAAACTTTTCTTGTTGGCAGTAAAAATTATGTAAATTGAGCAAGGAGACAGTGGTTAGCAAATATACAGAAACTTTGAATCCTGAGCTATATATGCCATGGGTGAGCACGTGCTAAACTGCTTCAGTCATGTCCGACTCTTTGCAACCCCACAGGCTTGCAGCCATCTGTCCATGGGATTCTCCAGGCAAGAATCCTGGAGTGGGTTGCCATGCTCTTCTCCAGGGGATCTTCCCAACCCAGGGACTGAACTTGCATCTCTTACATCTTTTGCATTGGCAGATGGGTTCTTTACTACTAGTGCCATCCAGGAAGCCCCATATATGCTGTAACTAATTAGAGAAGAGGGAAATGAGTTATTACTGTGAAAAGAGGAAGATAAAAATTTGGGTGGATCGATTTTTAAAAGCCAAGGTCTGTGGGCGAAAAGCGGCAAAAGGCATCCATACAGATGTCTACACAGGTACTGTTCCTATGGTCTCAGACATCTCCTGACCAAGCTGATTGTCTTATAAATCCAGACCCTGGCAGTGTAGAAATATGTGGACAACACTGTGACAGCAAAAATATAACTCAGTCCTCAAGCACCCTGGGCCTTTCTTGAGTTCCTGGATCCTGGCCCATGGCCGCCCAGCAGGTGTCAATCATGGTCCCAGCTGGTCTTGTGTCTTTGAGACCATCTGCCCTAGTAAGACAAGAGATGCTCTCCCTCCCTGACCTGCGAAGTCAAGCAGCAGTTAAGATCTGTCTATACAGTTCACTACTGCATTTATTTCAACTTATTTGGAAAATCACACAGGGTGGGTGGCTTTCTCTCCTTAGGTAGCTGGGAAGACAAAGAGGGTAGGGATTGTGTTGACTTTGCCCCCGCCTGGTCCGGTGATGGGCAAAGCCAGCACTGTGCAGTGTCTGGAGTCCTAGACTCTCAGTATTCGCTGCTTGATTGGATGGATGAATGAGTGGTTCATATCTGGAGCCTATCAACGCAAAGGCTGCTGGCCTTCGGTCAGAGGCTCTGTCCTCTACCCTTCCTTCCTGTAGAAATATGTGGGTATATATGTGTGTGCACGTGGGTGAGCATCAGCTTGGTCTCCTGGTGGTTCCTCCCCCAGAACTCGGCAGTGATGGGACACTGGGACCTGATTCACGTCCAGGCATGGGTTCGTGTCCAGCTGCCATTACAGGAAGTATAATAACAGCGTTGAAGAAGCAACTTCTCCTGCCAGTTAGCCACTCTCTGCTTTTTTACAGAGATTATTCCCCGAGTTTCAGCATCCTTTTTATTCACAGCAGATGATTTCTTACCATCTGGGGGACAGTCTGCTGGACCAACCTGGGAAATCGCCCACCTGTTAGACTGATGTGGACCCACTTGCTCTGCTGGAACCAGTGACCTAACAGAAGGCTGGATGCCCCCATACCGCCTCATTCGTTTTCTGTCAACAATCACCAGGAAGTAACTTCAAACCAAGATTACAGGCCCGCCACCAGCTCCGCCCTCCCCTATAACATGAGGGCCTACTTGGGTTGTACCCCTGCGGCCTGAACTGGCCTCTCTAGTCTGCCCTCCAGGAAACAGGGGTCCTAGAATTCCCTACCCAAGGACTCTAGACTCAGCTTCCAGGAGCCTGAGCTATTTCTAGGATCCAGCACCCAGAAGGCGGGCAACGGTAGACGTGAGGTGTGGCGAGTGGGGGAGTAGTCATAGCTTGGCCGGGTAGGCCGGGGGTGTCCACTTGCCTCTGCCTTGGGACTCATCACAACGTGAGACGAAGCCTCAATAAGAAGAAAGTGAGACAGGCTGCTGGCCGGTGACTGCGGTCTCCGGATCATCGCGAAGGGCTAATTATTAAAGCAGGAGGGTACGACGTATTCCAAGAGTCGCGTCTCTCGATCTTTGGCTTCCAAGTGTACAGACAGGCAGCGTGTGCGCCTCTGCCGGGCCGGCACTTCAGCCTCGAGTCCCGAGAACGTTAGGGGCGGGTCTGCGGTCAAACCACGCCGCGGAGGAGTCCGGCACACACTTGGCGGAGGAGTCCCGCACCCACTTGGCGGAGGAGTCCCCACCCACTTGGCGGAGGAGTCCCGCACCAGTGGTGGAGGAGTCCCCACCCACTTGGCGGAGGAGTCCCGCACCAGTGGTGGAGGAGTCCTGCACTCACTTGGCGGAGGAGTCCTGCACCCATTTGGCGGAGGAGTCCGGCACCCACTTGGCGGAGGAGTCCGGCACCCACTTGGCGGAGGAGTCCGGCACCCACTTGGCGGAGGAGTCCGGCACCCACTTGGCGGAGGAGTCCGGCACCCACTTGGCGGAGGAGTCCGGCACCCACTTGGCGGAGGAGTCCCGCACCCACTTGGCGGAGGAGTCCCGCACCCTCTTGGCGGAGGAATCGCTGTTTCTTCTGCGACTCCGCCTTTCATCCATGGGGTTTTGAGCATACTAATGAGTTTTATGAGTCTTATAGATGAAAGACCTTTCCTTAAAAGCACCTTTTCGAGTCACCAGACTTTTATATCTGCTGCCGGCAAGTGAATCGCAGGGCCTCTAGGGAGCCGTTTATAGGTGAAGATTTAATTACCTAAAGACTGTAAGCCTCGCCAGGGGATGACGTCAGGACCCCGGGGTGACTCAAGGGCAGGGCCTAGCGTGCTAGGAGCACAATCTCAGCCAATCTGAACAACCTCAGGTTGTGAGCAACGGTTTTGCTCGTGTGCCTGGTGTTGCTATGGTAGGATCAGGGCTGTCAGCTTAAGAGAGGGGGTGGGTTGCTATAAATGGTTACATATGCAAATGCAAACTTCAGCAGTACCTGTGTTGGCAGGCCGTGAGTGGGTGGCAGTTAGTCCTGGGCGGTCTGAGACATGTTGATGGCCAGGCTGCCCCAAGAGCTCATGCCACCCTTGTTTGTGTGATTTTTTAAAGACATCTTGACCAGGCATTCCATAAATTCATTTCTCTCCAGCTGAACTCGCCACCCTCCCCATCGCTCACCTATAAGGCACCCTTTGGCCTGGCTAAGTTGCATTCCTCCTTGCAGTGTTCTGTGCTGACCTGGGTAGGTCTGCCCGCCCTGTGTTCCTTTGTGACACACGATACACTGAACATCCAGGTTTGCTGCGGGGCTGTGATGTGAACGCAGGTCCCTGAGCATTGCATCTTTTCTTGCCTGCTGTATCCTCAGTGCTGGCAGAGCTTGCAACATGGTTGGTACCCAAGAAATATTCCTGAAGATGCTGAATGAGTGACTCCTCCCCGTTGAGCTCTCACCCTAATACAGTCCAACCACTCCTCACCATCTGGCTGCCGCCAATCTAAGGCAAGTCAGCCTCACCGCCTTTCTGGGCTAATGTGACAGCCTCATAACTAGTTGTATTGAGTTGAAAGGCGACCCCCAAAAGATATGTCTACATCCTAACCCCTAGGGCTGTAAATGTGACTTTATGTGAGAAACGGGTCTTTGAAGATCTAAATAAATGAAGGATTTCAAGAGGTCACCCTGGATTATCCAGAGAGGCCCTAAATCTAATGACGAGTCTTCTTAGGAGAGACAGAAGAGGAGAAGACATAGACACAGAAAAGAAGCCGTGTAAAGATGGAGGTGGAGGTTGGAGTGGTGCTGCCGCAAGCCAAGGAACACCTGGAGCATCAGAACCAGAAGAAGCAAGGAAGGATTCTCTCCTAGAGCCTGCAGAGGGAGCATGGGCCTGTTGACAACTTGATTTTAGCACTTGGGCCTCTAGAACCATTGAAAATAAATTTTTAGTATTTTGAGCCACCAAATTTATGGTAATTTGCATGGCAGCCCTAAGAAATGAATACACAAGTCTTCCTGCATCCATTCTTGGCCTCATAGAGACTGTAACTTTTATCACAAAATCTTTTAATGGTCTTCCATCACTGTCAGAATGAAGCACAAACTCCTATGTGTGCCATCAAGAGCCAACACACTCTAGAAGACATACAGGTGGCCAGTAAGCACATGCAAAAATGTTCAGCCTCACGAATTCTTAGAGAAATGCAAATCAATCAGTGAACTCACATTGGTCAGAATGGCCATCATCAAAAAAGTCTACAAATAATAAATGCTGGAGAGGGTGTGGAGAAAAGGGAGCCTCCTACATTCTTAGAATTTAAATTGGTGCAGCCACTATGGAAACAGCATGGAGATTCCTTTAAAAACTAAAAATAGAGCTCCCATAGGATTCAGCCATCTTGCTCTAGGGCATATATCCAGAAACGATGAAAACTCTAATTCAAAAAGATACCTGTAACCCAGTGTTCATAACATCACTGTTTACAATAGCCATTACATGGAAGCAACTTAAATGTCTATAGACAGATGAATGGATTAAAAAGATGTGGTTATATATATATATGTATATATATATATATATACACACACATTTTTTATATATACATAATGGAATATTACTCAGTTATAAAAAATGAAATAATGCCATCTACAACAACATAGATGGAGCCAAATATTACAATAAGGGAAGTCAGACAAAAACAAATATATCATGCATATATGCAATCTAAAAAAAGTGATATGAATGAACTTATTTATAAAACAAATAGACCCATGACATAGAAGACAAACTTATGGTTACCAAAGGGGAAAGAGAGGAGGAGGGATAAACTGGGAATTTGGGATTAACAGATACACACTACTGTATGTAAAATAGATAAACAGCCAGGACCTGCTATATAGCACAGGGAACTATATTCAATACTCACAACAACCTACAATGGAAAAGAATGTGAAAAGGAATGTGTGTGTGTGTGTGTGTGTGTGTGTGTGTGTGTATATATATATATATATATATGTATGTGTGTATATATATATTCTTATATGCATAACTGATTCACTTTGCTGTAAATCTGAAACTAACACAACATTGTAAATCAACTTCAAAGAACAAAAACCCACATTCTCTGCATCATCTTTTTTTTTTCTTCTGCATCCTATTTGCTACTTAGCCTAATCACAAGGACCTCTTACTGTTTTTTTGAACATGCTATCCACACACTTGCCCCAGGGATTTTGCACTGCCTATTCCCCTTACTTGAAACAATCCCACATACCCACGTGGCTCACTGTCACACTTCATTCACATCTCTGTTCCACAACTGCCTGTACTCTGAGGTTGTCCTTCACTTAACTGTTAAAGAAACCCTCTCAATCCCGATACTCTGCTTTAGTTCACTTCCTAGTATTTTCAACTAGGAAATTTTCAACTATATATTATAGTGTCTGTAGGTCATACATTTTTTTGTATATCGTCAGTAAAGAGTCGGACACGACTGAGTGACAGAATTGAACTGAACTGAACTGAGTCTTCCCTCCTGCAATGTAAGTTTCTTGGGACTAGGAATTTGCCTGTGTTCACTATTGTATCTCTAGAACATTATCAGGTACCTTAAAGGGCGCAATAACTGTTTTTGTTTTTTTGTTTTTGAATGAATGGTTACATTCCTTTGGGTCTTAACCTTTTCCATCTGGGTCAGGAAGATCACTTGGAGAAAGAAATGGCAACCCACTCCAGTATTCTTGCCTGGGAAATCACATGGACAGAGGAGCCTGGGGGAGTGGTGTGTACAGTCTGTGGGATCACAAAAGAGTCAGACACAACTGAGCGACTAAATAACAACAACAATGACTTTCAGGCCCGTCTCATCCTGTCTCCCCGTCCGTCTCCAAATCTCCCAGCACTGAGGAATTTATGCCTACACATCTGCATTCCTCTCAATCTTTCAGGTCCAAGATGATAGAAGCAAGGGTTTCCTCTCTGTTTGCTTAGGACCTCTGCTCAGAATTCTGGTTTCCTCCCTGAGGCTTGCCTTAGGATGACTGGGACAGGGAATGGCCTCGCTGTCAGAAAGCGTCTATAGCCAGACGTGGATGTAGCCTGGTCTTTCGCAGAATGATTGTCAGCTCAGTATCCCTGGGCTAACACCAGAGCTGCATAAATCTAGAGCAGAGAACCAGGTCATTTCACATACAAAAAAAAAAAATCCATCATCCAACAGCACACTTAACTCCCAATAATCATTT
This sequence comes from Muntiacus reevesi, assembly GCF_963930625.1. Lineage (NCBI taxonomy): Eukaryota > Metazoa > Chordata > Mammalia > Artiodactyla > Cervidae > Muntiacus > Muntiacus reevesi. The sequence continues at coordinate 14,658,633 of NC_089259.1, forward strand.
TTAGCAAATTGGGCCTTCTGATAAGCCTGCCCCTAAAATAGGAAGTGTGTCGTTTGACCAAGGGTAGATGGAAAGACAGTGCTGCAGGGGAGAAAGAAAACATTTTTGAAGGCAGACCCACTGGGGTATGAATCCTGGCTTTGCTTTTAAAAGCTCTGAGACCGTAGGCTCATTCATTAACCTGTCTATTCTTGTTTCTTCCTTTATAAGATGGGAATTGTAATATCTCAGAAGGTTGGATTAAGGACTGAATGAAACACAATATTGGGTTGGCCAAAAAGTTCGTTCGGGTTTATCCATAAGCTGTTACAGAAAAATCCAAGTGAATTTTCTGGCCAATCCAACACATTGTATACTGCCTAAGTCAGAGTAAGAAGATATTATTATCATTATTGCCATCATCACTATTATCATGGTTATTGACTAGCTAGCTGCTGAAGATGTAAGCTAAGGGAATTCACTCTACATAATTTCTAGACTCATAACTGGATTGGATGGAATCATAAAAACACCAAAACCTTTCCAGAACCCCTTCAGACCTCCATGACAGCTCTCATTCCAGACCAGTGTTTGCACTCGTAGAAAGCCTTTTACTCAATATTTTCATCTCATCACTAGCCAATGGATGCTGGCTGCAATGTACAGAGTAACTTACTACATATAAAGAGCCTAATTTAGTGCCTGAAACATAGGAGGTACTCAATAACTGATCATTATTATCTTCATTATCATCATCTACTTGGATAGTAAGGAGATTAAACCAGTCAATCCTAAAGGAAATCCACCCTGAATATTCATTAGAAGGCCTAAAGCTGAAGCTCCAATACTTTGGCCACCTGATATGAAGAGCTGACTCATTGGAAAAGACTGTGATGCTGGGAAAGATTGAGGGTAGGAGGAGAAGGGGACAACAGAGGATGAGATGGTTGGATGGCATCACTGACTCAATGGACATGAGTTTGAGTATGCTCTGGGAGATGGTGAAGGACAGGGAAGCCTGACGTGCTGTGGTACATGGGTTTGCAAAGAGTCGGACACGACTGAGCGACTGAGAAATATCATCTACTAGCATTTTGGGCAATGCAAAGGTGCTAGAAAGTTCAGGCAATTCTATGAGCAGATGTGCATTGGTCCCCCCAGCTTCTTAGAAGCTCACCCCTTTCTCCTCCATTGATTGAGCATTTCTCCTAGGGTCTCTCACCCATGGTGGCCAGGCCTAAATGGCATTATGTAAGGCAGTGCCCTCCCCTAAGACAGGCTCTCCTTGCTTGAGAGAGCCTCTTCCTCCCTTTCTATGTCTTTTGTTTGTTTGCTTGTTTGTTTTTTGGCTGCACCACAAGGCATGTGGGATCTTAGTCCCTCAACCAGGAATCAAACCCACAACCCCTACATTGGAAGCATGGAATCTTAACTACTGGACCACCAAGGAAGTCCCTTTCTACGTCTGTAAAATATGTTTCCTGAGAGAAGATTGCCCTGTGTATCTGCTTCCTGGAGCCTCACGCCTGTACTACCCACGGTTTACCTGATACACGGCTATTAATATATAGTTGACAAATGAAAATTTGGTAAAGGCAATAATATTCATGTTGATCTGAACCATCATTTTAAATGACCTCAGGCATCTGCTATGTGGAAGAGTTCCTGGATAAACAAAGGTATGGGCACACTGGGATGGCTTAATGAAACGGATCAGCAGTACCATGTGTGGGCAAGGGTGTGGAGTGCGTGAAACTTCAGACACTGCCAATGGGAGTATAAATTGGTACGGTCATATTGGGCCCCTTTTGGGGCAGTATCCGCTACAGCTCAATACAAGACAGCCACTTTGACTCAGCACTTCTACCCCTTAGCATTCATCTGTTGGGAAACGGTTCTCTGTTGAACTCTTGAATTTCTGTATACCTGGCAAGTCAGGCATTCAATGTCCTTTGTTTCAGACTATGCTTTCAGGATGTTTGTATATTGAACAACCTTGAGATAGAGAGTGTTTCCCTCTGGAGCAAAAGACAGATTTGCTTACAGCCTTGGGACTCAGATGGGGCTTCCCTGATAGCTCAGTTGGTAAAGAATCTACCTGCAATGTGGGAGACCTGGGTTCGATCCTTGGGTTGGGAAGATCCCCTGTAGAAGGGAAAGGCTACCCACCCCAGTATTCTAGCCTGGAGAATTCCATGGACTGTATAGTATCAGTTCAGTTCAGTCGCTCAGTTGTGTCCGACTCTTTGCGACCCCATGAATCGCAGCACGCCAGGCCTCCCTGTCCATCACCAACTCCTGGAGTTTACTCAAACTCATGTCCATTGAGTCAGTGATGCCATCCAGCCATCTCATCCTCTGTCGTCCCCTTCTCCTCCTGCCCCCAATCCCTCCCAGCATCAGGATCTTTACCAATGAGTCAACTCTTCGCATGAGGTGGCCAAAGTACTGGAGTTTCAACTCCAGCATCAGTCCTTCCAATGAACACCCAGGACTGATCTCCTTTAGGATGGACTGGTTGGATCTCCTTGGAGTCCAAGGGACTCTCAAGAGTCTTCTCCAACACCACAGTTCAAAAGCATCAATTTTTCGACGCTCAGCTTTCTTCACAGTCCAACTCTCACATCCATACATGACCACTGGAAAAACCGTAGCCTTGACCAAATGGACCTTTGTTGGCAAAGTAATGTCTCTGCTTTTTAATATGCTATCTAGTTTGGTCATAACTTTCCTTCCAAAGAGTAAGCGTCTTTTAATTTCATGGCTGCAGTCACCATCTGCAGTGATTTTGGAGCCCAAAAAAATAAAGTCTGACACTGCTTCCACTGTTTCCCCATCTATTTGCCATGAAGTGATGGGACCAGATGCCATGATCTTAGTTTTCAGAATGTTGAGCTTTAAGGCAACTTTTTCACTCTCCTTTTTCACTTTCATCAAGAGGCTTTTTAGTTCCTCTTCACTTTCTGCCATAAGGGTGGTGTCATCTGCATATCTGAGGTTATTTATATTTCTCCCGGCCATCTTGATTCCAGCTTGTGAAAATTCTGAAAGAGATGGGAATACCAGACCACCTGACCCACCTCTTGAGAAACCTATACACAGGTCAGGAAGCAACAGTTATAACCGGACATGGACCAACAGACTGGTTCCAAATAGGAAAAAGAGTACATCAAGGCTGTGTATTGTCACCCTGCTTATTTACTTAACTGTATACTATATGGGGTTGCAGAGAGTCGAACACCACTGAGCGACTTTCACTTTCTTTGGGACTCAGATATTGTATCTCCCTCTAGAACTAAGGGCAAGCATACTTATTGTCCATTATAAAAAAATTGGTTGGGAATACTTGCTGGTGGTCCAGTAAAACTCCATGCTCCCAATGCAGGGGGCCCGGGTTTGATCCCTGGTCAGGGAACTAGATCCCACATGCCACAAGTGAGTTTGCGTGCTGCAATTAAAGATCCTGCATGCTGCAGTGATCAGAGATTCCACGTGCCACAACAAAGTCCTGGCACAGCCAAATAAATCAATAAAAATCATTATGAAAAAAAAATTAGAATTCCCTGAGCATTTGTAATGCACCCTACTGTGGGTGGGTGTCATTTGGCCTTCTCTGTGTTAATTACTCTTTAGGGGTTGAGTCTCAAGGAACTGGTGCAAAAATGCAAATATTCTGGCTCCTGCTGTTGCTGTGAGTGAGGAATTGCCTGTCATCTCTGACCGAGGAGTGTTGCGTCTTCCGCCTGCCTCAGTGAAACAGGTAGGCTACTTTGTGAGTTGATCAGTTGAGTAAAATCTCAGACTCCTTTTAGTTACATTGAGCCCCTGACAGAAGTGAGCAAAGTAAGATCAGCAAACATACATACGGATATTTATAGAAGGATTAATTCACAGTAGCTAGAAATCTAAAAACCACTAAGTGTGCTTTCAATGGAGACACTACTGTATAAGCTGGGATGCTAACTAGCTGTCACAAAACAATGAAAGACTGCTACACATGTGGATCCATTTCAGAAACGTCTTGGTTAACAGAAGCTAGACACAGAAGAGTACATCCTGAATGATCCCATGTGTATGAAGTTCAAAAGCATGTACAGCTGACCTATGGTGAGAGGTTTGTGTGGGGGCGCATTGGCCAGGAAGAGACACGAGGGGATCTCTGGGAGGGGGTGCGGCTGGAAATGTTTTAGTGGTTAGTTGGTTGCATGTATCTGTCAAAATCTGTCCAGTTACATACTAGAGATTTGTGTACTTCATCACATGCTGTACATGAAAAAACATAAGCCAAGCAACAAATAGAAAAGAAGAAAGAAGGACTTCCCTGGTAGTGTAGTGGTGAAGAATCTGCCTGCCAGTGCAGGGGACATGGGTTCCATCCCCGGTCCGGGAAGATCCCACATGCTGCAGAGCAGCTAAGCCTGTGAGCCACAACTACTGCGCCTGCGCCCTGGAGCCCAAGCTCTGCAGCAAGAGTCGCCTGCCCATCGCACCTGGAGAGTTGCCCCCGTTCGCTGCCACTAGAGAAAGCCCGTGCGCAGCAATGAAGACCCAGCTCAGCCAGAAATAAATTAATACATTAAAAAAAAAAAGAATCTTAACAGATTAAAAAAAAAAAAGAAAGGAGACCGGGGGAATGGGTGTGGATGGCTCTTGTCTCCAGGTTACTGTTAAATGGGCATATTGTACGGTCCTTAAGGCAGAAAACTTTTTTTTAATGTTCCCACGTGTTTATTTGCTCCTCTGTGGATCTGGGTGCCTGTGATGCTAGTAACTAGGGTGATTCGAGGACAAGGATGGGAGTTATAGCAGGGCCAGGTGCTGGGCACCCACGGGAGTGGATGTCCCTTGGGCTTGGAAGATGGGGTCACGGCTGACACTTCCGGGGAGACTGGAAATTAGAGGAAAGGATTGAAGGGATGCACAGTCATGCCTGGAATGGGGCAGGGCCAGCCCTTTGGTCCTGGGGGCAGAAGGCGCTTTCTTGAGTCTAGATTAGGGGCTAAGGACTGAGACTAGCACCGGGGCAGGACCAAGAACTGGAGGAGACCTGCCCCCGGCTGTGGGCCAAGAGCTGCGTGAGTGTCTCCTCTCTCTGGGGTGAGACCCCCCTCACCCCTGCTGACGGCTCGGAGTTAATCCCCTTGAGCAAGGTAGGGGCAGGTGTTTTATTGACTCTAAAGCTCTCCCAGTTGCTGGGTACATATTTAATAAAAATTTCAGGCTTAAGGGGCCGACATGGGAAGGCAGGAAGGAGAATTGCTGCCTGCTGGGCCTGGAGGGTGAGCAGTCCAGCCACTCCCTAATAACTCCTTCATCCAATATTCATCTCTGAGTTATTACAGTCACCACGCGTCTCTAAGGAACACGATTATTAGTGTCCACTAAGATAATTAGTCCGACATACTTTAAGGTGGTTGAAAGTGTTCCCATAATTGTATTTCTTTCTAGAATTCACCATGGATGCATTTCAACATTGGTCCCGTTTCGGTCCCATTTCCCTCACTTTCTTCCAGAGTCCCAAACGCTCCATCTCCTAAGGGGAAGGCGATCACGGGGCCCCAGACTCCAGCTGGACCCTCTGCAGGCTACGCTGGTTGAACCCCGCACAGTACCTGCAGTGTGGGTCCCCTCTAGGGTCACCCCAGGGAGGGGGCTGGGCTGGCTTTCTATCGCCCCATCATTCCCCTCGCTCTCAGGGAATGGTCTAGAAGGGCAAGCGCATGCCCTGCACGTGTGTGAATCTCCCATAGCATCCCCGGCAGTTCCGTCAGCAGAAAAACTCCCCTTTCACTACTCCACTGAGACGGGGCTAGACCTGTCTAGCTCAAACACCACAGCATGCATGTGAATGACCTGGGCATCTTGTGAAAAAGCAGACTCTGACTCAGCAGGTGTGTGTGGGACTGAGATTCTTGGATTTCAAAGCTGCTGGGTCATGGACCACAGTTTGAGGAGCAAGGGGCTAGACGCACTCTTCCTATCAGCTTAGATACTACTGGGCATCTCTTTTGGAATCAAATAGATGGTTCTCAATGGTCTCAGACATTTCTCTTAACTCTCTGGTTCTTTAACAAACTTCAAGGGCACCTTCAAAACACGCTCCCCTCTTCTGCAGGATAATGACTTGATCTGTCAGTCATGTGGGGTCCCCAGTATCCAGGCAGAGCCTGGTAACATGGACTTGCTTCCCAGGAGGGGCAGAGGGGGAAGAGGGGAAGGCAGAGTACTGGGGGAATTTTTAAGCACAGAGGGGGAAGTTGGTTTATCTTCTTTATTTTCACAGTATTTAAATTCATTTTTTAGGAGCGAGTTTAGCTTTAACTAATAAATTCTTCACTTTTTTATAGCTGCCTATAATTTCCCACTATTTAGTTTAATTGGGTTTACATGTTCAGAATTTAGAAGCAGCTTCCTCCTCTGAGTTCTAAGTAGTAAAACATAAACGAACAAATATCACCCTCTCCAGCAGCGTCCGTTGATTTCCATGCTGTTCTGCTGTCACATTTCTTGTTGTTCAGTTGCTAAGTCGTGTCTGACTATTTGCAGCCTCATGGGCTGCAACACGCCAGGCTACCCTGTCCACCACCAATTCCCAGAGCTTGGGGCTGTCACATGGTAAATTCATTTATTCACTCATTTATTCAAGAAATCTATATTAAGCAATAAGTATGTGCCATGGGAGGTACACAGGGCAATGTAGTCCACATCTTCTCAGAGCTGACTTTCTGAGCAGTGGGATCGAGTGCTCCTAGGTGTCAGGCAGGGATTTGCAGAATGATCAGGGTGGTGCTCTGTGTGGTGTCTTGTAGAAAGAAGCTGAGGGCAACCCACCCTGTCCTTTCTGCATCCTCCTCTGTTAATGTCAAACCCAGTGGTGGGGGTGGGGTGCTTCCCCGATGGCTCAGGCAGTAAAGAATCTCTCTGCAATGCAGGAGATGCTAGAGACTTGGGTTTGATCCCTGGGTGGGGAAGATTCCCTGGAGGAAGGCATGGCAACCCACTCCAGTATTCATGCCTGGACAATCCCATGGACAGACAAGCTTGGCGGGCTACAGTCCGTGGGGTCGCGAAGAGTCAGACACCACTGAGCTACTGAGCTTGAACATGCTGAGAGAATGGGAGGGAAGAGAAGTGAAGAGGGTAAGGAAGGTGGCTTGGGTGGGGATGAGGAAGGAGCTAGAATCCATGTAGACTCTAAGGGTCTGATCTCTATATAAATTCCTTGTAGGAAGCCAGGTTTGGAAGGACTTTATCCTCCTCCACAGCCCTTCCCCTATATCACCATGGCCAAAAAGTTCTTCCACGAATCTAACATCCAAGAATATTTCAGAAGGGAGATAAGTTGATGATGGCAGGAAGGCCTTCCTCCATAAAACATAGGAATGACAAGTCCTCGATCCTAGCCCTGCCAACATGCCAGCCTCGTGATGAAGAATCAGAGTGAGCAAAAGTCTCTTCAGTTTCTCCCCATTACCGGAACCTGGCATAGCCACAGTACTTGAACTTGGCCAAGCAGTTAACAGTAATTTCCTGGCTAATCGTCACACATCTTTGCAGAGACAGATCTCGAAGTGAAACTTAAATGTCCTTGTGAGGGCTTAGAAAGGAACCGAGGTGTAGAGTAGAAACCCCACCCCACCCTCTCTGCCCACCATGTGTGATGGGGAGTGGGTAGCCATCAAGACTCCTGCAGAAATGCAGTGTGGTTCCAATTCTTCTACTCCTTCCAAACCAGAAGCAACTCTTTTCGTTTTTTTCCAAGACTTCATTTCCGTGACTGTAAGATGAGAAAGTTGGGACCTGCCCCTCAACTGGAGGATGTGAAGGAGATGTTAGAATGTGTCTTAAACAGTGAAATCCATCTGGAAGAAAGTATTATATGGATGCAAATCAGGCAGGGGTGTGCCCCCCCCTTAATTGTTCTGGCAGACATCTGCCGAGGACCTGTGCAAAGCGCCTTATATGCGTCACCTCACTGAATCCTCCTCTGGGCTCCAGGACGTGGGAACCGTTATCACTAGCAATTTGCATCCCGGGAAACTAGAGCAGCAGAAAGGATAAGGGTCTTTCAAGACTTTGGGGTTAGCAGTAGTGAAGCTGGGTTTCAATCCTTGGGAATCCGGCTTCCGAGCAGGGGAACTGAGCCCACCCAGGGGTTCCTGCCCTCTCTGTGTGCAACTGAAGCTCAATTATCTGCCTGTGGATTATCTGCAGCTCATATTTCATTTTGTTCCAAGCTGACTCTTTCTCGCCATCCAGTTCAGCTCATTAGTTGGCAGAGGAGCTCAGGGACTTAGAAGTAATCCTAATATTAAGTAAAGAGCAAAGCCTAATTAGGAAGATAAATCTTCTGGGGAAAAAAATGTATGTAACATATTCCAGAGTCAAGCCTGGGTGATTTTTCCCATCTTCTAGATGATCTACACCACTCACCACTGTTCTCTTTTTCTAGCCCCGATAACTATGGGTTGATCATGGATCTTTTTTTTAATGGGTTTTTTTTTCTGATTAATTGGGAATATATCCTGGTTAAAGAAATATCAGAAAATTTTGCACAGTATAAAGAAGAAAATAGAAAACTCAAAGACCACTGTCCTGTCAGTAGCACTATTAATGTTTTGGTGGATGCTTTCTTTCAATGCCTTTTAAACATGAATACCTAAATGTTGTATGTATGCCTGGTGGGCTAAAATTCATTGGATCTCGAAGAGTTGGACATGACATAGCGACAGAGCATGCACACATTGTGTGTGTGGTCTTGTACACTTTTTTTTTTTTCCATTTGAGATCTTATGGAACAATACATGTCAAAATATGCTGATTGACGCCATCATTTTTACTGGCTCCAGTGATCTCAGAGAAATCATGGAGAACTCATATGGAGGTGGCATAATTGGTTTCGTTCAGATCTGGCTAAGCGAGACATAGTTGCATGTATTCAATCATTGATTGAGTCATTCATTCAGCAGACCTGCCAGATACTGGCATAAAAAGAAAACTAAGATTCAGTTCAGATCCTCAAAGAGTTCACAATCTTGTCTCTGAGTCTCTGCATCTTTCTGTTTTGTGGCCCAACCTCCTTGTCCCCTGTTGTCCCCTCTGTCCTTGTCCACAGCGTCCAAGAAGTAGCTTTGTCCCTGGAAACAGCCAGGCCTTGTTCACTGACCCTCCTCCCACTCCATTCCCTTCCCCCCTTTTGCCTCTGGCTTTAACAGTAGCATAAAACTAATTTATGGCTCTTGCCAGGAAGAGGACAAATTTTCATCTCAGCCCGTCATGTGAAAAACTCCAGCACAAGATGAATAATTGGTGACCCATGCTACCTATTAGAGATTGTGCTGGGGTCACCTCGTTTGTTGTTTTAACACAAGAAATTAAGGGCCCTGGCAAGGGTTTCCACGGGGACTGAATTGGTAATGAGGTAGAACGCTGTCTTTGTGAGTGACCTCTCCTAGTGCCACGATCACAGCGGGCGTGGGGTGGGGAAACTGGGGCCTTGCTTCTCCAACCATCCCACGAGAAGGGCTGATTCTGCCTGTACCCACTTCTGACTGTAGGCTCAGGGCCATTTCCCTCCAGGGTCCTTATCAACAGGCACAGCTAGGGTATCCTGGGCACGGTGTGATGAGTTGAATGGGACGTGGACAGAGATGTTGCTGTTTCAACCTTCAGGGAGTTTGCCAGCACAAGCCAGATGTGAAGCCATATGTTTCTATGATACAAGAGAGCATGGAGTGATGCAGGCTGACTTCCCCTCAGGGTCAAATGGCTTGAGTTGTAGGAAAAGCCTTGTACAGGGGGTGACCCTTAACATGGGCCAGAAATGAGAGATGAGAGCTGGATGGTGGAGAGGTGGGAAGGGAGAACTCCTGGAGGCCGGGGAAAGCCTGAGTTTGGTGAGAAGCTAGTCTTTTCATGAACAGGTGAGGCCTTAGCAGAATGATGAGAAATAAAGGTGTGACAACATTACCAAGAGCTTTGAAAGTAAGTTGGGGGTTGGGAGGGGTGGCGTGGGGGTTCACTTTGGATTGGTTCTGTATCCTGGATACAGGATCAGGATACACAGGGTAGATTGAGTATGCTATGCTTCTACTATGAGTGACTGAAAATCATGATGGAAATAAATTGTGTGTGTAGAGCTTTTCACCCAGCAGGGGCTCAACAGATATTTAATAACATGTTACATTATTCATTGCTTTGCCATCTCTTCAGTGAAGAACTATCGCCTCAAACCATCACTTTAGCATTTTAAAAGTGTTTTCACACTTAGTGTCTCATGTAATAGAATATAGGGATGGTCAAGTGCGCGAGTTGCCCCACTGATGACATTTGCTGGTATTCTTTACATTCCAGGCATTGGTCTAGGTCAGCAGCAGAAGACAGTAAGTGTCAGAGAGGCTGAGCTTTGGTGGAGATTCTGCCAGTTTAGCCTGACTCTGGAAGGGACAGGTAGCAAAAGGGGAAGATGCTTTAAATGGAAATTGGGATATCATGTAAAAGAATCAACCAGAAAATAGGTTTAAAAAGCAAAGAGTTTAAGTTTTAATGAAGTGGCAGAATGACAGGAGTATAGTTTTCCCCATGGCCCAATGACGCGGGTGGTGAGTTTACAGAGTGAAGTGGGGTGAGCCAGGGCAGGAACTGTTGAGGAACTTTTGCCTCTTGGCTTATGGTCCTTGAGCTAGAAGGAGGGTAGGAAAATCTTCAGGATTATCAGGGTAATTCTCAGCCAAATATTCATACACCAGACTGAGGGGGTCACTTTGGCTGCCACTAGGAGCCACTGTTCGTGTTTTAGGAAGGGGAGTGGGGACGCTCTGGGAGGATGCACTATTTTAAAACAGAGCAGTGGCCTTGATGAGCCTCATGTAAGTGCCGCGCTAGCTCTAGTTGTGCATTCAGCACATGCTGTCCCAGGTGGTGCAGTGGGTAAAGAATCCACCACCTGCAATGAAGGAGATGCAAGAGACATGGGTTTGATCCCTGGGTTGGGAAGATCTCCTGGAAGAGGGCGTGGCAACCCACTCCAGTATTCTTGCCTGGAAAGTCCCATGGACAGAGGATCCTGGTAGGTGAAAATCCATAGGGTCCCAAAAAGTCGGACATGACTGAGCATGCATGCTGTCACCAACTGTTTGCACTGAAGCAAGTGAAAGAAGACAGAACCAGGAGTTCTGAGTTGAAGCAGCCTTGTACCAGAAAACTTGCTCACTAGAGTGTGAGCAAGAGTAATGTACTCTCCTAAGTAGTTTGAAAGTGGGGACTGTGCTTTATACAACTCTGACTTGCTTGGGTCACTGATAGGTATGTTCAGTGCAGTTCAGTCGCTCAGTCGTTTCCGACTCTTTGTGACCCCATGGACTGCAGCACACCAGGCCTCCCTGTCCATCACCAACTCCCGGAGTTTACTCAAACTCATGTCCCTCAAGTTGGTGAGGCCACCAAACCATCTCATTCTCTGTCGTGCCCTTTTCCTCCCACCTTCAATCTTTCCCAGCATCAGGGTCTTTTCAAATGACTCAGTTCTTTGTATCAGGTGGCCACACTATTGGAGTCACAGCTTCAGCACAGTCCTTCCAATGAATATTTAGGATTGATTTCCTTTAGGATTGACAGGTTTGATTTCCTTGCTGTCCGAGGGACTCTCAAGAGTCTTCTCCGGCACCACTGTTCAAAAGCATCATTTCTTCAGTGCTCAGCTCTTTATGGTCCAGCTCTTTTTCCCTACATGACTACTGGAAAAACCATAGCTTTGACTAGATGGACCTTTGTTGGCAAAGTAATATCCTCTGCTTTTTAATATGCTGTCTAGGTTGGTCATAGCTTTTCTTCCAAGGAGCAAGTATCTTTTAATTTCATGGCTACAGTAACCATCTGCATTGATTTTGGAGCCGAAGAAAGTAAAGTCTGTCACTGTTTCCATTATTTCCCCTTCTATTTGCCATGATGGGAACAGATGCCATGATCTTCATTTTCTGAATGTTGAGTTTTAAGCCAACTTTTTCACTCTGCTCTTTCACTTTCAAGAGTCTCTTTAGTTCCTCTTCACTTTCTGCCATAAGGGTGGTATCATCTGCGTTTCTGAGGTTATTGATATTTCTCCCAGCAATCTTGATTCTAGCTTGTGCTTCATCCAGTCCAGCGTTTCTCATGATGTACTCTGTATATAGTTAAATAAGCAAGGTGACAATATACAGCTTTGACATACTCCTTTCCCAATTTGGACCTGGTCTGTTGTTCCATGTCTGGTTCTAACTGTTGCTTCTTGACCTGCATACAGATTTCTCAGGAAGCAAGTCAGGTGGTCTGGTATTCCCATCTCTTTCAGAATTTTCCACAGTTTGTTGTGATTTACACAGTCAAAAGGTTTTGGTGTAATCAGTAAAGCAGAAGTAGGTGTTTTTCTGGACCTCTTTTGCTTTTTGTATGATCCAATGGATGTTGGCAATTTGATCTCTGGTTCCTCTGCCTTTTTTTTTTTTTTTTTTAGTTCTACCACTTTATTGCTACCAACCCATCTCCCTCCACCCTCATACACACATGCTCAGTCATGTAACCCCATGGACTACAGCCCGCCAGTTTCCTCTGTCCATGGACTTTTCCAGGCAAGAATGTTGGAGTGGGTTGCCATTTCTTTCTCCACCTCTGCTTTTTCTAAATCCAGCTTGAACATCTGGAAGTTCACAGTTCATGTACTGTTGAAGTGCCTGGAGAATTTTGAGCATTACTTTGCTAGTGTGTGAGATGAGTACAATTGTGTGGTAGTCTGAGCATTCTTTGGCATTGCCCTTCTTTGGGATTGGAATGAAAACTGACTTTTTCCAGTCCTGTGGCCACTGCTGAGTTTTCCAAATTTGCTGGCATATTGAGTGCAGCACTTTCACAGCATCATCTTTTAGGATTTGAAATACCTTAACTGGAATTCCATCACCTCCTCTAGGTTTGTTCATAGTGATGCTTCCTAAGGCTTACTTGACTTCTCATTCCAGAATGTCTGGCTCTAGGTGAGTGATCACACCACCATGGTTATCTACATCATGAAGATCTTTTTCATATAGTTCTTCTGTGTATTCTTGCCACCTCTTCTTAATGTCTTCTGCTTCTGGTGGAGCCATACCATTTCTGTCCTTTATTGAGCCTATCTTTGCATGAAATGTTCCCTTGATATCTTGACATTTTTTGAAGAGATCTCTAGTCTTTCCCATCCTATTGTTTTCTTCTGTTTGTTTGCATTGATCACTAAGGAAGGGTTTCTTATCTCTCCTTGCTATTCTTTGGAACTCTGTATTCAAATGGGTTTATCTTTCGTTTTTTCCTTTGCCTTTAGCTCCTCTTCTTTTCTCAGCTATTTGTAAGGTCTCCTCAGACAACCATTTTGCCTTTTTGCATTTCTTCTTCTTGGGGATCATCTTGATCTCTGCCTCCTTTACAATGTCATGAACCTCCGTCCATAGTTCTTGAGGCACTCTGTCTATCAGATATAATCCCTTCAATCTATTTCTCACTTCCACTGTAAAAGTGTAAGAGATTTGCTTTAGGTCATACCTGAATGGTCTACTGGTTTTTCCCTACTTTATTCAATTTAAGTCTCAATTTGGCAATAAGGAGTTCAAGATCTGAGCTACAGTCAGCTCCTGGTCTTGTTTTTGCTGACTGTATAGAGCTTCTCCATCTTTGGTTACAAAAAATATAATCAATGTGATTTCGGTATTGACCATCTGATGATGTCCATGTGTAGAGTCTTCTCTTGTGTTGTTGGAAGAGGGTGTTTGCCATGTAGAAGGTATGTAGAAGTGATCAAAGAGTGTCTGTCAATTTGCCTAAAGCTGGAGTGTATGGATTTTGTTTTGTCCATTTATTCATCATACTTCCATGTGCTAGGAACTGTGATATATCCTGATGATACGTCTATCATCATTTAAGTCTTCCCCTAGAGAGAGCACAGTCTGATGGAGGCACAGACTGGAAAACAGACACGGCAATACATCTGTGGGCAATGCTGTGGTAGAAACAAGCCGAGAGAGGGGGGAGCAGAGGGGAGACAGGGAGAGAGGTCCAGCCAAAGAAAGTCTCATGGAGGAGGTGAGAGCTGAGCCCAGCCTTGACTGACGAATGGGGACTGTCCTGGCAAAGGGCAGGCTGTGGGGAGACAGCAGGGACAGTCATGTAGACAAGAAGCTAGGACTTGTCAGTAGCATTCAAGGCTACAGACAGGTCAGCCAGTTTGGGAGGTGGAGATGGTCAAGGTGATTGGGGATGTTGAGATATGGCACAGAAGAATCCTTGGAACACGGGGATGCCCCGCTAAGGAGTTTGGATCTAATCATAAAGGCTTTGGTGGGGCCACTAAATGATTTTAAAAGAGAGGGGAAAGAAGCTGACATAAACTAATTTCTTACTAAAAGTTTGCCAGGTGGGTGGGTTGGGATGTGAAGAGGGATATAAGGTTAGTAGCAGTTAAAAATGTGTATTTTTATCTGATTACACATACCCCTTTTTAGAGCTGCATGTAGTTGGACACTGAAAACAGATGGATTCCTATAAAGTAAACTGTGGTTGAAACTTCTACAAATATAATGGTTTTACATATTACATCTTTAAAAACAAAATCACTCTACATGTTATTTAGGTTAGTTCATTGTTACCATTCCTACTATTACTGTATTAATATTGTTATTAGTATATATGAGTTAAAACAAATCTATCTCTAAAAAGCAAAGACTCCTTTTCTATTGTATATACTCTAAGGCTGTGATGTCAAACATTTAAGTTTTATGTACAATATCAGGTATTTTTTTTTTATAGTTTTTCTTTTAAACTCATTTTATTTTTTTTAAATATTTTTTTGTGGGTTTCCCAGGTGGTGCAATTTTTTCTTTTAAACTCATTTTTTTAAATTCTATTTTTTAATTGGTGGAAAATTTGCTTTATTATTTTGTGTTGGTTTCTGCCATACAACAGTGTAATCAGTCATAATTATATATATATCTTCCCTCCTGAACCTCCCTCCCCTCCTGCCATCCCACTGCACAGGTCATCACAGAGCACTGAGCTAAGCTCCCTGTGCTACATAGCAGCTTCCCACTAGTTATCTTTCTCACACGTGGTAGTGTGTGTGGACTCTGGGAGTTGGCGATGGACAGGGAGGCCTGGCGTGCCGCGGTTCATGGGGTCGCAAAGAGTCGGACATGACTGAGCGACTGAACTGAACTGAACTGAGTGTATATATGTCAATGCCACTTTCTCAATTCACTGCATCCTCACCTTCCTCTGCAGCGTCCACAAGTCCACTCTCCACTAGGTTCATCAGTACCATTTTTCTAGATGTAGAGAATTAAGTTGCAAAAAAATTTCAGCGATTTCCTGTGTGCCATGAATCCAGCTTCATCTATTGCTAACAACTCATACAACCATCTTGCAGTGATCAAAATCAGGCAAATAAAATTGGTGCAATGCTCTTAACTACTTACGGATCTTATTCAAATTTAGGAATATGTTATTAATACTTCCTAAGTCTTGATTGCCATGTGTTATTTCAGGGAAGCAGTCACAGGGAATGAGAGGAAATGAGAAGAACATTCACAAGAATGAGAGGAAAACAGCTTTTGACTCAATGGAACACGAATTGTGTCCTTTGTGGAGAGCCTGGGTTGAGCAAGCAGGGTCTAACTTCTTGTTTCACATTCAAATTGATCCACTAGGTCTAGAGTGCAAAGGTGGGACACATAGAGGGGTCTCCTTTCTCCCAGGGACACCTTGAGTCATTACTAAGGACAGTGTACAAATATGAAATGAGAGTGAAGTCAGAGAGGAAATTTGTAAAAGTTATAGAATTACTTCAGCCTACGCAAATGTAGGGGAGCTCCAGGTGGCTCATGGTTAAGAATCTGCCTGCAAAGCAGGAGACTCAGTTTTGATCCCTGGGTCAGAAAGACCCCCTGGAGGAGGAAATGGCAACCCACTCCAGTATTTCTGCCTGGGAAATCCCTTGAACAGAGGAGCCTGGCAGGTTACAATGGGGTCACAGAGAGTCAGACTTGACAGCAATGTATGTATACTTTCCCTGGAAGAGATGAGTTCACACAAGTAAACCTCAGAGGGATGGCAAATTTGAAAAGTAGTAGAGAAAGCTGTTTTTCCTCTCTCACACCCTCCCAAGATATAACCCCCAGGCCCAGATGGTTCCACATAGGACTGCCACCAAATCTTTACCAAACAGATGATCCTCAGCATATTTAAATGGTTAAGCAGTCCAAAAAAGAATCTGATTTTTTTTTTAAAGCCTACCAAAATACTAATTATAAAATTTAATGAAGACAACATAAAAAGAGAGCTTAGACTAATCTCACTTATGAATACTGATGTAAAATTGCAATAAAATGATACAACTATGGTATGGCAGCAGCATATTGAAAGAATATCCCTTGGCTAAGAAGGGTTCAAGCCAGGGATGCAAGACTGATTCAATATTAGAAAGCCGTTAATATGATTTACCATATAAGTAGATCAAAAGGAATCACATAATTATATTCCTTGATGTTGTAAAGATATTTGATACAGCAAAAAAGTGAGAGACACTATCTACAAATCATATATCCAATAAGGGGTTTGTATCCAGAATATGTAAAGAACTCTTACAACCAACAAGAAGACAAGTAACCCAACTAAGAAATGGTTTAAGGCTTTGCAAGGCTTCCCTTGTGGCTCAGCTGGTAGAGAATCCACCTGCCATGTGGAAGAACTGGGTTTGATCCCTGGGAAGATTCCCTGGAAATGGGAAACACTACCCACTCCAGTATTCTGGCCTGGAGAATTCATGGGCTGTATAGAGTCTCAAAGAGAATTCCATGGACTGTATAGGGTGGCAAAGAGTCAGGCACGACTTAGCAGCTTTCACTTTCACTTTCTTTTGAAGATGTATTTCTCAAAAGAAGATATATAGCCAACAAGCATGTAAAAAGATGTTCAGTGTCATGAGCTTTTAGGGAAATTCAGTTCCAAACCACAATGAGATAACTCTTCATGTCCCCTAAGATGGCTAAAATTAAAAAAAAAAAAGGTAACAAGAATTGGTTGGGATGTGGAGAAATTGGAATCCTCATACACTGTGGGTCGAAATGTAGAATGGTACAGCTACTTTGGAAAACATTCTTTGGAATGTTTACTTTGGAAAACATTCTGGCTGCTCCTCAGAGCGTTAAACGTACAATAACCACATGACACAAACACATATGGATTGATTTAGTGGATTTAGTACAGCAGAAAGTTACCATTGCATCTCCCAGCTCTTCTAATGAGTTATTATTTATTTGGTGGCACATGGGCTCTTCGTTGGTGGCGCACAGACTGTCTCGTTATGAAGGGCAGGCTCAGTCGCACTGAGTCATGTGGGATCTTAGGTCCCTCACCAGGAATCAGACCCATGGTCCCTGCATCCTCAGGTGGGTTCTTAACCACTGGACCACCAGGGAAATCCCTTGAGATTTAGAATCTGCACCCCCATTCACCCATAGAGGCATACGAGTGAGCTGAGAGCCATGGACCTGGAGAAGACAGCGTGTGTAGAGGAGTCAGGACACGTGGTGGGAGTATTTAGGAAATTCTCAGCTACTGGATATCAGGGTTTGATTCTCTGTTTTGGCTTTTTAAATTTTTTGGTTGTCTAGAGGAGTTTGAAGAAAATAATGGGGAAAACGTTTTCTTCTTAAACTAGAGTATAATTGCTGTACAGAGCGGTGTTAGTTTCTGCCGCGCAATAACATAAAGCAGCTTGTGTATACACACATCCCCCCTCTCTTGGCCCTCCCTCCCACCCCTGCAGGCCGTCACAGAGCACCGAGCTGAGCTCCCAGTGCTAGCCGGCAGCTCCCCACTGCTTTATGCAGGATAGTGTGTGTATGTCAATGCTCCTCTCTCAGTTCGTCCCATCCTTCCCTTCCCAAGAAAACGTTAATAAGGCAAATTACATTTTAAAATGCACTGGGTATATAGCTGTTTGTTTGTGTTAACTAGAGCAAAAAATTGAGGAAACACCCTTTTATTGTGTTCTAAAATTGTTATCTGATTAAGCCAAAGAGTCATTTACACATTGACATCTGAGTGATACTCTGACATGTACCTTGCCTGGTTCACTTTTGTCTTGTTAACGTGAAAGAAACTCTTAGCCAACATTCGCAGGGAAATCACACACATTCATCAGCTCAGTGGCGATGTCTCATGATAACCTGGTCTTGTCAAGTGATGCGCCAATTGTAACTATAGGTTGGCTATGGGTACAAGAGTTCAGCAAAACCTATGAAGGCATTCTGTGTGGCTATGTGGAATTTAAGATAAAGAATAATGTATAGTTTACTATTTTTTAGACTGGTCACAGGTAGTTGATATCAGTAAAGTTTATAGTAAACTTAGGTACATATGTATATATCCTTTTTACCCCAGAGAGCGGATTGCTAAACTTTGATCATAACATCATGTCAGGAAATTCCATGGCAGTCCAGTGGTTAGAAGCCCCTGCAGGGGGCACGGGTTCAGTCCCTGGTCAGGGATCTAAGATGCCACAAGCCATGCTGTGTGGTCAAAAAAAGAAAAAAGGAACACCCTTCTTAGGCCCCTCAAAATGTGGACAAAACCCTGGGCAAAAGTGGGGAATTTTCAACTTGGCTAAGATTGTTTCCACTCTTGATGGAATGGGAAGCCAAGATATAAATTCAGTTATAGAGAAAAGAATGTTGTATTTCTTACACTTCTCAGATCATGAACATGTTTACGATTGTACCTATTTCTCATCTGAAAGGTCTTAGTCGATTAAGAAGCTTCTGGGACTGGAGTGCCCTGTGTTTCTGCCTGCAGTGGCATGTCCCCATACGGGGGATGAGCGGGCTTCCAACCCTGTTGGAACAATATTGATGGTCCGCTCTCGGTCCTGACACATAAGAGAAGTCGATGAGGGTCAGTGAGTCCTGAAGCGGACATAAATCCCGAGGCTGCCTCACATAACCCTTGAACTTTCAGCAGCTGCTGCCTTAAAGTAATTGGCTGAGTTGTTGGGAGTGAGGGTGGAGGGAACTGGGGATGCTGGGGGCTCCATAGAATCGAGACCTTTAAATGGACTCCATAATTTCCATTCCACTCTTAAGGCTGCCCTGGAAATTTATAGACTATGGTTTGGAAATCATTACAAGTACTGGACATGTTTTTGTGCCTGCAGATCAGTGGAATGAGAATCTCTGAATGTTCTAACAAATGCCCTAGATAAATCAGACATGCCCGGTAGAGACAGAGAGGCATGTCTCTCAGGGGTTTTGCCAGGCATGACTCCTGACTGTGGACAGTTCAGCTGCTTCAAGACTGCAAGCAAAGTTTCAGCCAAGAGCATCAGTCCTTTGGGCCATGTTCCTCTAGCCTGGCTGAGACTCAAGTTGGGGGACACTGGACTTAAAAGTGCCCAAGGGGCTTCCCTGAAAGAGTCCTACCTTCATACTGACCTTGTAAAATGTTTAAAATATATTAATTTTTTAAAAAGCAAGGTAAGACCATATATGCATAATGCTATTTAATACTCTTCTTGTAAAAAATACAGTCAAACATATTGCATTAACATTTTACTGGAAGCACAAATACCAGAATTGTGGTGATCACTGGGTGGGATTGATTATAGGCAATTTTTTTCTCTTGGTGGTTTTCTATATTTTATAAGCATCCTTACAGAGCATGTGCTGGTTTTGTCATTAGAAAAATAAATGCTATTTTTCAAATAATGTGTGTAGCATGGAGAGAGAGAGAAAGAGAGGGAGAGAAATGAAACAAAACATAAACATTAAAAAAAAAAAACCCATTTAGAACTCCTTTTGGCAGCTGGTTCCAGGGTGGTCCCTTAGCCATGAGCCCCCTGCTGGAACCAGGCCTGACCCACAGCACCCAAAGTTCCTAAACCACTGCGAAGTTCTGGGGTGACAAACGAAGGAGCGATTGAGCAAGGATGGCTAAGAAGCCACCAGCTTGGATCACAGTGGCCCACAGCCAGCGTTCTGGACCTCTTGGAAACCAGACTCTACAGGGATAGCTGGTAGAGATGCCAGTCCCTCCAGTTGCTCAACTCAACACCCTCCTTTCAACGAAAGTAAGAGACAACCATCTTCAGCCGTCTCCCATGTCTATTAGGGACGCTCCGCAGTGGCTAGCTGGCTGAACGGAGGGATGTACTTCTGTTCTGCACAAGATAGGAGACTGCTTCCACTCAGGGCATGGGTGAGGAATGGTTTGCACCAGAATCGCACATGTATCTCAGCTCTTGCATGTGTTGTTGGGCTGATGTACTGCTGCCGCAAACCACTCTAGATACTTAAAATCCAGGAGGCATTTTTCAAACTCTGCTTCCAGTGGCTGGTATCTGGGGGCTTAGACATGGGGTATTGATGTGTCCTGGAATCAGAGCATATCACTCTCAGAAAATAGAAAAGTACTGCAACCCACATAGGACTGGAATTTTAGCCTAGCGTTTGCATGGAGCCTGTCAATTTCTCACTTCTAGGCTCAGAGTTGGAGGCAAACATTTAGAGAACTAATGTGCTGCTCTACTCATGTGGATGATAGACATCTAGAGTTGATGCTCTTCCAAAATGATTATTTTGAACAGATTCTTCTGCTAAAATTTGACTGTGAGTTGTCACTACTGATTCACTTACAGGCGTCTCTGGAGATGTGAAGCAACAAACTTTACAAACTTCCCTGGGCTCCCTGGTTCATTGTCTTTAGAGTGAGGGTCTGCAAGTACAGCATGAAAGAGCCTAGAATAGACTCTTCAGAAACCAGGCACAGAGTCGGAACGAAAGAGAACCAACAGCACACTTGTCCGTATCTTTCTGCTTGGCTTCTGCGGGAATATGCTGAGGAGCTATTCTATTATGCTCAGGGGCAGTAAAATAGAGAAGGAAGTTAAGAGCGTGAATTTTGGAGACATGGATTTGAATCCTGGTTTAGCTGTTCGTTTGCTGTGCAACCTAGGGAAAGTCACTTAACGTCTCTGAGCTTCCTACGTAAAACCAAGACAGTAAGAGAATTCTGTCATAGGGTGATTTTAAGGAAAAGAGCAAGTCCTGTACATTGTCTGGGACAGAAGAGTTGCTAGTTCGTGTTGGTAGTGGTGATGATGATGGTGGTTGTGGTTGTGGTGAAGGTTTTTGGAACTTAAAGGCAGGACTAGTTGGAGGGGGTGAAGGGTGGTGGTAGTTGGTACTCTGGCCAGAAGGGGGGCAATGAACAGGAGAGAAATTAATGTTTTCAGCCTAACTAGATTTTGAAAACTCTGTAATGAGGCTTTGTTTATCGGATGAATAGATGTTATGGAAAAGTATTTTTAGTGCCTTCTAAATGGCACCTCCTGCGGGTGACTTTTCTAATTTCAGGAAACCATTATCAGGGTCTTAGGGCTATGAAACTGTGGTCCTGGTGTACTTCCTGTCCTGAAGTTCCTTGCAGACAGGAAATAACTACTTCTGTTGTCACCTGCTCCAATTTCTCCTTCCAAAGGTTCCCAGGGCCGTCCTATCCTGGAGCTTGCTCCTCTTGGTTTAACTGCCGTTTCTCATGTTCATCAGCCTCTACTTACGTAGGACTCGGAGGTCATTTGGAGGAAGGTCTTGCAAAGGGAAGGTGCTTCTGTCTCTGGGGAACCAGGGAACGTCTAACCTGGTCCTGCTGTGAGGATGGCTCTGAACTCTCAGTAATTCCTCAGGTGTCAATTTGGGAGAGTTAGATCACCTGGAGAGGGACAGCTCACCTGGGGAGGGCTAGGTCTCCTGGGAGAGAGGGATCATCTGGGCTTGGATGCCAGGGACACATTCAGAGAACAGGAGCCAGGCTCACGCTGTGTGCTTTTTTTGGCCCAGAGTTGCTCATCCAGAGTACACCTCCCAGCATAGGAAAAGAAACCAGTGGGTCACATCGCGCAGACCAAGGACTCTGAGGAGGAGCTGCCAGTGGGCTCCCAAGCTGCTCGATGCAGAAACGTGACCTGAGGTTGATCCTGCAGGGCCAGGCTTGGAGATGGGTTCCAAGCTCGCTGGTTTTCCCACGGTGTTCACTTTCAGGATCTCTTTTTGTCCTCTCCTACACCCCAGGATCGTTGATTCAATGGACATGAGTTTCAGCAAATTCTGGGAGATAGTGGAGGAACAGGAAGCCTGGCATGCTGCAGCTCAAGGGGTTGTAAAGAGTCGGACATGATTGAGCAACTGAATGACAATAACACCCCAAAAGAGAGGACGGACACCCCTCAGCCCATTTCACACAGCTTGGACAGGGTGATGGTCCCATTCCTAATTTATCCTTTTTTTTTTCCTCCTGAAAGAGGTTAAAAACAGTGCCTGCTGAAGAATTCCCCAAGGACTTTGTTAACCACATCCCATTACTCTTCACAGTCATTCTGGAGCAGGGGGTGGCTAATATTACAATGATTATAACGATCATTATCATGACATAGAATCCCTGGGAATCTGTGGCACAGTTTTCTCACTGCCATACTTTTCTGTGGCACATATTGGGGGCAGGAGTGTGTGTATGTATATGTATGCATGTGTGCATGCCAAGTTGCTCAGTCATATCCAACTCTTTGTGGCTGTATGGCCTATAGCCCACACAGTCCAGGCTCCTCTGTCTATGGGATTCTCCAGGCAAGAATACTGGAGTGGCTTGCCGTGTCCTCCTCCAAGGGATCTTCCTGACCCAGGGATCGAGCCTGTGTCTCTTACTTCTCCTGGGTTGGCAGGCAGGTTCTTTACCGCTGGTGACACCTGGGAAGCCCATGTATATGTATAGATATATCGGTACATAGATAGGTAGATCCTGTTGGTTCTGCAAGGAGATCCAACCAGTCAATCCTAAAGGAAATCAGTCCTGAATATTCATTAGAAGAACTGATGCTAAAGCTAAAACTCCAATACTTTGGCCACCTGATGCGAAGAACTGACTCACTGAAAAAGACCCTGATGCTGGGAAAGATTGAAGGCAGGAGGAGAAGGGGATGACAGAGGATGAGATGGTTGGATGGAACCACTGACTTGATGGACATGAGTTTGGTGATGGACAGGGAAGCCTGTGCTGCAGTCCATGGGGTTGCAAAGAGTCAGACACGGTTGAGCAACTGAACGGAACTGATTGGTTCTGCTCTCTGGAGAATCCTGATTAATACATGTGGCATATTTTTATAACGATAAAATATCATTATCTTTAGGTTCATTTGAAAATATTACATCTTATCTACCAGGAAACACCATGCTTTCTGGCTTTTTCTGTTAATCCCAGCTGTTCACATTATGATCCGAGAGGGCTTGGTAGGAGAAAAAAAACTCCAGCCCTGAATTCCATGCCTGCCCCGGCCCACTGAGTCTCGAGAGTCTAGACGAGTCAATCAACTTCCTGGGAATCAGTTTCTCCATCTGTCACACAGCTGACGGCAGCAGTTAAGGTGACTTGGCAGCACAGGGAGCCTGATAATAAGAATGACAACAGGTACTACTTAGAGAACTCTTTCCAGGAGCCAGGCCTCACATGAAGCACGCCATACGCAACCTCTCCTTTCATTCTCACAACAAAGCCACAAGTTAGGCATCATCATCAGCCCCGTTCTAGAGATGAGGAAACCGAGGCACAGAGAAACGTCGCTGCATCACCCAGGTTCACACAGGAGGTTGGAGGCAGGAGTGAAGCCGGGCAGCCTTCCTGCTAGACCTGCATTGAGACCGAGGACCGTGGTTGAAGCCCACTCTGTGCGTGCTAGGTCGCTTCAGTCGTGGACTGCAGCCCGCCAGGATCCTCTGCCCATGGGATTCTCCAGGCAAGAATACTGGGTTGGGTTGCCATGCCCTCTTCCAGGGGATCTTCCCAACCCAGGGATCGAACCCAGGTCTCCCGCATTGCAGGCGGATTCTTTGCCGTCTGAGCCACCAGGGAAACCCGAGAATACTGGAGTGGGTAGCCTCTCCCTTCTGCATTGGAACTTCCCAACCCAGGAATCGTACCCAAGTCCCTTATGTCTCCTGGACTGGCAGGCAGGCTCTTTACCACCACGCCCCCTGGGAAGCCCCCTCTGGTTTGCATATGTTCTGCACCACCCCATCACTCTGCTCCAGGGGAAAGAAAGGCCACAGGAAGGGTGCCCTGCGCTCTGGCAACCTGCTGGCCCCTGGTTCTACCAGCCTCTTTATCTCAGCATCCTGGTGACCAGACCAGACTGGCATAAAGACAGTGAAGTGAGGCTTTATCTGGTGTTTATACCCCAGCAGAAGTAAGGGAGCCCCGTATTTCCACCAACCTGTGGAGTGGGAAATTATGTGTATGCGTCTATTTTTTAAAATGTTGTTATAAATTAGAACAGCTGAGTCATAAAAGCCTTGCAGGAATAGCATTTGTCCAGGTGTAAGTGTCAACAAAGCCCCCAGGACAGCAGCCCTCTGGGGTGCGCCCTCTAATTACACTTGCTCTGAGCAGTCACGGAGCGCCCCCTCACCTTCGCTTGCCTCGCCTCACCGAGATGCTGAAGGCTCACGGGGCTGCTCTCTTCAAAGCATAGAGGTTTGGGATGTGGGTTTCCACCTGCCCCAGGCCCACAGATATTAGGGGCAGGTCTGCTCGATGGCGATGGTGCCTAGTGATTCTTAGGTCCTTCTGGGTACCCACTGCCCTGCTTCTCACCTCCTTCCCTGAGTAACCTGGGGAGAATAGACTCTCCACCAGGGCCGCTTCTGTGAGAGTCTCTGGGTTCCCTGAGGCTTCTCTTTCCCCTCCTCTCCCAGATCCTGGGGTCCTTGGAGCAGCCTCATTGGGGAATAGCCAGCTGTGGGGCTTCCTCCTAACATGCTGCTGCCGATCCTGTTTCCTGGGGGTCCATCCCTGCCCCCGGGCCTTTGCACCACACATTCTGTCTTCCTGGAAAGTCCTGTCCTTCCCAAACTCTCCCGGCCAGGCTCCGTTGCTCCTCCGGTGTGTTCCCCTCTGTGCCTTGTACACAGATGTGTGCATGCATGTTCAGTCGCTCAGTCATATCCTACCGCTTTGTGACCCCATGGACTGTAGCCCTCCAGGCTCCTCTGTCCATGGGGATTCTCCAGGCAAGAATACTGGAGTGGGTTGCCTTGCCCTCCTTCAGGGGATTTTCCTGGCCCAGGGATCAAACTCGCTTCTCCTGCATTGGCAGGCAGATTCTCTACCATAAGCCACCAGGGAAGCCCTCTAATTAATGACACAAAGATGCAAATTACAAGCATGCGTTATTTTAGTGGCTCCGTAGCCCTCTTAATTTTATCATCACCTAGATAGGGCCCCCAGGAAATACCTGTTTGTGATGATTCGGTTGGTAATCAGTGAAGTGGGGCAGAAAAGCAGCAAAGGGGAGGATCTGCAACTCAGCAAGCTGGGTAGGAAGAGAGAGCAGAACAAATGTGCCCTGTGAGATGCCTGGGGGTTCTTCTTCACAGGCCAGATTGATGTCTGGTTCTTATCTTTTAGTACCACCCTCCAGGATGCAGGGCTGAGGGCCTGGAGACGGGGCAGAGTGATTTATGTGGGCCATCAGCAGCGGTTACAGGGAATGCATCATACCTGTGTGCTCTTTGCTGGGACTGCATGCTTCTGCTCTTGGAGCATCTGTCTGCAGCTGCAGGGGACGTGTGGGACCCAGGGCATCTCGGAGGAGTCTGGGTCCTGGAGTTGCCAGTCCAGGCTCCCCGGGTTAGTCTAAGAGCCCGCCAGCTACTCACTACTTTCTGAAGACACCGAGGTCTCGACTCTCATCTGTCTGTTATCCCGCTCCTGTAATTGGGGAACCATGGGCAGAAAAATTGCAGTCTTTCTGGAATGTGATTTGGGGACTTGTTTTTCAACTCTGTTGTAAATTTCTTAGAGGTGAATAACTGCATTTGTGCTTAGTCACTTCAGTCATGTCTGACTCTTGGCAACCCTATGGACTGTGGCCCACCAGGCTCCTCTGTCCATGGGATTCTCCAGCCAAGAATACTGGAGTGGGTTGCCATGCCCTCCTCCAGGGGATCTTCCCGACCCAGGGATCAAACCCAAGTCTCTTAAGTCTCCTGCATTGGCAGGTGGGTTCTTTGCCAGTAACACCACCTGGGAAGCCCAGAGGTTTTTAAAATATATTACCCTGGTAATCACTCATTACTTTTTCAAAGTGTAGGCAGACCTCAGAGAGATTGCCAGCCATGCATGATAAAGAGAATATTGCAATAAAACAAGTCACACACAGTTTTAAATTTCCCAGTGCATATAAAAGTTTACACTGTACTGTAGTCTATTAAGTGTACATGAGCATTATGTCTAAAAGAGCAATGCACATACCTTAATTTAAAAATAGTTTATTGCCGAAAAAGTACTAACCATCCTCTGATAATTCAGAGTTGCCACAAAGCTTCAAACCTTTCCTTTGTAAACAACACAAAATCTGTGCAGCATACTAAAACGAGGTATACCTGTATAGTAGGCAGCATGTTGGATCACATGGAAACACCCTGAGTTAAATGGGTTTGTTTTATAACTAAACAAACTGCATTTGAACTTGAATCTTTTCTGATCTAAGCTTTAGCTCTGAATTATTACTCAAGAGTGATTAATGCCATGGAAAAGTGAGCTGAAGTTTTCATTATCAAGTGTGCACATAGAGAGAAAGAGAGAGAATGGCGGGGGGAAGCAAAATTAATTGATATTTATAAGAATTGCCTCTGGGATTTAAGATTATGGGCCATTTAAAATTTTAATATTTTTATTGACAAAGTTTGAAAATGAATGTGTATTTTTCATACAATCAGGCAAATGTTATTTTTAGAAGAGTCAGTATCCTCAGTACAGTTGACAAATATTTGTTATGTGAAAGCGGGGTGTGCACAGACATGGGGGATGGACACTCATCCTTACTCTGAAACAAGAGGAGCTGGTCTGAAAGCTACTGTGATCTCCAACTCCACCTCCTGCCCCCATGGCCTCTATCCCAGCCTTAAATATTACCTCCATGCAGTTCTGTTTATTTCCTTTATTAAATGGCAAATGCAGGCTGCAGGTCCTCGTAGATGTCTATGCTCGGGTTGCCCTAGAGAGGGATAAGCCCGAGGGATTCTTTTAATCCGCAGGACAGACAGCTTCTCCTTCGGTTTAACTGGTCCCTTCTGCTGTTGATGTTCAATCACTGACTTGTGTCCGACTCTTTGTGACCCCATGGACTGTAGCCCACCAGGCTCCTCTGTCCGTGGGATTTCCGAGGCAAGAATACTGGACTGGGCTGCCGTTTCCTCTTCCAGGGTGTCCTTCTGACCCAGGGATTAAACCCTCATCTGCATTAGCGGGTGGATTCTTTACCACTGAGCCACCAAAGAAGCCCTTCTGCTGTAGCTTCAAGCTATTAGCTCTTCTTTGAACCTCAGTTGAAGGTGGGCACCATATTCCATAATAGTGTTGGGTCTGTTTGCATAATAACAGAATCACAACTCATATTTTCGTGAAGCTTCCGAGTGTCGGTTTCTCAGGTTTCTCTGCTCAGCTGATTCGCCTGGGGAGCTTTTATTGCCCCACCCACCCCCGCCTGTTGACTTAATTAGTCTGGGGTGCCCCCCTACTTCTGGAGGCTTGTGAAGGCTCCCTAGGCGATTCTGACAGACAGCCAGTGCTAAGAAGTGCTGCTTCCAAGTTTTTAAAGCACTGGTCTACTATTTTAGCTGATCCTCAGAACCGCTAGAGGCAAGGCAAGTCTGCCCCAGTTTCTGAGTTAAGTCTATTTATAGCCACTACTTTAGCAACCTTAAGTCTCACGTTCTACCTCTGGAGTTTTTCCAATTTTCTTTTCTTTTGTGAAACCTACAGTTGATATGCCTTCCAGCTTTAAAATACTCCAATTACCTGAATGTTAGCTCTCAGCTCTAGAGAGCTTGGTCTGTTCCCGTGATCCCCCTAAGCACTGGCAAGACTTTAGCCTCAGCCTTTTACTATCCATGAAATTAAAAGATGCTTGCTCCTTGGAAGAAAAGCTATGACAAACCTAGATAACATATTCAAAAGCAGAGACATCACTTTGCCAACAAAGGTGGTTTTTCCAATAGTCATGTACAGATGTGAGAGTTGGACCATAAAGAAGGCTGAATGACGATGTTTTCAAATTGTGGTGCTGGAGAAGACTCTTGAGAGTTCCTTGGACTGCAAGGAGATCCAACCAGTCCCTCCTAAAGGGAATCAAGCCTGAATATTCATTGGAAGGACTGATGCTGAAGTTGAAGCTCCAATACTTTGGCCACCTGATATGAAGAGCTGGCTCACGGGAAAAGACCCTGATGCTGGGAAAGATTGAAGGAGGGAGGAAAAGGGGGCAATAGAGGATGAAATGGTTTGATGGCATCACCAACTCCGTGAACATGAATTTGAGCAAACTCTGGGAGATAGTGAAGGACAAGTAAGCCTGGCGTGCTGCAGTCCATGGGATCACAGAGAGTCAGACATGACTTAGCAACTGAACAACTTTTACTATCCAAAGACACCAGGAAGCTTTGCCTACTCCCCTCCACCCACATTATCCTTCCCTACCCTTAAGACAAGAGGTCCTCAGATACACATGCCTTCAGCACAAGCAGATATCGTGAAAATGTTCATCTGGTGGTTTAATCCCATCAACCCACAGTGGGGAGGGGGAGAGGGGTGGGTGACCCTGGTTTGTATCAGGAGTGTGTCCGCCCCACCTGCCACCTTGGGTGCCTTGCTTCCTGCTCCGAGCCTCAGTCTATCCCTCTGTAATGTCATCAGGTCGTTGTTTTGCCGGCCTACGTAGACCTTACAAAGTTCAAAGACATGTTTTCTTCCATTTTATCTCCGCTCACTGTAACTTAGGCAGTTTTTACATCCCGTTTTATGAACCAGGCAAATTTGACTTAAAGAGGTTTAAGTGACTTGTTCAGAATCACACAAATAGAAACCGGCAGAACTTGGTTTTGAAGTCAATTCCTATTAGTTCCAAGCCCTTAATTCATCTCACTGTGCCATATTAAGTTCCCTGAACATGTCAATTATGTTCTCCGCCCTGGAGGGTTGTCAGTGGGACTGAGCGTGATAAGGCCCAGGAGTGGGCAGAGCACCTGGCCCATCTTGCAGTCACTAAAGCGTTGTTATTAATAAAAAGAGTAACAGTGACCACGGCCCCGCCACGCACTGGCTTTCCCACATCTTCCTTCTCTCCCATCTCTGTATGGTCAAAGGTTCTGGGCCTGATCTCATCTAACTAAAGCACAATCTCTGGGGGTGGTGCCCAGGTTTGGGCATTTTCCCCCCTTCTTTTAAAGATTGCTAGCTGAGTCTACCATGCAGGCAGGGTTGGAAACCACTTGATAAAATCTCTCTGGACCCCTAGACTACATCACACAGAGCCTGGAATGTAAAGCAAGTGGGGTCGTGGATTTATAAACATAGTGCACTGGAACTGGAAAATCCAGCTTTAAATTCTGCTCTACCACTTATTAGAGAAAAGGACTTATTCTCTCTGAGCCCCAGATTCCTCACTTTAAAAAAACAAAAATAGAAAACAGGCTGTCCTCTCTCGTCTGTAGGGCTGGACTGAGAAATTGGGAGACTTGGCCTGTGCAGGCGTGCTCACGTCTTTGCGTGCCAGTATGCGGTACTCGGTTGGGCGCTAGGATAGCATCACTAAATATTTAGTGATTTCACAAGATCTTGCCTACCCATCTATTCTTCACCCTTAAAGATGAAGCCAGGAGAAATAAATAAGAAATATAATTGCGTCTCACACTTCAGGACTCCCCAGGCAGCTCGCATTAATAGGTCTCTTCAGCTGTCGTCTAAGTGCTAATAATTCCTGGGCGTTTTGATGGTAGCACTTTCTCCCAGAGATGAATTGACCCCAGCTAAGAGCCCAGCTCCTTCCCAAATCTCATTACAATCAGCCTTGATGGCAGACAGGCTTCAGAATGTAACAAAATTAGAGCTTTTAAATCATTATCTCAACTCTAGGAGTGTCACATTAATAAATGGGAAGGAAGATGATAGAGAAAGGCAGAGAAGGGATTGCAGCCTCCATGACAGAGCCTCACATCACACTGCTCATCATTAAACACAGGAAGGGGAACCGATTTCACCAAAGCCAGGAGCCTCGCTCCCAGCCGAGTCATGGTGATGTGCTCAGCGCTAAATCTGAACTGACCTTTTCACACCTTTGTAAATTAGTGCTCTAGCTGACTTGCTTCTCCCAGTTCACTTTCCTACTGAAGGTAACGGTGTGTGTGTGCTAAATTGCTTCAGTCCTGCCCCACTCTTTGCGACCCTATGGACTATAGCCCACCAGGCTTCTCTGTCCATGGGACTCTCCAGGCAAGAATACTGGAGTGGGTTGCCATGCCCTCCTCCAGGGGATCTTCCCAACCCAGGCATTGAACCCTAGTCTCTGATGTCTCCTGCATTGTCAGGCAGGTTCTTTATCACTAGCGCCACCTGGGACGGTCATGGTAGGGGGAAAAGAAAAAGTCAGTGTCTTTTATGAAACATCTTGGTGAACAGTAAGTGACTTAGGAGGCAGCCCTTTCTGTTGCTGCAATGACTTTCCCTCTCGCTGCTTTCTGGAGCCTCTGAGCCTCTCATCACCTGTCCATTCATTCCACTACGATCAGTGCACACCTGTCACACGAGAGGTACCAGGTAGACCCTGCGGAGCATCCGAAGGTGAAAACTGGGTCATGTTTCTACTTCCTACTTATCTCCCAGATAGATTGAGTTTCCCATCACCCAGCCCTCTCCCAAGTGTGTGTCCTTGGCATTTCTTTTCTGGATATTTTTGATGCTTCTAGAGGGCCTTCTGCCAGCATTCTCTCTCCTGAGTTGAAGACAGCTCTTTCCACTCCCGGACCCCACCCAGAGACAGTTATTGGAGAAGTTTCTTCTTCCCCCAGGTCACACCTGCCCCAGCCACACACAGCCTCTGGGCTTTGTCATTATCCTGGTTTGTCCATAGGATGACCCTCTCCCCTGCTCCCTCCTTACTCCTGCACTCATCCTCTAAGACCCAGCTTTCCTCCAGAGGCTCCCCACACATGCAAAACCCAGGACACTCAGGGGTCCCTGCCCTCCTCCCTTAGGCTCCCAACACCCCAGCCCCAAAGCTTGCTTTCTTGGTTTCATCTTAGCCTTTCCCCCAAAGATGTTTTCCCCCAAGCCTTGCAGGGCTGGTTCTGGAAACTTTCTCTTCATTTAAATTTGAACTCACATGCTATTTGTTTAAAGAAGGGATGACTCAATTCATTGTTGCTGTTCAGTCCCTAAGTCATGTCTGACTCTGTGACCCCATGGACTGCCGCACACCAGGCTTCCCTGTTCTTCACTATCTCCCGGAGCTTGTTCAGACTCATGTTCATTGAGTTGATGATGCCATCCTGCCATCTTATCCTCTGTCACCCCCTTCTATTCTTGCCCTTAATCTTTCCCAGCATCAAGGTCTTTTCCAATGAGTCAACTCTCCACATCAGGTGGCTAAAGTATTGGAGCTTCAGCTTCAACATCAGTCCTTCCAATGAATATTCAGGGTTGATTTCCTCTAGGATGGGCTGGTTTGATCTCCTTGCTGCTCAAGTTAATACATTTGTTTATTTACTTGAATTTTATTTTTCTTCCTCCCTGGACTAGATTGAGATCAGCCCCGTGAGATCAAGAACCTGTTAATCTTATTCATTAATATGTCCCCAGAGCCTAGGACAATGCTTGATACATTCTATGTGTTAAATAAATATTTTAATGAATGGATGGATGGCTCAATCAACCACCTTCTCTGCAAGCCCTCCTTGGCTCTCCAAGTTATGTTATTATAGGAACTCTATGCTTTCTCTTATCACTCTCCTCCTGTCTGTGTTGCAGCTTTTATTAGCCACTAGTGGACTGTACCAAAATCAGAGTTCTTAGCCATTGGCATCTTTAAATGCACTTGCTCAAACTGGAACAATGGATTTGCCTTCCAGGACTTTACCTTCCCACAGGAGGGGAGAGGCATCCTCAGAAAGACCTCAGTCCTCTTCATGAACAGTAAGTGCCCTAAAGGGAAGAGGTGAGGAGTCACAGGGCCACAGGCCATACCTGGGCTTCAAAGTCTGCCTAGCTGCCCACAGTCCTGGGGTGACAGACACCCCAGATTGATACCCAAGCCAACCATAACCTCAAGCTTCCCTCAGACTGTTTCTGGGAGACATACATGTGGACTGGGATGAACTCAGGGCACTAGATTTGTTCATGGAGTAACCAACAGCCTTAAGACATAATACCAGTTCTATTTTCTTCATGGTTAATAGTAGTTCATGGCAGTTTAATGGCCATTTACAGCTCTGAGCCAATCACTGTTCTTTGTTTCCATGCCCTGGCAGTTCTGGGTGGCTGTGTGACCAGCTCTGGTCAATGAAATTTAAGGGCCACCGTTTGGAGGGGGGCCTTCTGAGAAAGCTTTCGCTTTCCCTTTTGGGTATACTGTCACTCCTTCTCCTTCTATTTGTCTTGAATGAAGTCAAGATGGCTGGAGCTACAGCAAGCATATTGCAACTATGAGGCTATGTACCCTGACACAACGGGCAAGAGAATCACAGAGAGACCAAAACTGACATTTTGAGAACCGAAACTAATGTGGAAACTACCTACTCTTAGACTTTGATTTGTGAGAAAAATAGACCTATATTTCTTCAAGCTACTTCAGTTCAGTTCAGTCGCTCAGTCGTGTCTGACTCTTTGTGACCCCATGGACTGCAGCACACCAGGCTTCCCTGTCCATCACCAACTCCCAGAGCCTGTTGAAACTCAGGTCCATCGAGTTAGTGATGCTATCCAACCATTTCATCTTCTGTCGCTCCCCTTCTCCTCCTGCCTTCAATCTTTCCCAGCATCACGGTCTTTTTCAATGAGTCAGTTCTTCGCATTAGGTGGCTAAAGTGCTGGAGCTTCAGCTTCAGGATCAGTCCTTCCAATGAATATTCAGGACTGGTTGCCTTTAAGATTGACTGGTTTGAGAGTCCCCTGGACTGCAAGGAGATCAAACCAGTCAGGCTACTTACTGATGCTTAATTATTCTGTTATTTGTTAACGGATAGGGAACTATACAGACATGTCTTGTCCAGGCCTGGAGCTGATCCAGAAGGTCATGGAATTCTCAGAGGGATTGGGAAAAGTACTAGACAGCAGAGGATGAAACCAAGAACTGGCAGCTTGCTCCTGGGACAGACATATAAGTCCCGTCGGCTTCAGGAGATGCCTAAGCTCCTGGCTACATCTTGCTCTGGTTAAAAAGCACCAGTAGGGTGCTCTCGGGTCTGACTACATGAAACCAAAGTGATATTCCCCTTCCAACTCATTTCCACCTCTCTCAATACAACTTTTTGTTTTATCAGTCTTTCCAACCATTATAAAGCCCTCTTTCCTTCCACAGTTCTTTGCCGCTCCTTCACTCAAGGCTGGCTTCATGGGCGTCAGAAATGTCCAGGGACACAGGGCTCTGCACTTAAAATGGTCTCAGGCTTGATTTAATGCACTACGGTCACTGCTGTGAAATTCTTAAATTAAAAAAAAATTTTTTAATTCTATTAATATTTAAAGTATAGTTTATTTACACTATAATATTGGTTTCAGGTGTAGCACATAGTGCTGCAGTATTTTTTTTTTTTTACAGATTATACTTGATTAAAATTTATTACAAGATAGTGGCTATAATTCCCTGTCTTATATATCTTTGTTGCCTGTGTGGGAGGGAGGCACAGGAGAGAGGGACTGTATGTATACCTAGAGCTGATTCACTTTGTTGGACAGCAGAAACTAACAGAACATAGTAAAGCAACTACACTCGAATAATAAAATGTAAAAAATAGAAATTCTTAATTTTTTAACATTGGGTTCTAGATTTTGACTTCGATCTGTGCCTCGAAAGTGATGTAACCAGTCCTGCCTCTGCTTACAGACTTCGACTTTGGGCCATGTCTTAGCTTCTCTGAACCTCAGTTTCCTCAGCAGTAAAATGAGAATAATCCTAACTCATTTGCCTGGTTGTTGGTGGACTTCATGAGACCTTAGCGGAGCCGCTCCACCATGCCTAGCCTGCTTGAGTGCCCTGTTCTAGTTCCTTGTCTGCCTGATTTCCTACTGCGGTTGATTGCATCCATGTCCATCTCCAATGGTGAAATTCACTTTCTTGGTTTGTCATTTAGGAGTTTGATGCTTGGTAAGCTCTTTGAGGGTTGAGACCCTCTTCATTTCCTCCATGGCACCTGGGATGGTCCCTTGTCCTTGGCATCACCTGATAACGTTTTGATGATGTATGGGTGCTGTTCTGGAAGCTTCTAGAACTCTAGGAGAAGCCTACTTCTCCTTTAGAAGTTGAATTTAGAGAAGAGCAGAATTTAACGCCAGTATTACAAAGAAGAGGCTTCTTTGGTGGCTCAGTGGTAAAGAATCCTCCTGCCAATGGAGGAGCCGTGGGTTCAGTCTCTGGGTAGGGAAGATCCCCTGAAGAAGGAAATGACAACCCAGTATTCTTGCCTGGGGAATTCCAGGGACAGAGGAGCCTGGCGGGCTACAGTCTATGGGTTTACAGAGTTGGACACAACTTAGTGATTGAGCTCGCATGCGCGCGCGAACGCACACACACACAGACACACACACACACACAACAAAGAAGGCATAGGCGATATTTTGTGAGACTCAAATTGCAATCCTCACTTGGCTGACCTAATATAAAACAGTCAAAATCTCCTCTCTACCTCCTCTGAGCTTCCCAGTGGAATCAGATTAGAGCTGAGACATTACCTTAAGGAATGAAATGCAGCCAGGACAGGCCTCTTTCGGGGCTGGGTGAATTCCACCACGAGAGCAATGAAGGTCTTTGTCAATAAGCCCGTTTCCATAGCGGGCTCTGGTTTCCCTGAGGATTGAATTCCAGTCGTGTCCCAGAAGCCTGATGGCCCAAGAGCCCCAAGTGTGGTTTCCAAGAAATCAGTCAGTGAAAATGAGTGGTATTGACAGAATAGTTAGACGAAGGAGAATATTGGACAGAAATAACTCATTTTGTTGCATTTAGAAAAAATATACCTTCAACAAATCTGTTTAAAGTTTTAAGCATTTTAATAAGCACCAGCTGACATAGCTGATGCACAAGCAGTTAATGTAGCTGATATAATTTGATAACCACCAGTGATGAAGCACTCTCCAAGCGCACCTCCTCCCTCCCCCGCAGTGTCGTGAGGTAAGGAGTTGACCTTACCCACTACGCAGTGAGTAAATTAAGGTTTTTGTTTTGGTATGTGTTACTTTTTCCCACTTAATTTTTTCTTCAAGTTGATATGTCGTATTTTGATTTTTAGTCAAGAAATTTTCTTGTCCTCTTTTTGGCTGCATAACAATCAGGATCTTAGTTCCCCAACCAGGGATCAAACCCATTCCCCCTGCAGTGGGGGCATACAATCTTAACCTCTGGACTACCAGGGAAGCCCCAGTAAACTGAGATTTAAGGGGATAAGTAAATTGCCTCAGGGCATGGAGCTGGCCAGCCCCAGGCTGACTGACTCCCCAACTGCTCCTGTGTGAAGTACATTCATCTCAAGTGTGAAGTTTGGAGAATGTTAATACGCACATGACCCAGTAACCACCACTCTAATCAGGATGTGGAACACTTCTAGCATTCTGGAAGCTTCTGTCAATACCCCCACCCCCACCCTTCCCAGTAATTCCTTCTCTGAGATAAATTAGTTGGAGGCAAAACAATCTTGCTGGTTTCTTTGCCTGCATTTGTTCCTCAGAGAAGACAAGAGGTGCTTCTGTCTCTCAATCCTGCTAATAAAATCCATACATATCATATGTGTTTGTGCTAAACTGCTTCCGTTGTCTGACTCTCTGCAACCCTATGGACTGTAGCCCACCAGGCTCCTCTGTTCATGGGATTCTCCAGGCAAGAATACTGGAGTGAGTTGCCATGTCCTCCTCCAGGAGATCTTTCTGACTCAGGGTCATATGTGTTCAGTTATATGTAAAATCTCCAGAGTAAAAAGTACCTTGTATTTCTAGAGGCTTCTTCTTACCCCACACCTCGTGATGCCCATAACCCAGTGGTAAGGACTTCCTTCCTGTCTTGCTGAGGCACAGGCCTACCCTTGACATTAGGGAGACCCGAGCAAGAGTCAAGGAGAGGCCCACAGACCTTTTGTTTTTGGCTGTGTTGGGGCTTAGTTGCATCTTGGGCTCAGTAGTTTTGGCATGCAGGCTTAGTTGCCCCACAGCATGTGGGATCTAGTTCCCCAACCAGGGATCAAACCCGAATCCCCTGTATTACAAGGTGGATTCTTAACCACTGGGCCACCAGGGAAGTCCCAGTCATTTGACTAGATGTTACAACGAAGCCAATAGACTCTTAGAGTACTCCCCTCCCCCAGTCTTAGTAAGTAAAACTTTTCATAACACCAGGCTTGAATTTAGAGCACTCAGACTCCTTGGAATTCTGAAACATGGTGGTAGAGTGTCAGCTGTGGCTCTAGGCTGGGCAGCCTGCCTGCTCTTTTCCTATTTCTGGCTCCATCCCATATCTGATGTGTGTATGTGGCCACCCCAGCCGGTCCCTCTAAGTTCTGTCCACATAAAGGAAGCCTTGACCGGGCCGCCTGACCTAACCTCATGCACGCTGATGGCATGGGGCATCTTTGGAAAGACAGATCTGTGACAGACAAGTTCTGGATGTCCAGAGAGAGGCCTGGAAGGGAAGAGATGAGCTTCAGGGAGGAGCATTCATTTGGAGCTGCAACTCCCTCACCCCCACAGGTCTGGACACAGCCAGGGGAGGGCCAGGTGGGGCCTGCGGAACTCAGAGCTTAAAATGCCCTTTTGTCTAGTCCGAGGGTGGTTCTACAAAATTAAGGCCATTGTCTCATCCAAGAGACAGTTCTTGTCATTCTCAAAGTCATTCTGAATAGTTGGGTTTTCAGCCACTGGACCACCAGGGATGTCCCTGAAATGGATATTTATAGCAGGCACTGTGGACAAGGGCTTCCCTGGTGGCTCAGTTGGTAAAGAATCTGCCTGCAGTGCAGGAGACCCCGGTTAGATTCCTGGGTTGGGAAGATCCCCTGGAGAAGGGATAGACTACCCACTCCAGCATGCTTGGATTTCCCTGGTGGCTCAGACGGCAAAGAATCTACTTGCGATGCGGGAGACCTGGGTTCGATCCCTGGGTTGGGACGATCCCCTGGAGGAGGGCATGGCAACCCACTCTAGTATTCTTGCCTGGAGAATCCTCATGGACAGAGGAGCCTGGCGGGCTACAGTCCATGGGGTCGCAGAAAGTTGGACACGACTTAGGGACCGCACACAGCACAACAGCAGTGGATAAGGTCGAAAAATCCCTGCTATCAAGGGGCTTACATTCTAATGAGAAGGTAGGGATACCACAGATACATAAAGAAATAAATACTTCAAATTATTTCAGGCAGACCTAAGTGCTGTGGATGATGAATCATGAGCTAGAGATGAAGGAGGGAGTAGGGAGCGCATTCGAGGCTCTGAAGACCTGCCAAGGGTTCCACTCCCACCAGGGCCCTCAGGCTCCTGTCCAGCTGGTCCAGCAAACCATCCTGGGTCTTTTCTGGAACTGAACATTGCCTGTCATGACCATGATTCTACAGGGTGCTTATAGCTCCACAAGAAATTAGGACAAAATAGGTAGGCTGCCTCGAGTCCTTTTTAAAACAAAGAGGGCTAAGCAAACAAATAAAAGGATGCAGAAGGGGCTAATTCATCCCAATAATACTGTCCATCCACATTGCGATTTCAAGATCAAAAAACACTTTGCCAGGTATTTTCTTGTTTGATCCTCACCTAAGCTATTGAGTTTGGCGGGGTAAGTACCGAAGTCCATCTCAAGATTTGCAGGAAGGGACAGATTGAGAAAAAAGAGGAGACCTGCTGAAGGTCAAGTTGAAGGACCAGGGATGGGCCTGTCTCTGTGCCAGGCGCCCACTCCCTCTTCCCCCACATGGTGGTGACTCACCCCTGCCTTGCTGCCCTCAACCTGCTCAGGGTTTCAGGAAGGAGCTCAGCCAGGCTTTTAATAATCAATCAAGAGTTTTCCTGAGGCATCCGCACAGACTTTTGGCTAGTCTTCTCAGAAGCTGTTCTCACAAAATGCTTTCTGATTTTTTGCCCAATCAGTAGTGAGGTTTAAAAAAAAAAAAAAAAAAAGCCCTTCCATTCTCTTTTTCTGCACCAGCCAGCCTGGCAAGGCCTATTTCATTTTTGAGATTCAAATTGGAAACTGCCTTCTGTTCTCATTAGTTTGGGTTGTAGTGGTCATTACATCCTAAACAATTAATCCCTGAATGCCAATTTCTTACTAGAATTATCCTGGACTCAACAACTGGTTTTCTTAGCAGCAAGGCAGAAGCAATTATTCCTGGCTTTTGTAACTAAACATGCTGTGCTTGGCACTTTACAATGTTTTCATCATCATTGAGTTATCAACATTTATCTCTATCAGGGGAAAGGGAAGTTTGTCCAGTTTTGAAGTTCTGGCAATCACGTAGACCTGTTTACTGGTATCCGTGGGCCTCCCTTCACTTGCTCAGGTGAGGGAGGAAGTCCCTCAGGCCCTAGGCCCTGTGTCTGAGTCGAGGACCATCTGAGAGGGAATAGAAAACCAAGGGGGAGAGGTGGTCTACCTCTAAGATCTCAGGTTACAGGGCTGTGCTCACAAGTTACCTGGGAACTCAGGGCCCAAGGCTGGTAGACAGTGTCCTTGAGCTCGTGGGGACTGTCTGCTTGGGTTC
The DNA here is from genome assembly GCF_963930625.1 of Muntiacus reevesi. Classification (NCBI taxonomy): domain Eukaryota; kingdom Metazoa; phylum Chordata; class Mammalia; order Artiodactyla; family Cervidae; genus Muntiacus; species Muntiacus reevesi. Next base: position 14,697,431 of record NC_089259.1, read on the forward strand.
TCAGATTCTTTTCTGGGGAAGCTTCCCTTCCAAAGCTGGGCCACTTGGAGTCAACTCGGGGACTCTAATGGGGGAGTCTGTCCCCTCTCCAGTAGGATAGACAGAGCTATACCAAGACCATCAGGCAGCTCAGTCCACCCTGGATTGGGAGAGGCCTGCTTACCTACCTGTGCACTGACCCAAGTTTAGCTCTTCTGGAGGGTGGCATGATGGGAGGCACTGGGGTAGCTTTGGGGCTGGGTCCTGAATTCATGCTCCTGGCTGCACCCCTCACAGCTGTGTGAATGTGGGCACACTGCTCACCCTCACTCTGCCTCATTCCTCGTCTGTTAAGTAGTGATAGTTATCACTGTATTCCACAGGGTTATTCTGTAGATTAAGTGAGTTAGTATTTGTCATTAAACAGCATGCCTGGCTCATAGGAAATAGCTATTAAGTGTGCATTTAAAAACAAAAAGGAATTTTCCTTTAACGTCTAAAGGAGATTTTTAATATTCTTTTGTCCCCTTTAAATAGACTATAAAGACAGACAGCCTAAACCACAAAGCCCACTGGTTTCATTTGAATACACCAACAAACCAAGCCTAAACGAATGTTCTGGTTTCTTTCCAGTTGGAGTGTAATCGCTTTACAAAGGTGTATTATTTTCTGCTGCACAACGATGTGAATCAGTGGTATGTGTACAGATACCCCTCCCTCACAGACCTCCCTCCCCCATCCCCCTTCTGGGTCGTCACAGAGCACTGCGCTGAGCTTCCGCTGTAGCAGGTTCCCACTAGCTGTTTACACGCGGCGTGGATGTATGTCAACGCTGCTCTCCCTTCCCATCCCACCCTCCCCTTCCCTGCCACGTCCACATGTCCCTTCTCTGCATCTACATCCCTATTCCTGCCCTGCAAACAGGTTCATCCGTACCATTCTTTTTTCTAGATTCCACATTCCGCGTTAATACTCGGTAATTCTTTTTCTTTTCCTGACTTTCTTCACTCCGTATGACAGACTCTAGGTCCATCCACACCTCTACAACTAACCCAATTTCATTCCTTTTTATGGCTGAGTAAGATATCAGTGAGGTGGGTAAGGCAGTTTTGATTCTCCCTGGGGAGAGGTGGCATGGGCTGCTTCCTGCTGCTGTGTGTCCCTGACACCAGCCATTTGCCTGAAACTTTGCTGGTTGTCTCTTTGCCTGCCTGCATATACCCACGTGACCTCAGAGAGCAAGAAAAAATTGCATTTGTCATCTTTCCCTTTTAATTGGTTAGTAGAAAATGTGCAGACCTCTGCTGTTCCAAGGGTCTTCCCAGTTGGCACAGTGGTAAAGAATCTGCCTGCCAATGCAGGAGAGCAAGAGATGCAGGTTTGATCCCTGGGTTGGGAAGATCCCCTGGAGAAGGTCATGGCAACCCACTCCAGGAAAATCCCATGGACAGAGGAGCCTGGTGGGCTACAGTTTGTGGGATCACAAAGAGTCAGACACACACACACACACACACACACACACACACACACACACACACACACTGCTGTCCAAGTGCCTGCTTCAGGAACAGAGGAACAGCAGATTCTAATTTCCCCTGGACCGCCCAGGCATCCTGATGTTGCGAAGCTTCACGTCTGTGTGGAGCTGTGCCCCTTGCCCTCCTAATAGTGGCTCTGCCCCTGGTCTTCCCACTTCAGTGTGGAAAAAACATCCTCCCAGCATTCCCTGTTCTGTGCCCACAAACCTTTGGGAGCTCTCAGGTGTCAAAGAACCCATCGTAATAATTCTACACCCAGATAACAAAATGAGACACGGAGAATGTGAAGGACTCATCCGTTGACTCTGGATAAGTTCGCTGAGTCATTCCCATCTTGAAAATTTCTGCCTTCCCTCCAGGACAAGTCTCTGCCTTTCATAATCTCAAGCTCTTTCTCAATCTTAGAGAGTTCCCTCTAACCTATTATTCAAATATGAACTATTTCCATGTTAAATACATAGAAAAATATGAAAAGAGGAGGAAAGAAGGCAAAAGAAATCAACCTCCAAGAGGACACTTCTATGTGTTAGGCACTGATCTAAGTTTTTGACACATTTAATCCTCCACCAGCTTCACATTGTTTGTCTTCTTATGGTCAAGAAAAATGAAACTCAGAGAGGTTAAGTCATTTGCCTAGGGTCAGGTAGGTATGAATACTGGAACTAAATTTGAAGCCATATCTGAGTCCGAAGGCCATGATCTTTTCAGTACACTGAGAGGTGTTTAAGACACATCGGTAGAATTTCACTTTTCTGCTAAATTTCTGTCACTCATGGTGAATGGGTTAAGCTTGTACAGTTAACTAGTCGCATCCTCCCTGTTACTTCCGTCTTATTCACCTGTTCACGCCACCATTTGGCTTAAACTGTCTCAAACCCCTTGGAAAGGAGGCCATGTGTGGATGAGGTCAGCGGTACAGAGCCGTCTCTGTACACCAGGGTCACCCAGCAGGGAGGCACCGAGCAAGTGTCCCCTCTCACCTGCCAGATGGAGACGCCGGGGTTAAGTGACTCGCTCAAGACCCCATGGGCGCAGCCTCTCGGCTCTGAGGAAACCTCCTCGGCTGAGTATTTCCAGGAGCCCTGGTGAATGCCTGGGAGCGCGCCTTTCTGCTCTCATTTCTCGTGGGTTCTTGGAGAGCCTCGGGTGTCTGGCACTGGCTTCAGCAGGCACACCGAGAAGGGTCCAACTGGCATTTCTTTGATTAACATAAGCGGATGTAGCCCTTGGGCTTCATGAGGCAGCTTCTGGCTTTTGTGGTCTTTTATTATTTATTTGTTTGTTTTAGCTGAAGTGTAGTTGATTTATAGTATTGTGTTAGCTTCAGATGTACAGCAAAGTGATTCAGTTATATGTATATACATGTGTATATATATATATATATATATATTCTTCCTCAAATTCTTTTTCCATTATAGCTTATTACAAGGTAATGCATATAGTTCCCTGTGCTTGTTCTTTATCTATTTTATATACACTAGTGTGTATATGTTAATCCCATGCGTGCTTGTGAGCTAAGTTGATTCAGTCATGACTGACTCTTTGCGACCCCCATGGACTGTAGCCCGCCAGGCTTCTCTATCCATGAGGATTCTCCAGGTAAGAATCCTGGGGGGAGCTGCCATGCCCTCCTCCAGGGGATCTTCCCCACCCAGGGATCCAGTTTGTGTCTCTTATGTCTCCTGCATTGGCAGGCAGGTTCTTTACCACTGGTGCTGCCTGGGAAGCCCTGTTAAGCCCATGCTCCTAATTTATCCCTACCTGTCTCCTCTCCCCTTTGGTTACCATAAATTTGCTTGTTTTCTGTGTCTGAGTCTGTTGCCATTTTGTAAATACATTTGTTTGTATTACTTTTTACATTCCACATTCAGTTCAGTTCAGCTGTTCAGTCGTGTCTAACTCTTTGCGACCCCATGGACGGTAGCACACCAGGCCTCCCTGTCCGTTGCTAACTCCTGGAGTTTACCCAGACTCATGTCCATCGAGTCGGTGATGCCATCCACCCATCTCATCCTCTGTTGTCCCCTTATCCTCCTGTCCTCAATCTTTCCCAGCATCAGGGTCTTTTCAAATGACTCAGTTCTTCACATCAGGTGGCCAAAGTATTGGAGTTTCAGCTTCAGCATCAGTCCTTCCAGTGAATATTCAGGACTGATTTCCTTAAGGATGGACTAGTTGGATCTCCTTGCAGTCCAAGGGACTCTCAAGAGTCTTCTCCAACACCACAGTTCAAAAGCATCAATTCTTTGGTGCTCAGCTTTCTTCACAGTCCAACTCTCACACCCATACATGACTACTGGAAAAGCCATAGCTTAGACTAGATGGACCTTTGTTGGCAAAGTAATGTCTCTGCTTTTTAATATGCTGTCTAAGTTGGTCATAACTTTTCTTCCAAGGAGCAAGCATCTTTTAATTTCATGACTGCAGTCACCATCTTCAGTGATTTTGGAGCCCAGAAAAATAAAGTCAGCCACTGTTTCCACTGTTTCCCCATCTATTTGCCATGAAGTGATGGGACCAGATGCCATGATCTTAGTTTTCTGAACGTTGAGCTTTAAGCCAAGTTTTCACTGTCCTCTCACTTTCATCAAGAGGCTCTTTAGTTCTTCACTTTCGGCCGTAAGGGTGGTGTCCTCTGCATATCTGAGCCAAGCATTTCTCATGATGTACTCTGCATAGAAGTTAAATAAGCAGGGTGACAGTATACAGCCTTACCATACTCCTTTCCCTGTTGTTCCATGTCCAGTTCTAACTGTTGCTTCCTGACCTCCATACAGATTTCTCAAGAGGCAGGTCACGTGGTCTGGTATTTCCATCTCTTTAAGAATTTTCCACAATTGGTTGTGGTCCACACAATCAAAGGCTTTGGAATAATCAAAAAAGCAGATGTTTTTCTGGGACTCACTTGCTTTTTTCAGTGATCCCAATGGATGTTGGCAATTTGACCTCTGGTTCCTCTGCCTTTTCTAAATCCAGCTTGAACATCTGGAAGTTCATGGTTCACATATTGTTAAAGCCTGGCTTGGAGAATTTTGAGCCTTACTTTATTAGCGTGTTAGATGAGTGCAATTGTGTGGTAGTTGGAGCATTCTTTGGCATTGCCTTTCTTTGGGATTGGAATGAAAACTGACCTTTTCCAGTCCTGTGGCCACTGCTGAGTTTTCCAAATTTGCTGGCATATTGAGTCCAGCACTTTCACAGCATCATCTTTCAGGATTTGAAATAGCTCAACTGGAATTCCATCACCTCCACTACCTTTGTTCATAGTGAAATCAAGCCCACTTGACTTCACATTCCAGAATGTCTGGCTCTAGGTTGGTGATCACACCTTCATGATTACCTGGGTCATGAAGATCTTTTTTGTACAGTTATTCTGTGTATTCTTGCCACCTCTTTTTAATATCTTCTGCTTCTGTTAGGTCCATACCATTTCTGTCCTTTATTGAGCCCATCTTTGCATGAAATGTTCCCTTGGTATCTCGAATTTTCTTGAAGAGATCTCTAGTCTTTCCCATCCTATTGTTTTCCTCTGTTTCTTTGCATTGATCACTGAGGAAGGGTTTCTTATCTCTCCTTGCTATTCTCTGGAACTCTGCATTCAAATGGGTATACCTTTCCTTTTCTCCTTTGCTTTTCGCTTCTCTTCTTTTCACAGCTATTTGTAAGGCCTCCTCAGACAACCATTTTGCCTTTTTGCATTTCTTTTTCTTGGGGATGGTCTTGATCCCTGTCTCCTGTACAATGTCACGAATGTCCGTCCATAGTTCATCAGGCTCTCTGTCTATCAGATCTAGTTCCTTCAATCTATTTCTCACTTCCACTGTATAATCATAAGGGATTTGATTTAGGTCATCCCTGAATGGTCTAGTGGCTTTACCTACTTTCTTCAATTTAAGTCTGAATTTGGCAATAAGGAGTTCATGATCTGAGCCACAGTCAGCTCCTGGTCTTGTTTTTGCTGAATGTATAGAGCTTCTCCATCTTTGGTTGCAAAGAATATAATCAGATTTCGGTATTGACCATCTGGTGATGTCCATGTGTAGAGTCTTCTCTTGTTTTGTTGGAAGAGGGTGTTTGCTAGATTCCACATATAAATGATATCATATAATAGTAATATTTGTCTTTGTCTGACTTGGCATTCAGTATGATCACCTCTAGGTCTATCCATGTTGCTGTAAATGGTAATATCTCTTTGTTTTTTAATGGCTGAGTAGTATTCCCTTGCCTATATATACCACATCTACTTTATACACTCATCTGTTGATGGACACTTAGGTTGCTTACATGTCTTGGATACTGTAAACAGTGCCTCTTTGAATATTGGGGTGCGTATATATTTTCAAATTAGAGTTTTTGTCTTTTCCAGATACTATATATTCAGGAGTGGGATTGCTGGGTTCTATGGTAGTTCTAGTTTTAGTTTTTTAAGGAACTTCCATGCTATTTTCTACAGTAGTTGTACCAATTTACCAACAGTGTAAGAGAGTTCTCTTTTCTCCACACCCTATCTGGCATTTAATGATCTAGACTTTCCATGATAGCCATTCTGACTGGTGTGACTTCGTACCTCATGGTAGTTATGATTTCCATTTCTCTAATAACTAGCATTGTGGACCATCTTTTCACGTGCCTCTTGGCCGTCTGTATGTCTTCTTTGGAGAAATGTCTATGTAGGTCATCTGCCTATTTTTGATTGGGTTGTTTGTTTTTTTGATACAGTTGTATGAACTGTTTATATATTTTAGAAATGAAGCCCTTGTCAGTTGCATTGTTTGCAGATATTTTCTCCCCATCCATGAGTTGTCTTTTTGTTTTGTGGATGGTTTCCTTTGCTATGCAAAAGCTTTTAAGTTTGATTAGGTCCCATTTGTGTATTTTTGCTTTTACTTCTTTTGCCTTGAGAGATTTATGTAAGAAAATATTGATACAATTTATGTCAGAGAAAGCTTTGACTGTATTTTAGGACTTTTAAGATGTCATGGCTTAAATGTAAGCCACTTTGAGTTTATTTGTGTATATAGTATGTGGGTGTATTCTAACTTCATTGAGCTACATGAGGTTGTCTAGCTTTCCCAGCATCACTTGGTGAAGAGACTGTCTTTTTTGGCTCCACTGTGCAGCTTGTGGGATCTTAGTTCTCCAGCCAGGGATCAAAGCTGTGCCCTGCAGTGGAAGCACAGAGTCTTAACCACTGGACCAGCGGGGGAAGTCCTGAAGAGAGCTGACTTTTCAGTGGGGCAGCTTCTTCATGTGCTCATCAGCCCTCCTGCTTCTGGGCGTGGGGGTGGGGGTGTGCAGGGCTGGGGGCAGCAGAGGTGCTGCAGGGCCAGGCCCCTGCCCCTGTGATCCTCCAGGTGGTCAGCCCGAGGGCCACAGAGACGAGTAGGCATCACGGGGCTGGGAATGGCGGTGATGGCACATGGCTCAAGCCGGAGGCACTTTCCTCCCAGAATTCCTTTAGCTCCTTCATGTCCGCGTCCTCCCTGAGCCCTCTGCAGCCTCTCTGAATTTCCCCAGATGCCAGGGCTGCTGCTTGAGGTGACTCTGGGGATTGACTACCTTGGTGACCTCCGTCCACAGTGCCTGGGTGAGCGTTTTCCTCGGAAGTCAGTATAGACGCTGCCCTGCACGGTTCCAGCTTGTACACTGGGAACAGATCTTAAGCATCATTCCACTCTTCTGCCATAAGCCCACCTCTAACCTGGATGCCTCCCTCAACTCAGTGCTTCTCATGGCAGCTGTGGAAAGAAGAAACATCTGAAGAGCATTAGGAGAAGGGCTGACCAGAAGTCAAGGCAGAGACTGAGTTAAATTAGGTAGAAAATGGGCATTAAAAGTTCGCTCCTCTTTGATTTGAGTTTAAAAAAATAAATTTGATTATAATAAAGTATGGCTGATAATGGGAAAGAAAATTTCAAAGTTCCGTGGATCTCTGAGAGAGCAGGTGTGACAGGGTAAGAGCCTCATTCTCTTGAAGTATGTTTTTGATTTTGAATAAAAAGATTTCTTTCTTTTCTTCTCAGAGAAAAAGTGCCCTGTTTAATGATATCCGAGTGCTTAGAGAGTGTTTGCATTCTGACATGGTCGACTAGTTCCCACTGTCATTGAGAAGCAAGTGAGGTTTTGACAAGACAATCCCGTGGCCCAGATTTAGGGGTCAGTGCTAGGGCTCAGTGGTAAAGGAAGTTGCCTGCCAAGGCAGGAGATGGAAGAGACACGGGTTCAATCCCAGTGTCGGAGAAGATCCCCTGGAGAAGGAAATGGCATTCGACTCCAGTATTCTTGCCTGGAGAATCCCATGGACAGAGGAGCCTGGTGGGCTACAGTCTATGGGATTGCAGAGTCGGATACGACTTAGTGACTGCGCACACAAACACACACATAACAAAGAAGGCATAGTCATTATTTTGTGAGATTCAAGTTGCTATCCTGGTTTGTCTGACCTAATACAAAAGCAGTCTACAGGGTCGCAAAGAGTTGGACACGACTGAGCCATTAAGCATGCATGCTAGTTTCAGACACTCTGTCCTCCTCCAACCATGTAATCCATTTGAAAAAATGATCATGGGACGTGAACTTCCTTTTCTGCAGATGATTTTGAGTTGAACACTTAGATAAAGTTGTTGCCAAGATTTCCTTCAAGTATTTTGTACAAATTGTAATTTGCAAAAGTATGTGTATATTTATTACTTATTTGGCTGCGTGGAGTCTTAGGTGCAGTGTGCTGGACCTTCACTGAGACATGCGGAATCTTTTGAGGCAGCGCATGGACTCTAGTTGTGGCACTCGGGCTTCAGTATTGAAGGTGCTGGGGCTTAGTTGTTCCTCGGCTTGTGGGATCTTAGTTTCCTGACCAGGGAACGAACCTGCATCTCCTACATTGGAAGGCAGATCCTTAACCACTGGACCACCAGGGAAGTCCCCCAAGGTCACAGTTGTTATCAAGCCTGATTTGGAAGGCTAGGCTCTTTGTAGAAGCTTCCAAGTAGGTGGTCTGTGACAGAGCGGGAGAGACAGCTTAACACAGAGGTGAAAAGCACCAATTAAACTCTATCACTCATTGGATGCACCCTTGGACAAGTTACTTAATTTCTCTGTACCTCAGCTTCCCCGCATGTGATTTGGAGATAGACTGTCGGCATTGTTCTAAGAACTTTTAAAAAGGCAATTTGGGTAAATCACTTAGCATGGCAGTTGGCACGTAGGAAATGCTCAATAAATATATGTTAATTAGGAAACATATACACATATGTGGACTTCCCTGTGGCTCAGACAGTAGAGAATCTGCCTGCAATGCCAGAGACCTGGGTTTGATACCTGGGGTTGGAAAGATCCTCTGGAGAAGGGAATGGCAACCCACTGCAGTATTCTTGCCTGGAGAATTCCATGGACAGAGAACCCTAGCAGGCTATAGTCCATGGGGTTGCAAAGAGTAGGACGTGACTGAGCGACTCACACTTCTACTACACACATATGTAGTTTTAACTAGGGTTCCCCAAAGAAGAGCCTGAAAGAAGGACTTCATACAGTGGTTTCTTTGGGAAGAGATTCCAGGAGGCAGGAGGAAGGGACAAAATCGCTGCCATTGGCCACAGAGTCCATCCCACGGGGCAGCCCAGGGAATCCTAGAGCAAGCCTCCCAGGATCGTCCCCCACGAGCTGGGGCATCTGTGTGTGTTTGATGTCTGTGCATAAGTGAATGAGCCAGGATCTCAGCTCAGTATTTTTAAATGAAATATAATACACTCAACATTGTTTGTTGTGAAGTAGGAATGCTGAGGGATGACATATGAAGACATTTTTAAAAGCACAGGATTTTCTTTAAAGGAGTTCTTTTTTATAATTGTATTTATTTTTGACTGAGCTGGGTCTCCGTTGTTGTGCAGGTTTTTCTCCAGTTGCAGTGAGCCGGGGCTACTCTCTAGTTGACGTCCGAGGGCTTCTCGTTGCGGTGGCTTCTCTTGTTGCAGAGCACGGGCTCCGGGGCTCTTCAGCTTCAGTAGCTGCAGCGCATGGACGCCGTCGTGGTGGCTCCCCGGCTCTAGAGCACAGGCTCAATAGTTGTGGGGCACGGGCTTAGTTGCTCCATGATGTGTCGGATCTTCCCTGATCAGGGATCAAACCCGAGCCTCCTGCCTTAGCAGGCGGATTCTTTACCACTGAACCACCAGGGAAGCCCCCAAGCACAGGATGTTAATTTTAAATGGCTCCACTGCACAGAGTTGTGTATCATTGAGCAAGCTTTTTTCCCTTCCTCTGCTTTGATGGAATGATAATAATACACTACTTCCTAGGGAGAATTAAATGCATAGCATTTAACACAGTTCCTGGACATAGCATGCCTTCCATAAAAGGTAGCTATTTTGTGGTTGTTCTGATCATTATTGTTATTATTGTGTGCATAACTGGGACAGCAGAAAAGCACAGCCTGTGGGTTTCAGGATATGTAGCCAACTTAGCCTAAGTCACAATATACCTGTAATTTATAGAAAGGGAACGCGAGGTTCTGAGTGGCTTTCTGCCTTGGACTTCCTGGCACATCCTTGGCGAAGTTGTAGGAATTAGATCTGAGGGACCATGGCGTCTGGCTACAAAGCTGGGCAGATGGCTAGACTAGCTGGCCCTTCTTTTGTAAAATTTTGTATCGATCTGGATTTGGTTCAGTCTCTGTGGAGCCTTCCTAATGGCATGCTAACCCTCCCCAAAATGGTCTGCAGTGGCCTTTCCCCTCCATAGAGGACACTCTCCAGTTTTGTCCTGGGGGACCCTACCCCTTCCACAGTTCAGTCTCTTCCAGCTGGAGTTCCTGGTACCGCCTGGAGACAGCCCTGCAGCACACAGCTCCCTCCTAATCACAGGTTTGTGATAAAAAATACATTAAAGGACCGAGAAATGATTAAGAGATACAGCGGCTTGCAAGTAAAACTGACATTTCCAGTTAGACCACAATTCTAAATGATCCACAGGGACCCTATTCTTCTGCTAAAAACATTAGGCTGATCACAGATTGGTTTCTAACGGTGCTTTCACCCTGGGGCCCCAGGTCAAGATGAAAAGGTCGCCTTTTGTAGCAGAACTTGACCCACCCTGCTATCTGAAAGTCTGGGGTTATGGCTTTGTGGCTTGGGCGATTTCACTTACAGCCTCACCCCAGTCTCTGCTATGTATCTGTGCCAGCAGTAGACATGCGAGGAACATTGCCTTTTTAATGCCCCATGTTTACCTGACTAGCTGTTACCTTGGCGAGGTCCTAAGGACAGGGACCCCCTGGGAAGATGCCCAGCATGTGTGGCTTGTATTAGAGAGGCAGCATCTTTATCCAATGCCCCAGCCCCCAGCAGTGTGATAGCATAGATAGAGCAGTGGGCCCTGCCCTGCCTCAGTTGTGACCCTGGGCATCACCCCTTTGGGTCTCATCTGTTTGAACCAGGACCTGGGCTCTGGTTCCCTGAGCTTTAACCCGTTGTTTAGTCGCTAAGTCATGTCTGACTCTTTGCGACCCCATGGATTGTAGCCCTCCAGGCTCCTCTGTCCAGGAATTCTTCAGGCAAGAATACTGGAGTGGGTTGCCATTCCCTCCTCCAGGGGATCTTCCCAACCCAGGGGTCAAACCACGTCTCCTGCATTGGCAGGCGAATTCTTTACCACTGAGCCACCTGGGAAGCCCGAGCTTGAACCTACTATGCTTCAAAATCTTGGTCAGTCAACAGACAGGTCCTTTTACTGCTGACCCTTCCCTCTCTTTCCCCTAACATCCAGGTCAAACTTGGACAAGTTTGATCACTTGTCCAAGTTGGGCAAAAGAATCTTGGTACATCTCGTGCATCAGGAACATCTCTAAGGAGCTCCACTTACTAGTGATGACAGCTACCATCTGTGGAATATGTACAAGGTGCTGTACTAAGCAGTTTATCTACATTATATTTCACCTTCACGATAATCACTTTAATAGTTGAGGAAATGCAGGTTCTGGGAGGTCAAAGAGGTTACTCAAGGGAACTGACATCACTGGATCCAAACCCAGCTAGGTCTGACTCTAAAGCCTTTGCTCCACGACCTCAACTAGAATGTTCCTCTTTTTTCTCCCATCTCTCCTGTTACCTCTTTCCTGAGGCTGGAGGTCAGTGACAGTTTGGGTGGGGAAGAAAGATCCCCTTCTTTACTCCACGGTGGTCCTGGGGACCCTGTCCACTGGGCTTTACGCCTTCTGATCTTGCACTGCTATTCAGAGACCACTCACGGTCCAAAAAGGTTGGCATCTCAGAATCTCCATGGACCCTGAGTGTGTGTGTGTGTGTGTGTAGAAACTCAGGTGGAGTAAGGAAGAGCCCAGCCCTGTGGCCTTTCTTGGTGCTTTTTATAGACTTGCCTGATGATAGGATCCAGGAAATTCTTTCTTGGCTCAGAAAGGCCAGAGCCTCTTTCTCCCTTCACTTCAGGGGATACAGGAGGCTCCGTGATAAATCAGCCTGCCAGTGGTGGCTCAGTGGTGGCTGGTGGCTCAGCCTGCCAGTGCAGGAGACTCAGGTTCCACCCCTGGGTCAGGAGGATCCCCTGGAGGAGGAAATGGCAACCCACTCCAGTATCCTTGCCTGGAGAATCCCATGGACAGAGGAGCCTCGTGGGCTACAATCCACGGGGTCTCAAAGAGCTAGACACGACTTAGCAACTCAATAAGAATACCAAGCTTCCATTAAGCATCACCCATCCCACCTAGCTCAGAGAGAAGGGACTTCCTCAAGGCGGAATGAGCTGCAGGCAGAGAGAAAAATGAATGTCCAGTTTCCCAGGGAGCCTGCAGGTTTTGTCCGCTTACCTCTCCCCATCCTGTTGCATCTCTCAATGGTGTCACTCAGCCTCAGACCCTCACCCCGATCAGATGTCCCTCACAGACCTGCTGGCCTTTGTGCTTACTCGGCTGCCGCTAATGAAAAGAAAGCATGCATAAGTCATGAGGACTCTTCCGGTGGGAGGAGAGGGGACTTGGTGGCAGGGCTCCTGGCTCTGCGGATGTTGGGCACCCGGGCACATGTGCCAGCCCCTGTCCCACTGGCATGCCCATCTCACCCAACCCAGCCCCTTGCCCATTGCACTTCCAGTCTCGGAACTCAAGCAGGGCTCAGGGTTTTCTTTGAAGTTACGCAATAAGGACAAATCTGACTTTTACATAAGGCAAGGAATTGTTCTATTCAAAACTGTCTTGAAGGCCAAGGGCAATTCACAAGTACTAAGGAACAGCAGGCCCCGAGGCCCGAAGGAAGGGAGGGGAGGTGGAGGAGAACAGAAGGTGGAGTGGTGGGGAGACTGACTCCAGCTTCCGAGGAGCGGCTTTTAGCTTTTATCGTAATGACCCGTGTTGACAATAACTGCTACTATTTACCGACTCTCTCCTCCGTGGCAGACGTTTTCCTTCTGTGAGCTCATTTACTCCTTGCAGCCCCATCGAAGGTGGGCGTTCTTTTCTGCTTTTTATAGAGAAGGAAATGAAGCCTCTGAGAGGCGAAGTCATTTGTTCAAAGTCACCCATCGGCCAATGGAACAGTCTGGATTTGAGCTCAGCTCTTTCTGCCCCAAAGCCTGTGTGTTTTCCCTACACCCACTGCTTCACCCCTGTATTGATCTGGTGGATTTACAAACTATGTGCTAAGGGCAAGATCTACTGCTCTATGCTTCTGACAGTGTATCTCTTTATCATTTGATTTTTAAAATATGATGTGCAGGCATCCACGTAGATTATATTGTAAGAATTTGAAACAGGAAAGAAAATTTATGGAAGGGATAGGGGAATAAGGGAGGGTGGTGATAAAGAGGGCTTCCCAGGTGGTGCTAGTGGTAAAGAACCTGCCTGCCGATGCAGGAAACATAATGAGATGTGGGTTCGATCCCTGGGTCAGGAAGATCTTCTGGAGAAGGGAATGGCAATCCACTCCAGGATTCTTGCCTGGAGAATCTTATGGACAGAGGAGCCTGGTAGGCTGCAGTCCATGGGGTCACAGAGAGTCGAACACAAATGAATTGACTTAGCACTCTGTGAGGTGATAAAGAGGGCCTGATTTGCTAAGGAAATGTGAGTCTGATAAAGGGGAGATGATAGGGTGTGTGGTGCAGCCCATGGGGTCACACTGGCTGATCTAGGGCTGATGGGGTGCAGGAAGGGGTTCCCCACAATTTCCTGCTTCCACAGCATGCACTCAAGCAAGGGATGTTTAGCTTGGACTAACTGGAAGACAGCCTGGGGCGGCTGGGGATCTGGGGCTGACCTTTGGAGACCTAACTTCCGGTTCCAATTCTGTCACAAAATAGATTGAATCGGCAAGAGGGAAGTAATGGGTTGAAAAAAGATATTCACATCTTAGTGCCTGGAACTTCTGAATTACCTTAAAGAGCAACAGAGAGAATATTATACGACCAATGGTGTGATTATCCTTGCCTTGTGGCTCAGATGGCAAAGAATCCACCTGCAATATAGGAGACCCAGGTTTGATCCCTGGGTCAGGAAAGATTCCCTGAAGAAGGGAATGGCAACCCATTCCAGTATTCTTGCCTGGGGAATTCCATGGACAGAGGAGCATGGCAGGCTACAGTCCATGGGGTCGCAAAGAGTTGGACACGACTGAGGGATTAAAGCTTTCGAAGTGTGATTAAATTAAGGATGTTGCAATGAAACCTTACCCTGGATTGTCCAGGTAGGGACAATCCAGATAGGCCCTCAATACAGGCACCTGGGTCCTTATGAGATGGACACAGAGAGGAGAGAAGGAGGCCATGTGACCCCAGAGGCAGGGGCAGAGAGATGAGGCCACAAGCCAAGGAGCCCTCAAAAGCCAGATAAGCGAGGAACAGATTCTTCCCTGGAACCTTGGAGGGAGCCTGGCCTTGCTGGCACCTTGATTTTGGACCTGCAGCCTCCTGATTTCTCTGAGAAATAGATTTCTCTGATTTTGTGCCTCCCCATTTATGGTAATTTGCTACAGCAGCCGTAGGAAATACAAGTCATTTCCCTCTCTCACCTCAGTTTCCTCGACTGTAGATTAAGAAGATTCAGCCTCCCAGTTCTGACATTCTCTCAGCTCGTTCTCTGAGCTGGCGATCCCCACGGGAGGGTGGGGCTCCATTCTCTGGGGTGGGACCCCTTCCACGTGACACCTCGTGTCTAAACAGGCCAGCTTTCCCCTCTGGGGAGCACAGCTGGTTGAGTCCAGATGACTTTTTTGTCGTTGCTCAGCCGCCAAGTCGTGTCCGACTCTTTGCGACCCCAAGGACTGCAGCACGCCAGGCCTCCCAGTCCCTCACCATCTCTGGGAGTTTTGCCCAAGTTCATGTCCATTGAATATCAGTGTTGCCATCCAACCACCTGATCATCTGTGACTTTGCCAAGAGTCAAATACCACTCCAAGACAGTTCATTTTTTTCTTATTGTTAATTGCTAGAAAAATATTCTGCCTTACCCCAGGGAAGCCATCCAAATAATTCTGACCTCTCTGTGGATTTCAAGGAAAGTGTTCAGTCCCTGTTTTCTCCTTGCTTCCAAGCAGTCCCTGCCGCTTGAGGGACCGTGGTGAAGGGAGGGCCTCAAAATTTGCTCCGGGGTGGGGGCTATCGGAGAAAGGCATGCCAAGGTCGTGGACTCACCTCACCTCCACACTGGCTTCAGCCTCCCCTGCCCTCCCCATCACCGCACACCGCTACCCGAATGGCTGCCCGGAGCCTCCAGTTATGTGACTCGGGAGCCTCATTTACAATCACCATTAACCAGACAAGCCGCATGACTGCTCTGTGCCTGCAGAGCCAAGTGTCACACGGTATTCACAGAAACCGAAGGACTGGAGGCGGCGGCACGGGAAAGCCTTCAGCCTGAAGCTCAGAGAGTGACTCAGGGACCAGCTTCAGTACCCCCCTTATCCTCCTCCTCTGGTCTCCCCCATCCCCCCATCCCCTCCCTACCCCCCACCTCCCTACCACCCCCATCTAAGGCGCTAATAGAGCCTCCAGCCTGGACAGCAAAGGAAGATGCTGAAATGTCAAGGGAATGGGGGATGGGACTCAGAGATGGCTGTGTCAGGAAGAGCTAGAGAGAAACCCACACGCCGGCTACTAAACCATCTTGAACTGCCAGAAACTAGGCATTCAGGCTGCACACTCCAAGGCCGCCTTTACATCTCTAAAAACAACATTCAGGTCTTTAACTTCCCTTCGGCTGCCTGCCGCGCTGTGTCAGTTAGTGAAAGCCCAGAGGCCAGAACGGGATTTCCAAAGGGTAGCCCCTGAACAGTCGAGGTGCTCGGGGTGAGGTTTGCCTTGGTTCTCCCTTGATGATCCCCTCCCCCAGCTCCATGCAGCCCCTCCCCCATCCCCACCGTCACTCGGCACACATCCATCCACACGGCTTGGTCTCAGAATGACAGGCAGGGGGATGCTCGAAGTCGTGGTACTAAAATGCCCTAATTTTAGATTTAGTGTCTGCTAGGCTTCCCAGGTGGCGCCAGTAGTAAAGGATACACCTGCTAGTGGAGGAGATGCAAGAGACTTGGGTTCGCTCACTGGGTCGGGATCATCCCCTGGAGGAGGGCATGGCAACCCACTCCAGTGTTCTTGTCTGGAGAATCCCATGGGCAGAGGAGCCTGGTGGGCTATAGTCCACGGGGTCACAAAGAGTCGGACACGACTGAAGCAACTTAGCACGCACAGGCACTTAAAGCCCACACTGTCCTATATGTCCCTCCCACTGTGTGTGCGTGCATGGCTCTGAGTGTGTGTGTGTGTGTGTGTGTGTGTGTGTGTGTGTGTGTGTGTCTGTCTGTCTATAGACTCAGGGTTAATGGGCTACAACAGAAAAGGGCTCCAGGGATTGGACCCACTGGATGGAGGCATGAATAGCTTCCCAGGAGCAGTAGGGAGGTTAGGGCCTTTTGGAAGTTTGTCAGAAGCCTTTTGCGAGACTTGTTTCAGAAGCTGGTTTATCAAGCGCTGTGGTTACAGGGAGGAAGTCTAGCCAGCCCCGGCTCAGAGCCTGTCTGCTTGGGAAGTGCAGAGCTCCGACCCCAGAGGGGCCCCGGCAGCCACTGCAGACCCTTCCCTGGAGAGGCCGGAAGCACAGAGTGGCCAGTCCACTCTTCAGAGGGCACTGCTGGAGACGGGGCAGGAGCAGAGAGGGCTGCCTGGGGCAGGGCATTGTCCAAGTAGCGCATGTGGGTGGGAGAGGAGCCAGGAGAGAAACACTTTCTTGGTTTGGAGACAAGCGAAGGACAGGAGGGAGAACGTGGTGCTAAATCAGGACATGAGCCTGCGCCCTGCTCGGTGCCAGCCTGCAGCCCCTGGGCCACATCTCAGTGACCTCCATGAGCGAGGAAGCAGACGGCAGCCAGGCAAGCTCACCAGCTCCTTGGCGGTCACTTTCCATGGGCCTGGATGGAGAACTGGGGGGCCTGATCCCTTCAAGGAGCCATCTCTACAGGCAGGGACAGACAGACAGACACAGGGCAACACAGAATGCCATCTGCAGTCCACAGAGCCGACTCTGCCATGGATTCTTCTTGAAGCAGGAGAACCTCTTATTTCAAGCCAGCGACTAAACACCCCTTTTAAGTAGGATGGGCTTCAGGAGTGTAATGGGTTTAACTGGGTTGTCTGCATTCCCCGGGAAGACCTTTGCCTTCCACTTAGAAGCAAGCTTCCAGAACAAGCTTGCTTGAAGGAATCCCAGGTTACTGAGTAAGTCGCCATAATGAGATTGAGAATGAAGGTGACCTATGGAAGCATGGTAAATACACGGTTTTCTCTGCTCAGTAACTGATTTTTGATTGTAACTCGGCACTTGCCTCAGCTCCCGAAGTACTGCTAGCGTTCTCAGGAAAGCGCAGGAAAGGACAAAGTGCAAAAATGCTTCCACAAAGAAAAACACAAGCTTCCCAGTTCCTCTTGGTAGCAACACACAACCTAGAAACTTGAAAGCAAGGTTGCAATGTCTGTGTCCTTGGTCACCACGTGATGTACTGGCCTGTCATACAAAGTGCGGGGAAGCGCCGCAGATCAATCGCCATTCTGGTTTAACATTGCCACAACTTGTTTTTTCTTTAAAAAAAGACTTTTCTTCCTATGTGGATTACAGGTTTTTACATCCAAGGCATATTTCCGGGGCCTGTCTGTGGAAAGGAATGGTTGGAAGGAGCACTTTCTTTCGAGGTTTTATGCACTTCTTAATATTCATGATGGAACAGCAGTGTTCCTAGAGAATAGTGCCTTTAAAAGCTCCAAAAAAAGTTCCAAGTTGGAGAAGCAGGTAGAACTTACCTGCTGGGCCACCTGGAGCATGGATGAGACTTTCACAGAGGCATCCTAGGCTGCAGAGGTCTGTCTGCACCTGGCCCAGCAGCCTCTGTAAATGCTGTGTGTCCTGTCGCACCCCCTGGTAACATGAGCATCCCTCAGTTTGATTTGTTTATCTGTGAGGACACTCATCTGAGCAAAATCTCTAAGTGGCTTTTTATGGGAAATGAAAAGTCAAATAAGTATGTACATGACAAAGTGAGCCACGAAAAGTAGCCTCTCAAAGCACGTGTCTCCTATTTTTATATTACTGCTTATATAGTTTCTAAGTCGGCTGAAGGCTGTAAGTAATAACTTTTGAAATTCCTAATGGAACCCTATGAATGATGTGCAATAATATAATTTGGGGGGTGGAGGGGAATGTTAATAAAGCCCATCTACCTGGAGTATCCCTTCACAGCCTCACAGAGCCATGGAGGAGGCAGGCTAGAGATTCATTGGTTCATTTTGCAGATGAAGAAGGGAAGGCTCAGAGACACTGAGTCATTCAAGGTCACATAGCTGGTGAGCACTGATCAACGGTCTTCAACTCTGACTTTGGACTCCTGGGTTTGGGCAGCAGGACTGCCTGTCAAAATCCAGGCTGACATCACCGAAACAAGCACAGATGATTTTCAGTCCATCCCCTACCGAGATCTTAGCAGCCTGTTCCCCCTCCACCATCAGCTGCAGCCAACGAACCATATAAATCGAAATTTTGGAAACGCTAAGTCTCATAAACAATTTGTAAAGGTTTTAAAATGCAAAGCAGGAATAAACAGAATTTCTTGCCACAGGGAAGTAACTAATGTAAAGTGACAAAATAATGGGAGTTTGAAGGCGGTCTCAAAAGTAGTCATAAAACAGAATTCAGAATCATATTTTAATACACTTTGCCAAGGATGACTGGGGGTGAATTCCCACTTATAAACAGAAGCCATGAAGGGAAAAAGAAATAGGGGAATGAGGGGAAGAGAGGAGGAAGGAGGGAGAGATGGCAAGGTGGGCGGGAGGGACGGGGGAGAGAGGCAGAGCAGTTGAGATGGTGTTCATCACAGCTTGGATACTGCAGAAAATCACTTCCTAGGTCCAGAGCACCATAGTGGTCTCAAGGTAGTCCATCATCCTTCCATCCAGGAAGGGCCTTGGCATATGACCCCAGGGGCTCCCGGCAGCTGTCCCTCCTGGGGACTTCCAGGAATCATTGGGGGTGGGGGTGCGAGGAGGTACCCATTAGCACTGGCCTGCAGGGCTCCAACTGAAGAGAGTCTGACTGCAGGAGTTTATAAAGTGATGAGCAACAAGCAATGAGACCTGCCCCACAGCAGTGGTCAGAATGACAGATCTGTGCTCGCAGAGACTGTTCTTGGCTTAGCCGCAGACGTGCCCTTCCCCCCTCTTCGCTCAGCCTCGGGTATAATGAGAGCAACTCCCAAACGAGTCCGTCGTTTATTCTGGGACGGAGCCCAGGCGGCTGCGACTTCCACACTGGGGTGCGGGGGACTTCAGCTGCGTCCTCGCACCGCCCCCTACCGCCCCGCCTGCCCACCTTCCCCCGCCCCAAGCCTAGTGGCTCTCCGTTCATTCCCCCCTCGTCTTGGCGGGGCATGTGGAGCGCTCCCCCGAGCCCGTGTTGAGGCCGTCCTCTTAAAGGGCGCTGACCTAAAGGCAGAGCTGTGAGGGCCGCAGCGCCTGCGGTGATTCCAGCAGTGGGGGCTCCGAGCGGGGTTCGTTACGATGCTACTGAAACAATCTGCCTGCTCCCCTCCTCGATACAGCCGGCGCATCCAGCTCTCAGGAAGCAAGGAAGACGAACTCCTACCGACACCCCCTCCCCGCGCCCCCCAGGCTGAGTCTGAGCTCAGGGAAAACACACTTTGCAGAAAGCGCCCCCTCCCCAGCTCCCAGACCCCTGCCTGGTGCGGGGGGAGGGGTCCTGCCCCGCGACCCCCCAGCCCAGCTACTTCAGGAGCAACCAGAGGGGCTTCAGAAATCCGTGTGCTTGCCTGCCTGCCTTTCCAGCACACGGGACAGCCTGCAGTGTGGGTAACTTTTCAAACCCTCTCTCCTAAACACTTGCCCACAGATATTTGGGAGAGGGAGGGGGACGCCCCTTGCTCCCTTCAATACCCTCACTTCTGACACACACACCCCCCACCCCTGACTCCTAGGCTGACAGCGAGGGGGAAAGAAATAGACGCTGACTCTAGTCGCCCCTGCCAGGCAGGGAAACAAACCACACCGTCGCGGGAGCATCCACACACCGGGAGAGGGAGAACGGACCCAGCACGGCTCGGGTATCCAACACCGTCTTGTGTAGCAGAGGGATGACCTTTGCCTGGAGCGCCCGGGCTCCGTGGGAGGGTCCCTGACGCCACTCCCCGCCCCCCGAGGAAGGACTTGAACCCGAGCCGCGGGAACATCAAACGGTAGCAGCCACTCACCTTTAGGTTGTGCGTGGGGTTTACAACGCAGACAAGTTGCCCGGCGGCGGAGAACACTCGTTTAGCCTTGTTATGCTGAAAGCGGAGGTGAATGAGATCTAACACAGCCCCAAAGCACTGGGTGAAGAAAAGCATCACAACTTTTTTGGGGGGATGATTGGCACAGGAAGGTGGTGGAGGAAGCCGTTAAGTCCTTGGGCCCTGGAAGGCGCGCAGCCTCTGAGACGCTCGCTCCAGCCCGGCTTAGCATGCCTTCATATTCATCATCAAAATAAGACGGTTAGAATCTTGCAGCAGTGAGGCGGCCAATCAAAAGGACAGAAATGTTATCCTTGAGGTGCAGAGACAGCCAATAACAAATGCCTCCCCTACCGAAACTCCCTGATGAATTGAGCCTGGCGGAGAATGTATTATTGAACATTACCATAGATCAGCCAGTTGCATTTATCTTGTGATTACAGCCAACCATACATAATGCCGGGGAGATAGGCTGACAAAATTGATTGCCTAATGTGTCTCATTTATTAATTGACTTAATTTAACATGAGAGCCTTTCTTAATGCGCTGGCAAAAACGTGAAGCATTTAAACCGCCAAATAGTAAAACACCCCGCTCCAAAGTAGGCAGATGGATAAGGCAGATCGTGGCTCCGATTCACCAGAGCTGCTTGGGAGAAAATCAAATATTACAAGACTCCTCCGATTCCAGATAAGGATTTGGCAGCGGCAGAATCGTGCATCTTTCAATCTTGAGCTCTGACTCTCTCTGCGATTTGGATTTCAGCCCCTTGATAAATCTTACTCTCCACTCTTTATCAAACAGAAAAGCATTCCTGACAAATGCATTTGGAGTTGGAGGGGGCGAAATGTGTATGTATATCCGTAATACTGTAATTACTGAAGCCTGAAAGTATTAAAACATAAAAGTGTACAGTGTATGCTTCTAAAAATAATGAAATCCCTGATGCATGAATGCACACACAGAGGAAAAAGCTACATGGAGAGGAGAGCGGCTTGTAAATCAGCAAAATAATTACAGATGCAGAGGGCTTTTGCTTGTCATTCATTTGCATATTGGTGGGCAGCAAATTGCTAATTAACCACTAGATTGTTGGAGACATTAAAATAGAGATTAAGAGCACACATACCACAATACCACATCGTCTGCTTGTCTCTGTGAATGCCAGCAGCGCATTTCTGTGCTGGAGCAGGCAGAGGGCATTCCAGTCCTCAGACCGCACTCCCTCTGTCTTCAGAACCGGGCTGGTGGGGGTGCTTAAGCCCACCTGCTTGTTCTGGAAGAAAGGCTGTGAGCAGTACATGAGGAGTCTTAGAGTTTGGGGCAGACAAGCTCCGATGACTTAGTCACTCTTTGGGGCTCACGCAGGAGAGTGGCGTGTGCTGTGTTTCCCATCCTCTTTGGCTGTTTCTCCCGTGGGAAGTCAGCCTACACCCAGCGAGCCCGGGTGAGTATCAGGCTTGGGTGTGAATTACACCCTGAGTGTGAGAGCACATTGCTTCTTCTGGAATGGTTCTCGCTCCACTACGGCTGCCGAGCTTCGGTTGTGGTGTAGGCAAAGCTTACACACAGCTGGGACAGCGACATCTGTGACATGGTCAGGCAATTAAACCAGCTACTGATTAAAGTATATAGAAAAAAAAAATGCGCGGGTTTCCTGAAACCGGGACAAAGCCCAAGTGTTCATTTTCAATTGAGTTTAAAACCAAACCAATGTTTTCAGAAACGAATAAGCCAAGTGCCCATTAAAATGAAAACTGTACTTCCTAAAATAATTGCACTGGTGCAAAGTTAGAAGATGACAACATTTGAACTGATTAGAACCTCATCAAAGTGATACTTTTATAGGATATGAGTCCCTGGACCAACGTGTTCTTCATGTGCTCAGTTGCTTCAGCCAT
This sequence comes from Muntiacus reevesi, assembly GCF_963930625.1. Lineage (NCBI taxonomy): Eukaryota > Metazoa > Chordata > Mammalia > Artiodactyla > Cervidae > Muntiacus > Muntiacus reevesi. The sequence continues at coordinate 14,719,616 of NC_089259.1, forward strand.
GTCTGACTCTTTGCAACTCCATGGACTGTAGCCTGCCAGACTCTGTCCCTGGGATTTTCCCGGCAAGAGTACTGGAGTGGGTTGCCATGCCCTCTCCCAGGAAATCTTCCTGGCCCAGGGATTGAACCTGCATCTCCTGCACTGCAGGTAAATTCTTTCCTGCTGAGCCACAGGGGAAGCCCTGTTCATTATACGATTCATAAATAAGAGTTGCTGGTCTATACTCTGGAGTTCTTTTTCTATGGTTTTCATTTTCCAGAACAAGCTTTTAGCAGGAAAACCTTCAATATTCTTTTATTGTCTTCCTTAAAAATATAAAAATAAAAGTTAGCATATACTCCCATAGATTCCTTAAAGACACAGTTCATAATTCAGAAGGTCCAAACTTTCTACATCCTTTGTAAGAATGGAACTATTATGCAGTTTGTTTCTCCTTTTGGGTAACCTCAGACAGGTTTCTTGAAACCTCACTGAGGCTCAGTTCCCATTCCTGCAGCATAGGGATAATAGCAACTTATTTCTCTCTCAAGGTTACTGGGAAGACTAAGATATGATGTATCTGGAAGAACCCAGCCCAGTGCCTGATTCAAAGCAGCCTCTCAATTCCTGAGCCTACTGAGTGTCTTTAGTGGAAGAGTGATTATTTCCAGAATGTTTTTCCTTCCTGCTCTGTGAATTGTTTTCCCCCATGGATGTTCACCCTACCATCCAGTGCCATGAAAGCACTGAGCGTGGTAAGAACGGACTTGACTTTTGCTATGTTCTCTTTTTCTCTAGCTGGCTCTTTGTTGCTGCACACAGACTATCTCTAGTTGCGGTGAGTGGGGTCTCCTCCCTCGTTGTGGTGCATGGGCTTCCCATTGTTGACTTCTCTTGTTGTGCAGCACAGTCCCTAGAGGGCGGGCTTAGCTGTTGTGGAGCATGGACTTGGTTGCTCGGAGGCAGGTGGGATCTTCCTGGATCAGGGATTGAACTGGTGTCCCCTGCATTTCAAGACAGATTATTAACCACTGGACCACCAGGGAAGCCCTTGCTACATTCTTAAGTGTATTACTTGGTATCAGCTGGACAGTGGGCTTGGGAATGAGCCCTAAAGGGCTGAGGAGTACATATTGACATCAGTGACTGAATAAGCAGGGCCACAGATCTGCTAGTAAGGATGCGTTTTATTAACCCCAGACCCGACCTCTTGTTCTAACTCTCTACCCCCAAACTGGTTTGCATCACTCTGTTTTTGAATATTAAGCTTATCCATCTGTTCTCAGAATCAGCCCTCAAAATAATCATCCATTGGGAAGTGTCTGAAGCTACCCCTGGTAACAGATTCTCATGGTTGATGTGCCCAAAATACAGTGGCACAAACAAGCTTTCAAGTAGAGATTTAGAGCTGTTTTGCCTCTTGCCACTAAGTTGGCCCCTTGGCGGCAGCCACACCAACCGTCTCCTGCTGTGCCGCAATGCCTAAGTTTTCCCCTTCACCTCCTTAGCAACCGGATTTACATTTTATCTGGACCAGAAAGTCTCAGAGATCGGTAATTAGACAAATTTGAATTGGAAGCCTACATTGCTACTTACTGCTACTTTGGGCAAATTATGTGATCTCACTGATGCTTAGTTCTGTTTGTCTGTAAAAGTGAAGCTAATGACTCCCTTGAAAAGTAGTTTAAAGACGAAGCGAGATAATATAAGTAAAATAATCAGCCCAATGACTGGTTTTAGTAATAACTTTAGTGAGAAGGTATTATCATTATTATCATCTTCTCATCAAAATTATTTTTGTCCAAGTCAATCCAAAGTTCTGGTGAGCATGTGGAACATCCAAAATTCTCATGCCCTGCTGGAAACCACTTTGGAAAACTGCTTGGAAGCATCTAGTAAAGCCAAACATATGGCTACCCTACAATCCTGAAAGGTGAAAGGGTTAGTCGCTCAGTTAGTAAAAGAGTTGGTCTGACTCTTTGCGACCCCATGGACTATAGCCTGCCAGGCTTCTCTGTCCATGGGATTCTCCAGGCAAGAATACTGGAGTGGGTAGTCATTCCCTTCTCCAGGGGATCTTCCTGACCCAGGGATCGAACCCAGGTCTCCTGCAATGTGGGCAGACTCTTTACCATCTGAGCCACCAGGGAATCTGATGACGACCAGCAAAGGAAGCCTCTCCCAGAAGCCAAGGGAGAGGCGTGGGACAGATTCTCCTTCACAGACTCCAGGAGGAGCTGACCCTGAGGGCACATCGACCTCAGACTTCTCAGACATTTCCAGAACTGTCCTGCCATCTATTATATATAAAGTATATATATTTTATAAAGTATATTATTACTTTATATTAAAAAAAAGTATATTTTACTTTATAAAGTAAAATATAAAGTATATTATATATAAAGTATATATAGTATATACTTTATATCTAAAGTATCACAGTCAGATTGTGATACTTTGTTATGGCAGCCCAAGAGAATGATACAATGGGTATATCCATTTGGTGGAAATTCCTTAGGCTGTGAACTTAAAAAAATATATTATTTATTTATTTAGGGCAGTGCGGGGTCTCGGTTGTGGCCTTTCTCCAGTTGTGGCCAGTGGGGACTACTCTTTGTTGGGGTGCACAGGCTTCTCACTGTAGCGGACTCTCTTGTTTCAGAGCTCAGGCTCTAGGCGCACGGGCTTCAGTAGTTGCAACGCGTGGGCTCCATAATTGTCGTGTGTGGGCTTCACTGCTCCACAGCATGTGGGATCTTCCAGGACCAGGGATCGAACTCATGTCCCCGGCATTGGCAGGCAGATTCTTATCCACTGTACCACCAGGGAAGTCTGGCTATGAACTAATGATCAGTGCACTTTTTTGTATGTGAGATATATGCCCCAAATATATTGAAATAATGTGTGGATAAGAAATAATCAAATTTTGGAGTACTGGAATATTCATAAAGATTTTAAGAGACTATTGAAGTAACCACAAAGGAAAATACTTGATTACATAAAATGCTAAACTGTACATCAAAATAATGTCTAACAACTAACATTGAAAAAACTCAAAATATTGAGGGATATATTTGTAGCAGTTATAACAACAACAGATTTGTATTCCTAATAAAGGTCTCTTGTGTGTGCATTTTAAACAACTAAAATTATATAGAATAGATAAAGGAAATAAACAGGGTAAAGAGAAGAAAAAATTTAAAAATTCATAAATGAATGATAAATGTTCGATAGAACTAGAAATCAGAGAAGTGCATGAAGCAAAATAGCATCTTTTATGTGTCAAATTGGCACTTCTTATTTTTAAACAATCATATTCAGGGCTGGTGAATCTTAATTGAGACTGACATTCTCCTCTGCTGCTGATGAGACTAATAATAACCAACATTTAAATTCTTGATAGAGGGCTCCCCTGTGGCTCAGTGGTAAAGAATCCACCTGCCAATGTGGGAGACATGGGTTCAAACCCCAGTTGTGGAAGAGCCCACATATCCCACATTCCAGGGAACAACTAGGCCGGTGCACCACAACTATTGCGCCTGTGTTCTAGACCCCTGGTACTGCAACTACTGAAGCCCGCTTGCCCTAGAGCCTGGGCTTTGCAACAAGAGAGGTCACCGAAGTGAGAAGCCCACTCACTGCAACAAAGAGTATCCCCCACTTGCTGTAACTAGAGAAAATCCCGCAAGTAACAAAGACCCAGCACAACCAACATTAAATAAATAAAATGTTTAAAAAACTATTTAAATGCTTGGTAGATATCAGGCAGTATGCTAAATAGTTGGCCTGTGTGGTCAAGTACATCTACAGTGAAATATCTTATTTTCTTCTTCACAACAACCTCGTCAGATATTTTAAAAGAAGTAAACTGGCAGAAGTAACACATAGAAGTACCACACAGAAGTACCAAAAAAAAGATGTCCTTTTCATCATAGGGTTCTGGAATGCAAAAGTAGGAAGTCAAGAGATACCTGGAGTAACAGGCAAATTTGGCCTTGAGTACAAAATGAAGCAGGGCAAAGGCTAACAGACTTTTGCCAAGAGAATACACTGGTCATAGCAAACACCCTCTTTCAATAACATAAGAGAAGACTCTACATGTGGATATCACCAGATGGTCATTACCGAAATCAGATTGATTATATTCCTTTGAGCTAAAGATGGAGAAGCTCTATACAGTCAGCAAAAACAAGACCAGGAGCTGACTGGCTCAGATCATGAACTCCTCATTGCAAAATTCAAACTTAAATTGAAGAAAGTAGGGAAAACCACTAGAGAATTCAGGTATGACCTAAATCAAATCCCTTCCGGTTATACAGTGGAAGTGACAAATAGATTCAAGGGATTAAATCTGATAGACAGAGTGCCTGAAGAAATAAATATGGATGGAGGTTCGTGACATTGTACAGGAGACAGGGATCAAGACCATCCCCAAGAAAAAGAGATGCAAAAAGGCAAAATGGCTGTCTGAGGAGGCCTTACAAATGGCTGAGAAAAGAAGAGCAAAAGCAAAGGAGGAAAGGAAAGATATACTCATTTGAATGCAGAGTTCCAAAGAATAGCAAGGAGAGATAAGAAAGCCTTTCTCAGTGATCAGTGCAAAGAAATAGAGGAAAACAATAGAATGGGAAAGACTAGAGATCTCTTCACGAAAATTAGAGATACCAAGGGAACATTTCATGCAAAGATGGGCACAATAAAAGATAGAAATGGCATGAACCTAACAGAAGCAGAAGAGGTGGCAAGAATACACAGAAGAACTATACAAAAAAACTTCATGACCCAGATAACCACGGTGGTGTGATCACTCACCTAGAGCCAGACATCTTAGAATACAAAGTCAAGTGGGCCTTAGGAAGTATCACCACGAACAAAGCTAGTGGAGGCGATGGAATTCCAGTTGAGCTATTTCAAATCCTAAAAGATGATGCTGTGGAAGTGCTGCACTCAATATGCCAGCAAATTTGGAAAACTCAGCAGTGGCCACAGGACTGGAAAAGGTCAGTTTTCATTCCAGTCCCAAAGAATGTTCAAGCTAATGCACAATTGCATTCATCTCACACGCTAACAAAGTAATGCTCAAAATTCTCCAAGCTAGGCTTCAGCAATACGTGAACCATGAACTTCCAGATGTTCAAGCTGGTTTTAGAAAAGGCAGAGGAACCAGAGATAAAATTGCCAACATCTGCTGGATCATTGAAAAAGCAAGAGAGTTCCAGAAAAACATTTATTTCTGCTTTATTGACTATGCCAAATCCTTTGTGTGGATCACAACAAACTGTGGAAAATTCTGAAAGAGATGGGAATACCAGACCACCTGACCTGCCTCCTGAGAAATCTGTATGCCGGTCAAGAAGCAACAGTTCTAACTGAACATGGAACAACAGACTGGCTTCAAATTGGGAAAGGAATATGTCAAGTCTGTATATTATGACCCTGCTTCTTTAACTTATATGCAGAGTACATCATGCAAAACGCTGGGCTGGATGAAGCACAAGCTAGAATCAAGATTGCCAGGAGAAATATCAATAACCTCAGATATACAGATGACAATATTATGGCAGAAAGCAAAGAAGAACTTAAGAGCCTCTTGATGAAAGTGAGAGGACAGTGAAAACTTGGCTTAAAACTCAACATTCAGAAAACTAAGATCATGGCATCGGGTCCCATCACTTCATGGCAAATAGATGGGGAACAATGGAAACAGTGGCTGACTTTATTTTTCTAGGCTCCAAAATCACTGCAGATGGTGACTGCAGCCATGAAATTAAAAGATGCTTACTCCTTGGAAGAAAAGCTATAACCAACCTAGACAGAATATTACAAAGCAGAGACATTACTTTGCCAACAAAGGTCCATCTAATCAAATCTATGGCTTTTCCAGTAGTCATGTATGGATGTGAGAGTTGGACTATAAAGATAGCTGAGCGCCAAAGAATTGATTCTTTTGAACTGTGGTGTTGGAGAAGACTCTTGAGAGTCCCTTGAACTGCAAGGAGATCCAACCAGTCCATCCTAAAGGAAATCAGTCTTGAATATTCATTGAAGGACTGATGCTGAAGCTGAAACTCCAATATGTTGGCCACCTGATGTGAAGAACTGACTCACTGGAAAAGACCCTAATGGTGGGAAAGATTGAAGGTGGGAGGAGAAGGGGATGACAGAAAATGAGATGGTTGGATGGCATAACAGACTCAATGGATGTGAGTTTGAGCAAACTTCAAGAGTTGGTAATGGACAAGGAAGCCTGGTGTGCTTCAATCCATGGGGTCGCAAAGAGTTGGACACAAGTGGGCAGCTGAACTGAACTGAACCACATGGATTAGATTGACAGGGGCCAAATTAGTATAAAATTGATAAGAAGGCTTTGGACCCTGAGCTCCTATTGGTAGGAAGCAAACTGAGAAAACTTCTGAGCAGAAAACATGGGCTACCTTTTATGAAAAGAAAAGATGACTTCCAGGGTGGAAACAAGAGCTCAGAAGCTGGAGTTGAAAGTTGTGGAGACTCATTTTCAGACCTGGAGTCTTAGACAAGGAACTTTCAACATAGAAAGTGATAGACATGACACTGTGTGATTTTTGAGGCTTGATTACCCAAGGCATTGCCATTCATACCTTGCATTCTTTAACAGCTCACTTTGAGAGAAGCCAGAAATCATGCTTTCTGGACCCTCCAGACCCTGACAAACTTAGACCCAGACCCTGCAGCTAAGCTACTTATGATTTGCTGATCCACAAATACTGTGATACATATTTGTGTTTGTTGTGACTTTGAACCATTAGTTTTGGGGTAATTCATTGTGTGTGTATTGTTGATGAAGCAAATGACTAATTATGGTGGTGTCATTGATGTAAGAGAAAGGAACCACAGGTATAAGATAAGATTGATGAGGTTTAAAAAATACTGTAATCTTGAATTCAAATGGCAATCATTGCAATGGTGTATTTTATGTTAAGGAGCAGGCAGAGCAGAAGGAGGAGAGAAGGATGAGGAGAGGGAGGGGAAAGCCAAAGCAAAGTTCCTTAAATCTGTCCACAGAAAAGACCTTGAAAATGAATACCATAAAACCCAGCTTCTATATAAAATTTCCCACTGAAAAGCAAACAAACTGGATCCCTTTAAAGAAATAACTAGCTCTAGACCTGGAACAGAAAATGTTTAAGATGAGCCTGGAACATCACATAACAACAGAAAGTAAGGACGCAATTTTTAAAAAGCATTAGGAAAAAAAGCTAGGATCTGTTTAATAATTTAGAAAGCAAAGTGAAGAGGCTCCCATTGGCTGAAGATGGGACTGTTGGCACATGATTAAGAATAATAACTGCGATGGACTAAAACACATCAAATATGTTTAAATCCACGCATTCATAATGATGCTAGAAAAACTAATTAGTTCCATTTGCATGGTGCTTGGCACTTAATTCATTATTTTGATAACTGGCAAATAAAGGGAATAAATTACACATTTATCCTGCCTTCTATGAACTGTACCTCAATATAATTGGAGTCAATGAAGAGAAGTTTCTCTTTATAACTTCAGTTAACGAATGTAGAAATAGTAGTAAAGTGAGAATATTCATCTATTTGAAATTCCTAATGAAATAATGAATCTGGGCAGTGATCATCATTGGTTTCTGACATCACAGAAGGACAACCAGGTACTGGATACCTCCTGGGAAGTCTCAGCAAAGCAGTCCTACCAAAGTAACAACATGAATCTGATCAAACTTTGAGATGTAGCTAACATTTTTTAGAGAATATTGGGGACAGAGGAACATGATAAATGACAAAATGGAATATGATAAATGACAAAATGGGGAGATCCTATTAGCAAAATCCAGGTCATTGGAAACTCTACAGGAAAAATGACCAGTTTATTTAAAACAGTACTTAGAGAAGGATGGTGGAAAGGAGAGAGACAGAGAGAGAGAGAGAGAGAGAGAGAGAGGTCATGTTTCAAATAGTTTTTTAAATGTGCAAAAATGCCCATTGTATATTAAATTGGGAGATCAGGATATAAAATTATAAAACAAAGCCATCTGATTTTTTAAAGAAACATACAGCATGAAAGAAAAAATGTTCAGAAAACAAAGTGTTTTGTAGCAGGATTATTGGTAATTTTGGAATATTGTTCTGTATTTTTCCAATCTGCTTTAAGACACAAATATAACTTTTCTAATCATTGTCCTTCTTGGAATAAGGACAAATAGATAAATTAGTAAAAGCACATCTATAGAGAGGGAGGGGGACAGTGTATTAACTTGTTTTTTTCACATGGTGGCCCTATGCTGTCCACTGAGATTCTCTTCTGTAAGAAAGAACACTGGCACATCCCACTGGATTGTAATGTGTTGGTGGGTCCCCTCTCACCAGTAACAGGTATATATTTTACTACTGGTCCTTTGGGAAAGACTTGAATTCAAATGAACCACCAGCCCTTCTAACTCTGAGATGGGTGTGAGAAGTAAGCCCTCGTGTAACTGTTGAGGAAGGTCAGTATCTGAATTATGAAGCCTGACTTTCACCAGATGATGAACAGGAAAAGGAAAAAACTGCCTCGAAACAACCTGGGTTGGGTACAGCTGGTTCAGAAGCAACAAGTTTATTCTGTAATGTTGCCAAGGCAACAGCATCTGCTTCTGACATCGCCGAGGGTGGGAGGAGGGAGCAAAGAGGAGCAATAAAGAGGCAGAATGATTCTGTACATCTTTCCTAGGAAAACAGGAAAGAAGACTGTAAGATATTGACTATTTTCTGGGTGAATGTGCTTCCATAATGCGTAAAGTGTCATCAGGGAAAGGCAAATGGTGTTTTTCACATTACAGTCTGCCTTGAACCAAATAGGAGCCCCCGTGCCTCTTGTCACATTGCCATTTTCCCTTCTGTGACTCCTAACAGCAGTGGACAGGGCTTTCTTACAGCTCTGTCCCCTTGAGTGTGAAAGCACATTGATGTTTTCTTGTGACAGTTACTGCAGCATCTGTTCATATGGCTGAAAGATGCTTATTATGTTTCGTCTGTGTCTGGATTTGCACGGGAAGAATACAGGAAAGGAATGGCCTTGATTCTCCTCCTCCTCTTCTCCTCCCCTTGGCTCCTGCCTCCAGATCTTTCTACCTGTAAAGGAGGAGGATGAAGCAAGGAGAACATGGCAGTGAGGAGGGAAAGAGAGCAGCAGGTCTGGGAAGTGTGCTAGAGATATTTTTAGCTGAGGGCAAAACAGACAACAGGCTACCTGGCCACAAGGCAGCCCACATGGGGACACCAGGAGCCTGGGAAGAGCTGAGTCAGGGGCAAGGTAAGGGGGGCTGGAGCCCAGCTCTGCATCAAATGGCCTTAGAGGGAGGTCGGAGCTGGAGATGAAGACAGAGCTCCAGAGATGATCAGTGGCATATGTTGAGCATCAAAATTGTTCTCAAACTGGAGAAACACTCAGCTTGGTTGCCGGGCTCAGGGAAAGATGCTCCTTCCTGCCTGAACCTCATTTCATGTGTTTAGAACCTGAAGCAAATAGTCTCTGGGTAGTTCTCACTGGCTCAGAAACAAAGAATTTAGACCCCTGCCTGTGCCCAGTTGGGACTGAATTTTTTTTTTCCAAATGCCAACTGCTTTTACAACATGGCAGGATGTTCCAGAGGTCAAAAGCCTGAACCTGAGAGTCAGGCAAATCAGGGGAACCTGAATCTGACCCTCCAGGCCTGCCGCTTTCAGCTGCTTATACATTACTCATTATGCATTATTTCACTGGAGTCACATTTACAAGGTTGGAGGCAGGTAACCCAGCCTCCCCAGGCCTTAGTTTCCTCTCTTTTGGTGGGCTGCCAGGGCCAACTTCCTAGTGGTAGGCTGCGAATTTGGGGGCACAGCACTTGAGACTTTCCTGTTATCATCATTCTCATTTGTCTTTGAACATATCTTTGAAAAGTGGGAAGGAATGGAGTTCACTTGTGTTTGCTTCTTGGATTTGAAAGTGACACTAGATTAGGTAGAAACCCTGACCAGAAAGTTCTGTTCCGGGACTTCCCTGATGGTCAGTGGTTAGGAATCTGGCTTCCAATGCAGGGGACGTGAGTTGGATCCCTAGTGGGGAACTAAGATCCCATGTGCTGCGGGGCAACTATGCCTGCACAGGGCAACTAGAGAGAAGCCTGTGCCACAGCTAAGACCTGAAACGCGAAAGTGAAAGTTGCTCAGTCGTGTCCGACTCTTTGCAACCCCATGGACGATACAGTCTATGAACTTCTCCAGGCCAGAATACTGGATTGGGTATCCGTTCCCTTCTCCAGGGGATCTTCCTGACCCAGGAATTAAACCAGGGTCTCCTGCATTGCGGGTGGATTCTTTACCAGCTGAGCTACCTGGGAAGCCCTGATGCAGCCAAATAAATAAATATTTTGAAAAAGGAAAAAAAGAAAGTTCTGTTACAAGTTGGCAGTGGACTTGTATTAAAGTTCTCTAGAGAAACAGAATCAGCAGGAGATTTTATATATATATATATAATATATATATATACACACAATGTAATATTATATATTACATAATATGTTATGTAATATATATATTACTTATTCTGTCTCATATATAGCTATAGTTAGATAATATAGATCTATAATCTCTATATATTATATATATATATTATAGAGAGAGCGAGGGGCCGGGGGTGGAATTTATATTAAAGAATTGGCTCATACATCATGGATGCAGGCAAGTTCAAAATCTTCAGGCAGGCCAGGAGACTAGAACCCAGGGAAGAGCTGATGCTGCAGTTTTAAGTCCACAGGCAGAATTTCCTCTTCGTCAAGGAGATCAGTTTTTTCTAGTAAGGCCTTCCTTCACCTAATTAGATGAAGCCTGCCCACATTATAGAGGGCAATTTGCTTTACCTGAAGTCTGCTGATTTAAATGTTAAACTCAACAAAAAATGCTTTCACTGAATTATCTCGAGCTGTGTTTGACAAATATCTGAGTACCATGACCTAGCCAAGTTGACAGATAAAACTGGCCGTGGCAGGCCCCGTTTGCCCTGTGCAAACATGGGCGCCTCCTCGCAAGCCAGCACCCACGACCCCAAATAGTCACTCACACAGTAAGTACGTTCCATTAAGGTAGCCAATCTCATGGCATCTGCAGAAGAGCTGGGACCAGCTATTTTACTTTTTCTTTATTTGTGCTGCGCCCTTCTTCAGGAGAAAAAAAAAAAAAATCAAAGCATAGCAAAAGTTGATAGCAGGAATTATGTCAAAAAGGCAATTTTCACCACAGGTCCTGGGGTTAATATGTACTTATTCCAAAGATCTTAAACATTAAGGGAAAGAGAAAAATATTTAAAGGGAGCTCTAGACTGGGGACCAGAGATTCAACACTCTACCCTACCATTTAGGCAAAAGTCCTAATTCACAGTGAGGTGGATAATTACACCTGCAACAAATCAGGGAGCAGAGAGGACTTACCACGATCGTCTACACCAAAGTGCACAGATATCAATTATACTTGAGTCTGGAAAGGGTTGAAAGCTGAAAGCTTACTGTATGAACAGAAAGTGTTGCTGCTTTTAACACTGCAAGTAAGGAAAGAGGGAACCAAGACACGTATCTCTGAGGCTGACACCTCACTCTTTTCTCTCGAGTGAAATCCCACTATGTCCTGACAGCAATCTCAGCTGTTCTCCACCTTGTTGTTGCCATCCACATCTCTCTTTGTTCGGTTCACATGAGTGGTACAGAGCTCTTTCTGTAAGCTGCTGTCAGGAAGGGCGCACGTCCAAGTGGGGAGTTCAAGGGCTGAGGTTTTAAACAGGATGTTAGAGGTGCCTCTCATGCATTGATGGAGAAGGCAATGGCCACCTACTTCAGTGCTCTTGCCTGGAGAATCCCATGGACGGAGGAGCCTGGTGGGCTACAGTCCATGGGGTCACGAAGAGTCGGACATGACTGAGTGATTTCGCTTTCACTTTTCACCTTCATGCACTGGAGAAGAAAATGGCAACCCACTCCAGTGTTCTTGCCTGGAGAATCCCAGGGATGGAGGAGCCTGGTGGGCTATAGTCCATGGGGTCATGAAGAGTCAGACACGACTGAGCAACTTCACTTTCACTTTTCACTTTCATGCATTGAAGGAAATGGCAACCCACTGCAGTGTTCTTGTCTGGAGAATCCCAGGGACGGAGGAGCCTGGTGGGCTATAGTCCATGTGGTCACGAAGAGTTGGACACGACTGAGCAACTTCACTTTCACTTTTCACTTTCATGCATTGGAGAAGGAAATGGCACCCCACTCCAGTATTCTTGCTTAGAAAATTCCATGGACAGAGGAGCCTGGTGGGCTATGGTTCAGGGGATCACAAAGAATTGGACACAACTGAGTGAGTGAACACCACCATCCAGGACTGCGTAGATGACTTACCATCCATTTTGAGAATAGAATATTATTTAATCATTAAAAAAAATAAAATGATGATGGACGTGTGTATATAAAAATATTCATGAAACATTAAGGGGGAAAGTAAGTCATAAAATATTAAATCTATATTTAATTCCATTAAAAATAAATACACAGATATATGAAGAAGTTTGATGATGTCTTTGTTCATTTGGGCTGCTATAACAAAATACCATAGACAAGGTGGCTTATAGCAAAAGAATTTTTTTCCCTCATAGTTCTGGAGGCTGGGAAGTCCAAGTTAAAGGCATAGGCATGTTCAGTGTCTGCTAAGGACCCACTTCATGATTTGTGGATGGCAGTCTTTTACATATTGTCTCCTTACATGATGGAAGGGAGGAGGGAGCTCTGTGAGGTCTCTTATAATGACACTAAAACCATTCATGAGGGCTCCACCCTCATGACCTAATCACTTCCCAAAGGTCCTGCCTCCTAATCCTATGACATTGGAGGTTAGCATTTCAACATATTTTGGGGGAAACATAGACATTCAATCCATAGCAATGGATATATACCAAAATATTTACTATCATTTTCTGAGTAACATAATGTTGAATTAATAGAATTCAACCAATTCAACCAACAGAATTGTTGATTAACTCTTTTTAATATCTGTATTTTCTATATTGAGTGTATCAGTTCAGTTCAGTCACTCAGTCATGTCTGACTCTTTGTGACCCCATGGACTGCAGCACGCCAGGCTTCCCTGTCTGTCACCAACTCCCGGAGCTTGCTCAAACCCATGTCCATCGAGTCAGTGATGCCATCCAACCATCTCATCCTCTGTCGTCCCCTTCTTCTGCTACCTTCAATCTTTCCCAACATCAGGGTCTTCTCCAGTGAGTCAGTTCTTTGCATCAGGTGGCCAAAGTATTGGAGCTGCAACCTCAGCATCAGCCCTTCAAATGAATATCCACAGTTGATTTCCTTTAGGATTGACTGGTTTGGTCTCCTTGCAGTCCAAGGGACCCTCAAGAGTCTTCTCCAACACCACACTTCAAAAGCATCAATTCTTCTGACTCAGTTTTTTTTATGGTCCTACTCTTACATCCATACATGACTACTGGCAAAACCATAGCTTTGACTAGAGAGAACTTTGTTGGCAAAAAAATGTCTCTGCTTTTTAATATGCTTTCTAGGTTGGTCATAGCTTTTCTTCCAAGGAACAATTTAATTTCATGGCTGCAGTCACCATCTGCAGTGATTTTGGAGCCCAAGAAAATAAAGTCTGTCGCTGTCCATTGTTTCCCCATCTATTTGCCATGAAGTGATGGAACCAGATGCCATGATCTTAGTTCTTTGAATGTTGAGTTTTAAGCCAACTTTTTCACTCTCCTCTTTCACTTTCATCAATAGGCTCTTTAGTTCTTCTTCACTTTCTGCCATAAGTGTGGTGCTATCTGCATATCTGAGGTTACTGATTTTCTCCTGGCAATCCTGATTCCAGCTTGTGCTTTATTCAGCCTGGTATTTTGCATGTGGTACTCTGCATACAAGTTAAATAAGCTGGGTAACAATATACAGTCTTGACATACTCCTTTTCCAACTGGAACCAGTCCATTGTTCCATGTTGAATTCTAACTGTTGCTTTTTGACCCGCATACAGATTTCTTAGGAGACAAGTAAGGTCCTCTGGTATTCCCATCTCTTTAAGAATTTTCCACAATTTGTTGTGATCCACACAGTCAAAGGCTTTAGCCTAGTCAGTTATGCAGAAGTAGATGTTTTTCTGGAATTCTCTTGTTTTTTCTATGATCCAACAGATGTTGTCAGTTTGATCTTTGGTTCCTCTGCCATTTCTAAATATTGAGTGTATGGTTACTTATAGAACTAAGAAAATAAAGGGGGAAAATGCCTTTCCTATGTGCCCTCTGATCTCATCCTTGATGAGAAGGGTGAGTGCTGTGTATTCTTAGGCCCATAAGGACATCTGGGGAGGAAAATTGTTCTTGGCATTATTTGTTAGTTTTTACCCTCCACTGGCATTTTAACATCAATGTTCATAGCAGCCTCTCAGATTGATATTCTCTGTGCTGTCGAAAAGAAAATTCTAGCAAACACCAACACTGCATAGCTCTTTCTAACAAGTCTAGATCACAAACCACTGCAAGGTAAAGTAATTGTTCAATTCCATAAGAGCACCATATTGTCATAAAGATTGAAGTTCCTTGAGGTTGTTAACAAAAGTTCATCAAGGAGTTTCTGGGGTTAATGGTAAAAACCAGAAGTCAGGAACATAAGCAAAGGTGACACTGAGAAACCTTGATAGGTGTGTGTGTGTGTTTGTGTGTGTGTGTGTGTTTCTGTAAGCAGGGTTGATAATCTTTCTTCTGCGCGGCCAACCACGTGAGCTGATATTTTAAGTGTATGTAATGGCAGGGCTTGAAATGATGCTGTTTCTTGATAACACTGGGACATTTCACCCTGAGTACTCTTTTACCTTGAGATATGCAGATAACCCAGAAAACAGCCAGCACTCTTCAGACTGGACACTGCAGAAATGCCAGAGTATAATCATATTACCCTGTTCTCCTTTTACACTGTTGACCTGTAATCAGAGGTTTAGTCTCCTGACTACACGTATGTTAGGATACTTGAAGTAGTTCCAGGCTTTGAGATCCTGAAACACCTAGCAGAAGGCTCAAATCATTCTGTTTCTTAAAGAGGTAGCAAGTAATGAGTCAAGATGGAGGGAGAAAAGGGTTGCAGGTAAGAAGACCAGTGTATACCCCTGGATCTGCAGCGTCAGATCAGCTCAGGAGGCAGGCGTTCAGTGTTCTGAATGGCCTCTTGCCTCTCCCCATTCTCATGCAACCACAGAGATGATAGATCCTTCTCTTGCCACATCTCTACCACCTCAGAACTCCTGCTAGTCTTTATTTGCATTTCTCTCAGGGTATGTACCTTATCCTGCCTTGTGTTATAGTAAACTATGAAGACTTCTTCAGTCAGTCAGTTAGTTCAGTCGCTCAGTCGTTTCTGACTCTTTGCAACCCCATGAATCGCAGCATGCCAGGCCTCCCTGTCCATCACAAACTCCTGGAGTTTACTCAAACTCATGTCCATCGAGTTGGTAATGACATCCAGCCATCTCATCCTCTGTTGTCCCCTTATCCTCCTGCCCCCAATCCCTCCCAGCATCAGGGTATTTTCCAATGAGTCAACTCTTCGCATGAGGTGGCCAAAGTATTGGAGTTTCAGCTTCAGCACCAGTCTTTCCAATGAACACTCAGGACTGATCTCCTTTAGGATGTACTGGGTGGATCTCCTTGCAGTCCAAGAGACCCTCAAGAGTCTTCTCCAACACCACAGTTCAAAAGCATCAATTTTTCAGTGCTCAGCTTTCTTCACAGTCCAACTCTCACACCCATACATGACCACTGGAAAAACCATAGCCTTGATTAGACAGACCTTTGTTGGCAAAGTAATGTCTCTGCTTTTTAATATGCTATCTGGGTTGGTTATAACTTTCCTTCCAAGGAGTGAGTGTCTTTTAATTTCATGGCTGCAGTCAGCATCTGCAGTGATTTTGGAGCCCAAAAAAGTAAAGTCTGACACTGTTTCCACTGTTTCCCCATCTATTTCCCATGAAGTGATGGGACCAGATGCCATGATCTTAGTTTTCTTAGACTCTTACTAAATCACAAGCTCCCTGAGAGCACTGACAGTTTCTACATTGGCTTACTGTTGATGATGTCCAGTACCTAGCAGATAACTCAGTAAAAAAAAATGAATGAATGAATAGATAGTAGCCCTAAAAATTTATTCACTTCCACTGACAGGAAGAACATGAAATTGATGCTCTTTAGGAAAAACGAAAGCTGACTTTTCAATCTCCTAATGGTTTGGTGGTTGTGTGTGATTCCTCTTTCTCAGAGAAGACTTGGCTCTGACGTCCCTGATGTCACCACTTTGATGCTTTCTTACAGCAGAGAAGGTGAATTTATTAATAGCATTATTAGCATTAACAGCATTATTCAAGGACCTGTTCTCTATCTGGGACTCAGCCTGGTCACTTTCTTTCTGAATGCCATTGGTGATAAGCTGCCCAATGGTGGATCAGGCTTAGTATTTCCACCTACAGTCTAGGAAGTGGTTTCATAAAACTACTCCATAGGTATTTATTATTCAACTATTACATGCACTTCATGGCAAATAGTTGGGTAAAAGGTGGAAACAGTGACAGGTTTTATTTTCTTGGACTCCAAAGTCACTGTGGACAGTGACTACAGCCATGAAATTAAAAAACATTTACTCCTTGGAAGAAAAGCTCTGACTAACCTAGACAGCATCCTAAAAAGCAGAGACATTACTTTGCTGACAAAGGTCTGTCTAGTCAAAGCTATGGTTTTTCCAGTAGTCATGTATTAATGTGAGAGTGGGACCATAAAGGATGCTGAAGAATTGATGCTTTCAAGTTGTGGTGTTGGAGAAGACTCTTGAGGGTCTCTTGGACTGCAAGGAGATCAAACCAGTCAATCATAAAGGAAATCAATCCTGAATATTCATTGGAAGGACTGATGCTGATGTTGAAGCTCCAATCCCTTGGCCACCTCATGAAAAGAGCTGACTCATTGGAAAAAAACCTGATGCTGGGAAAGATTGAGGGAAAGAGAAGGGGGAAACAGAGGATGAGATGGTTGGATGGCATCACCAACTCAGTGAACATGAGTTTGAGCAAATTCTGGGAGATAGTGAAGGACAAGGAAGCCTGGTGTGCTGCAGTCCATGGGATCACAGAGAGTCAGACATGACTTAGCAACTGAACAACTTTTACTATCCAAAGACACCAGGAAGATTTTCCTACTCCCTTCCACCCACATTATCCTTCCCTACCCTTAAGATAAGAGGTCCTCAGATGCACATGCCTTCAGCACAAGCAGATACCATGAAAATGTTCATCTGGTGGTTTAATCCCATTGACCCACAGTGGGGAGAGGGAGAGGGGTGGGTGACCACAGAGGATGAGATGGTTGGATAGCATCTCTGAATCAGTGGACATAAATTTGAGCAAACTTCAGGAGTTAGTGAAGGACAAGGGAGACTGGTATGCTGCAGTTCATGGGGTCACAAAGAGTTGGACATGACTTAGGGACTGAACAACAATTACACGCACAACCCTGAAAGGTACAATACTCATAGAATTTTTGGACAGAGTAGGAAAGTAAAGTGGTTTTTCATAGAGTACATGGAGTAGTCTAAACCACTTAATCCAACCCTGTTACAGAAAAGACTGTACCAAACCATTCCAAGGCATCCCCATCACCAACATCCCCTCTTCTTCCTTCTCCTTTCTCCCCCTTCCCCTCCCCCTTCCTTCCCTTCCTTCTCTCCTTCCCATTTCTCCTCCTCCCCTCCTCCCCCTCCTCCTCCCCTTCCAGTCATCAGCCACAACCTTCACCAAAGGCCCTGTGTACTAAGTATTTTGCTAAGTGCATAAAATGAAGCCCAGGAACCATTGGATCAATGTATATGCATTCATAGAACTGTCTTTCACGGTATCATTTTACATGGTGGGCTGAAAGAGACTTCATCTCCCCTTTCTAATGGTATCCTAGGATTTTGTCACTTCTTTGAAGGAGGTGCTAATAATGGTAATAAGAATGTACAATGATTTGCTGGCCCATGCCCCTCTCCCTCTCCCTGGGTCCACAGGAGTGTGGTCAGAAGCCAATTCTGGGTATTTCCATTAAAAGTGGCCACAGCCTCCCCACTGAGAGCTCCTGGGAGAGGGAGGCTGCCTCTGTAATCAGGCAGCTGCCCCAACTTGAGCTCCTCCAAGAAATATGAGCTGCAAATGTTATTATGTGTCTTTGTTCTTTACTCCTGTGGTACCTGTAGGTCTTTCTTCAGTGAGGGAGCACCACTCTCCCTCACCTCAGAGTTAAATGGAACCTTGTGCTTGCTGCGTGCTAAGTCACTTCAGTCATGCCCAACTCTTTGGGACCCCATGGGCTATAGCCCTTCAGGCTCCTCTGTCTATGGGATTCTCCAGGTAAGAAAACTGGAGTGGGTTGCCATGTCCTCCTTTATCTTCCCAATCCAGGGACTATCTTATGTCTCCTGAATTTGCAGGCGGGTTCTTTACCGCTAGCGGCACCTGTGAAGCCCATAATGGATCCTTAAGTGCCCCCAAATCATTGGGTCAAATCCTCCAGGAATCATGAAAAAAAATTGTTTCCAGGAGTGAGTGTTATCTGGCAAGGAATTCATACATTTTCTGGAACTCCTCATTTCCTCCCATTGTGTTAATTCTTCCAACTCAATACCCTCATCTTCTGCCCAGCCCCTGCACACATTTCCCTCTCCTCCCCCACCCCAGGGAAGAAACTGATTGATGCTGAAGTCAAAATCCATCCAATTTTGTGATACTCCAGACAATTGCCCTGCAGCAGCCACTGGCCGTCCTCAGCCTGTGTCAGAACAACCACAGTTTCAGCAGGCTCATTTAAAGCTGCAAGGAGGTGGGAGGTGTGTGCTAGGTGTGCGTTTAGGAGTTTGCGCCACGTGTCTTGGATAAACGCCAAGGTCAGGAAGTCTATAGAGGGTTTTCCTCCTACTTCTTCCTCTTTGATCTGTTTCAATCTGCCTTTGTACCACCTGCAGAGGGGCTGCTCCAGCCTGTTGGCATCACTTCCTTGCACAGTCTGTCTTCACTCAACTTATTTATTATTCAATTATTAGAGTTATTGGATGTGCTCATGGCTTATTACCCTCTGGGTGCATTTACAAGTAGGATAGGAAAAACCCACCGCAGTTTAATTTCTGTTGTTACCAAGAAGGCTGTACTTACTGTGAAACCTCATCTTCGTGTCATAAAGTTTTTATGGCATATTTATCTTCTCAAACGTTGAATTTCCTTTTAAGGGCTACCTAAAATGTATACATGCGTTCTCCATACAAAGTAGGTTAGAAGCAAGCGCTACTGATCAACAAGCGGGCAAAGAGCCAAGAGCCCCAGCTACTGGGGAGAGGAGCCTGTGAGCTAAAACCTGCTCCCTGAAGGTGATACCTGGTTCTTGATCATGTCAGCATTTGCTTCACAGACTGTGTTTCCATTCCTTTCTGGTCTTTCTCAGAAGTTTGTTCTCTCTCTTCTCTGTGATGTGTGGACAAACACCTGTGCATACAAGCGCGTGCACACACACACACACACACAGCAGCAGCCTCCTATCCACGACACAAACAAAGACATATCATCAGTTTTCTGGGGACAGTGGCGACACATTTCCTGTCCTCATTAGCAGACCTCCCTTGTGGATTCTT
The DNA here is from genome assembly GCF_963930625.1 of Muntiacus reevesi. Classification (NCBI taxonomy): domain Eukaryota; kingdom Metazoa; phylum Chordata; class Mammalia; order Artiodactyla; family Cervidae; genus Muntiacus; species Muntiacus reevesi. Next base: position 14,739,301 of record NC_089259.1, read on the forward strand.
TCAGAGGAGAGAAGGTTCCTAATTTTCTGCCTTCCTGTAAATCCTTTTGCAGAAGGAAGGCCAAGAATATATGGACCAGGCCCAGGGCTGGTCTGGTTCTCTGCACACGATAGAGGATTCATACAGTGCCAAGAAAGCCGACCATTTCTTCCCAGGTGGCTCAGTGGTAAAGAGTCCACCTGCCAATGCAGGAGACACAGGTTTGATCCCTGGGTGGGGAAGATCCCTTTAGAGGAAAGGGCAACCCACACAAATATTCTTGCCTGGAAAATCCCATGAACAGAGGAGCCTGGCAGGCTACAGTCCATAGCATCACAGAAGAGTCAGCCACAACTGAGCAACTGAGCACACGTGTCTGAGTGCAGACTATTTGCTTCCTGCTGCGGAAGGGAATGCTAGCGTGAAAGGGGCCCGGGAGTCAAGTTTCATTATTCTGGCTGAAAATGTTCAGTGGTTGTCAAGAACACAGGGGAACATGAGAGTTCTGTCATTCCTTCTTTCTCGTTTTCTCTCATTCGTGTCATTGTCTTAGGGTAGCCCATCCCAATGGTTAGGCAGGCATCCCTCTGACTAGGTGCCCTGGCATCACTGCAGGGCCATCTGGAGCCCATGGGATGTCTTTGGCTCCCGACAGCTCATGTCACAGGTCTACACGCTGTCTCCTCACTGGGTATTTACCAGAATCTGCGCTCTACCTTCTCAGGTTCCCCGCGGGACCGGGGCAGCACGCAGCTCCGAGCTCTCCTGGCAGTAACACGTGGACACTTTATCCATTCAGCTTTTCCAGGCTCGAAAGGAACGTGTCCCAAAGTACTTACAAGCAACCAGAGCCTCACATGCTCTGCTCACTCTCTGGAGAACAACCTGGGACTGGCCAAGGTGGTTTCTGTTGTTGTTCAGTCACTAAGGTGTGTCTGACTCTGCAATCCCATGGACTGCAGCACACCGGGCTGTCCTGTCCTTCACTCTCTCTCAGAGTTTGCTCAAACTCGTGTCCATTGAATCAGTGATGCTATCAAACCATCTCATCCTCTGTTGCCTCCTTCTCCTCCTGCCCTCAATCGTTCCCTGCATCAGAGTTTTTTCCAGTGTGTTGGCTTTTCGAATCAGGTGGCCAAAGGATTGGAGCTTCAGATTCAAATCAGTCCTTCCAATGAATATTTAGGGTTGATTTCCTTTAGGATTGACTGGTCTGATCTCCCTGCTGTCCAAGGGACTCTCAAGAGTCTTCTCCAGCACCACAGTTCAAAAGCATCCATTCTTTGGTGCTCAGCCTTCTTTACGGTCCAGCTCGCACATCTGTACATGACTACTGGCAAAACCATAGCTTTCAGTATACAGACCTTTGTCAGCAAGTGATGTCTCTGCAAGAGGCCATCTGAAATAGTCCATATGTTGAACTTGGCTGGATGGGGTGGAGTCCCCAGAGATAGCATTACATAGGCTCCCATTCTGACTGTGAGGGAGTCACCGTGTCTGAACCTGGGAGCTATAGGGAACTCAGAGGGCAGCAGGGCCTTCACCCCAGGGACCCCCAAAGCCATAAGCCCAGAGGCATCTGGTCTCCTTAAAGCAAATGTGCAATTCACATGGATCTGAGTTCGGGGGTTTGGCTTGTTCTGCCTGGGGTCCTGCTCAGCCCGCAAAAGCAACACTAGCTCTGAAGCCCTGAAGAGGAACATTCAGAGTAATTTAGACACTAAAGGAGTGTTTGCTGGTTGTCCATTGATTTCCTACCGCTGCTCTGTTATCTGGGGAGCCAGAAGCGCTTTCTCCCCCAAAGCCCTCCCTCCATATAATTTGCCAACCTCAACAGGACAGCACCTGAACAAAATGCTCTTCCGCAGGAGGCTGTGTTAGTTCGTCATTTTCATCTCAGCATCCCTCTTCCTTTAGAGGTGCCCACAGCAATTCTCACTCCCTCCTGCCTCTCTAAAGAGTTTCCATTGCGCATTTCCTGATGTTACACATAGGTTTGTCTCTTGAAAAACACTGTTGCTCCACCCCAGAAATACAGCCCCGAAACTGTTGCATCTGATCCTTTTGTTATTCTTTTTTTGCATCCAGCCTTTTTTTTTTTTTTTTTTTTTTTCCTTCGCTGTTTGAATCAGAGGTCAAGGGTGTCTGATGCTGCAGTACAATAACCAGCAATCACTTATTGGACTAGCTCCCTGGGAGCTTTGCTCATTGAATTGCAAATGGCTGATCAAAAGCAGTAAATCTTTTCCAAGAACAAGGTCTGGTTTTGCCATGTTGGGCTTTGCCAAATATTTCAAAAAGTCTTTCTGGTCTAACCAAGGTGGGATGTTGGTATTTATCATTAGTCAAAGGCAGTGTTCTTAAACTATAGGTCATGATCCACTCCCTGCATGCTCAGAGACTTCAGTCGTGTCTGACTCTTTGCCTACAGTCCCTGCCAGGCTCCCCTGTCCATGGGATTTCATAAGTAAGAATACTGGAGTCCTGCAGGAGATCTTCCTGACCCGAGGGTTGAACCCTCATCTCTTGCATTGGCAGGTGAATTCTTTACAACTAAACCACCAGGGAAGCCCTATAATCCTCTAAGGGGATCTAAAATCAGTTGAGTAGCTTACAGTGGCAACCCACTTCAGTATTCTTGCCTGGAAAATCCCATGGACAGCAGACCCTGGCAGGCTAAAGTTCATGGAGTCACAGAAGAGTCAGACACAATTTAGTGACTAAACAGCAACATTTTACAACTAGCATCACAAAATAGAATTGGAATTCCCTGGTGGGCCATGGTTTTTATTCCACACTTCTATTGCAGAGGGCATGGGTCGACCCCTGGTCAGAGAACTAAGGTCTCTAAAGCCATGTTGTACGACCGAAAAAAAAAAAAAGAGAGAGAGAGAAAGAGAGAGAAAGAATTGAACTAAGTAGAATAAAATAAACGTATGAATACATCTTATGTAATATGTAATAAAAGTAGAGTTCTCTGGAAAATTTTTGTTCTAGTATATATTTTTACATACCTAGGTCTATAAATGTGTGTTCTGAAAAGTCAAAGTGAAAGTTGCTCAGTTGTGTCCAACTCTTTGCAACCCCATGGACTATACAGTCCATGAAATTATCTAGGCCAGGATACTGGAGTGGGTAGCCTTTCCCCTCTCCAGGGGATCTTCCCAACCCATGATTGAACCCAGATCTTCCACACTGCAGGCAAATTCTTTACCAGCTGAGCCACAAGGGAAGCCCAAGAATACTGGAGTGGGTAACCTATCCCTCCTCCAGCAGATCTTCCCGACCCAGGAATTGAACTGGTGTCTCCTGTATTGCAGGCGGATTCTTTACCAACTGAGCTATCAAGGAAGCCTGAGGTAGGACCTAAAATGTATTTCCTTTAAAAAAAAAAAAATTAATTAATTTATTTTATTTTTTACTTGACTGTGTCAGGTCTTCGTTGTAGCACTTGGAATCTTTGTTGGTGGTGTACAGACTCTCTCGTTGCAGTTCGAAAGCTTAGTTTCTCCCAGTCATGTGGGATCTTCGTTTCCCCACCAGGGATCAAATTAGCATCCCCTGCATTGCAAGGCAGATTCTCAGCCACTGAACCACCAGGGAAGTTCCCTATTTCTGGGTTTTTAAAATCTTTATTTTTATTGTGAAATATATAAAACTCCCAGCTACATATATACAATTCATATTTTTTTAATTTATTTTTTATTGAAGGAAAATTGCTTTACAGAATTTTGTTATTTTATGTCAAACCTCAACCTGAATCAGCCACAGGTATACATATATTCCCTCCCTTTTGAACCTCCCTCCTATCTCCCCATTCCACCCCTCTAGGTGGATACAGAGTTCCTGTTTGAGTTTCCTGAGCCATACAGTAAATTCCTGTCGGCTATCTATTTTACATACGATAATGTAAGTTTCCATGTTACTCTTTCCATACATCTCACCCTCTCCTCCCCTCTCCCCATGTCTACAAGTCTGTTCTCCCTGTTTCTCCATTGCTGCCCTGTAAATAAAATCTTCAGAGCCATTTTTCTAGATTCCATATATGTGCATTAGAATATATTTATCTTTCTTTTTCTGACTCGCTTCACTCTTTATAATAGGTTCTAGGTTCATCTACCTCATCAGAACTGATTCAAATGTGTTCCTTTTTATGGCTGAGTAATATTCCATTGTGTATATGTACCACAACTTCTTTATCCATTCATCTGTCGATGGACATCTAGGTAGCTTCCATGTTCTAGCTATTGCAAATAGTGCTGCAATGAACAATGGGATACTTGTGTCTTTTTTAACCCTGGTTTCCTCAGGAGTGGGGAATCCCTAGCAGTGGGATTGCTGGGTCATGTGGTGGTTTTATTCCTAGTTTTTTTTTTTTTTTAAGGAATCTCTCTACAGTCTTCTCTAATGGCTGTATTAATTTACATTCCCACCAACAGTGCAAGAGCATTACTTTTTCTCTACACCCTCTCCAGCATTTATTGTTTGTAGACTTTTTGATGATGGCCATTCTGACTGGTATGAGGTGATATCTCATTGTGGTTTTGATTTGCATTTCTCTAATAAGCGATGTTGGGCATCTTTTCATGTGTTTGTTAGCCATCTGTGTGTCTTCTTTGGCAAAATGTCTGTTTAGGTCTTTTTCCCACTTTTTGATTGGGTTGTTTGTTTTCCTGGTATTGAATTGTATGAGCTGCTTGTATATTTTGGAAATTAATCCTTTGCCAGTTGTTTCATTTGCTATTATTTTCTCCCATTCTGAGGGTTGTCTTTTCATCTTGCTTATAGTTTTCCTTTGCTGTGCAAAAGCTTTTAAGTTTAATCAGGTCCCACTTGTTTACTTTTGTTTTTATTTCCATTACTCTAGGAGGTGGGTTATAGAGGATCTTGCTTTGATTTATGTCATCGAGTGTTCTGTCTATGTTTTCCTCTAAGAGTTTTATAGTTTCTGTCTTGCATTTAGGTCTTTAATCCATTTTGAGTTTATCTTTGTGTATGGTGTTAGGAAGTGTTCTAATTTCTTTCTTTCACATGTAGCTGTCCAGTTTTCCCAGCACCGTTTATTGAAGAGGCTGTTTTTGCCCCATTGTATATTCTTGCCTCCTTTGTCAAAAATAACATACCCATAGGTGCATGGATTTATTTCTGGGCTTTCTGTCTGTTCCATTGGTCTATATTTCTGTTTTTGTGCCAGCACCCTACTGTCTTGATGACTGTAGCTTTGTAGTGTAATCTGAAGTCAGGAAGGCTGACTCCTCCAGCTCCATTCTTCTTTCTCAAGACTACTTTGGCTATTTGGGGTCTTTTGTTTCCATGTGAACTGTGAAAGTTTTTGCTCTAGTTCTGTGAAAAATGTTATTGGTAATTTGATAGGGATCACATTGAATCTGTAGATTACATTTGGTAGTATAGTCATTTTCACAATATTGATTCTTCCTACCCAGGAACATGGAATATCTCCCCATCTGTTTGTTATCTTTGATTTCTTTCATTAGTGTCTTATAATTTTCTGTGTACAATTCTTTTGCCTCCTTAGGTAAGTTTATTCCTAGATATTTAATTCTTTTTGTTACAATAGTGAATGGGATTGATTCCTTAATTTCTCTTTCTGATTTTTCATTGTTAGTATATAGAAATGCAAGTGATTTCTGTGTATTGATTTTGTTTCCTGCAACTTTACTAAATTCACTGATTAGCTCTAGTAATTTTCTGATACTATCTTTAGGGTTTTCTATGTACAGTATCATATCATCTGCAAACAGTGAGAGCTTTACTTCTTTTCCAATCTGGATTCCTTTTATTTCTTTTTCTTCTCCGATTGCTAAAGCCAGGACTTCCAGAACTATGTTGAATAATAGTGGGGAAAGTGGGCACCCTTGTCTTGATCCTGATCTTAGGGGGAATATTTTCAGTTTTTCACCAGTGAGAATAATGTTTGCTGTAGGCTTATTGTATACGGCTTTTACTATGTTGAGGTCGGATCCTTCTATACCCATTTTTTGAAGAGTTTTAATCATAAATGGGTGCTGAATTTTGTCAAAGGCTTTTTCTGCATCTATTGAGATTATCATGTGGTTTTTCTTTTTCAATTTGTTAATATGGTATGTCATATTGATTGATTTGGGTATATTGAAGAATCCTTGCATTCCTGGAATAAACCCAATTTGATCATGGGTGTATGAGTTTTTTGATGTGTTGCTGAACTCTGTTTGCTAAAATTTTATTGAGGAGTTTTGCACTGATGCTCATCAGTGATATTGGTCTGTAGTTTCCTTTTTTTGTGTTGTCCCTATCTGGTTTTGGTATCAAGGTGATGGAGGCCTTGTAGAATGACTTTTGAAGTGTTCCTTCCTCTGTAATTTTTTGAAAGAGTTTTGGAAGGATAGGCATTAACTCTTCTCTAAATGTTTGATAGAATTATCTTGTGCAGCCATCTGGTCCTGGACTTTTGTTTTTTGGGAGATTTTTTTTTTATCACAGCTTCAATTTCAGTGCTTGTAATTGGGTTGTTCATAATTTCTATTTCTTCCTGGTCCAGTCTTGGATGATTGAACTTTTCTAAGAATCTGTCAATTTCTTCCAGATTATCCGTTTTATTGCCATAGAGTTGTTCATAATAGTCTCTTATAATCTTTTGTATTTCTGCATTGTCTGTTATGACCTCTCCTTTCTGATTTCTAATTTTGTTGATTTGATTCTTCTCTGTTTTTTCTTGATGAGTCTAACCAAAGGCTTGTCAATTTTGTTTCTCTTCTCAAAGAACCAGCTTTTAGTTTTATTAATTTTACTATTGTTTCTTTAATTTCTTTTTCATTTATTTCTGCTCTGATCTTTAAGATTTCTTTTCTTCTACTAATTTTGGGGGTTTTTTGTTCTTCTTTTTCCAGTTGTTTTAGGTGTAAAGTTAGGTTGTCTATTCAATGTTTTTCTTATTTTTTGAGGTAAGATTGTATTGCTATAAGCTTCCCTCTTAGAACTGTTTCTGCTGCATCCCATAGGTTTTGAGTTGTCGTGTTTTCATCGTCATTTGTTTCTAGAATTTTTTTTATTTCCCTTTTGATTTCTTCAGTAACCTGTTGGTTATTTAGAAACGTATTGTTTAATCTCCATGTTTTTGTGTTTCTTACAGTTTTTTTCTTGTAATTGATATCTAGTCTCATAGCGTTGTGGTTGGAGAAGATGCTTGATATGATTTCAACTTTCTTAAATTTATTGAGATTTGATTTGTGACCCAAGATGTGGTCTATCCTGGAGAATGTTCCATGTGCACTTGAGAAGAAAGTGTATTCATCTACTTTTGGATGGAATGTCCTGAAGATAGCAATGAAATCCATCTCATCTACTGTATCATTTAAGATTTGTGTTTCCTTATTAATTTTCTGTTTTGATGATCTGTCCATTGGTGTGAGTGGGGTGTTAAGTCTCCTACTATTATTGTGTTACTGTCAATTTCTCCTTTTATGTCTGTTAGTGTTTGTCTTATGTATTGAGGTGCTCCTATGTTGGTTGCACAGATATTTACAATTACTATGTCTTTCTCTTGGATTGATACCTTTATCATTATCTAGTGTCCTTCCTTATCTCTTGTAATCTTCTTTATTTTAAGGTCTATTTTGTCTGATATGAGGATTCCTACTCAAGCTTTCTTTTGCTTCCCATTTGCATGGAATATATTTTTCCATCATCTCACTTTCAGTCTATGTGTGTCTTTGGGTCTGAAGTGGGTTTCTTGTAGACAGCATATATATAGGTCTTGTTTTTGTGTCCATTCAGCCAGTTTGTGTCTTTTGGTTGGAGCATATAATCCATTTACATTTAAACTAATTATTAATACATATGTTCCTATTGCCATTTTCTTAATTGTTTGGGGTTGAGTTTGTAGATCTTTCTCCTTCTCTTGTATTTCTTGACTATATAAGTCCCTTTAATATCCGTTGTTAAGCTGGTGTGGTGGTACTGAGTTCTCCTAATGTTTGCTTCTCAGAAAAGTTTTTTATTTCTCCATCAATTTTGAATGAGATCCTTGTCTGGTACAGTAATCTTGGTTGTAGATGTTTCCCTTTCAGTACTTTAAATATATCTTGTCATTCCCTTCTGGCCTGCAGAGTTTCTGCTGAAAGATCAGCCGTTAAATGTATGGGGTTTCCCTTGTATGTGACTTATTGCTTCTCCCTTGCTGCTTTTAATATTCTTTCTTTGTGTTTAATCTTTGTTAGTTTGATTAGTATGTGTCTTGGCATGTTTCTCCTTAGGTTTATCCTGTATGGGACTCTGCACCTCTTGGACTGGTTTGACTATTTTCTTTTCCATGTTGGGGAAATTTTCAACTGTAATCTCTTCAAAAATTTTCTGATACTCTTTCTTTCTCTCTTCTTCTGGGACCCCTATAATTCGAATGTTGGTGCATTTGATATTGTCCCAGAGGTCTCTGAGACTATCCTCAGTTCTTTTCATGCTTTTTACTTTATTCTGCTCTTCAGAAGTTATTTCCCCCACTTTATCTTCCAGGTCACTGATTCATTCTTCTGCTTCAGATATCTGCTATTGATTCCTCCAGAGTATTTTTAATTTCAGTAATTGTGCTGTTTGTCTCTATATGTTTATTCTTTAATTTTTCCAAGTCTTTGTTAATTGATTCTTGCATTTTCTCCATTTTGTTTTCAAGGTTTTTGATCATCTTTACTATCATTATTCTGAATTCTTTTTCAGGTCATTGTCTACTTCCTCTTCATTTATTTGAACTTCTGTGTTTCTAATTTGTTCCTTCATTTGTGTAGTATTTCTCTGCCTTTTCATTATTTAACTTACTGTGTTTGAGATCTCCTTTTCCCAGGCTTCATGGCTGTATTCTTTCCTCCTTTTGGTTTCTTCCCTCCTAAGGTTGGTTCAGTGGTTTGAGTAAGCTTCGTATAGGGTGAGATTTGTGCTGGGTTTTTGTTTGCTTGCTTGCTTGTTTGTTTTTCCTCTGATGTGCAAGGCTGAGTGAGGTGGTAATCCTGTCTGCTAATGATTTGGTTTGTATTTTTGTTTTATTTGTTGTTTAGATGAGGCCTCCTGCACAGGGTGCTACTGGTGGTTGTGTGATGCCAGGTCTTGTATTCAAGAGGTTTTCTTAGTGTGACTTCTCACTATTTGATTCTCCCTAGGGTTAGTTCGGAGAAGGCAATGGCAACCCACTCCAGTACACTTGCCTGGAGAATCCCATGGACGAAGGAGCCTGGTAGGCTGCAGTCCATGGGGCCACGAAGAGTCAGATTTGACTGAACGACTTCACTTTCACTTTTCACTTTCATGCATTGGAGATGGAAATGGCAACCCACTCCAGTGTTCTTGCCTGGGGAATCCCAGGGACGGCGGAGCCGGGTGGGCTGCCGTCTATGGGGTCGCACAGAGTCGGACACGACTGACATGACTTAGCAGCCGCAGCAGCAGGGTTAGTTCTCTGGTAGTCTAGGGTCTTGGAGTCTGTGCTCCCACTCCAAAGGCTCAGTGCTTGATCTAGTTGCATTCTTCTTTCTACATAGTGAGCTCCACATCCCCTCAGCACCTAGAGAATGTGAGGATTCTGCCGCCACAAATCCCCCTCCAGGGACCTTCCAGCCAGGCAGGAGAGACCACTCGCACCAGCACCTTTTTTTTTTTCTCTTTTCCTTTGTGCTTAGTTGCTAAGGTGGCACATGCAGAGGCTGCATATCTGGCACTTCAGACCCGAGTTCCTGGTATGAACCAGCTTGGCCGCACGTCACCTCAGGACGTGTGCAGAAGCGCCTAAAACACAATTCGTATTTTTTAAAGACTAAGCAAAATCCTGAATTCCCATCACTCTGATTAAGAACTAGGACAGACCGATATCTTCTAGAAAACATCTGAATGAGACTCCTCACTTCATTCCCCTCCCTGTTCCAAGAGGTAGCCCCTGTCCTGACTTTTATGATAGTTACCCCTTTGCTTTCTTTATGGCTTCACCACCCATGTATACATCAGGAAAAATAGAGTTTAGTTTGGTCTGTCTTTGATCTCTTCCTAACAGTTCTCCCGGATCTGCTTCCTTCACTCCGTGTTGTATTTGGGAGATTTATTCCCGTCAGTGGAGTTCATTTGTTTTCAGTGCTGCATGCTTTTCTTCCTATGATTGTATCATGATCCATGTTCTGTCCCAGGACTGGGGGACATGGAGATGGTTCCAGATTGGGTGTTAACAAACAGTGCTACTATGAACCTTTTCCTTCATTTCCTTGGCATGCTTGCAAAGGAGTTTCTCTGGCTGCACAAGAGACAGGTGCTGGGTTTGTGATTCTTGCATGTTCCACCTGGTGAGGTGCAGTTCAGTGCTTGTACCTGTTTTCCCCTAGCAGCTCACACGTGGTTTCATTCAAATATTTTTCTGACTGGATGTTGTGATTTTTAAGAGTTGGAAAGCATGTGCCTGAAGACTCCCAAGGTCAGGGGCGGGGAAAGGAGACATTGGGACGAATTGAGAGAGTAGCCTTGACATATACACACTACAGTGTGTGAAATAGCTAGTAGGAAGCTGCCGTATAGCACAGGGAGCTCAACTCAATGCTCTGTGATGCCTAGAGGGGTGGGGTGGGAGGCGGGAGGGAGGGAGGCACGAGAGAGGGGGTTTATGTATCCTTCTATCTGATCCACATTGTTGTCCAGCAGAACTAACACAACTTTGTAAAGCAGTTATACTCCAACTAAAAAGTAAATTAAAAAAATGAAGACCCCTAAGGTAATAATTAAAAAAAAAATAAAACTCAGGATTTTCCCATTGCCTGGTGGTGGTGTTGTGCTGTGTGTGTGTAGATGGGCTCGGAGGAAATTGGAGCCGCAGAAGGGATGCTTACCTTGATTGAGTGCTTGTATTCTGCCATGCGTGGAACTCAATGCTTTTCCGCTCTCCAAGTATCATCTCCTAGATTTTCACATCAGCCTTAGGAGATGTGATTGATCCCACTCCATAGGAGAACTGAGGTTCAGAGGAAATGGAGGACGTGCCCAAGGTCACGTGGGGAAATGCTGGAGCTGGAACTTGAACCCGAACCTGTCTGTCTCCAACGGTCCTCTTCCTAGTGCTTCAGGCTCTGCCCCTCTGCCTCACTGGCGTGTGACCTTGACCCACAGCTGTATAATTCACTCCAGTGAATTCCTCCCAATATGAGGGTGACCCAGAACACAGCCCCTAGGGATAAGTAGCATGAACAAGAGAGAAACTTGTTTTTAGCTGCTGAGTTGGGCAGCTGTTTTACTGCAGTAAACCTGGCCAGCCCTCGTGGATAAAAATATACAAGCACGTTCACAGGGTCTCCATTTTTGAGTGCCTGTTTGAATGCCTAGCACAGATGGAGGCTTTTCCCTTGCTGTGAGTCACTCTCCTGACTACCCAGGGGTGAATCATGGAAGGGAGACGTTTCATTATCAAGGTATTCTTAGAATGTTCTTAGGGTGTTCTCAAAGCTCTTAATAGTTCATGCAGTAATTAATATATTCTGACGGATTAGTAACTTACCAGCAAAATCCTCAATTTCTATAGCACCACTGTAGGCAGAAAACTCACAGTGTATAATTGACTTAATTAGTAGCTCAGAGTCACAACTAAGATCATTTATAAGGAAAATGGATAAGATGAGGCAACAAGAAGGACCAATCACTAAAGACTGAGAAAATATGTTATTTGTGGCAATGAAATGAAAGGGTTTCCACTTCACTGAGTGGGGCTCACATTCAAAGGGCCCTACAGGATAAGGACATTTATTCAGCGAGATACTCAGGAGAACCGCCATTGCCCTCACCTCTTCAATCCTACTTCATGCCAGGAGTGTGCCCAGAGGCCTCAGCTGCCAGAAAATATGACCTGAGGAGTCCTGATGGAGAAGCTAGAAGGCAGGCATGCATGGCCCTGACCCTTTATACCACATATGATGTATGTGTCCTATTCTAGATCATATCTTCTAAAGCTAAAGTATAGCTGATTTACAGTATTGTGTTAGTATCAGGTATAAGCAGAGAGATTCAGTTACGCATACATGTAGAGATTCTTTTTCGTATTCTTTTACATTGTAGGTTATTATAAGATATTGAATATGATTCCCTGTTTAATACAGTAGGACCTTGTTTATCTATTTTATATACAGTAACTTATATCTGCTAATCCCAAACTCCTAATTTATCCCTCTCCACCTTTCCCCTTTGGTAACCATAAATTTGTTTTCTATGTCTGAGTCTGCTTCTGTTTTGTAAATAAGTCCATTTGTATCATATTTTAGATTCCACATACAAGTGATAGCATATATTTATCTTTCTCTGATTTACTTCATTTATTTTTTTTTTAACTTCATTTAAAATGATTTCTAGGTTCATCTACATTGCTGCAAATGGCATTATTTCATTTTTTTATGACTGAGTAACATTCCATTGTGAATGTACGCATATGTACATATATATCATGTCTTCTTTATCCATTCTATATCATGAATTATATACTACATATATATGTTATGTATAGAGGTTTGATATAAGGAATTGGTTTACATGACTGGCAAGTCCAAAACCCAAAGGGCAGGACAGAGGCTGGGACCTGAGGCAGGATTTCTATGTTACAGTCTGGAGGCAAAATTTCTACTTCTCCAGGAAACCTAGGTCTTTGCTCTTAAGGCCTTCAACTCATTGAATGAGACCATCTTGGGCTGAATTATGTCCTCCCAGAATGTGTATGTGAAAATCTTAACCTCCAATGTGATATTTGGAGATAGGGTCCGTATGTGTGCATGTGTGTGTGTGCACGCTTATTCAATCATGAAATGAGGTCATAGAGTGGGGTCCTAAACCCCATGACTGGTCCTTATAAGGAGAGGAAGTGACACCAGGGAGGAGCACACAGAGGAAAAACCCAGGTGAGGACACAGAGAGAAGGTCTCCAGGTCAAGGAGAGAGGCCTCAGGAAAAAACCAGACCTAATAGCACCTTGGTCTTGGACTTGCAGCCCCCAGAACTGTGAGAAGTCACTGTCTGTTGTTTAAGCTATCCTCTCCCCCAGTCTATGATGCAATATTTTCTTATGGCAGCATAAGCAAATACAGGGGCCCACCTACATCTGGGAGTAATCTTTTATTTAAAAGCAGTCAATCCTAAAGGAAATTGACCCTGAATATTCTTTGGAAAAACTGGTGCTGAGGCTCCAATACTTTGGCCACTTGATGCAAAGAGCCGACTCATTGGAAAAGACCCTGATGCTGGGAAAGATTGAGGGCAGGTGGAGAAGGGGGCAACAGAGAGTGAGATGTTTGGATGGCATCATTGATTTCAATGGACATGAGTTTGAGCAAAGTCCAGGAGATACTGAAGGACAAGGAAGCCTGGGGTGCTGCAGTTCATGGGGTTGCAAGGAGTCAGACACGACTGATCAACTAGACAACAACAGCAATGAGGCTTCCCTGGCGGCTCAGTGGTGAAGAATTCGTCTGCCACTGCAGGAGATGTGGATTCAGTCCCTGGTCCAGGAAGATCCTACATGAGGCGGAAGTCTATTCATTTTGTTGCAAATGGCGTTATCTCATTCTTTTCAATGATTGAGTATTATTCCATTGTATATATGTATCACATCTTTATCCATTCGTCTGTTGATGGACATGCTTCCACATCTTGGCTATTGTAAATAGTACGACAATGAACACTGAGGTGCATGTATCATTTGGGGCCATGTTTTTCTCCACATTTTTGTCCAGGAGTGGAATTGCAGGATCATATGGTAGCTCTATTGTTAATTTTTTAAGGAAACTCCATACTCTCCTCCCCAGTGGCTATACCAAAGTTCATTCCCACCCTTTCTGGGGCCATTGAGCAGCCTCACACCTCTTTTAGCCCCCTTTGCTCCCAGAACAGCAGAAGCCATGCCCTGATGGCAGAGACCTGTCCCTGGGCCTCACATCAGAGCTTCCCGGGAAGTTTTTCTTCTTTTCAACTCCATGGTTGACATGCTTTTTTTTTTTTTTTTTCTGGTGATTGAGCTGGAAATGAAATTCCACAGGCTTGAAAAACTGTCAAGCAGAGTCTCATTGAAATTGCTTTTTTTTTTTTTTCATTTTTAATTTGAAGAAAACAAAAGCCCAAAACCCTGCAGTGGAAGAGTCATTAAATAATTGACTGCATATGCCATTCTAAGAGGTAATTCAATACACCCCATCAAGCCACCTTTACAACGGAACTTTTGGGAGGCCCTCACTAGAGCCCACCCAACAGGGGAAAAGCAGCTTTCTTGGGAGGAGGCGCTGTGTTCCCTGGACTGGGAGCCTGGGGAGCAGAAGCAGGCAGACACCCTCAAAGGGACTGCAGCCCTGACAGAAACCAACTACATCACAGACAAGGTTGTTTAAAACTTGGCAATTTCAGATCAATTTCCCTTCCGGGTAGAACATGAAAATACTTAGGAAAGCAAATGTGTTTAAAGGCAGCCTAAAGACTTACCAGGGTTGTGTGTGCCTCAGATCCTCATTCAAGGGGATCTGAAAGGTGGTTTGGAATCTTTGGGATTTAACAATTCTTCATTAGCTCATTGGCACTTCAAAATTTACAGCGCTTTTTTTCTCTTTGCTGAGTTCAGCTTAATTAAGGATGCCTTGGTTGTTATTAACAAATAAATCCCAGATGGACTTCTTTCTTAGTTTAATGCATTAATTGCATTTTTTTTTTCCAATCTGGAATAAAATCCTCAGGAAATCACTAGTGATGCTTTTTTTAAAAAAGCTGTAATAAAATACACATAACATGAAATTGATCATTGTGGCTGTTTTTTGTGTCTAATTTAGTGGCATTAAGTACATTCATGGTGTGCTTCTGGAGTCACTTTTGCACTTTTTCCTACCTTCATCCCCAGCAGTCTGGACTCACTAGAAGTGGCAGAGCAAGATTTTGATGATTAATTGCTATTTCTGCTAGTCCCATTGCAACTCTCTTGGAATATTGTGCCTTTATCCTGTGAGGGTCTCGCCTCCATTTGAACAGTTTTTGTTTAGTTGCTAAGTCATGTCTGACCCCATGGACTGCAGCCTGCCAGGCTCTAACTACTTTCAATCAAATGCTTTCACCTTAGCCAAACACCCACAGAATTGAGGAATGGCATCTCCCTCTGATTCTAATTCGTGGTCACACTTCTTCACACAAAGGCTACAAAGAAAAGGAAAAGTTACAAGTGGAAGGAACCAATGTTTTTTGGGTAGCTCTGTGCTGCTTGTGCTAAGCCAGGTCCAGATGTCACCCCATTCGCTGTTTACAAGCATCCTCCACCCTACTAGTTTCATTTAACAGATGAAGACGCTGTGGCTCAGAGAGGTGAAGGAACAAGGTCACACAGCTGGGATTGAACTCCATGTTCAAATGAATCACAAATCCAATATGGTCTGTGGTATAAGAGAAATGGAACCCAGAAAGGCAGGAAGATTCTAGGAGGGTGATGGGGAAGGTGAATAAATGAGCAGGAGAGTAACAGGAGAACACGCCTATCACCCTTTCCAGGAGGAGTCAACACCATTGACCTCTGCTCTCAACAGCACTCACAGGGTCCCTGGCTAGCTGGGCCTCATATGGAGAGACCTCCCAGTAAGGGCTTCCGGGCCATGCTCATCCCAGCTGGGAGTCTGATTACAGACATTTCAGAGTATTTTGATCACTTGCATTCTCCTGCACATAGGGTCACTCAGAGCTGCAGGCAGAATTTCTGACTCTGCCTTCAAATTAAAACGCCAACTATTTGTCAAGATGGATTTTCTTAACCAACTGTCTCTGGTGTTGGAATGTCTCTGGTTGAAAATGCCCCTGGAGAGTTACCATGGCAACACCTGTCTGCAGAATGGCGGGAAGGAATCCTTAAAAGAGATTCCAAATTGCTGTGGCCACTTCCAGCCACAGACACGCACTGGGTTTTGCTCTGGGGGTATCTATCTGATGACTCTGGCCCGGGGATGAAAGACCAAGAGGAAAACTCCAAGGTCCCAAAGATGTGTATGAAGCATCTCCCCAGCCTCAGGAGCAGGCTCACAGCGTCTTTATCAGGCTGTGCTGATTTTCTTCCGTCCTCCCTCCGTCTTCAGGGCTCAAGGTCAAACAGTTAAAAGCAGATTTATTTCGAACAGGAAAGGACTGAATGCAAGTTAAGGAAAGGACAGCTGGCTCAATAAAGGTGGATAAAAGAAGATAGAAACAGTTGAAGATTTGAAAACTGGAATTGGGTTTTGATAAAGGATTAAGATAATTTCCAAAACAGGTCAGTGATTTTTTTTTTCTTTCTTTTCCTTTCTTTCTCTCTTTCTTTCTTCCTCCTTCCCTGCCTCCCTCACTCTCTCCCTCCCCCCTTTCCTTCCCTCCCTTCCTTCTTTCATTCTTTCCTTGGAAATGGAATAGAAATGTAAACAATCCAGAGATTTGAACTGTAGAGTCTGACATAAGCAAGTTTTACAGTTATATGAACTCCCTTGCTAATATTTAATTAGTGCTAGGATCTTCCTAAAGATGGCAAACAGCATACTTCAGTATTTAAAAGCTATACAAACTCAGTTGCATATGAGTATAGGGTTTTGTGGGTGTGTGTAGAAAAGATCTATAAATGTTATAGAGAGTGAAAGCCACTCAGTCGTGTCCAACTCTTTGCGACCCCATATAGTCCATGGAATTCTCCAGGCCAGAATACTGGAGTGGGCAGCCTTTCCCTTCTCCAGGGGATCTTCCCAACCCAGGGATCAAACCCAGGTCTCCCACATTGCAGAACGATTCTTTACCAGCTGAGCCACCAGGGAAGGCCAAGAATACTGGAGTGGGTAGCCTATCACTTCTCCAGCAGATCTTCCTGACCCAGGAATTGAACTGCGGTCTCCTGCATTGCAGGAGGATTCTTTACCCACTGAGCTATCAGGGAACCCTAATGTTATAGAAGCATCAGCCATTTCTAAGCCCTCTTGTTTGTTAAATCTGGTCACAATATTATTTTCATTGGCTAGACCACCCAGGAGGACTCCAGAAGAGTCCAGCTGACTCCTTCTCCCATCCTTTTTTCCTGATCCCACCCACCATCACAGTCTGACCCCAGAGTAGGGACCATGTGGACACCCTACAAGAAGGGTCTCAAAAGCACATGACCAAAAACCCCCAGACACTTGGAAAACTCAAAAGAATGCTTCATTCACTTTTGTCCTAGGTTGTATTGTTCGTTTCCATACCAAGGGACCACAAACCAGGTGGCATAAAAAGGAACAGGAGTTCGAGGACTTACCTGGTGGTCCAGTGGCTAAGACTCCACACTCCCGATGCAGGGGACCTGGGTTTGATCCCTGGTCAGGGATCTAGATCTCACATGCGGCAACAATGATTGAAGAGCCCATGTGCTGCAACTAAGACCCAGCACAGTCAAATAAGTAAATATTTTTTTAAAAAGAAAATGAAATAAAGGAACAGGTATTTATTCACTCACAGTTCTTGGAGCCAGAAGTCCAAAATCCAGGTGTCAGTAGGACTGATTCCTTCTGGAGTTCATGAGAGAGAATCCTTTTCATGCCCCTCCCCTGGCTTCTGGTGGTTGCCCAAGTTCCCTGGTGTCCCTTTGCTTATAGACGCATTTCTCCAATCCCTGACCCCACCTTCACGTGGCCTTCTCCCTGTGTGTGTTGATGACTCTTGTTTTCTTATAGGGACTCCAGTCATGATGGATTAGGGCGGCTCTAATCCAGATGGCCTCCCCCTAATTTGATTTCATTTACAGAGATCCTACTTCCAAATAGGTCATGTGCACAGGTGGGAGGCTTCCCAGATGGCGTTAGTAGTAAAGAACTCGCCTGCCAATGCTGGAGACGTAAGAGGCACAGGTTTGAACCCCGCATCCGGAAGATCCTCTGGAGGAAGGCATGGCAACCCTCTCTAGTGTTATTGCTTGGAGAATCCCATGGGCAGAGAAGCCTGGTGGGCTACAGTGTGTGGGGTCACAAAGAGTTGAACACAAGTGAACTGACTCAGCACACACACACAGGTGGGGGAAAGTGAAACAAAAGCTGCTCAGTCGTGTCTGACTCTGCGACCCCGTGGTCTCTACAGTCCAAAATTCTCCAGGCCAGAATACTGGAGTGGGTAGCCTTTCCCTTCTCCAGGGGATCTTCCCAACACAGGGATCAAACCCAGGTCTCCTGCATTGTAGGTGGATTCTTTACCAGCTGAGCTTTCAGGGAAGCCCCACATGTGGGAGAGGGAAGGTTACAGCTTCTGCCTGTCTTTTGGGGAGGCACAGTTCAACCTGCAACAGCTGGGTTCCTCCTGAAACAGACCCCGGGACAAAGTAGTGAATGCAAATATTTAGTTTCTTTGGGAGATGATCTCAGGAAGTGCTGAAGCAGGTGGAGAAGTGAGGAAGGGAAGGGAGGCAGACAGGACATGAATGAGCAGGACGCTCTTGGGGGCAGATGGGGCCTAATCCTGGTGGGGGCCCCAGCGGACCATGCAGACTGTCCTGCTGGAGGAGGTTTGGGTGTGTACGCTGTAACCTCCTCTGTAGGGCCTCGGGCTGCTGGGGCAGCGCCTCCCAGCATGTCCATTTCCTGGGAAAGCCCTCAGGCAGACCCGTGGCCATGGCAGGGGGAGGTGGCTGCCTGCAGGAACCCCAAGGCCTGGAGACAGTGCCAGCAGCTTCTGCTCTGACCTCACGTAGTGGGTCTTCCTCTCACATTGAGAATAAGGGATTTCTATTGTCAATCACTGCCGTTCCTTTTTGAACATTGGCAGGTAACCACTATCTGACAGATTATGAGTGAAAAGGATATTTTACTCCAAAATCACTTCCTTTAGCTATTGTCCAATGACAAATCATTCTAAAGATTTTCAAATTGATAACTGCATTATCTTAGCTTGAAAAAACCTTTTCCTTGGGATATATTTTTTCATCTTCCTAAAAGTTTGATTTGCAGGCCTGTGCCTTCCCTGCCCCAGTCTGTGCCCATCTGGTAAATTCCTGTGGGCATGCTAAGTCACTTCAGGTGTGCCTAATTCTCTGTGACTCTATGGACCATAGTCCGCCAGGCTCCTCTGTCCATGGGATTCTCCCGCAAGAATACTGGAGTGGGTTGCCATACCCTCCGCCAGGGGATCTTCCCAACTCAGGGATTGAACCCGCATCTCCTGCATTGCAGGCAGATTCTTTACCGCTGAGCCACAGGGGAAGCCTAGTAAATCCCTCTCCAACCTTTAAGACTGAATCACATCTCTCCATCGACGATGAGCTCCTGCCAGTTATCCTGTGGTGCTGAGCACAGTGCCCTATAGGAGGACATTATGCCATAAATGTTTGCTGAATGGGTGAATTATGAATGAGTGAATGAAAGAATGTATGAATGAATGAATGTGGGATCATTGGTTATTTCAAGCTCTCCCTACCACACAATTGGGAAGTGGCACCCTAACAGCAAAACTGTAAATTCATTATTCTTCCCAGTGTGCTGTAACCCAGGACACTTTATATTCACACAAACACCTTGAAAATAGCTACTGACAGTCTGTTCAGATGTCACTGACAAGGCCCACATGTGACCGGTTTTTCTTCCTCAATTAGATTGCTCTTTGATGTGCAGCCACGTGACTCTTCTCCCGGGGCTGGCTGTATCCTCTTCACAGCCTTTCCTCTTGGGCTTACGGTCAGCCTGCTGTCCTCCCTCCAAGGAGCCAGCTCCAGTCCACCATCCCACAGCAGGCCTGTCCCTTTGTCACTCTGGTGTCCCGGTATGTCACTGTTCCACTCTTGAGACAGGGCTACCGCTGCTCCTTGGTGCAGACATGGACCAATGCAAAGTTTTTATCTAACCTCAGAACTTTTGATTTCTTTCTCTGGATTTCTGTAGGAGCTGAGGAACACCTGAAACACTGGCCAATTGTCCTTCAATCAGTTACTCACTTTGCCGTCATGAATTCATCGACGATTCCATGAAACCCAGAGCTGCTACCAGGACAGTTCTAGGACAGCCGTCATCCTCAGCTTCCTCTTCACTGTTACTGCCCATCTTGTCATCACTGTCAGCATCCATCTGTCAAGCACTGAACAGTGTGAGCTGAAGATTTCCTTGAAGCTGGAGGTGAGGTAACAGAACCCTTAAAGCTTCTATCTTAAGTGCTATTACATTGGCATATTTTTTTTTTCACAACCATGTTTGAACATCCATCCAACTATTTAATAAATACTTATGGCAGGGCCATTACACTGAGAATACAATGGTTTAAAAGACCCACTTCCCCACAAATATTCATAGCTGTGTTAGTCGTCATAGCTGAAACAATTAAACAGACGAAACACTGAAAGAATCTTTACTTGAAACATTGAGAATAATGTTTGAAACAACTAAAATATCTTCAACAAATGAATGGATAAACAAAATGTGGTATATATAATAGAATATTTCTCAGCTATAAAAAGAAATAAAGCGCTGATACCTGCTACAACATGGATGAACCTTGAAACCTTATGCTAAATGAAAGAAGCCAGACACAAAAGGCCACCTGTTATATGACTGCATTTAAAGGAAATATCCAGAATAGGTAGACCTACTATAGCGATGGAATGCAGATTGGTTGTTGCTGGGGGCTGGGGGAGGGGGTACAGAGTGTGACTGCTTGATGAGTTCAGGATTTCCTTTCAGAATATGAAAATATTTTAAAACTAGATACAGGAGGTGGTTGCACACAGATGTGAAAGTATTTATTGCCACTGAATTGTATGCTTTAAGTGGCTAATTTTATGTTATGTGCATTTTGTCTCAATTTAAAAAAATGTTTTTTAAAGACCTGGCTCCTATTCCTCACAGTCCATGAGTTCCAGTTTCATGTATAGGCCCCAGAGAATCTGTGAAGGGGGAGAGACCACAGTCTGGTGTGGAGGCAATCATTGCCATCACTGAGACCTTTAAAGGAGAAAAGGACTTGGAAGCCATCAGAGGACAAAGGCTAGGATGGGATTAGCAGGGAAGCTAGGCCCTGTGGCTCTGTGGTGTTCTTGGTTTGGTCCTTAATTAACAGAGTAGCCTTGTTTTCTTTCGTTTTGTTTTAGCACTATTTGGCAGCCACTGGGCAAGTTGGTGGAGGAAGAGGCGATATAAGGATGAAGGAGATGAAGACTCAGCCCACTGTCCAACCTATCCACTAGCTTGCATCCTAACAGGGGAAGAGACCTGCCCACAGATAGTGAGAAATGGGGTAGGATAAATAATAAATGCTGTGGGAGGGTCACATGGACCTCTCTGGTATAAGCCCCGGAGGAGGAGGGAGATAGACTTTACCCAAGAGAAGGAGTTGCTTTCTACCCCATGGGGCTGAGGGCAAGTGCCGAGGGCTTAAGAGAACTCCATGCTCCAGGCTCTGCCCTGCAAGTTTATGTTCCCATCAGTAAAGGAGGCCAATTGGGTGAGTGGCAGATTGTTTCCCAGTTAGATCAGCAACGCAAGGGAATTAAGGAAGTTTCCCCAGTGCTGGCTGGTTCTGATTCTCTCCTCAAGAGATGCTCACTTGACTTTCCATTTCCCCTGGGTTCTCCACTGGCAGCAGGAGGCATTAAGGGGCAGGGGACCTCCTCTCTGGGATTTTGCTCTGCTAGAGAGAGTGCTCTGGGCTTGGCCTGTAGTATCTTTCACAGTCATCCTTTGAAACAGGGATTATGAACACTTCTTTATGTATTTATTTTTTAAATGCTTATTTATATTTATCTGGCTGCACCAGGTCTTAGTTAGGCTTCCCAGGTAGTGTTAGTGGTAAAGAACCTGCCTGCCAATGCAGGAGACATAAGAGAAGCAGGTTCGACTCCTGGGTCAGGAAGATCCCCTGGAGGAGGACATGGCAACCCACTCTAGTATTCTTGCCTGGAGAATCCCATGGACAGAGGATCCTGGCAGGCTGTAGTCCATAGGATCGCAAAGAGTCAGACACGACTGAAGTGACTTAGCAGGCATGCGTTGGGTCTTAGTTGCAGTACGCAGACTCCTTAGTTGCGGCATGTGGGACCAAGTTCCCTGACCAGGGATGGAACCCAGGCCGCCCGCATTGGGAGTGTGGACTCTCAGCCACTGGACCACTGGGGAGGCCCTAAATGTTCCTTTTTTGCAGATGAGGTTCAGAAAGATGAAATGATTTGCCAAAATCAGACAGCCAATAAATGATGGGATCAGGATGTGAGCTGGTGTGATGTCACAGGCTCTGTTCTGTGTACCCCCAGTCCTTTTTGGCTAACAGTCTGTGCCATAGGGCATCAACCTTCATTAAGACAAGTTCTCCAACTGGAAACATTAAAGGAAAAAGTAACTCAAGGGTGAAAAATGTTGACAAGCTATTGCTGGACCTATACCACTGAACCTTCCGAGGGTAGCCGTGCTTCAGCTGGGCAGGCTCCATCAGGCAGGGACCTCCCTGGCTCCCCTGGGCATCAGTGGCCTTGACCACTGTCAAGAGTCATGTCCTCAGCACAGAGCTGAGACCTGCGAGGTTTCTGATGAAGAAAGAACAAAGTGCCTGGAAACTTGAGTTGCACTCTGTCACAGTGAAAAGGCCAGAATTGGCATTTTAAAAATTCATTGTCTTCTAATAATAAAACGGTGTTGACAGAGAGCTGCGCTTCTGAGAGCATCAGGCTTGTGCAAACATCGCTTCTGGAATGTTCACAACACAGGCTCAGGGAAGTGAGAAGGTGACTCTGCCTGGGGTCTCTGCAGTTAAAAGAAACAGGCCCAGAGGACAAGCGTCCTGCTCCAGGCGGGCAGAAAGCGGCCAGAGGGAGGTGATGTGCGTTCCAAGAACAAATACTTGCGGAGCACCCATGCGTGCCAAGTGCTGTCACAGACATACATGCATTGCCCTGTGGAGCATCTGCCTCCTATGTCCTGTGCTCAATTCCTTATTCTTGAATGCAAAAGCCATGGAGGCAGAAGAAGCTGGTTCTTAGAGAGCCAGGGGGAAGAAGTCCTCCTTGGTCGCTCATCCTCATCTTGCACTCACCCTCTTTATGTCAGGCTCTGAACCTTGGCACCTCTGCAGCCAGCCCAGCTGGCAGGGGCCCTGCTTATCCTTCTGACCTTACCCCAGAGACCCCCTGCTCTATGAAACAATGAGCAACCCTCTGGACAGAGGAGCCTGGCAGGCTACAGTCCAGAGGGTCACAAAGAGTTGAAGCGACTTAGCATGGAGGCACACAAACAGCCCGGCTGGCAGGAGCCCCACCACACTGTTGTGTGGAACCCGTGAGCTTGGAGAAGGGCCTGGTCCTGGTACCTTCCTTTCTCCTTCAGATCTGGTCCCCGTGGAAGAGCTGGTTTGCCTGTCTGCCCACAGCCTGGGGCGAGCTCCCTGGGCACACACGCTCCACCTTTGCTGGAGGTGGGAGGTGGCAGGAGACCAACTCTCCAGGGATGGGTTGAATAGTGGTGGGCAGTAGTAAAAGACAGCATACCTAAGCCAAAAATCCTCTAGTCTGGCCTTTTCCAGTAATAAAGCTGATATTTTCATCTTCTCCTGTCAGATTCTTGAATGTATCCCTCCATTGGTTCTGAGCTCAGAGGATGGAAACTGAAGTGTAATTTCTTTCTTTCTTAGAATCCTCCTGGGGTCTTTCTTCTCCCCTAGTACACTCGCTGCCTGGCATATAGTGGTGGTGATTTAGTTGCTAAGCCTTGTTTAATTCTTGCGACCGCATGGACTGTAGCCTGCCAGGCTCCTCTGTCCATGCGATTTCCCAGTCAAGAATACTGGAGTGGGTTGCCATTCCCTTCTCTAGGGCATCTTCCTGACCCAGGGATCAAACCAGGATCTTCTGCACTGCAGGCAGATTCTTTACCATCTGAGTCACCAGTGCCCAGCATATAGCAGGTGCTCTCTATTTGTTGAAGAATGAAGTAGTCAAAGATGTTAAGATGGAGGCTGACGCTTTTCCTTCCTTACTGTAGAAATAATCAAAAGCCATTGTCATGGGTCACTTAGTAATTGTGCTTTGGTTGGGAAGGGTCAGGTGAATCAACCTTAATTTGATTGGCTGAAGGTCTCCTATTTTTGAGGAAATTATGCCTGAAATGGAACTAGCCTCAGCCGGAAATGCCCAAGGCAAAACCCCTAGTAGTGTATTAGTCGCTCAGTTGTGTCTGACTCTTTGCAACCTCATGGACTATAGCCCGGCAGACTCCTCTGTCCACAGGTTTCTCCAGACAAGAATACTGGAGTGAGTTGCCCTTTCCTTCTCCAAAGGAGGATCTTCCCGACCCAGGGATCAAACCTGGGTCTCCTGCATTGCAGGCAAATTCTTTACCACCTGAGATCTCTATTGAGAATAAAAGCAATAGGAATTTGATAAAGTTTAATTCTTTTGCAAAGGTCTGTCTAGTCAGAGCTGTGATTTTTCCACTAGTCATGTGTGGATGTGAGAGTTGGACTATAAAGAAAGCTGATTGCCAAAGCTTTGATGCTTTTGAACTGTGGTGTTGGAGAAGACTCTTGAGAGTCCCTTGGACTGCAAGGAGATCCAACCAGTCCATCCTAAAAGGAAATCAGTCCTTTTTTTTCCATTTTAATATTTCACTTTTATTTTCTCTCAGTAGCATTTCTTTTCTTTTTTTTTTCATTTATTTTTATTAGTTGAAGGCTAATTTCTTAAAAAAAAAAAAGGAAATCAGTCCTGAATATTCATTGGAAGGACTGATGCTGAAGCTGAAACTCCAATACTTTGGCCACCTGATGTGAAGAGCTGACTCATTAGAAAAGACCCTGATGCTGCGAAAGATTGAAGGCAGGAGAAGGGGATGACAGAGGATGAAATGGTTGGATGGCACCACCGACTCAATGGACATGACTTTGAGCAAACTCTGAGAGTTGATGGTGGACAAGGAAGCCTGGTGTGCTGCAGTCCATGGGGCCGCAAAGAGTCGGACACGACTGAGCAACTGAACAGAACTGAATTCTTTTGCAGGGATGGAAGTACCTGCCCAGGTTTTTGTTTCAAGAGCCTTCAGCTGTCTAAACACTCAGCTCCGCCAAGCCTCGCTCTGCATACAGACTGCGGCCGGACTTCAGAGGCTCAAGCATCCTGCTTTCATCTTCCCATTGGCAGAGCTCCTTGTTTCCAACCCTGACTGGAAGGAGATGAGGAACCCCACGGCAGAGGGCAGGTGAGGGTTGGAAGAATTCAGGTGTATGTTTTTTAAAAAAACAATTTATTTACCTTTGGCAGTGCTGGGTCTTTGTTGCTGTGTGTGGGTTTTCTCTAGTTGCATCGAGCGGGGGCTGCTCTCTAGCTGTGTGCAGGCTTCTCATTGCCGTGTCTTCCCTTGTTGTGGAGCAGAGGCCCTAGGGCGCCCCGGCTTCAGGAGCTGTAGCATATGGGCTCAGTAGTTGCAGCTCCCGGCCTCTAGAGCACAGGCTCAATAGTTGTGGTGCACGGACTTAGTTGCTCCATGGCACTCCGGATCTTCCCGGATCAGGGAGAGAACCTCGTCTTCCTACATTGCAAGGCAGATTCCTTACCACTGAACCACTAGAGAAGCCCTGAAGTGTACATTTTAAGGTTGCTGAGGTGGTCATTTAGGCTATAGTCTTAATGCCAATCCCAGGGAGTGACATGGTGAAAAATAATTTTTTTAAAAAGTGTAAAACTGAAAATAAAGAGGGGGACACAAGAGAGCTCTCAAGACATCCATCTATGGGGTGGAGGGGGAGAATGTAGAACGTCCCCCAAGAAAGCAAGTAGAAAGGAACATGAAGTTAAAGATCGGTGGACAGAATAAGCACCCCCTAATCTTTCTGTTGCTTTTGAACTGTGGTGTTGGAGAAGACTCTTGAGAGTCCCTTGGACTGCAAGGAGATTCAACTAGTCCATCCTAAAGGAGATCAACCTTGGGTGTTCATTGGAAGGACTGATGCTGAAACTGAAACTCCAATACTTTGGCCACCTCATGCGAAGATCTGACTCATTGGAAAAGACCCTGATGCTGCGAGGGATTGGGGGCAGGAGGAGAAGGGGACGGCAGAGGACGAGATGGCTGGATGGCATCACCGACGCAATGGACGTGAGTTTGAGTAAACTCTGGGAGTTGGTGATGGACAGGGAGGCCTGGCGTGCTGTAGTTCATGGGGTCTCAAAGAGTCGGACACGACTGAGCGGCAGAACTGAATTGAATCTTTCCATATTTCTGTTGTCTTGGTGCTGAAGTAGGATTGGCTCCTAAGTTTTAAGTCTTTCAGGCCACACAAAGGATGTTTGTCTTTCGCCTGTCTTTTTCTGTGTGTGGTGTGGGGGTGATGGTGGGGGATGGGAAATGAAGCCCTAGTCACACGGGAGAGGAAACCCAGGAGGCCTGGGTTTCCCACCAGTGCAGATGTGCCCAGGTTGGGAACAGGAGGGAGCAGGTCTGCTTGATTAAAAAAGAAAAACCCACAGGGGGCCTTCTGATTAAACACAGGTCCCAAGGACCCACTGTATTGCACAGGGAAGGCTGTCAATATTATCTAACAACCTAAATGGGAAAAGAATTTGAAAAAGAATAGACACGTGTATATGTATAACTGAATGACTTTGCTGTCCAACCAGAAACTATCACAACATCGTTAATCAGCTATACTCCAATATAAATTTTGTAAAAAATGCAGGCCCCATCAGGACCCCCTCTTCTTTTCATTGCAACTCAGTTTGGTGAGATGGGGTAACTTGCCAAATGAAAAGAAAATCACCTCTTATCTCAGAAGTTGCTATGCCAATTAAATACACTAATATTATGTGCCACGGCCTATTTCATCACCTTGTGGTAGGTCCAGAAATCCCATGCCTGGGAAGCTTCCCTCTAGTGCAGCTCTTTGGGAATGAACCATTCAGGTTGCTCCCTAGGACTCTGGGAGGCAAGGCCCTTCTGGGAGGGGCCGAAAATGAGGTCAAGCATGACTTGATAGGATACTTAGGCCGCTTAGCCTGATCAGTTGTGTCCTACTCTGCGACGGCATGGACTGTAGCCCTCCAGGCTCCTCTGTCCATGGACTTTTTCCAGGCAAGAAATACTGGAGTGGGTAGCGAATTCCTGCTCCAGGGGATCTGTCTAACCCTGCAGAATTGAACCTGTGTCTCTTGCGTCTCCTGCATTGGCAGGTGGATTCTTTACCACTGAGTCACCTGAGAAGCCTGAGGATGCTGAAAACAGCACCAATAACAGAACTGTCTGTCTGTTGCAGGTGTGAGTGAATCCTTATTCTCCTTTTGCTTGCAAGGAAACTGAAGCATGGAGAGTTTGGGTCATGCGCTTAAAAATCACAGCCTGGTACGTTTGATCAAGTCGGGTTTGGGTGACTCGTGCCCTGCTTCCTTCTCACCCCGACTTTATCCCCAGCCCAGACTGGAAGCAGAGCATTGAAAATATCTCTGTAAATCAGAGATGTGATGGTACCTGCCCGTGGAGCTGTCACAGAGATTCAGTGAGGTGATTATGGGACACGCTTACGAGCGTGCCTGGTCTGTAGTAAGCGTTCAGTAGATGTTGGCTCTTAGGATCAGCGCTGGGTTCATCCTCTCAGCCAAAGGATTCCCAAGGAAGAAAGAGAAGCACCAGCGGCAGGGAGGGCAGCAGGGCCCAGCGACCAGCAGTGCACTGAAATCAGAGCTTGGACTCTGCTCAGAGAGACCTCAGAGTGACTGCCCGAATCTGCTAAAAGAAATAACCAGTGCCTGTGGTCACCAGATTGAACAGCTAATCAGGGCTCTCCATCTGTGATCATAAAGTACCGGAGACTTGAGAAGGGAGAGCTTGTTAGGTGCAAATTGAACAAGCATCAGCCGCTTCAAGAGGCAAAGTGCTCAGTGAACGTCAGAAATGGCTGTGTCTTAGGCATTCATCGGGCAATGGCTTATGATTTCTTTTTCTTTTTAAATATCCCGTGGCAAGCCTCAAATGCCTTAAAAATGAGGACCCGGAATAGAATATGAGTCTAAAATACAGGAGGCCCAAACGAGCTCTATTTAAGGTTCTAAATAAGGCATCGAGTTTATCACTCAGTACAGAAAGACCAGCTCCAGGCTTCCACTGCTAATTATAGTGCTGACTGCATTTTCTTCTCCTTCTCCCTGGTGTGTGTTTTTAGTCTTTGTTTCCTAACAAGTCTGGGATCACTTGTGGTGGTTTCATTCTTCCCATCCCACTCTCCCAGCTCTCTCTTCAGTGCACCAGAGCCTGGCCAGCTGGGTGGATTCGCTGCCACATCCTCTGATCATTGTGTTTCTCTTGCTGCTCAGACAGGGAGCAGAGTCCTTCTTACTTCTGCTCCCGTAGCCACAGGGTCACTGTGGAGGGGCAGACATCCATCCTCCACAGGTATATGACCTTACCTACCTGAGCAACAGCTTCCACTGCACACCCCCCTGATACACACAAGACCCTGTACCCCAGCCTCTAGGGACTAGGCCCCATGGAAGGCACCTGACCTCAGGGCCACAATCGTTTGGCTTACAGAGATGCACTAAACCAATCAAATTCCTGTTTTTGAAAAAAAATATGTATTTATTTATTTTTGGCTGTGCTGGGTCTTTTTTGCTGCTCATGGACTTTCTCTAGTTTCGGCGAGTGGGGGCTACTCTCTCATTGGGGGGCATGGGTTTCTCATTGCAGGGGCTTCTCTTATTGAACAGCTCAGCCTCTAGGGCATGACAGCTTTAGTAGCTGCAGCATGCGGGCTTCATTGCCTCACAGCATGAGGCTTCTTCCTGGACCAGGGGTCGAACCCGTGTCCCCTGCCTCAGTAGGCAGACTCTCACCTGCTGGGCTGCCAGGGAAGTCCCACATTTCTTTACTCAGAAATCCAAACTAAAATGGAGATGACGCGTTCACTGACTGGTTGCAAGAGCTTCAAATCAAAGGCTGACCAGTGGAGTCGGGCATGGGGAGACCTCACCTAGATGGATGTCCTGCTCGTGGCCCAGCAGAACCAGAGGTGAGGTGTGTGGCCACCACATCTGACTGAGGTGGGGGACCAGAATGAGGGTCGCCAGATCCAAACTCGAGGTGTGTCCACAAGGGGCTTGGCCTGATTACAGCTCCCTCTGGGTCCTCAAGATGAGCCCCATTTTCATACCTAAGCTGGGCTTCCCTGGTGAGTCAGATGGTAAAGAATCTGCCTGCAATGTGGGAGACCTGGGTCTGATCCCTGGGTTGGGAAGATCCCCTGGAGAAGGAACTGGCAACCTACTCCAGTATTCTTGCCTGGAGAATCCCAGGGACAGAGGAGACTGGAGGGCTGGAGTCCATGGGGTCATAAAGAGTCCGACACGACTGAGCGACTAAAGTGCACACACACACACACGCAGAGGATCCTCGTTACTGCAACCAGATGAACCAGTCCTGGCAGTCAGTAACTCAGCCCATTTCCACAAGATGCCATAGGAGTGCAGATCTCTGACGTCAGGGCAAGTCAGCCTGGCCCTTGGCCCTGGTCTGGTTCGGGCCTGAGGCAATGGTGACCTGAGGCTGATCTGTGTGGTTGCCAGGACTGCTGTTGGGTGGGTGTGTGATTCTGGGAGCAGCCTCTAAATCAAGCATTTAAGGCCCATTTACAGGTCAGGGGTAGATGCATCTTATTCTGAACTTGCTTACTGGGACCAGTACCTACAGAGCCATTCAGCAAGTATTTATTGGGTCCCTCTAATGTTCAGCCTTGAATAGTCATTGGAAGGACTGATGCTGAAGCTGAAGCTCCAATCCTTTGCCATCTGATGCGAAGAGCCGACTCATTGGAAAAAAGTCCTGATGCTGGGAAAGACTGAGGGCAGGAGGAGGAGGAGGTGACAGAGGATGAGGTGGTTGGATGGCATCAGCGATACCATGGACATGGGTTTGAGCAAACTCTGGGAGATGATGAGGAATGGAAGCCTGGTGTGCTGCAGTCCACAGGGTCGCGAAGAGTGAGACATGACTTAGTGACTGACAGCAACAATGATGTCAGGTTATGGACCTAGGTGTGAAGTATGAGGCAAAGGTGAAACGTTCAGGTATCTGTTGTCTGGACTTAACAATTAAAATAAAAGATGCATGCACAAATCAAGAAAAAAGCGATACCTGTCATGAAGACGTACAAATAACATGCCATGGGCTTTCAGAACAGGCACCAGCTACTTCCTTCCAGAAGGATTATGGGAAAAGTTGAGGCCGAGATGACATGTCTGGACCTTGACCCTCAGGGAGGATCTGGAGGCTGGTGAGTGGGAAATACCAATAGAAAGCAGTGCGTGCGGAGCTGCAGAGTGAGGAGCACGGCCGGCACATTGGGTTGAGAGCCATTCGAAGATGATGGAAAACATCACAATGTGCTTTATTTTGCAGCCGATATGATGTCACTGGAGGGCTGTGAACAGAACAATGGTGTGCAGAGAGAGTCTTTGGAAAGATTACTGCAGGTCATATTAATAGGAAGGAGGGAAGCCTAGTGATGCTTAAGGAGCTGTCCACATCGGATGGAGTTGAGGGCAGAGCGGTGCTCCCACCCAAGGCATCTTCACTTCCTCTTCCTCCTTGGGAGCCTGACCAGTAGCACTTTTCCCTCATGACAAATCCCTCTTCTCTTCCTGATGGACCCCACCTGCTCCCCACCCCCAACTGTAAAACGTTGCCAAATGGATTCAATTCAAATTCTATGTAATAAAAACACAAAGTAAGGCAACATAAATGGGAATGCTTTAAGTAATGTCCTCTGGCTCATAAAAGCCTCTTAAATTGATTACACGAGAGTGCAGGGTGCAGACGCCAGAAAAAAGGGTTTTATAGGAACTTTGGCAGCGCCCCAAAGGGGAGTTGTGTGGTGGTTGCCACGGACATAACTCTTCCCCAGATCACGTTTGTGCTTCAAATGCGGCACCCTGCACAATGACTTTCCCTTCCCTACACAGCGTATGTATTTAAAAACAAAAACCCGCCATCATTAGCGATTTGTCAGCTCTGGTCATTTGGGCTGTTAAAATTCTGAGGTCCGTTTTGCAATAATTAAGACAACTAGGAGTGTGAGTTATCCTGGAAGCTGGGGAAGATCTGCCTTTTTACTCCCTAAGGGGCTGGTTTTGCACGATGCTTAGCCTGGGTCCTGGTATTCAGTGCAGAGGAATATGATGCACTAATTCAGCTGCTGGAAAACCCCTGGGAAGTTGGGAGAGGTTTCTTTCCAGCCCCACTCTGGAGTCTTCCCTTGCCTGTCCAGTCTTCTGTCCAGATCTCTGCTGCTCAGCAAGGCAGTTTGGGCGTAGCTCTGGGCAGGGGTGGAGCTGACCAGTGACACCAGGAGACAGATCCTGCCTTCTGCAGGGTGGTATGAGTACCGTCTGATTGTCAAAACACTGGTCTGAGTACAGAAACACATTCTTGGGAATAGTTTGTGACTCACAAGAGTGGAAGATTATTTTTTTTTAATATTTCTTTATTTAGCTGCATCAGGTCTTAGTTGCAGCACATGGGATCTTTGCTGTGGCTCCAGGGCTTCTCTCTAGTTTTGGTGTGCAGGCTTAGTTGCTCTGTAGCATGTGGGGTCTAGTTCCCTGACCAGGGATCAAACTCATGTCCTCTGCATTGGAAGGTAGATTCTTAACCACTGGACCACCAAGGAAGTCCCAGAGAGGAAGATCTTTTAAAGCCACATGTCAGGTTACCAGAGGAATGATGTCCAGCAAGCCAAATTCATGAGACCGATTGATGTGTTCACTATGGATGGTTCAGATTGGTGCTTCTCAGGTGCTTTTAATAACTCCCATGGTTCAGCTGCACCCATAGTTTGCCTTTCTAAGTGTGTATCTCCTGGCTTACATCTTCTTGAGAGGTAGATCTGGTCTTCAGGGCTAAACCAGGAGGCTGCTTCTTCTTCTTTAGAAAAACAACCTGTATTAATTTGCAGTATTTTCCCCCAGAGGGTGAGATGCTTCCAATAAGCCTGGAACTCCCTTGTTTTTTCCTTTCTCTTTCTCCCTCCTCCTCTCGCCCTTCTCTCTCTCTTTCTTCCTCTCCCCTCATCTTTCTTCCTTTCCTTTCTCCCTTCCCCCTTTCCTCCTTTTCCCCTTCCTTCCTTCTTCCTTTTACTTTTCCTTCCTTCCTCTTTTCCTCCCTCCCTCCTTCCTGTCTCACTCTCCCTCCCTCTCTCTCTTTTTCTCTCCCTCCCTCCCAGTCTCTCTCTCTCTCTCCTTCAGTATCAGCTGAGAGTCTCCTAAGTGCCATTCTGCTACAGGCAGGGAGAGCGTGGCATGAATGGTAAAAAAAAAACGAGCAGAGCCCAGTCCCAGGCTGCCCAGAGCTCAGAGTGCAGTGTGATAATTCTCAACAATGTCTCATCATCTGGTGCACATCAGAGTCACCTGGAGCACTTATAAAAAAATTCTTGAACCCCACGCCAGGAATCTTCAAAGGTGCAGCCTGAAAAGAATTATTATGAAAAAAAAATCTTCCCAGGCAACTTTCTTATCTTGTCATCAATCTCACTTTGTCATCAAGGAGACAACCACTAGCCTATTGGAGAAAAAATAGCTATAACACTATGTGATGTATAAACACAAAGCTATGTTAGCAAGGGGGGAACTACTGATTCAGTTGTTGGAAGAGTTGGTGGTCAGGGAAAATTTCATAGAAGCAATGCTTGAACTGGGTCTTAAAGGATGAAAAGGAGTTTGCTAGGGGTTACTGGGGCTTCCCTGGTGAAAGTGAAAGTGTTAGTTGCTCGTATCTGACTCTTCGCAACCACTTCGCAACAAGGACTGTAGCCTCTATCCATGGAATTCTCCAGCAAGAGTACTGGAGTGGTTTGCCATTCCCGTCTCCAGGGGGTCTTCCTGACCCAGGGATCGAACTCAGGTTTGCCACATTGCAGGCAGATTCTTTATTGTCTAAGCCACCAGGGAAGCCCAAGAAAATTGGAGTGGGTAGCTTGTCCCTTCTCTAGGGGATCTTCCTGACCCAGGGATCAAATCTGGATCTCCTGCCTTACACGTGGTTTCTTTACCATTTGAGGCACCAGGGAAGCCCACGAGTTTGCTAGGGGTTTACTGGGGCTTCCGTGGTAGCTCAACAGTGAAGAATCTGCCTGCTATGCAGGAGACTCAGGTTTGATCCCAGGTCAGGAAGATCCCCTGGAGAAGGAAATTGCAACTCATTCCAGTACTCTTGCCTGGTAAATCCCATGGACAGAGGAGCCTGGTGGGCTATAGTCCATGGGGTCTCAAAGAGTCGGCCATGTCTTAGTGACTAAACAACAATAAGAGCTGGGGGTTACCAGGGCAGGTAAAGGCAGAGTCCCTTTAGTCAGATATGTATACGTGAGAGGAAACCAACTCACTGCAAGGGCTCCTTGCTGTTCTGCAGGGCTGGAATGGACTAGACTAATAGGAAGTGCTTTGAGGCAGGGCCTGAGGGATGGCTGGGGCCAAAGGATCCTGGCTTTGGAGATCTTGCCAACTCATTTGTATATTTTCCTTGCAAGCCATAGGAAAACTTTGAAGAGTTTCAAAGAGGACATGATGGAGTCACATTTACATTTGAGAAGAATAAACCAGGGGCCACGTTGTGAGGCCGAAGTGGGCAAGATCAGTTAGGAAGCTCTTATATTAATTCAAAAGGCAGACCCAGCATCTCTGGGGTCCTAGTGCTGTGAGGACCAGAGACCTTTGTCAAACACCCAGGCGGGATGGGTCAGATCCTCACAGGTGTGTCCAGGTCCTTCGTTTCCATTTGTTCCCATGGAAACCCGGTGCCTTTTTTTTTTTTTTTCCACCGCCTTATTGTGCCATCAACCACACACACACCTGGTGTGAGAGAAAGTTTTATAAGCCTCAACCAACACACTCCCAGCTCAAGTCCCTGGGTTCAAGATGGCAGCGTGGAAGGAGGTGAGGACACAGAGCCCGTCAGGTCAGCGTTCATCACGGATTTGTTGGTCTCCTCTGCCAGGTAACAATGATAAAATCAATGCCTTGATTTCATGCAAAGAAGGTTTTCAAAGCTGCACAAACTTACATTTTGTGGTGAAATCAAAAACACATTGTTAAATTTGCTGTCTTGTGACCATATCCCCTACTTCATGTTCTTTATCCCAAACATACAGAACTGATAAAATACGAGTGAATGAAACACTCAGAAGAATTCCCATAGAGTAGCAGACAAATGCTCCTAAGTTGCTACTAAAATGCTCAAAGATAATTTTTCAATCAAATGCTTTCTTGGCTCTAAGAAATTTGACTCTGTTCCAAAAAGCTTTGTGACCTAAAAAGTAAGCAAATATAGGAAGATCGGGTTCAAAACTTCCAATGACTGAGGTTAAAACAATCTCTAAGGAAGATTCTAAATGGAAAAGCCGGTGTAAGAGCCAAATACTAAGTGAAACAACTAAAAATTGTGGGTCAGACCCTGTGATTGTGTGTTTCAAATGAATTCTCTAGAGTGTATCAAGGGATATAGCAGTGTTTATAATATATGCTGGGTTTACAAATTTTATCTCCATGATTTTGTACTATTTTGTGTTGGTTATAAATAAAATTTGGTGTGGGAAAGGGATTTACAAACTCAAGCCTCACACTTGCTGCTTTTCAAACCCCCCACTCCTCTACCTTTAAGAATATATACAAGCAGCAAAAAGCGACTGAAAAATGCCTTGTAGGCTTACTTTAGGTGCATGAGCCTAAATTGTGATTTTTATATGCATAAACAATGATGAAATCATCAGAGGGGTCACAAGAGGCCAGAAGGCCCTAGAGAAGCTATGAACAATTGAGCGTTTCAGGTCATGTGGAAATTTGAATTCCGTTTACCAAAGATACGTGCAGAAATGGTTTTCATGATGATTAAGACCTGTAACTGTAAAAATGTGAAATTTATAACATCATAAAAAGGTTCGTATAAAATAGAAATATCCCAGCTGAGTGCGTTGGCCATGGAGGTCTCAGCTGGGTTCCTGCCTGAGCTCATTACCATTCAGTATGGGCACTGTTTTTTTTGTTTTTTTTTTTTTTTAAAGGCAGCATGTTATTCTTAAGTAGTTTCTCTGATTATCTTCTGAGTATCGTGATGGCCTCTGCAAATAGTGAACAGCTGTGCAAGGCAAATGCATACGCCAAAAGTGTATTAATTGAGGGTAAATTAGGCATTTTTCCTGCATCCTTACGACTATGAAATAGCTCATTCAAGTTTCCGCAAATTAATGATATCTTGTCTGTATGCAAGAGGAGCCAGAGCCACTAACATCACATGTTTGTGGATGTACAAGGTTGGAAGAGGCATAGACAAGTACAAGATGAGGGAAGGGGGAAATAGAGAAGATAAAGGGTGGGGGTGAGGTTTGCTTTCAGAGGAGAAGAGAAAGGAAAAGAGATGACCTTGTAGGCATTGATTCCAAAAAGGATGACAAGATACTGAGCAGTGTCATTGGGGTCTCCTGAGCAAATGTAATTATCCCTGAGAACGCCTTTCACTGGCCCCATCCTTAGCCAAGCTAACAGGCTGATTGTCACAGTCTGCTCTATGGAAGTCATCCCTGCCCTTAGCTTCTGTGGAGGGGACCGGTCTTGGCAGCCTTGGGTGTATCCTGTGATTGTGATAGACCGTTCACACCTCCAGTCATGGCTGGATGGACCAGGGTCCAATTCAGGGGCTGCAGAGTTTCAGTTTAGTTCAGTTTCAGATCAGTTTTTCTTCCAATTCTCTTCCAATTCAGATCAGTTTCTCTTCTGGGAATTTGAACTCAGACACTGATGCTATGTTGGATATAGATGCTGCATCTATTTTATCATGTAAATAGGGGCATTTGGAAATGCTTGGGTGTGTTTTAGGTTGTAATAACAAACAGGTAAGGAGATGTCACCGGCATTTACTGGGCAGGAGACACTAAATGTCCAGCACCTCTGCACGGGACAAAGGGCTCAGTAAAGAGTTGTCCTACCCCAACAGTCCATCAGGAAAAGGCTGGGTGGGGGACGTGGGCTACTTAAAGGAACAGGCAAGAAAAAACATTTCGTGTTAAAGGAATATTAATCAGCCCAAGCTTTAGGAAACATTGGCATGTGCCAAAATATCAGCATCCAGTCCCCGCCTCGCTCCCTTAGTCCCATAAATTACTTGTCACTCCGTCATGTCTGACTGTCTGTGGCCCCATGGACTGCAGCACGCCAGGCTTGCCTGTCCATCACCAACTCCTGAAGCTTTCTCAAACTCATGTCCATCGAGTTGGTGATACTATCCAACCATCTCATCCTCTGTCATCTCCTCCTCCTGCCTTCAATCTTTCCCAGCATCAGGGTCTTTTCAAATGAATCAGTTCTTTGCATCAGGTGGCCAAAGTATTGGAGCTTTCAGCATCAGTCCTTCCGATGAATAGTCAGGACTGATCTCCTTTAGGATGGACTGGTTAGATCTCCTTGCTGTCCAAGGGACTCTCGAGTCTTCTCCAACACCACAGTTCAAAACCATCAATTCTTCGGCACTCAGCTTTCTTTATGGTACAACTCTCACATCCATACATGACTACTGGAAAAACCATATCTTTGACTAGACGGATCTTTGTCGGCAAAATAATGTCTCTGCTTTGTAATCTGCTGCCTAGGTTAGTCATGGCTTTTCTTCTAAGAAGCAAGCGTCTTTTAATTTCATGGCTGCAGTCACTAGCTGCAGTGATTTTGGAGTCCAAGAAAATAAAGTCTGTCACTGTTTCTATTGTTTCCCTATCTATTTGCCATGAAGTGATGGGACCAGATGCCATGATCTTTGTTTTTTGAATGTTGAGTTTTAGGCCAACTTTTTCACTTTCATCAAGAGGCTCTTTGGTTCCTCTTCACTTTCTGCCATAAGGGTGGTGTCATCTGCATATCTGAGGTTATTGATATTTCTCCTGGCAATCTTGAATCCAGTTTTTTCTTCATCCCTTCTGGCAGTTCACATGATGTACTTGCATAGACGTTAAATAATCTGGGTGACAATATACAACCTTGATGTATTCCTTCCCAGTTTGGGAAATAAATGACTTAGCTTTCCCAAACTGCTGTAAACCAGCAATATCCCATGGCATGCTCTTCTGCTTCTTTCTACCTGAGCTAGAGCAGGCCCCAGGTACTTGTTGTTGTTCCCTTGCTAAGTTATGTCCACTCTGTGACGCCATGGACAACAGCACCCTAGGCCTTCCTGCCCTTCACCACCTCCTAGAGTTTGCTCAAACTCATGTTCATTGACCTGCCTACAACTCCTGTACTAGTTTCCACAAGCTGTTCCTGTAAGCTTCCAATAAGGCACTTTTAAACCTGACCTCATTTGTATTGGATTCTGTTTCTTGCATCTCGAGTCCAGACTAAGACAAAAATATATGATCCCTTCCCGGGAACTGGATTGTAGCTGTAACAGAGTGAGCCCCATAAGTGAGGTCACAGTTGTATACCTCTCATAGCTGCAGAATTATTAATAGTGCTTCCTTCCCCATCTCAAAAGTGTCCCAGTTTAAATGACACAACCGTGCTACCCACAAGGCATGTGGATTGCAGGCTGCTCTTCACTGACCCAGAATCAGCAGAAAGGCTAGAAGTCCTGCACTGGGAAGGGTCTCTGGGCCCTGGAAGCAGCCAGCTATTCTTCATCTGATAATTAAGAAACATTTGTTTTCAACTTAGAAAGCCTCAGGCTGGGCTGAGAGCTGGAGGAAACAGAAGCACGCCTGGGCTCTGGAAGCTCAAATCCATGGTGCTGGGGCTACCAGTGAGCCACACAGACAAATGTCCCTCCCCTTGGACTTAAATTCTAGCAGGAAGAGACAGACTGAACTATGCACAATAAATATGTGTGTCCGACTCCTTGCAACCCCATGGACCGTAGCCCACCAGGCCCCTCTGTCCATGGAATTTTCCAGACAAGAATACTAGGGTGGGTTGCCACTTCTACGCCAGGAGACCTTTCTGACCCAAGGATTGAACATGCGTCTCTTGGGTCTCCTGCATTGGCAGGCAGATTCTTTACCACTAGCACCACCTGAGGTGATAAATACCACGGGGGGCCGGGGCGGGGGGGAAGTCGGGTAAGAAGACTATGAAAATCTTAAGGTGGGGGCTCAAGTTGTAAGAATAAATAAGGCGGTCAGGTTAGGCCTTCCCCCCGGCCCCCCAGCTTTACTGAGATACAACTGACGAGTTATATTGCGGAAGTTTGTGGTGCACAATGATTTGATACATGTATAGGGAAGACCTGATTGAAAAGGTTTCATGCCATTAAGAAACGTTCTCATTGGACTGTCCTGGATGGCCCACAGGATGTTGGTTTCCATGGTTCTTCTCAGACTTTAATGGCCGCTCCAATCACCTGGGGATCTTGTTAAACTGGAGACTCTGATTCGGTAGGTCTGGGATGGAGTCAGAGCCTGCCTTTTTAACAAGCTCGCAGGTGATGCTGCCGCTGTTCTGTTCTCTGTTAGATTAACTCTTGTTAAGTAGAGCCCTGGGGTGTTGGGTGGCGAGGTTCAACAGAAGACCGCAAGGGAAGTTGAAATGGGGGTAGAGGAGCCTGGTGGGCTGCCGTCTATGGGGTCGCACAGAGTCGGACACGACTGATGTGGCTTAGCAGCAGCAGCCCCACAGTAGGTGGTACCTGGCATGCCTTGCAGGGCCAGGAGGGGAAGTCAAGGCAGGGTGCAGGCTGAGCGGCAGGAACCCGGGCCACAGGTCTTTTTAGGGTTTGGGGTTCCATGGCTAAGATTGGTGAGCTGGTGAGTTCCGACCAAAAGAGCAGGGCTTTGGTAAGCTTCTCGGGGGTCTTACCTGAGGGGCATACAAGAGGAATGCCATGGGAATCAGGGACACTTTACCACAATTGTCATCGGAGAAATCACAGGGAATTCATATTCACCTGTGATTCTATGGGCTGCAGTCCAGG
Organism: Muntiacus reevesi; assembly: GCF_963930625.1. Classification (NCBI taxonomy): domain Eukaryota; kingdom Metazoa; phylum Chordata; class Mammalia; order Artiodactyla; family Cervidae; genus Muntiacus; species Muntiacus reevesi. The sequence continues at coordinate 14,778,165 of NC_089259.1, forward strand.
GTGTGCACTTGCGTGAGGGGCTAATGTCAATTGAAGGCCCCCTCAGGCCACTTGAGCACACAAGATTGATGCCATGGCCGCAATATCACAGAGCAGTTTAGCTGAACTCTCCATGTGCCAGATCTTAGATGCCTCTCGGATCAGCAAAGACCTATGGAACATACATCTCCGTGCCACTTCCCAAGCACCCAGCCCCCTGCATTGTTTGAACAGGTGCTCCATAAATACAAAAGGTATAAATGAACTGAGAAAAAGAAATGTGAGATGGACGAGGTCGTTGTATTTACGAACAACTAAGCTATGATGATTGACTTATTTAACGAATTCTTTTTTCAGAAGCAGTGTTTCATCACAACTGTGTTCGTTTGCACTTCACTATAATAATATTTAATCCATACAGAGTTAATCCAGTTTTAAATGGGGATGCCATTAGTGCTTCTGAAAGATTTCTTGCCTTGGGATTTTTCAATGAATTCATCATGAATTTAAATTTGTTCTGTCTATAGCCCCGGGGCTGCCCTGTGCTTAGGAAATGACCAATCTAGTACAATTTGATGGGTGCCGGAATGGGCCATCGGCTCAAAAGTACTTCCTGCCCTGACTCGAGAAAATTCACCATTGTAACTTCACTTAATAAATCAACAAATAATTTGATGATCAAATCAGTAACTATTTACAAAATAGTTGTAACTTGCCAAGAACTGTATGTTGTACAAGGATGAATTAAGAAATAGTCCTGGTCTGTAGGGACCTCTCAGCCTGATGTAAAGATAAGAAATAAACACTTACAGATGTGTAGATGGCATTAAGTTACTTCTTAGAAACCCTAAACTTCTGTGCAAAGGAGTGACTGCCCAGTTCCCTAAGGTTTGCGATCACTAGGGAATTTAACTGGAGAAGGAGATGAAAGTATGAAAATATAGAGATCATGAATATAGGGACTCTGGAGTTAGTGGTGGGTGCTAACTGTGGAGGGTGCCTTTGAGTAAATGCTTTCCCTCTCTAAGCCCGTTTCCTCATCTGCAAAAGAGTAGTAACCTCTACCTCTGTGTTGATCTGAGACTTATTGAAATAGTGTATTCAAAGCACTTGGGATAACTATACTCGGTACAATTCCTGGAGTAGGCATAACACAGGTGTTAGTTCCCTAGTCATCTAACTTGAGTAGAACAAGCTGTGAGCATCACTTTTTGTTCGGTTCTTCCTTCATCACTTCCAAGCACTCACTACGTGCCAAAGACCAGGTTAGACGCTGGGATAGCATGACTGTGGGTTAAATAGAACTGTGTTCCTGTCTTCAGACTGCACAGTACAGCCTCTTCAGTATCAGGGAGGGGCTGATGCTGACGGGGAGGGTCAGAGCGGAGTCTGGAGGCTGGTTGTCATGTGCACGCATGCTCAGTCATGTCCAGCTCTTTGTGACCCCATAGACTGCAGCCCACTAGGCTCCTCTGTCCTTGGAATTTTCCAGGCAAGAATACTGGAGTGGGTTGCTGTGATTAACCTTGGCCAAGAGAAGGCAGGAAAGGTAGGAGCAGCATGTCCAAATGCCCCTGGGCCAAAGAGAACAAGGCACTGAGGGGGTTGGAGCAGTGGGAACGGGCTGGAGGTGGGGAGACGAGCTGGTCTGTATTTCTGTCATCCTCAGAGGTGATGAGGCGCTGAGACCAGCACTGGGAGTGGGGATATTACCGAGGTGGGCACTGGAAACCACAAAGAAGAAGTGCAAAGTCCTGGAGGAGGAAGCTGTCAGAGGTGACTCTGGGCTTCAGCACTGTCTGGATGTCAGTGCCTTTAAGAGGAACAGTGATATATGAGGGGAGCTGGCTCCAGCAGGCAGATTGAAGGTGTCAGGTTTAGACCTGCTGAGTTCCCAGGTGCTCCCAGGAGAAGACTGTGTTCTATATTCTCCCACACTCCCCCCAGGAGCCACCTGCCCAGGGCAGTGTGCCAACCAGTAACAGACTTGGTCCATATATCTTGCTTTTGCAAGAGTCTCTGGAAGGTAGAAAAATGAGAGCACAGAGCTGTGGAACCTGTTTTATTAGGAAGCTGGGAGGGATTCCGGTCCCAGGTGTGGCTGTGCAGACAAAGTGAGGTGCAAACCTCCCTCTAAAACCCAAGCGCCCACCCCCACCCCCCCCCCCCCCCCCGGGTCCTCTGCTATGCACCAGAGCAGAACAAGGTCATTATCAAGGTCATTAACAAGGCCACTCCAGGTTCTTCCTCGCTGCCTCCCCTCTGCCTTGGATCATCGCAGGGAAGAAGGGGCCCTCTTCCCTCGAAGACCACCTCTCCCTGTGGCTCTGGTCATTCTTGTCAGTTACTCTCCCCTCTGGTTCTTCAGTTTTAACCTCCCTATTGTAGTCTCCTCTATCTGAAAGGATGGTTTATTGTATCAGCTTTAAAAATAACCCCAAACCAAGCCTTCCCAACCATTGCTACCCCTTGAATTAGTTTTCTTTCTCTCCCCATCCCTTCAATTAAAAAAAAAAATAGTAAGCATGTTAGTTCATTGTATGCACTCATCTTACAATTGGAAGTTTGAAACTTTTGACCACTTTAGTCATCTTAACAACCCACTCCAACCCTCTGGGTCTGCCAGCTACCAGTCTGTTCTCTCTGTGTGAGTTCAGGTTTGTTTGTTTTAAGATTCCACAAATTAGTGATAACATACACTTTGTCTTTTGCTGCCTGATTTATTTCATTTAGCTTAATTTCCTTAATGTGCATCCACATTGCTGTAGATGGCGGGACTCCTTCATTTTTATGACTGAATAATCACTGTGTGAGTATGCCACATTTTCTTTATCCATTTACTGTCAGCGGACACCTAGCTTGTTTCCATGTCTTAACTATTGTGAATCATGCTGCAATGAATATGGGGGGTGCAAATATCTTATTGTGACAGTGATTTCATTTCCTTTGGGTAAATTCTCAGAAGTGGAATTACTGAATCATATAGTAGTTGTATGTTTAACTTTTTAAAGAACCTCCATGCTGTTTTCAATGTGGCCACACCGATTTACATTCCCACTAACAAGGTGCAAGTGTTCTTGTGTCTATACATCCTCACAAACATGATTTCTTTTTGATAATAGCCTCTCTAACAGGTGTGAAGTGATGAACTCGTGGATTTGATTTGCATTTGCCTGATGACTAAGTACGTTGAGCATCTTTTCATGTACGTGTTGGCCATCTGTGTGTCCTCTTTGGGAAGACGTTCAGACCCTTTGCCCATTTTTTAATGGTGTTGTTTGACTTTTTGCTATTGAGTTGTATGTGTTCTTTATATTTTTTGCATGTTAACCCCTTATCAGATATGCAAATATTTTTTCCACTCAGTAGACTTGTTTTTCATGTTGTTGATGATTTTCTTAGCTGTGCAGAAACCTTTTAGTTTGATAGAGTCCCCCACTTGTTTGTTTTCTGCTCTTTTTTACTTTTTTTGCCTTTTGTTGTCAAATCAAAAAATTCATCAGCCACCTATGTCAAGAAGCTGACTGTCCATGTTTTGCTCTAGGAGTTTTATAGATTCAGGTTTTACATTCAAGTCTTTAATCCATTTTGAGTTGATTTTTGCTTATGGTGTAAGATAGTTTTCTGGTTTCATTCTTCTGCATGTGGCTGTACATTTTCCCCCACCCCATCCACTTAAGACACTGTTCTTTCCCTATTGTATTGTCTTGGCTCCTATATCATAAATTAACCATATATGTATATGTTTATTTCTGGGGTCTCCTGTTTCATTGTGAAGTGAGGTGAAAGTCTCTCAGTCATGTCTGACTCTTTGTGACCCCATGGACTGTATAGACCATGAAATTCTCTAGGTCAGAATACTGGAGTGGGTAGCCTTTCCCTTCTCCAGAGCATCTTCCCGACCCAGGAATTGAACCGGGGTCTCCTGCATTGCAGGTGGATTCTTTACCAACTGAACTATCAGGGATTGTGTGTCTATTTTAGGCCAATTCTATACTGTTTTGATTGTTAGCACTTTATAATATAGTTTGAAATCAGGGAGTATGAATGTTTCCCAATGTGAGGAAAAAGCTTTGTTCTTTTTCCTTCAAGATTGCTTTAGGTATTCTGAATCTTCTGTGGTTCCATATAGGATTGGGAGTGTTCATTTCTCTTTTTAAAAATGCCTTTGGAATTATGACAGGGATTGAACTGAATCTGTAGATTGCTTTGTAGTATGGATATTTTTGCAATATTCTTCCCATTAATTTGTATCTTCAGTTCTTTTCATTAATGTCTTACAGTTTTTAGTGTACAGATCTTTCACCTTAATTGGTTGAACTTATTCCTACAATTGAATTCCTGCAATTCCCACAATTGAAGCAATTGTAAATGGGATTGTTACTAGTGCATAGAAACACAACTAATTTTTGTATATTGATTTTATATCCTGCACCTTTATTGAATGTATTGATTAGTCCTAACAATTTCTGAGAGAAGTCTTTAGGGTCTTCTATGTATAATGTCATGTCACCTGCAAATAGAGACAGTTCTACTTCTCTGTTCTGATTTGGATGCTTTTATTTCTTTTTCTTACCTAATTGCTCTGGCGAGGACTTTCAGGACTGTGGTGAGTACAAGCAGCATGAGTGGGCTTTCTTGTCTTGTTCCTTATCTTAGAAGCAAAGCTTCCAGTTTTTCACCATTGAGTATGATGTTAGCTATTGGCTCATTTGCCAAATGTGTAAGAACCACTAAGCTAGTTTCCAGATTTATTTTGGAGGAAATTCTTCCATATGTAGCTGTAGATATGCGGTGTTCCTTGAAAGGAAGTGAATTCAGGAGACTTCTGTGTTGACATCTTGAGTCAAAAGCCTCTTTCCTCTTGTGAACTTTTAAGAGAATCTTCATTCTATCCTTCCATTTCCTCACCACAGTCTCATTCTATTTTTATAGCAACCTTTGGTATCCCTGAGTGTTAAGCATGACTTGTAATTAGTACAGAAATCTGGAAAAGACAGAAAATATAGAAAAGAAAGCAGAGAATCACTTCTAAGCTCACGATGTAGATACAACCACTGACTACTAGTGTCCTAGTGGGTTTCTTTTCCAGTCTTTATCTGTGAGACCAGATGCCTAAATGGTAGGTAAGTAAATAGATCAATAGATACCTGTTTATATTTTACAAAGCTTAAATCATACTAAATATCTTATATTCTGAACTTTGAATTAAACATGATATTGTAATCCTAGGTGATTAAACATTCTTTGTCATCATAATAGTGGTAATGACTAATAGTTCATCTTTGAGATCCAATTTTGGATGTTGAGGGGGTGGTTCTATATATATAGAAGAATCCACCTTCTCTCTATATAGAAGATATATATTCTATATCTTATAGAATATCTATCTCTAAGATAGACATTCTTATGCCTGCATCTTTGTCTGTAGCCATGCTTAGAAATGAAATCCTGAGCCAAAGGCTATGAATATTTTTAAAGTTCTCAATACATGATTACACAAATTTATACTTGAGCTGTGTTTGAAAGTGCGTGTTACCAGCACTGGGTACCATCCTTCATTCACTTCCTAATGCCTTTTAATCTAGCCTTTTCTTACAACTATGTCAAATTTGCTCTTCAAGTTCTCTGAGTTTCTGATTCTTGAACCCAGAATTTCCCTTTTGATGCCTTTCTCTGTTCTCTCTGTCTCCATCTCTTTCTCCTTTCTTCTCTCTCTGCCTCCCTCCCCCTTCCTTTCCCTCCTTCTCTTTCTCTCTCCCTCCATCCCTCTCTTTCTCCTGCTGTGTGTGGGCGTGACTGCTATGTTTGATTGCCTCATCTCCCCTCAAAAGCCTCTTCTTCCTCAGCATCTTTCACTCTCTACTGCTCCAGTTCCCCATGACCCCTCTGATACTTTACTGAATACAGGAAAGGTTTATGAGGAAGAAGAAGAGGCAGATACTGTCCTCAAAGAAGGCAGGCCCATCTTAAATAAACATATTGTTTAGTTGCTCAGTCATGTCTGCTTCTTTGCGACCCCACGAACCGTAGCCCACCAGGCTCCTCTGCCCATGGGATTCTCCAGGCAAGAAGACTGGAGTGGGTTGCCATTTCCTTCTCCAGGGGATCTTCCCCACCCAGGGATTGAACCTGCATCTCCTGTTTGGCAGGCAGACTCTTTACCATTGAGCCACCTGGGAAGCCCTAAACACAAATGGAAAATAAACATATGAAATCTTAAAAACCTAAAGGATGTTAAAGTCACAGAGAGTGTGGTAACCTAAGTCAAATAGGCAGGTTCACTGGAACAGTGAAAGTGAAATTTGCTCAGTTGTGTCTGACTCTTTGTGCCCCCATGAACTACACAGTTCCAGGCCAGAATACTGGAGTGAGTATAGCCTTTCCCTTCTCCAGGGGATCATCCCAACCCAGGGATCAAACCAGGCCTCCTGCATTGCAGACAGATTCTTTACCAGTTGAGCCACAAGGGAAGTGGAAGAATACTGGAGTGGGTAGCCTGTCCCTTCTCCAGCAGATCTTCCTGGCCCAGGAATCGAACCGGGGTCTCCTGCACTGCAGGTGGATTCTTTCCCAACTGAGCCATCAGGGGAAGGAGGCTTTACTGAAGGGAGCATATGGCTGGTGGAGAGGAGGGGAGAGGACAGCCCACACTGAGAAAGGAGGTATGACAGGCAGGTACCGTCCTGGTAGCACCGGGTGGAACCCCTGCAGGGTCGTGGCCTGGTCGTGCTGACCGACCTTTTCCAGCCTGGATCTCTCATCCTTTCTTCCCATTTAATCCCACTGCTTCTACAGGGGAGGTGGACAGTGGAGCCTGGCAAAGGGCTAGCAACTCAGCCACAGTGGAGCACAGTGAACTCAGAGGCCAGGACTTAGACAGTGTGTCCTGTGTGAACTCTGGGGGCCACAGAGGAGCTCCAAGCCACAAAAAATGCTGTGGGTTTTTTATATTGTTATGGGTTTTTATATTGTTATTGAAATTCCTAATTCCTAGGTCACGCACCATAAACTGGAGCGTCTGTGCCGAATGAGTCATGGCCATGCTTTCCTGCCTCCCACCCAGCCCCCAGGTAGCTCTGCTTCAGGCTCAGGACAAAGTCTCACCTTTCTCGGTTCAGTTTTCAATCAGCTGACATGAAACTAGTAAAACCATATGCAGCATTCCTGGAAATTCTGCCCCAATCTACATGCAGTGTGCTCCTGTGAAAACAGGACCAAGGATGGTGATGCTGACTGACTACATAGTCGGGGTGAGAAGCCAAGCTCCTCTCTCTTTCCTTCCTTCCCATTACCCACACCATTTTTTACATCAGGGGGATGCATCACTTAGAAAACCATAGGGCTTTAAAATCTTAATGGAAAGAAAAATTTCAGTCTGATCCCAATTAAAGACCTTGGTTAATGGAATGGTAAGCCTTCCCAAACCACCCCAGGCCTGTGGAAAGAGTGGCAAATTTGGCATTTGCAGAGTTAACATTGTGCAGAGTCTAAGGCTCAAAACTGCTGAACTGGACTCAGTCACTTAGCGAGCACCTCAGTATGACTTTATCTTTTAAAAAAAAAAAAAAGATTGGTTTTATGGGAAGATTGGGAGAATTGTGAAGGTTGCAGAATATTTCTTGCAAATATTGGAGTTATATGTACATTCCCTGGTGGCTCAGACTGTAAAGAATCTGCCTGCAATGTGGGAGACCTGGGTTCAATCTCTGGGTTGGGAAGATCCGCTAGAGAAGGGAATGGCTACCCACTCCAGTATTCTGGCCTGGAGAATCCCATGGACAGAGGAGCCTGACAGGCTACAGACCATGGAATCGCAGAGAGTTAGACATGACTTAGCAACTGAACAATGAACAACAAATATACGTTCTTATAGGCTATTTATATTTTATTCAGTCTGTCAAATTATCTAAGTGCCTACAATTTGCCAGGCATTGTTCTAGATGCCAGGGCTGTGCTGTGATTAAGACAGATAAGGTTCCTGCCCTCACTCATATCTATTTGGAAGTGAAGGAGAATAAACAAGGAGACAGATAATCTTAGCTTGTTATGTGCAGAAAGTAAAACAGAGCTAGAGGATGATTAGGGCCAGCCAGGGTCTCTGCGGAGGCAGCGTCTGGGCTAAGCCCTGGGGAGTGAGGCACCAGCAAAGCTGCAGAGCAGCCTGATCTCTCTTCGCTACAACCTGCTCATCTCATGGACCGAGGGCACCAGTGACAGGCCGGTACTAGGGTTTCCGTGTTTATAAATAAGGAGCTTGGTTACGCCGCTTCCAATAGCACCATGGGGCCACAAGCCGGTTGGCAGAGGCAGCCTCAGATCCTCTACAGAGCATATTGGTGAGGTTCTAAGATCCCTGTTCCTGGTGAATAATTCTTAGGTAGATTAAAGTTTGAGGGATAAAGTGTGGTGGGTCCTGAAAATTTTAAACATTGTATTATCATATGTTTCAGCAATTCCATCTCTCAGTATATATCAATAACTCAAGAAATTGAAAGTAGAGGCTCAAACAGATATTTATAGAACACTGTTCACAGCGGGGTTACTCACATTAACCAAAAGATGGAAACAGCCCAAATGCCCACAACATACAAATAGATATACACAGTGGAGTATGCACCCATTCAATGGAGTGTTATTCAGCCTTAGAGAATAAAGTCCTGACACACGCTGCAGCACAGATGGACCTGAGAACATTACACTAAGTGAACTAGACACAGGAGAATAAATACGGCATGGTCTTATTTATATGAGGTGCCTAAATTAGGCAAATTCAGAGAGACAAAGTAGAATGGAGGGGAGTGGAATGAGGAGTTATTAAGTACAAGAGTTTCTGTTTGGGGTGAGAAAGTTCTGGAAATAGGTAATGGTGATGGTTGCATAACAATATTAATGTATTTACTGCCACAGAGTCGTGCACTTTAACACAGTTGAAATGGTAAGTTTTGTGTTGCATATGTTTTATCACATTAAAAAAAGAGCCCATGGGAATGAGAAGGGAGTTTGGGAAAGAATGGATACGTGTGTGTAAGGCTGAAAGTGAAGTCGCTCAGTCGTGTCCGACTCTGTGACCCCATGGACTGCAGCCTACCTGGCTCCTCCACCCATGGGATTTTCCAGGCAAGAATACTGGAGTGGGTTGCCATTTCCTTCTGCAGGGGATCTTCCCCACCCAGGGGTTGAACCCAGGTCTCCCGCGTTGTAGACAGACACTTTACCGTCTGTGCCACCAGGAAGTGTAAGGCTGAGTCCACCTGAAATTGTCACAACATTGTCAGTCAGGTATGCATGCTAAATCACTTCAGTCATGTCCGACTCTCTGCACCTCTATGGACTATAGCCCGCAAGGCTCCTCTGTCCATGGGATTCTCCAGGCAAGAATAGTGGAGTGGGTTGCCATGCCCTCCTCCAGGGGAATCTTCCCAACCCAGGGATTGAACCCAGGTATCATTATGTTTCTTGCATTGGCAGGCGGGTTCTATACCACTAGCGCCATTTGGGAAGCTATACTTCAATACAAAATAAAAGGTTTAAACTAAAGTGGATCAGAATGTAAAGACACTTTCAAAACAGTGCAGGATTAGAATCTAATTAAACTTTTAAAACATTTTTTTTAATCTCAAGTAAAAAAAAAAAGCCTACGGGAAGCTGAGAAGAGGTTGATCAGCCTCTTGCTCTTAGATGTTATTTAAAACAAACCCGAGGGTTGTGGAGGCAGAGGGGGATCACGCCAGGTCTGGGAAGGCTGGTGTGTAGAGGTTGCCTTTAATTCCACGCCCCTGGCACCTCCAGGACAGACCTCGCAGCCCCCAGTGGAGTAGGAACGGCCTGGAGCCCTCAATTCGGGCAGGGGCTGTGGGAAGGAGATAACCCTCAGGCGATCCACTGGCGGGCCAGCCCTGCAGACCAGAAAGAGACTCGCTTGCCCACCTGCTGCCTCTGTTAGCAGTCCCCATGTGGATGGTGTGGCTCTCAGGTAGAGGGGGCAACCCTGAACCCCCCGGGTCTCAGCGTGGTCCCCTGGGAATGTGTGATAAATGCAGATTCTCAGGCCCCGCCCTGGACCTATTGATCAGAAGCACCAGCTGTAGGGTGCAGTGGTGTGTTTTCACAGGTCATCCCGTGGGAGATTCTGATGTTGGAGAACCACTGTTCTCAACCGTTGTGGAAAGAACTGGATGCTCTTCTGGGCGGCAACTCGGTGCACTTAGTGAGCGCCTCCTGAATGCAGAGCCCCGGAATGTGTGCAGCAGAGGACACCAAGCAGGCCATCTCGGGGTGCACCAGCCCTGGGTGATGCTAGGTCCCCCAAGGACACCAGAGGGCGTGAGTGGCTGTGAGCCTGCCTCATACACCCCCCACACGCCATGTGGGCATGTCCGGCAAGGTGTGCCAGGGCCCCTTCATCACAGGTGCCATGTGCTGCATGTCAGCGCCGTGGTCTCAACCCAGCCGCCTGTCTACATAAACCAGACGTGTCTCCCCTCCCCCCACTTAGTATCCTAGGTGGCCGTGTGCAGGCCCACCATACCCCTGTTGGGTAGAGGAGTCCTTCAGAGCATCTTGGCCAGATCCCGTACCTTTCAGATGACTGCAGATTTTAAAGTGCATTCCAGCCCGCTTAGAGACTTCCGGTCTCATGGGCATTTCCCAGCTCACCTTGTCCTCATCCCAGGATGCCAGGACCTGTGGTGGGAAGGTAGGAATGGCAGCACGATCCTCCCTTGAGCAGCCTCCTTCACCGCTCTTCTCAAGAACTGGGGGGAGTGAAGGGAGGCGGACTGCTTTGCCCTGGGGCCCAGCACTATTTTTCCGATGCCCTCCATGTGGCAGACGTCCCATCAGTGGCCCTCTCACAAAGTGTGTGAAGACTCTGGGTTCTTGAAACATCTGTAGGGCCTCCTCTAGGCTCAGTTCCCTGGTGTGCTGGGGCCTGCTCAGCCCAACATCATTCCCTCTTCTATTCAACCTCTACCTCATCAGGAGACCCCAGTTTTCTTGTTGTCAGAGTGTTTTTCATGGGAATGGATTTTTGTTAGGGTATCAGCAAGATGGTTGCTGTCAGCCCTCCATCACTGTGTCTCCTTGACCACCAGAAACCACTATATCCTTGCCATCTCAACTGGAGGGCGGTACTGGGTGCCCCAGTGCCACCCTCTGTCTGCTCTGCGTGGAGCCACAAGGATGGACAGCAAATCCACTGCCTTGTCCCCAGACTGGGCATTGTCCCCAGATGATGGATGGCCCTCAGGATGGGCCACTTAATCTGCAGGACCCAGTGCAAAACTACTGAACTGTTAAGCATTCCAACACAACCAGAGCAGAGCATTAAACCTAGTGGGACCCTCCTGAGTGCCGGCCCTGGGTGACTGCACAGCTCTCATGCCCACGAAGTGGGCCCTGAGTGCCAGGCTCCCCTCCTTGCTGACCCATCACTCCAGCGTGATTCCCTCAGTGCCTCCCTTGACTTGGTGGAGGGGGAGCCACTCAGGAGAGCACCCCTCTCCTTGAATGGTCTTACTCCATCCACTTGAGGTCTAAGTCCAAATCACTGTCCCCTTCTTCCCCTCCAGTCATCTCACAGGGGTTAGGAGGGCCCATCTGGCATGATGGTTGGGTCAGCTTGGTAATCTCGTGGGTACACTCTGGAGGTGACTCTCTCCACAAAGCAGGAGTATGCCTCTTTGTTTTTTTTTTTTTTTTTTTTTTTTTTGCTGGAGTAGAACTCACTATATCTAGGCAACAGAGAAAGTCTCAACATCTTCTGCCACTGGAGTGTGTACTGTGAATTCCCAGGCCTGGCCATGTTGATTTATCCAGGGCAGGACACCTGGGCGAGCTAGGCCAAAGAGGCCCCCAAGTGGGCTTCTCAAATTTGGCACAACTGCTGAATCCAAACTGCTGCTGGTGGTTGAGATTGAAGCTCTGAAGTTTGGTAACTGGTAGCGTTTACCGACACACGTCTCAGAACGGAAAGGAAGCTGGTGTGGAAGGGGTGGCGGTAGGTACAGGACAGAGGGCGAGAGGGGAGGACACAGTGTGGCCGGCCTGGTTCCAGCTGTCTCGACTCGAGTCCTATTCTTGTCCAGGGTCCCCTGCAGGCCCAAGACTTCTGCAATGAGTTCTCCTGTCTGCTTAAGGAAGTCAGGGTTCAATTTCTGTCACTTGCCCTAAAAATCCCAGTCTTCCCCACTGCTCAGTAAGAGTCTGAACTGCTTGGCTCCAATTTCCCTGGAACTGCAGGAAATAAAATGAGGGGCCCAGAAAACAGGATCTGAGTAGGAGGAGGGTGGTTTCAGGTCATGTGTGATGGGAGCCTGTCAGTTTCTATGGGAATTCAGGACTTCACACACCATCACCTGTCAGCACCTCAAGCTACTTCACCTGTGAAATGGAGGCATTCGGCCCAGTCTGGTAGTTTTTATTTTTTATTTAATTAATTTTCGGCTCTGCTGGGTCTTCACTGCTGCACGGGCTCCTCTCTAGCTGCAGCTAGCAGGGGGCTACTCTCCAGTTGCTGTGCTTGAGCTTCTCGTTGCGGAGCTTCTCTTGTTGGGGAGCATGGGCTCTAGGGTGCACCAGCTTCAGCAGTTGCAGCACATGGGCTCAGGATTGCGCTTCCCGGGCTCTAGAACCCAGGAGCAGTAGTTGTGGCCCACGGGCTTATTTGCCCCATGGCATATGGGATCCTCCCTGACCAGGGTTCCAACCCGTTTCTCCTGCATTGGCAAGCGGATTCTTTGCCTCCGAGTCCCCAGGGAAGTCCTGGTAGTTGACTTTTAGCTAAACGGTAGGCTCTGTGCTGACTCGACAAGTCTTGCTCAGATGATCACCTCTGTTTGGACTGATTTGCTTCTGCACGGGCAGAATCACACACCTCACCTGTTCTGCAGAGATTCAGTGTGATTCATTTATCCTTTCAACACTGCTGAGAGATATGGTAACTGGATGTAACAGTGAGTAAGAGATATAGTTCCTGTCCTTATGGAGCTGAAAGCAGAGGAGTTGGATTCAAAACAACCCATCACAAAACGTATTGATGTGGTGGTGGTGGTTCAATTGTTAAGTCGTGTCCAACTCTTTGTGACCCCACAGACTGCAGCACCCCAGGCTTCCCTATCCCTCACCAACTTTCAGAGCTTGCTCAAACTCATGTCCCTTGAGTCGGTGATGCCATCCTACCATCTCATCCTCTGTCGTCCCCTTCTCTTCCTGCCTTCAATCTTTCCAAGCATCAGGGTCTTTTCAAGTGAGTCAGCTTCTTCACATGAGGTGGCCAAAGTATTGGAGTTTCAGCTTCGGTATCAGTCCTTTCAGTGAATATTCAGGGTTGATTTCCTTTAGGATTGATGTGGTAATTACTGCTAAAAATGAGTTATCTCATAGATAAGAGATTCTATAATAGGAGTCCTAACCATCTTGAAGTTTCTCGTTTTGCTTTTTTTCCAAATTCCAAAATCCCTCCGTGTCTCTTTCCTGTGATATATCGAGACAGCTAGTACCACTACTAACACTATTTCAGGGACGGAAATCCTCCTCTACTCCGTATAGATTTCCAGAAGGCCCAGGATGTCAGTTTGTCCCAATGCTACCTACATGTGTATATGGAACACTTGAAATACTGCTGGTTCAACTGAGGATCTGAAGTTTTAATTTAACTTATTTCGATATAAATTTTAAAATGGGAGCAACATGAAATATTTTCCCATTAAACACAGCCTTGTTGTTTTGTTAGAACCACATTTCACGTCATCTGTTGAACACCTTGCATGTGAATGGAGATGTGCTCTGAGTATAAAGATGCCAGATTTCCCTCCCTACTTATGAGAAAGTGTAAAAGCTCTCATGAATGGTTTTTATATTATGTTGATGTGATCAAAATTTGAAATATTGGATTAAGTTTATTATTTCAAGTTGATTTGGCCTTGTTTCCAGCCTTTTTAATGGGGCTATGAGGAAATGTAAAATTACATCTGTTGGGTTGGTGTTGTGTTTGTGTTTGCCAGTGCTGGCCGAGAGCATGCTGCATGGTGGAGAAGGGATTGGGGGTAGCTGGGTTCCTGGGGGATCTTCTGGGCCTGAGTCACTGTAGCGAGGTCTGGTCAGGCTTTTATTTCTCCCCTTTTTTTGCCTACTTCCCAAACACCATGCTGTCTGACTTGTTGGGTGGTGTTGAGTTCTTCCCAGGGGAAGATTTGAAGCAACCAGTGTGCAGGGCCCCACTCCCTCCTCACCATCCTGTACTAAGGAAGGGCTTCTCTCCCTGGTCCAGGGGCCCCCCCATCTCCCCTCCCTTCTTCAGGGACACTGGCAGCATTCTTAAGATCCCCATGCTTGCCAGGGCGGCTGGATGGCTAAGACGGTCACTTTAATACATTAAGCTACTTTCATCCCCTCTTTATCTGAAACCTGCAGACAGATAGTGTTTGCAGATAGACTCTGACAGACTGAAGAACTTGGTGAAATCCTAGCCCCTGGACTGGGGGTGGCTCCTGCTCCCGGGGACGGACTGTAACCTGAGGTTACAGGTCTGAGATAAAATCGGGAGCCGTGTGACTGAAGGAAGACACCAGGGTCTGGGGCACCTCAAGGCTTTGGTGGTGGGGGAGGGGGGGGACAAGCTTATACAACTTTAAGGATCTGCTTTGAGAAAATAACATACAAATGTCTTCTTAAATTTATAAATATTCTTAGAAAAAATACGTGATCTTATGAACATGTTTTAGGAGTCTTTGTAAGAGAAGGAGACTTACCATATGGCAAGAGGTCCCCAGGCCAGCAGCAGCAGCAGCTGGGAACTTGTTAGAAATCCCAGTTCTTGGGCCCCACTGCAAAGCTACTTAATCAGTAACTCTAGAGTGAAGCCCCGATATCTGAGTGCCTCCCAGATTCTCCAAGTGATTGTGAGACCCACTCATGTTTGAGAAATATTGACACATTGGTCAAAAGCATGGATTCTGGAGTAAGATTACCCAGTTTGGCTGTTTATTTTCTGGGTGACTTTACCAAGGTAATCAATCACTCTTAGCCTCAGTTTCACCATCTGTAAAATGGGGGAGTAATAGCTCAGATCTTAAGTTGTGTGGATTAAACAAGATAATAGAAGTAGTGCTACTCAGAGTACCTGTCATTCTGTGTACATGTAATAAATTATGTAGCTATATTATACGGGCTTCCCTGGTGGCTCAGATGGGAAAGCATCTGCATGCAATGCAGAAGACCTGGGTTCAATCCCTCGGTCACGAAGATCCCCTGGAGAAGAAAACAGCAACTGACTCCAGTATTCCTGCCTGGAGACTCCCATGGACAGAGAAGCCTGACAGGCTACAGTCCATGGGGTTGCTAAGAGTCAGACCAACTGTTTCACTAACCGAGTGACTAACCTTTCCACCTTTCAGGATTGTAGGGTAACCTCATGTTTGGCTTTACTAGATGTTCCCGAGCAGTTTCCCAAAGTGTTTTCCAGATTGTGGGGTCACAAAGGGTTGGACATGGCTGAAGCAACTTAGCACGCATACAACACACATACTCTTTGGGGAGTCATGGACCGCCTTGAAAATACAATGGGAATTAAAGACCTCTCTCTAGAGGGCTGTGTGTCCATAATACATACACTAAAGTGACAGACCATGTCAGGAAACCACTGAAGGGCAGGCCTTAGCTAACAGCCCTTGAGATAAAGATGGTCACCCAATAATATTTTAAGAAGGAAGAAGTGAAAGGGAGAAGGAGAGAGGACTGTGTTAGCCCAAAGGTCTGCTTTGAGTAATGGACTTGACTTTTAGCAGATGACTTCTGAACTCAATACTACATCCCTTTAACTGGGAATTTCAGGCGTTGTGGCAAGGAAGAAGTTCTGGGATACGGGGCTGCCCTTTAGCACCTTTCAGATCACATCATGAAACTCCTTCAAACTCTTCTGATACATCAGGGGAGTTCGGTGTGGAAACGCTCACTTCAAAAGACATTTACAATCCCAAAAGGACAATTTTGTGGTTTAAGATTATCTAGTGCCGATAAAAGCGTAAGTGTGGTTAAATCAGAAAAAAAGAGACAAGGCAGAGATATGTGTGTGCCATATTAATTTTTCAGCCTGTTTCTGTCATTCTCTCTGAGCTTATGAGGTTTGTGTCATGTTTGTGTTGTATTTAGCTGTCACCTAGCTGCAATTTACAACGTTCCTTGGAATCATACTTTGGGTTGACTGGGTCAGAGAGAGATTCATAATGACAAGTCTATATGGCTTCAGGCATTTCAAGTCCTCTGGTGATGGCTGTTGCTTGGTTTGAAATCAGATCGGAAAGAAAATGACACCTTCCCCGGAACAGAGAGGCCATTGGTCAGGACAAAGAGGTGGCATGTGTCCTAGGATTTGGGGAATTTCTCAGGATCTCCCCGACATTCCCTCGCGCTGAGTGCAGCAAGCAAATATGAGGAAAGAGTGAGCCTAGAAGCTGGCCTATCTGACCTCCAGCCCAGTATGCACCGAGGCTGTCCTTGGGCAAGTTCATGGGAGGGGAGGTCAAATGCCAGGAGGTCGTGGGTCCAGGGGCCTAGCCGGAGGGACCGGAAGAGTCCCTGATGGACTGGGCGGGGCTGAGGACGAAGGTTCCGGTTTCTGCCGCCACTTCCCTGCCCATCTCCACACGAACACACACGCACCTACCCACCCCAGTGGGGCAGCCTTCCTCAGTCTGAGGGCGGCCCAGGGCAGGGGGGCTCCAGCCTGAGACTCTGGCACCCCCAGCCCGCGGCTACCACCCCAGCCTTCTCTCTCCGAACACCGGGCGCAAAGCCCTGCATGACTCCCCCGCACCGGGGCCAAGTGACTGCCCTCAGGCCGGCCCTGCCGCCTTGTGCCGGCCGCTTTGGGAAGTCGGCCTGTCGCTTCAGGGCGCGCTGAGGGACAGGGTTCCGCTCTGCTCTTGTCTCCTTCCCCTCTTTGGGGAGGGGGGTGCCCGCACGCTGTCTTGGGAGGTCCCAACCGCCTCCCTCACGGAGCGACACCCTCCGCCATCCTTCTGCCAGGGCCCTCTCCCCGGAAGAACCCTTGAACCCTGACCCTGACTCTTGGCCTTGGAAGGAAAGAGAAGGGGAAGGGGGTCTAGCTGAGATGTTGGCAGTAAGGTCCCCCTCGCCCCCAGCGGGGCCACTGCTTCCTGACGCTGGGGTGTCACCCGACCTTTCTGAGACTCCGGTTTCTGCATCTGAGAGAGCCTGGGGTGGAGAAAACCATGCGACGTGGCAGGGGTGGCCGTGCCTTGCGGGTAACGTGTCCGGAAGCAGGCCAGTTCACTCCTCTTCCTGTTCTCCTGGCGGTGGGAAGGTAGCACCTTCACTGTCAGGGGGCAGCTTTCCAGCAGGAGGTGGGTGGTGGTGGCCGGGACCGCCCAAGCCCCCGTGCAGACAAGGCCGAAGGTCCGGGGCCACCCCCTGGCCCCGCCTGTCCGCCCTCCTGCCCCTCTCTAATGTACCACCTCCTCCTCTTCCTTTCCCCTTTTTATTAAAAAATTTTTTTTAATTTCTTTTAAAAAATTATTTGTTTATTTTTGGCTGCACTGGGTCTTGGTGCTGTGATGAGCTTTCTCTAGGGGCCACTCTCTAGGCGCGGTGCGTGGGCTTCTCCCTGCAGTGGCTTCTCTTGTTGAAGAGCATGGACTCCCGGGCACGCAGGCCTTAGCTGCAGCATACAGAGGAGTTAGTTGTCCCGCAGCATGTGGAATCTTCCCAGATGCGGGATCAAACCCATGTCCCCGCTTCATTGGCAGGTGGATTCTTAACCACTGGACCACCGGGGAAGTCCTCTTTCTCCTTTTTAAATGAGGCAGAGATAGGCTCACTTGCTGCATTCTATGGGTTGGGGATCTATGCATATTATTAACTAACTTAATCCCTGCCAAAACACCACATTGTCGCTGGTGAAATAGATGCGAAGAGTGTGAGCACCTTGCTCCAGGTCACAGAGGTCGTGGAAGACAGGACCGGGACTCGCACACAGGCCATCTGACTCCCAAGCCTGTGCTTTAAACTGACTAGTCTATCATCCAGTCGTTCCCAAAGTGTGCTCCCTGTAGCATTGCCCTGACTTGGGAATATATTAGAAATGCAAAATGCTTGGGTACCACCTGTAGAATTACTGAATCTGAAACTCGGAGCTTGGAGCCCCCTCATCAATGTCCCCAAGCTCTCCAGGACATTCTGAGCACAGGGAACATCGAGAACCACTGCCCTCAGGTCCTCCAGCAAGTCCGGGGTTTAATTTCCTTAATGTCCGTGTGAACTTGGCTACAGCTGATAGCATCTTGTTTTTTAGGATATGGGAAGGAAATTGATGGAAAATATTGATGTGGAGGCAAAGAGTGGGGCTGGCTGAAGAAACACAGGCCTGTCTCCTGGTTTGAGCTTCTGGTTGAGAGAAGAGGTCCCAGGAAGAAACCTGAGTCTCAAACTGGCCTTTTCCTTGTTCCTCACCTTTGACCTGCTCTTGAAAAGTGACTTCTTAAAACCTTTTATTTTGCTGTCTCCTAGGCAAGGCCTTGAGGATTAATAATGCAGCTCAATACAAAGAGCCTGGAGGTGCTCATTTTATTTTTATTCTGTTCCTTTCATATATATTTACAAAAGATCCATGTATATGTGTATGTATGCATGTGTGTATTCTCTCTCACTAAGCTTGACTCAACCTTCTGTTTCCAAAGGTATTTCTGGAAGGTTTTGAGCAAATTTGGTGCTTCTCAGCGTTACCATGTATGGTTGCTAAGGGTGTGCACTGCACAATCCAGGAAACACCATTTACAGATGTGGCCACTCAACTGGCCCAGGAGGGTTGACTCCTGTCAGCCACGTCCTCCCTTCTCCCTTCCTGGTTGGCGTCAACCTCTAACCTAGGCCAGCCTTCCTTTGCCTTCCTTTTTTTTTTTTTTTCTCTCCCATGGCATTCCTGCTTTAAATGTTTGCCTCAATGGAGTATTGGGTTTGCCTGCTCAGAGTTCCACAGACTCTTGCTTTCTAGGATCAAGAACAAAGTTGCCTGTGGGTCCCCTCCACCCTTCACCATCATTCCCAGATTATTCTGGTCACCCCAGGAGGACGGAGGAGGTGACACTGTCCTGGGGAAAGCCCCGCGGAGGTGGCATCTGCCTGCCACTAAACACCATTAGGAAATGCCGTGTTCTTACACACGAATCAGCACAAGCAGCGCCTAGGAGAAGCATTTCTCGTCCTAGATAGCATGGGGAAGTGGTGACTCTGACTCTGTTTAGTCACTAAGTCATGTCCCACTCTACTGACCCCCTGGACTGTAGCCTTCCAGGCTCCTCTGTCCATGGGATTTCCCAGGCAAAAATACTAGAGTGGGTTGTCATCTCCTTTGCCAGGACTCTGGCCCTGACTGTCACTCAAATGCTGTTCACAGTGAGGGGTGGGATGGAGGGAGGAGAGAATCTTATAGGAGAAACACCACTCCCTGAAAGTCTGCTTCCCTGGTGACACTGGAAGAGCTTACATCTTCCTTTCCTACATGTATCTTTTTCCCATTTATTTCTCACATACCTATGGCTTGCAAGACTTTTGTTTGCTTTTTCAATCAGAAGATTAAAAGTTAATAAAATGTCAACTCTGGGGAATTCCCTGGTGGTTCAGTGGTTAGGACTTCAAGGTTTCACTGCTAAGGACATGGGTTCAATCCCTAGTCGGGAAACTAAGATCCTGCAAATCACATGGTATAGCCAATAATAATAATAATAATAAAATAGATATCAACTGTGAATATTCCAGGCCCTTCTGGCTGGTATTTCAGTCCCTTCAGGCCTTGAGCTCAGGGCTGGGTCCCAACAGCTATAGGTTCCATGTCTGACATAGGTCTGACATGTTTTAAGAACAAACTTGCCTTTCTTTCCTCCAAGACAATGTCACTTAGCCGGGAAGACTTGCTCAAAGAACTACCCTGTGGCTTGAGCCTCGCTTGTGTCCGGATATCTTCAATATGAATCTTTATGTGGAACAAAAGCATCTGGCTTTCCATTAGTCTCTGCAACCAGTTCTGTGTCCTTAAAAAACATTTCTGAGCCACTTGCTTTCATCCCAGGTTTTTTTTTCTCCCACCTGTCACTTTGGAAATAACGATAGTAATTGCACTGGCCTCCTGGGACTGTTCATAGGGCTGGCGAAGCTTTTCTGTGAAGGGCCTCCTAGCAACTCGCCCAAGCTTTGCATAATGGTCTCTGCAGCGACTACTCAACTGTTCCATTTTGGGGAAAGCAGCCGTAGACAAAACGTGGGAGAAGGGGGTTGGGTGAGTTCCAGAAATAAAAATAGGCAGGATGTGGTCCATTGGTGGGGGGTGGGGGCTAGTGTGCCAGCTCCTGATTTAGCCAGTGAGACCAGAAATGAATGTGAAAGTAAACTGTAAAGTGCCCTTGAAAAGTAAGGGACTGCGGGGTGATGAGGCTGCACAGAAGGGTCAGGTACACATCTGGAAGCCTCAGTGGTACAGACAGGACCGCCACTGGAAGGGCCAACAGTCGTGCAATGCCACCCCCGGGGTAAGGTGCTGGGAGGTGGGTGTGCAGGTATGCTCACCAGCAGAGGAAACTCCTTCCACTAATGCACTTTTTTTTTTTAAATGTGGACCATTGTTTTTATAGTCTTTATGGAACTTGTTACAATATTGCTTCTGTTTTATGCTTTGGGTTGGTTTTTTTTTTTTGGCTGCAGAGCATGTGGGATCTTGCTCCCCAGCGAGGGATTGAACCCACACTCCCTGCATTGGAAGACCAAGTCCTAACCACTGGACCACCAGGGAAGTGCCACCAGCTCCCTTTTCATTAGAATAAACCTGAGGGTGGAGTTGAAGCTCAGAGCAAAACCAGTCTATGTTTGGGCAGCAAATGATCTTAGCTTTGGTGCCAGCTGTTTACAGTCATACTTGGGACAGTTGGCTGCCTACAGCTGAATACCTTGGGGGAGCTTGGCTCAGTCCATCTGCTGGGGAAAGAGGTTGTTGTTGCTGTTCAGTCACTAAGTTGTATCTGACTCTGTGACCCCATGGACTGTAGCACACCAGGCTTCCCTGTCCTTCGCCATCTCCCTGAGTTTGCTCAAACTCATGTCCATTCAGTCAGTGATGCCATCCAACCATCTCATCCTCTGTTGGCCCCTTCTCCTCTTGCCTTTAATCTTTCCCTGTATCAGAGTCTTTTCCAGTGAGTTGGCTCTTTGTATCAGGTGGCCAAAGGATTGGAGCTTCAACTTCAGCATCAATCCTAATATCCAGGATTGACTGGTTTGATCTCCCTGCTGTCCAAGAGACTCTAAAGAGTTTTCTCTGGTCCTACAGTTCAAAACATTGATTCTTTGCCATTCAGCCTTCTTTATGGTCCAACTCTCTTTTCCGTACATGACTACTAGAAAAACCATAGCTTTGACAATATGGAACTTTGTTGGCAAAGTAATGTCTCTGCTCTTTAATATGCTGTCTAAGTTTGTCATAACTTTTCTTCCAAGGAGCAAGTGTCTTAATTTCATGGCTGCAGTCACCATCTGCAGTGATTTTGGAGCCTAAGAAAATAAAGTCTGTCACTGTTTCCATTTTCCCCTCTCTATTTGCCATGAAATAATGGCATCCAACCCATGATCTTAGTTTTTTGAATGTTGAGTTTTAAGCCAGCTTTTTCACTCTCCTCTTTCACCTTCATCAAGAGCCTCTTTAGTTCCTGTTCACTTTCTGCCGTAAGGGTGGTGTCTTCTGCATATCTGAGGTTGTTGATATTTCTCCCAGCAATCTTGATTCCGGCTTGTGCTTCATCCAGTCCGGCATTTTGCATGATGTACTCTGCATATAAGTTAAATAAGCAGAGTGACAATATACAGCCTCTGATAGCTGCTGGCTCATCACAGGCCACCCAGAGAGAGTCCTCGGGCTCTTTCCAGGCAACCCTTCTTATTTCCGCAGATGACAAGGGCAGTTGTACTGCCTGTAAGTGGGTCAGTGTGGAGTCCTGGCAAAACCAGGAGCTACAGAACCAGGTAAAACTGGATTCAGGGACCATTCCCACCATATAATAGACAACATTTGGTGCCACTTAACTATAAATTAAGTAATTTCTCTGAAATTCATTTGTCAGAGTAAAGAGTACTACTTATGGCTGTGGTGATGATCATGTTAGATAATATATATACAGTATGCAGCACATAGTATCCTTCAAGAAATCTTAGTCCCTTCTTGGTATAAATGTGTCATGAGATAACTTTCCTCCATGAGGAAGGCATGGTGATCCTGAATGCACAAATGGAGGCTGAACAGGGAAGATGGTCCTACTCTTCCTAGGGTGATGCTGTTACAATACTGGAACACCATGATAAGCTATTCCTTTTCCCATATTGAAGATTATACAAAATTTAATGGGCTCACTTTTCAGCATGAACAGTTCAAGGCTTCCTGTTAGACCTAAGAATTAAATGACTTTTGGATGAAGGAAGACGTATAAAAGTGAGTATCCATGAGGAGGTAGCATTTTATTACCTAGAAATTCAAGCTCTCAGATCAGGGCCAGGACCACTGTCCATGGAGTCAGTAGGTGGTATTGTCTGGGCTCCACCTTGACATTCAGAGATTGAAGACACTAGTTGTTGTTTAGTCACTAAGTTGTGTTCAACTCCTTGCGACCCCAGGGACTCTTACCAGTTCTCAAAGAATTCAAGTTTAGTGGGGACGACTTTATGTAAACTGTGATGGTTGGTTCTAGGTGTCAACCTTACCTGGGCCTCAGGGCGCCCGGATATTTGCCTGGTGTTTCTGTGAGGGCGTTTTTGGATGAAGTTAATATCTTTTTAGTCAACTGATCTTTGTTATTTTTTTTTCATATAACCATTTTACTGAGGTATGTTGATATTCTGAAAGCTGCACAGTTTTAATGTATACAACCTGTATACAACATTGTATACAACAATAAGTGTACACCCATGAAGCCATCACACAATTGTGTGATGAGTGTGTCTATCACCCGTGAAGCTATCACAGCCACACAACCTGTGCCATGAGCGTGTCCATCACTCCCAAAAGTGTCCTCCCACCTCATCATTTATTGTGTGTGATTAGAACACTTAACATAAGATCTACTCTCTTACCAAACTGAGTATGCAATCCAGTAGTGTTAGCTGTAGGTGGAGGTGGAGATCTCTAAGACTTATCTCGAATAAATAAAACCTTGTACCTCTCAAGTAATACTTCTGTTTCCCCTTCCCCCCAGTCCCTGACAACCAGATTCTTCTATGAGTTCAAGTATTTTAGATTTCTCATACAAGTGGTGTCATGTAGCAGTTTTCCTTTTCATGTCTGATGGATTTCACTTGGCGTATTATCCTCTAGATTCATCTATGTAGTTGTGAAAGGAAGATTTTCTTCTTTATGGCTGAATAATATTCTATTTTAAGAATATACCACATTTTCTTTACCCATTGATCTATCAGTGGACATTTAGGTTGCTTCCGCATCTTGGCTACTGTGAATAGTGCTGCAATGAATATGGGAGTGTAGATATAGCTTTAAGATCTTGGTTTCAATTCCAAGCAAAGCAGTGAAGCAAAACACAATATCCAGAGTATACCAATATACTTATTGAGTATATACCCAGAAATTGGGACTGCTGGGTCATATGGTAGTTCTACAGACAGACTTCATTTTTATTGAGCTTTGCTTTATCTCACTTTGCAGATGTTGTATTTTTTTTAAAACAGATTGAAGATTTTTGGCAACGCTGCATTGAGCAAATCTATTGGTACCATTTTTTCAACAGTATTTGCTTACTTCCTCTCTTGATGTCACATTTTGGTAATTCTCGTAATACTTCAAACTTTTCCATTATTATATTTGTTATGGTGATCTGTGATCTTTATTACTGCAAGAAAATCATGACTCTGAAGGCTCAGATGATGGCTAGATGTGTGTGTAATATATATATAATACATATATAAATATTTATATAAAATATTTGTGTGTGTATCCATCCTGATTTGTTGAGGTGAAATCTCATTGTGATTTGTATTTCCCTAATGATTACTGATGTTGAGTACCTTTTTCATACCTACTGGTCACTTATATACTGTCTTGGGAGAATATCTGTTCAGTTCCCTTGCCTATTTTAGAATCAGGTCATTTGTTCTTGTTTTTGTTTTTTGGCCCTTGAATTGTAGGAGTTCCCTGCACGTGGGGGTGGGTGCTGACACTGGGCCAACCAGGGCCTCTGTTAGAGTCACACTCAATCTCTATGAAGAGTTTTAATAACAAGAACATGTATGAAACTTTTATTATTTGCCAGACATGGCAGTAAGTGCTTTCCAAGCAGTTCTCGTTAAGTCTCCCAACAAATGAAGGAAGTACCCTCTTCACTCTTTGATAGGTCAACTCCAAGATGATCAAGATAGTGCAAGGCAAAACTGGGGCTCAGAGCCAGATCTAGCTGATCGAAAAGTGCATTCATTGCTCTAGGCATTGTGGGCTCCCCATTTACCAGCATCCAAGGCACTGGATTGTGCATCATCAATCATTTCTTCCCAGCTGCTGGCCTTCAGTCCCATTCACCCTCGTGGATCTCTAGATCCCAACTCATCCTCATCTTTGTTCATTTAGTCACCAAGGATTGAGCATGTACTAGTGTGCTCAGCTGTGAGCTGGGAATGGGGTGTAGACAGTGGATCAAATGTGCATAACCTACTTTCTTGGAGCCCACAGTCCAGGAAGGAAGATAATTGCACAGGCAGAAATGTCCCTGTGATGAAGGATGGGGTGAGGGGAAGCAGAGTGTGGTGATATTTGGTGCTGTTTGGAGGAAGGGCCACTTCATCTGAAATCTAAAGAATGAGAAGGTGTTGAAGAGACAAAGACTCAACTCTTCTGAGTCAAGAGAGGCATGACTAGGTTTGAGTGATAGTTTGTAGTTTTTTTTCTTTGCTGTGCTGGGTTTTCGTTGCTGTGCATGTGATTTCTCTAGTTGTGGTTGCAGGGGCTCCTCTCCATTGCGGTGCCTGGTCTTCTCGCTATGGTGACTTCTTGTTATGGTGCACGGGCTTTGGTAGTTTTGACTCTTAGGTTTAGTTGCTCTGAGGCATGTAGGGTCTTTTTGGACCAGAGATCAAACCTGTGTCCCCTGCATCGGCAGGTGGATTCTTAACTACTGGATCACCAGGGAAGCCTGATGGTTTGTAATTCTATCAGATGCAATATGCCATTTTCTGTTTTGTTTTTAAATTGCATGAAAGCACTTTTCAGTTGTAATTTATCTACATGTATAATTTTTTTTTTTTTTTAAACCAATATAGAGTCCTAATTGTAATATAGAAGAAGCAAAGGGGAAATAGTTTGAGATTTTCTTGCTTGTTTTGTTGTTTGGTATTTGATTTTGGTTTTCTTTTTTTGGGCCGTGCTATGCAGCATGTGGGGGGTCTTAGTTCCCCAATCAGGGATCAGATCCATGCTTCCTGCATTGCTAACCTGGAGTCTGAACCACTCGACCACCAGGAAAGTTCCAAGGGAAAGTAGTTTAAATAAAATGGACTGCATTTACATTTACAAGTGCTCAGGTACAGCTACACTAGAAGATCCAGTGAAGTAGGCAGAATATCACGCCTCCCGGTGGAATAACAGTGGAAGGTGATGATCGTATTATGTTGGCAACTCAGACACCATGAGCTGTGTTGCCGACACTGCTGGGAATTTCTAAAGCGATGAACGATGTTTGGTAGTGCTCCAGATGACACAAAGGGCACCGTTTCTTTGATTTACACAGTAGCTCTGTCCTTGGAAATCTTAGTTGGTGCAAAAACAACAACAACAACTGTATTTACATGTAAAATGGAGTTTGGTCTAGGCTTAGCTCATTATAACCAATTTTTCATCTGTTTTGCATCTGATGAGACACTCAATGATGCACGTCATGGATAGCTTTTCTGTTGCATCGGATAGCATTTTCAGTTGCAGTTCTGATAATTGTGCGACTAACCACGTTCCTCACATCCAACACGTCAGGAGCACGTCACATGTCAGGAGCATCTCTCCCAGGCAGTGTGACCCCAAAGAACTCTCCAAAATTTCCTTAAGACCTTCTAGGAGTGATAACAGCCTCCCACCACCTAAGAAATACCAAGCTACAGAAGCTATAGAGCACTAGTGTCTTACAGAAGTGTGAGTCACACAGCGTAGTTTTAAATTGCTGTGACTATATTGAAAAAAAAGGAGAATGAAGCAGTTAACGTTGACTTTTTCCAAATTTATTTTATTCAAGTACAGTTGATTTTCAATGTTGTGTTCATTTTTGCTGTGCATCAAAGTAATTCAGTTATATATATATATATATTCTTTTTCATATTTCCATTTTGGTTTATACAGAGTATTGAATATTGTGTCCTGTGCTATTCAGTAGGAACTTGTTCATTCTATACATAATAGTTTGCATGAAACTGATTTTAATAATATATTTTCTTTAACCCAGTTTGACCAAAATATTACTATTTCACCAGCATAGTCAACATGAAAGGTTATTACTCTTTTTCATACTAAGTCTTTGAAATCCAGTATGCATTTTATACTCACAGTGCACCTCAGTTCAGACTGACCACATTGCAAATAGTTAACAGCCTCGTTGGATGGCCTATTGGATGCCTTATTGGATGGCGCAGCCCTAGAAAACATTAAGTTCCCTTCTTTGGCACAAGGACTTCTTTTCCAAATCCAGAGTTTCCAGAACTCTGACACTTAGGGAAATCTAGACTCAGAGGTGGGACCCTGCATCACAGTGGACGCACGACTCTAAGTGAGCCAGAAAGCACGTGAGTGTGGTATTTGGGTCACACTCTCCACTCCCAGCTCCTGAACACGGCACGGTGGGGAGTCACCAGCAACTGCTAATAATCACATGGCTCAGTGCTGCCTGCAAATTGAAGGCCCCCTTGAAAATGCTGGAAACAGATGTTCAGAAATCTCTGACCTCTCATCATTAATTTCAGAATTTAAATGCCTGTTAATTTCCCCTTTTTATTGCTGAGCTCCACGCCGCGGCGTGCTCAATGTCAATGGGAATATCCTTTGGAGATGTTCAATATATCACATCTGAAGGTCGCTGGAAGTCTGAGCACTTGGAGGAGAGGACGGGGCGAGAAGGGAGGGGCTCCTGGGACACAGAGTGAGGCTGAAAGGCGGCTTCTCTGGTTTGAATCAAGGCCTGAGCAGAGCACCTGGACACTCACCCGATTGCCCTTAGCCTGGGCGCACACTGCGAAGGGCTCTAGGAAGGAAACCTATGAGAGTGTTGGGAAAATTGAAAGCAGTGTTATGAGGGAGCCTTGCTGTCTCGCTGGGTCTCACACCTGCCTTTCCCATCTGATGACCTGAAATGACTTCCTGAGAGCTGTGTCCAGGCAGCGGACAGCAGGCAGACCTGGAGGCAGGCTGACCCAGGTTCAAGTTGTGTTTCAGCCTTCTGCCTGGAAGATCTGCCAAGCAAATCACCTCCATTTCCTTGGTAGAAAATGGGGGTAAGAGCCAATATTGCAGCGGTGAAATAAAATTCATATTTTATAGCAAGGCAAGACAAATTTAAACATAACACTTTTTCTCTGCCGTTTGATGACCTCTCTCACCCCTTACTGTGTATCTGCCTTATGCATTGACCGACACACCCATTGGCAGAAATACCTGCTCATCCATAAAGAGCAACCTTCCCTTAGCATCAATAAGACAACTCCTTAAAAGATAATTCTTTCTTAATCCTGTAAAAAGCCACAGTGACCCATGATCCACTACTCACTAGACTGTATAAACAGTCAATAACACATCATTTAATGTACAGGCCTCTGTCTCCAAAATTTACATAAGTGTGCTTTGACCTCTCACGGGTAGAACTATTCCTGGAGCTTTCTGAGAGGCTGATTCCAGTTTATAATTCTCAGTTTGGCTCAAATAAAATTTTCCATTTCTTTCTTAGTCAGGTCAGTCAGTTCAGTCGCTCAGTCATGTCCGACTGTGTGCGACCCCATGAATCGCAGCACGCCAGGCCTCCCTGTCCATCACAAACTCCCAGAGCTTACTCAAACTTATGTCCATTGAGTTGGTGATGCCATCCAACCATCTCATCCTCTGTCATTCCCTTCTCCTCCTGCCCCCAATCCCTCCCAACATCAGGATCTTTTCCAATGAGTCAACTCTTTGCATGAGGTGGCAAAAGTATTGGAGTTTCAGCTTCAGCATTAGTCCTTCCAGTGAACACCCAGGACTGATCTCCTTTAGGATGGACTGGTCGGATCTCCTTGCAGTCCAAGGGACTCTCAAGAGTCTTCTCCAACACCACAGTTCAAAAGCATCAATTTTTTGGTGCTCAGCTTTCTTCACAGTCCAACTCTTTCATCCACACAAGACCACTGGAAAAACCATAGCCTTGACTAGACGGACCTTTGTTGGGAAAGTAATGTCTCTGCTTTTTAATATGCTATCTAGGTAGATCATAACTTTCCTTCCAAGGAGTAAGTGTCTTTTAATTTCATGGCTGCAGTCACCATCTGCAGTGATTTTGGAGCCCCCAAAAATAAAATCTGACACTGTTTCCACTGTTTCCCCATCTATTTGCCGTGAAGTGATGGGACCAGATGCCATGATCTTAGTTTTCTGAATGTTGAGCTTTAAGCCAACTTTTTCACTCTTCTCTTTCACTTTCATCAAGAGGCTTTTAGTTCCTCTTCACTTTCTGCCATAATGGTGGTGTCATCTGCATATCTCAGGTTATTGACATTTTTCCCGGCAATCTTGATTGCAGCTTGTGCTTCATCCAGCCCAATGTTTCTCATGATGAACTCTGCATATAAGTTAAATAAGCAGGGTGAAAATATACAGCCTTGCCGTACTCCTTTTATTGTTTGGAACCAGTCTGTTGTTCCATGTCCAGTTCAAACTGTTTCTTCCTGACCTGCATATAGATTTCTCAAGAGGCAGGTCAGGTGGTCTGGTATTCCCATCTCTTTCAGAATTTTCCACAGTTTATTGTGATCCACATAGTCAAAGGCTTTGGCATAGTCAACAAAGGAGAAATAGATGTTTTCCTGGAACTCTCTTGCTTTTTTGATGATCCAGTGGATGTTGGCAATTTGATCTCTGGTTCCTTTGCCTTTTCTAAAACCAGCTTGAACATCTGGAAGTTCAGAGTTCACATATTGCTGAAGCCTGACTTGGAGAATTTTGAGCATTTCTTTACTAGCGTGTGAAATGTGTGCAAATGTGCGGTAGTTTGAGCATTCTTTGGCATTGCCTTTCTTTGGGATTGGAATGAAAACTGACCTTTTCCAGTCCTGTGGCCACTGCTGAGTCTTCCAAATTTGCTGGCATATTGAGTGCAGCACTTTCACAGCATCATCTTTCATATTTGAAATAGCTCAACTGGAATTCCATCACATCCACTAGCTTTGTTCATAGTGATGCTTTCTAAGGCCCACTTGACTTCACGTTCCAGGTTGTCTGGCTCTAGGTTAGTGATCATACCATCATGTTTATCTGGGTCATGAAGATCTTTTTTGTACAGTTCTTCTGTGTATTCTTGCCACCTCTTCTTAATATCTTCTGCTTCTGTTAGGTCCCTACAATTTCTGTCCTTTATCGAGCCCATCTTTGCATGAGATATTCCCTTGGTATCTCTAATTTTCTTGAAGAGATCTCTAGTCTTTCCCATTCTGTTGTTTTCCTCTATTTCTTTGCATTGCTCGCTGAGGAAGGCTTTCTTATCTCTCCTGGCTAATCTTTGGAACTCTGCATTCAAATGGAAATATCTTTCCTTTTCTCCTTTGCTTTTTGCTTCTCTTCTTTTCACAGCTATTTGTAAGACCTCCTCAGACAGCCATTTTGCCTTTTTGCATTTCTTTTCCATGGGGATGGTCTTGATCCCTGTCTCATGTACAGTGTCATGAACCTCTTCCATAGTTCATCAGGAACTCTGTCTATCAGATCTAGTCCCTTAAATCTATTTCTCACTTCCACTGTATAATCATAAAGGATTTGATTTAGGTCATCCCTGAATGGTCTAGTGGTTTTCCCTACTTCCTTCAATTTAAGTCTGAATTTGGCAATACGGAGTTCATGATCTGAGCCACAGTCAGCTCCTGGTCTTGTTTTTGCTGACTGTATAGAGCTTCTCCATCTTTGGCTGCAAAGAATATAATCAATTTGATTTCAGTGTTGACCATCTGGTGATGTCCATGTGTAGAGTCTACTCTTGTGATGTTGGAAGAGGGTGTTTGCTATGACCAATGTGTTCTCTTGGCAAAACTCTATTAGCCTTTGCCCTGCTTCACTCTGTACTCCAAGACCAAATTTGCCTGTTACTCCAGGTGTTTCTTGACTTCCTACTTTTGCATTCCAGTCCCCTATAATAAAAAAGACATCTTTTTTGGGTGTTAGTTCTAAAAGGTCTTGTAGGTCTTCATAGAACCATTCAACTTCAGCTTCTTCAGCGTCACTGGTTGGGGCATAGGCTTGGATTACCGTGATATTGAATGGTTTGCCTTGGAAACGAACAGAGATTATTCTGTCTTTTTTGAGATTGCATCCAAGTACTGCATTTCAGACTCTTTAGTTGACCATGATGGCTACTCCATTTCTTCTAAGGGATTCCTGCCCACAGTAGTAGATATAATGGTCATCTGATTTAAATTCACCCATTCCAGTCCATTTTAGTTCACTGATTCCTAGAATGTCGACGTTCACTCTTGCCATCCCATTTGACCACTTCCAATTTGCCTTGATTCATGGACCCAACATTCCAGCTTCCTATGCAATATTGCTCTTTCCAGCATCAGACCTTTCTTCTATCACCAGTCACATCCACAACTGGGTATTGTTTTTGCTTTGTCTCCATCCCTTCATTCTTTCTGGAGTTATTTCTCCACTGATCTCCAGTAGCATATTAGGCACCTACTGACCTGGGGAGTTCCTCTTTCAGTATCCTATCATTTTGCCCTTTCATACTGTTCATGGGTTTCTCAAGGCAAGAATACTGAAGTGGTTTGCCATTCCCTTCTCCAGTGGACCACATTCTGTCAGACCTCTCCACCATGACCCGACTGTCTTTGGGTGGCCCCACACAGCATGGCTTAGTTTCATTGAGTTAGACAAGGCTGTGGTCCATGTGATCAGATTGGCTAGTTTTCTGTGATTATGGTTTCAGTGTGTTTGCCCTCTGATGCCCTCTCGCAATACCTACCGTCTTACTTGGGTTTCTCTTACGTTGGATGTGGGGCATCTCTTCATGGCTGCTCCAGAATTTTTTGTTGTTGACACAGTTTTATGAGAACTTCATGCTATAACATGTACTACACCTGGCTCGATGTCTGACACACAGCAAGGCTGTAATAAATGCCTGTTCCCTCTGTCTCCCTCCTCAGAGCCTTGTGGATGGCACTGATGGCATTTACAGTGGCAGGTGATGTCTTCAGACAGCTGATATTTTAATCATTGAAGGGATCTCCCAGACCCGTGCTCTGGAAAGTAGAAGTATTTTGAGCCCCGAATCTCTGAGAGAAAAATCAAGGCAGATTCCTCCTTAGACCAGAAGCTCTAGAAAAGCATCATGGCTGACACCAGACTGGTACCTCGTGGGTCCGCATGAGAAGCCCCTGAACTCTTGGCTCATGTGACGAAGACCCCGCATGTCTTTGGGGAGTGAGGGGAGGACACCCCGCTGAGAATAGAGGGTGTGTCCCCTTTGTTGCCAACAAGGGGAGGAGACCCCACAGGGCCACTCTGGGCCACTCCCTAGCATCTGCCTGTCCAGCCTGTTCAGGATCAGCCATGGCCACGCCTTGGATAGGACCCAGGAGGAGCCGTGGCCTTGACTGCCTATTCCCCTGAGATCCTTGGCCAGGGGTGCCCCCCTCCCACCATGAAATCACTTCTCATCTAACCTCTTGTGCTTTCTTTTCTTTAGATGTTTCTCTGCAGTGCCCTAGTTTGGCCTGGGGTTTTCAACCAATTTTTGTGAAAGAAAACCATGACACTTTATCAGTACTTTGGGGCAAATACAGTTTCTTTCACAAAACAAAGACCTCTGGGGCTTTTAACTTCCTGAGGGCAAAGGCTCTCAGCAGACTACAGAGTCAGGCAAAGCTCCAGGGAACACCCCAACTTTTGCTTTCACCTTGGCATTTTGTTGTTTAGTCGCTAAGTCGTGTCCGACTCTTGGCAACCCCATGGACTGCAGCACGCCAGGCTTCCCGGTCCATCACGGTCTCCTGGAATTCACTCAAATTCATGTCCGTTGAGTTGGTGATGCTTTCACTTTTTATGAAATGCTGTCATTTCCTTTAATTTGGTCACTCCCTGGGGGGCATGATGGAGGGAAGGGACACAGACGCTGGTAGGTCATGCCAAGTGTCCTGAGAGCTCCTCCCAATCCAGACAGGGAGGGGGTAGTGGTGACCGCCAGCAGCTCCTTGGCGGCCCTTATGCCCTCCAGCTGCAGAGACTGCTGGTGGGATGACCTCACCAGATGGTCTGGGGTCGCCTTACTTGCCTTCACCAGTGGTGATGAGACGTTTTCTCTACTGAACAGCAGTCACCAGACTCTCCAAATTGTGGCTTTGCTTTGGGCATTTGCACCCCTGTTTTACAGCCACCTTGACAGGTGGGCCAGTGTTTCCTGGTATTTGTTGGACATAGTCCTCCCTTCTCCACCGCCAGATGCTGTCTCAAGTTCCTTGCTGGCCAAGAGGGAGGCACAGCAGACTCGGGACCTGGTCTTACTGGTTTGTCAGGATCGGTTTCAGGACTGACACTGGAGACACTGACATAGCAGTAACATCTCATCACGGTTCCACGTCATAAAGGGCCATTCAAGTCTATACATGGGCTGTCCTTCTGCAGCACCACGCGCTTGTGCATATACACACGTGTGCATATTAAAGCTGGTAAAACCAAATCAAAGATTTTTTTTTAAAATCATATTTATTTTTAATTGATGGATGACTGCTTTACAATAATGGTTTGATTTCTACCATACATCAACATGAATCAGCCACAGGTATACATATGTCCCCTCCCTCTTGAACGTCCATCCCACCTCCCACCCTTTCCCACCCCTCTAGGTTGTTTCAGAGCCCCGGTTTGGGTTCCCTGAGTCATAGAGCAAATTCCCACTGGCTGTCTGTCTTGCATATGGTGGTGTATATGCTTCCATGCTGCTCTCTCCATTCATCTCACCCTCTCCTTCTTCTCCCCTGCCCTTGTCGGAAAGTTTTGAAACAGTTTCTTTTTTTTGTTAATTGTTTTCTTGAGGTGTAGTTGATTTACAATAATCTGCTGCACAGCAAAATGATTCAGTTATATGTAGATATACATTCTCCTTCATGTTCTTTTTCATTAAAGTTTCCCACAGAATATTGAACGGAGTCCCCTGTGCCATACAGTGGGATCTCATTTATCCATTCTATATATGACAGTTTGCATCTGCTAATCCCAGAGTCCCAGTCTATCCCTTCTCCACCCTCCCTCCGCCTTGGCAACCACAAGTCTGTTCTCCAGGTCCCTGAGTCTGTTTCATGGATTTTATGTCAGATTTTATGTTTCCACATATAAGTGATATCGCGTGGTGTTGTCTTTCTGACTTACTTCACGTAGTACTGTGGTAATCTCTAGGTCCATCCGTGCTGTTGCAAATGGCAATGTTTCATTCTTTTTTACATGCATTGTACTCCATTGTACCGATACACATACCTGTATTCCTTATCCACTCACCTGTAAACGGGCCTGTAGTTTGCTTCTGTGTCTCGGCTATTGTGAATGGTGCTGCTACAAACACAGGGGCACATGTATCTTGCTGAATTACAGTTTGTCTGGATATATACCCGGGCGTGGGATTGCTGGATCGTATGGCGACTCTGTATTTAGTTTTTTGTGAAATCTCCTTACTGTTTTTTCCATAGTGGGCTGTACCAATTTATATTCCCACCAACAGTGTAGGAGGGTTCCCTTTTCTCCACACCCTCTCCAGCATCTATTTGACCTTTTTAATGATTGGCATTCTGACTGGTGTGAGGTGATACCTCATTGTAGTTTTGATTTGCATTTTTCTAATAATTACTGATGTTGAGCATCTTTTCAGGTGCCTGTAGCCATCTGAGACCTCCAGTTTAATTAATAGTATTGTACCAATGGCAATTTCCTAGTTGTGGAAATGGACTGTGGTTGTATAAAATGTTATCACTGGAAAGAAGCTTGGGGAAGGGTGCATAGGAACACTTGATGCCCTTTTTTTTTTTTTTTTTTCTTTTTTGGCAATTTCTTTTGAAACTTAAATTATTTCTAAATCAAAGGTCTTCCCCAGAAGGTCCCTCAGGTCCTCTGGGAAATAAAGCACTGGAGACTGGCTCCTACCAGTCAGGGAATGTCTCCTTGTGGGAGCTGTATATCCAGCTTCCGTTTGGGATATTGGCTCAAGAGCACTTCCCTCACTGTGCATGAGACAGTGGTTCATGCTCACTGTGCCTTTGGTTCTCAGGAATCTTTCAAAGCCTGAGTTATGGTGTCTACTGCCTTCAAACTCCCCAGGAACACCATTCTTATCCTCTTGATCTCTGCACTCACCCAAGGGGTGGTGCAGCAGCTGTTGCGAGCTACTTCCATGCTACCAAGACCCCTCCTCTAGCTGATTGCACGTGTATCTTTGCCAGCTCATGGGCCCTCCATGCTTCATTGCTCATCCTCACGCATTTGGGTTAAATAGTGTCCAAAATGTTACACTCCAACAACACAGGAAGTTGCCGTCTAAAAAACTTGTCAGAGATGGTGATCCCAGGAGGTTTCTTGGATGTGGTGCATTTTGAAAAATAATCATTATTTAGAGTAAAAGGGCTTCCCACATGGCGCAGTGGTAAAGAATCCATCTGCCAAAGCATAGATGCAAGAGACATGAGTTCAACCTCTGAGTTGGGAAGATCTTATGATGTAGGAAATGGCAACCCATCCAGTATTCTTGCCTCAAAAATTCCATTTTTGGAAGGCTACAGTCTATGGAGTCACAAAGAGTCAGACATGACTGAGCACACACACAGAGTAAAGGGGGAAGAAGTGATGTCAGGCAGAGAATCGTGTGGGAAACCACACAGAGCTGTGAAAGGGACCACATGTAGCATCTGAAGGTTGAGCAGAGGAAAGGGGAGAAGGAAAACCTGTGTGCAAGACCCTGAAGGGGCAGAGCGTGAGGCCCTAGGACGTAAGCTTATCCTGATGGCTGCATAGAACCATGGAGAGTTTCAGGCAGGAGAGGACTTCAGAATTGTGTGGAAAGAATTACTCTGGTGGGTCGTGAGTGTTGTTGGGTGATTGAAAGACAAGGAAGCTACTGTATAAATCTGGGTGAACAGGGATGACAGTCTGTGGGAGAGCTATGGACATTCTTGTGTTTTTTACTCCTGTCTTCTTGATAAAATGGGAGGCAAGCTGTTATGGCCTGAGTGTGTGTGTCCTCTGCAAATTCATATGTTGAAACCTAAGGCTCTAGGAAATGGTATTGAGGCAAATGATTAGGTTAGGAAGATGGGGCGCCCATGAGTGGGATTAGTGGCCTTATAAGAAGAGGTGTGAGAGCCTGCCTGTGTGCCCTCTCATCCTCCCTCTCCCATTCTCCCCACTGTGTGAGGGCAAAAGAAGGAGACAGCCATCTGCAAACCAGGGAGTGGATGCTCAGCACAGACCCTGGATCCACTGTGCCCTGATCTGGGGCTCCCCAGCCCCCTGAGCTGTGAGATGACAAGGTTCTGTTGTTTAAACCCCCCAGTCTATGGGAATTTGTTACGGCAGCCGAAATTGACCAAGATATGCTCATCAGCTGACCTTGACGGTGCGGGGAAGGTGCAGGGGTGTTGGAGATTTAAGGAGAAGGGGACTGTTGAGCCGTGGAAGTTTCCTGAGAAGACAGGAGGGGATATCATCCAAGTCCCAGAAAGGACATTAACGTTCTCATCGTGGAAATGGAAAAGGGGGCATGGGTGAAAGGAAGGTTGGTTGTGTGCTGATGACAGCAAGTCCCCCTGGGGATCCTGGGTCCTGTTCTCACTAGTATTCCAGGTTGTACAACATCAGTGGTGCCCTCTCCCCCACCCCCGACTCAGGCAGCTGCTCCACAGAGCATGGTCAGGACCACAGTGGTTTATACCGACAGGGGCTCCTAACTTCAAGCATCGGAAGGAGGAGGTTGGGGACTGTCCCTGGAGTCTCAGGAGGCCCCTGGATTTCTTTGTTTGTTTGTTTTGCAACTTCATAGTCAGCCCCACCCCAAAGGTCTGCATGCCAGGGAAGGACAGCCTCCACTTTTACTAAAAACGACATTGAAGCCTGAAGAACTCAGAAGTGCCATTGCATTCTTCAGGCTTATTCATGAGGGTTACATAAGGTAGTTCGCTGTCTCCACCTCCGGACGTAAAGAGAGGCTGACTTCTTTGTTGTTCTACCCCAGCAGGTGCCGGCAGAGGCTTTTGAGAAGCTGTGGCAGTCTTGGGTTAAAGGGCCCCTCCTGACACTGCCACAGATGAGGAGTCTGGATTCCAGAGCCTCTTCCTCAATAGAGTTTGCTGCTGCTGCTGCTGCTAAGTCGCTTCAGTCGTGTCCGACTCTGTGCGACCCCATAGACGGCAGCCCAACAGGCTTCTCCGTCCCTGGGATTCTCCAGGCAAGAACACTGGAGTGGGTCGCCATTTCCTTCTCCAATGCATGCATGCATGCTAAGTCGCTGCAGTTGTGTCTGACTCTGTACGACCCCATGGACAGCAGCCCACCAGGCTCCCCTGTCCACGGGATTCTGCAGGCAAGAATACTGGAGTGGGTTGCCATTTCCTTCTCCGCAATACAGTTTAATACAGTGAATTAGAATCTTGGCTTGTTTTTTTACCCTAAAATGGAATTAAACAGCTCTGCTGACTTAACCAGCCGGGGTGCGCCGCTGCCCAGAGACCGCGCGGTCTCAGCTCGTTCCACGCTCACGCCACGTGGGGTCTCCCCGCTCCCGTCGGCCTCCCTGTGACTCCCTCCCTGTTACTCTCTCCTCCTCACCTCCTATCCCATCTCTTCAGTTTCTTCTCTCCCCAGTTCCCCACAGAAGCTCCTCCCGCTTCGTTCTCTTCTCTCATTTCTCCTCTGGGAAAAAGGCAGAAGTTGGGCACAGAGGGCTTCCCCTGGTGTGTCTCACACAGGGATGAAACCACGACGACAGATGTAACATAGGCAGCCAACGGGAGTTTGCTGAATTACTTGGGGAACTCAAACCAGGTCTCCATAACAACCTAGAGGGGTGGGATGGGGAGGGGACATAGCCATAGCTACGGCTGATTCATGCTGACGTTTGGCAGAAACCAACACAATTCTATAAAGCGATGATC
Organism: Muntiacus reevesi; assembly: GCF_963930625.1. Lineage (NCBI taxonomy): Eukaryota > Metazoa > Chordata > Mammalia > Artiodactyla > Cervidae > Muntiacus > Muntiacus reevesi. Next base: position 14,815,545 of record NC_089259.1, read on the forward strand.
CTTCTATTAAAAGTAAATTTAAAATGAAAACACCACCACCACCACCATGAGAGACCAGCTCTCCTGGTCAGGGAGTTGGTGTCGGGGAAAGGGCTGGTCATTGGTAGTTGGAGGAGGCTGGCTGTCCCCAGGTGGCAGACCCGACCCACCGGCCCACGACTGCACCAGCAGGAGCAGGACTTCGTTCTGCTGACACTGACTGTGTTCAGCAGTGTCACAAAGAGCAGGCAGTCCCTCAGCATGAGAATCGAGGATAAAGAATTCCATGAAGAGTCAGACAAGAGCTGGAGGTAAGGGAAGCTGCCAGAATCACATACGCTGGCCTTTCCAGAGGTGACGGAAAGTGTGAGTCACTCTGTCATATTCGACTCTTTGTGTGTGACCCCATGGACTGTAGCCCGCCAGGCTCCTCTATCCATGGGATTCTCCAGGCAAGAATACTGGAGTGGGTGGCCATGCCCTCCTCCAGGGGATCCTACCCACCCAGGGATTGAACCTGCCTCTCCTGCATTGGCAGGCAGATTCTTTACCACTGAGCCACCAGGGAAGCCCGCTTACAAGATGTAAAACACAGGTCAGCAGTGTTTGAAGAAGGGGCAGTAAACCCAGTGGTGCTCCTTCAATAATTAAAGGGGAGGCAGAGGGTCCATTCACCAAAACCAGGAGTGTCCCATGTATTCTGTGCTCACAAGCGGACAGGGAAGTGTGGGTTTATTCCTGCATGAAAAAGGCGATTGGCAGAGTATGTGTGCAACCCTGGGCCCAGTCAGTGCCCCGCTTGTTTGAAAGATTAGTTCCAGTGAGAATTTTTTAATTTAATTTTTTAATATTTATCCATTTGGATGCACTGCGTCTTAGTTGTGTCATGCACATTTCGTTGTGGCGCAAGGACCCTTTAGCTGTGGCTCAAGGGCTTAGTTGCTCCTCGGCATGTGGGGTCTTAGTTCCGCAACCAGGGACTGAACCCACCTCTCCTGCACGGCAAGGCAGATTCTTTTCCCACTGGACCACCAGGGAAGTCCCCCAGTGAGAACTCTTAAAAGGTCATATAAAGTGAGCAAGAAAAATGGAGTCAGGGAGGGGCTGCTTCCACCATCCAAGGTTAGGAAATTTCCCCTTTTCCAGCTTAGACCTCCAAGGTTAAAACTGTCCATCAGATTGTTAGATGCAGAAGCTCTGAAGCGATGTCAAGCTATCAGTGATGCTATGAGTTCCCAGATCCTTGTCATTGTGTGTGTCAGCCCATTGCAAAATAAACCCTGCTCATCAGAAACACATTTTGAGATTATTCTTGTTCTGAATAATAGAAATGCATCCTTAGGGAACATCCAGCAGAGTGCTTTGTTGATTGGAAATTTAGATAACTGGTAAGAAATTGTGTATGAGAGATAGAATCTAGCAAACAAATTTCTTGTGACTGTTAGGCCACCCTTCATGCTAACAGGATATTTTCATTAGTTAATGGGTCTGCCCTAAAGAACTGATAAAGCTGGTTAAATATTGATCATTTGATCAGTATTATTTAAAGAACTCAAGGGACTGCACTAATTGAGTCTTTTCAGAACATGGAGAAGGGCAAGAGTTGAAAGAAGCAATGCCAAAAAAAAAAAAAAAAAAATCCTATTAAAAAACAAGGACTATAACAGGAAGATACAGTATTTTTCTCCAATATTAAGCTAATTTCTCTTTAAGTTGCTTCCAGTCACAAAAGCATTTTATAAAGTTACTGAAATATGAGTCACTATTGACTATCATTTGTCGGTGGCGCCAAAATCTTCCGTCTTAAGTTTTAAAACTCGACAGAAAGAGAAGTCCTCTTCAGAGGGAACCTGTCAGCACAGCAGGCTTCCTGGAAAGACTGGGCTCCTTTTCAAAGAGTCCTCAGAATCATCTTACTGCCATCCCCACTTTGCAGCTGAGGCATAAAAAGGTTAAATAACTCAGCGGATGTCAAAGCAGCTGTAATTCAGAGGAGGGAGGGTTTAACCCATCTCCCAAGCTTGCAGAGACAGAGTGTCATTTTCAAAATTACATACTGACCAGAGACTGGCAATCAAGTCACTTTTAAGGGACAAAATTTAACACTAATGTCAGACTTTTGAACTACAATGTTTTATACCAGAAGGTAAAGCGTAGCAAATTTAGAACAACCAAGGAAAGAAAATGTAAGCCAAGAACTATAAACTGAGACAAACTGGCCTTCAAGCAGAATGTCCACAGACATGTTGTTATGAATATATTAGAATCTAGGGAATATCATTCCCATGAGGAATCTTTTTGAGAACAAGCTTGAACCAACTAAAATGATGAGTGAGACATGGGCATAAGGACTGATGGGAAATATTAATGCATAGAACTAATACTAAAGGATAGAAATATGGGAGATGGTGTACGAAGAACTAGGAGCTGACACTGTGTGTGTAGCCCAGCCATCAATATATAAGATGGAGAGCATATGGAAAGTAGAAAAGCTAACTGATGACTTTATAATATTTCTTGTGAGTAAACATAATATTCAAATTAAGTGCTGAATGATAGGGAAAAAGGTTACTTGCTACTGTCAAGATTGCTCAAAGCAAAGAATATGGACTTCCCTGGTGGTCCAGTGGTTAGGACTCTGCCTGCCACTGCAGGAGACATGGGTTCGATCCCTAGTCCAGGAAGATTCAACTTGCCACAGAGCGACTGGGCCCATGCACCACAACTGCTGGGCCTGTGCACCCCAGAGCCCATGCTCCGCAACAAGAGGGGCCACTGCAACAAGAAGCCCGTGCGGTGCAACTAGAGAGTGGTCCCACTCGCTGCAACTAGAGAAAGTCTGCGTGTAGCAATGAAAACCCAGTACTGCCAAAAAAAGAAAAGAAAAGACTGATGGTATCCAAAAAAGTGGAGTAAAGGTATGAAAAGGAAGCATTCATTTAAAGGACAAAAATACAAACCTTCCTAAACACAGAATAAGACAGGAGTGTACATAACCAAAGAATATGAGGCAAAATATATCAGTCAAAATTTAATGAGCTTGACTTACCAATAAAAATAAAAAAGGTCTTCAGATGGGCTTCCCTGATAGTTCAGTTGGTAAAGAATCCGCCTGCAATGCAGGAGACCCTGGTTTGATTCCTGGGTTGGGAGGATCCACTGGAGAAGGGATAGGCTACCCACTCCAGTATTCTTGGGCTTCCCTTGTGGCTCAGCTGGTAAAGAATCCAGCTGCCATGCAGGAGACCTGTGTTCAATCCCTGGCTTGGGAAGATCCCCTAGAGAAGGGAAAGGCTACCCACTCCAGTAGTCTGACCTGGAGAATTCCATGGACTGTATAGTCAATGGGCTCGCAAAGAGTCAGACATAACTGAGCCACTTTCACTTTTCAGACTGACTGACAAAGCAAAATTTTAAAATTAGGCTGTCTTTAAAAATTGCTTTTAAAACAAAGATTCAGATAGGTTAAAAATAAAAGGATGAAAACTGAAAAAAATGCAAACCTATTTTAGTAATCATGTAGTAGTGTTTGTGGGGCTTCCCTGGTAGCTCAGCTGGTAAAGAATCTGCAATGCAGGAGACTTGGGTTCGATTCTTGGGTCAGGAAGATTCCCTGGAGAAGGGCCACAGATCATAGGATTGTAGACTCAGACACAACTGAGTGAGCACAACAGGCAAATAACATTATATTAGTTTCAGCTGTCCAACATAATGATTTATATATATATAGAATATATATATATAGTGAAATTACTTCTACAGTAAGTTTAGTTAACATTGATTACCACACAGGTACAATTTTGTGTGTAGTGAGAATTTTAAAGATCTACTCTCTTTAGCAACTTTCAAATATACACTACAGTATTGTTAACTGTGGTCCCCATGCTGTATCCTTGGGGCTTATTTATCTTATAACTGAAAGTCTGTGCCTTTGCACCACTTTCTCTCATCTTGCCCACCCGTACCTACTCCCTGCCTCTGACAACCAGCAATCTGTTCTCTGTATCTATGAGTTTTTTGTTTGTCTGCTTTAATGAGTTTCTAAAGATTTCACACATAAGTGAGATATATAGTATTTGCCTTTGATGCTAAATATCCATTTAGCACAAGGCCCTTAATGTTCATCCATGTTTTTGCAAATAATAGGGATTCCTTTTTAATGTCTCAGTTGTGTTACATATGCTACACTTTCTTGGACCATTTATCCATTGATGGACACTTTGGTTGTTTCCATGTCTTGGCTCTTATAAATAATGCTGGAATGAACATGGGAGTACAGATATCTTTTCAAGATAGTGATTTCGATTCCTTCAGATAAATACCCAGAAGTGAAATTGCTGGATCATATGATATTGATACTTAGCATTTTGAGGAAACTCCATACTATTTTCTGTAGCGGCTGCACCAGTTTACCTTCCCACCAACAGTGAAAAAGGGTTTCCTTTTCTCTAAACTCTAGCCAACACTTGTTATTTCTGGTTTTTCTGATAATAGCTATTCTAACGTGTGTGACATGATATCTCATTATGATTTTGATTTGCATTTTCCTGGGTGAATAATGATATTGAGCATCTTTTCATGTATCTGTTGGCAATTTGCATATCTTCTTTGGAAAAAATGTCTATTCAAATCCTCTGCCCATTTTTAATCTGATTATTTAGGGTGTTTGTTTTTTTTTTTACTATTGATTTATATAATTTATATTTTTTATATTAACCCTTTATCAGATATATGATTCACAAATATTTTCTCCCAGTTGATGAGTTGCATTTTCATTTTATTGATGGTTTCCTTTGCTGTGCAGAGCTTTTTTGTTTGATGTAGATTCACTTGTTTGTTTTTGCTTTTGTTGCCTTTGTTTTTGATGTCAAACCCAAAAGATGGTTGTCAAGACTCACATCAAGAAGCTTAGCCACTGGGTTTCTTTTTCTGAGTTTTATGGTTCCAAGTTTCACATTTAAGTCTTTTAATCCATTATCCTTTCCCCACTGTATATATAATCTTGACTTTTTTCTTGTAAATTAATTGACTGTGTATGCATGAGTTTATTTTTGAGCTCTTTTTTCTGTTCCATAGATCTATGTGTCTGTTTTTATGCTGATACCATAAGTGTTTTGATTACTATAGTTTTATAATATAGTTTGAAATTGGGAGGTGTGATGCCTATAGCTTTGTTCTTCATTCTCAAGATTGCTTTGATTTTTTATGGTTTTTGTGATTCCATACAAACTTTGGCAGTTCTATTTCTGTGGAAAATGCCGTTGGTATTTTGAGAGGAATTGCATTGACTCTATAGATCACTTTAGAATGAACATTTTAATAATATTAATTTTTCCAGTCCTTGAGCATGGAATATCTTTCCATTTGTGTCTTCAATTTCATCCCTATCTTCAGTCTTCAGTGCATAGTTCTTTCACCTCCTCAGTTAAACTTATTTGTAGGTATTTTATTCTCTCTTTTTTTTCCTTCTGGACACACTATGCAACTTGCAGGATCTTAGTTCCCCAACCAGGGATTGAATCTGTGTTCCCTGCAGTGGAAGCAGAGAGTTTTAACCACTGGACTGCCAAGGAACTCCTTATTTTATTCTTTTTCATGCACTTATAAATGGGATTAAAAAAAAATCTGTATCTGATAGGTTGTTGTTATTATATATAAATGCAACTGACTTTTGTGCCTTGATTTTGTATCCTGAAACTTTATTGAATGTGTTTATTAGGTCTAACAGCTTTTTTTGGCAGCATCTTTAGTGTTTTCTATATATACTATCATGTCATCTGCAAATAGAGACAGTTTTACTTTTTCCATTCCAATTTGGATGCCTTTTATTTCTTTTTCTTTCCTAATTGTTCTTGCTAGGACTTTCAATAATATATTGAATAAAAGTGGCTGGAGTGGGAGAAAGCAGAATTTTTAATATGAAAGAAAAACGATGTAAGATAGAAAAGATTAAGTGGAAACTTTGTAGTTGTGAATTGAATGGTAAGCATCAGTTGTTAAGTGTAAACTCATAAAATGTATTTTCTTTCCAAAGAAGTATATGTATTTCCTAGATCTCTCCACTGAAAGTGCCTAGAGGCAAGATCTTGGTTTTTAAATACCACCCTCATTAAAAGAAAGACAGATGTTTGTAGAAATGACTGTTTCTCCAAAAATGGCAAGAAATGTACAAAATAATCGGGAAACATCTTACAATAGAAAATAGGGAAACTTAAAAAAAGAATGGAGTCATGTCAAAAAAGTTTAGTAACCATTTTGCAAAAGGTTCCCTTTGTCCAGGTGGGTCTAACTGTGTATCAACAGGAATAACTCCATTGGATTTAGTCAGATCAGATGTGTAAATGCATGAGTATTTGATTATATTTTAAAACCCCTCAGATGTAAGGTTACTGCTTTTTTTTTTTTTTTTTTTTGCATTACCACTTGCATGTGGGATCTAGTTCCTTGACCAAGGATCAAACTAGGGCCCCCCTGCATTGGGAGCATGGAGTCTTAGCCACAAAACCACCAGGGAAGGCCCAGAAGAGGGCTTTTCTTTGATGGGACAAGCAACAGGGCTGGAGAGGACAAGAGTGAGCACTGGGGATGAACGGGTGGTGGGACCGGAGCATTGATCAAGGAGTGTTCGTCTCTGCAGTAGGCAAGGTAGGCGATTCTCAGGAGGGTGTGTAAGGAGGGATGGTTCCTTGTTCTTCAAGATGAAGGTCAAGATCCAGGGGTTTCTGGGGAGGGGAGAGAAAGCCTGAGTGGAGTTTGGTTAGGTTAAATTAGTGGATGTGTAGTGCTAATTGGCCATTCGGACCAACAGTTCAGCTAATCACTTATGAGACAGAGAGTGGGAATTTGGAGGATCTAGGTCTAACCTTGTCATGGATAAACAAGCAGGTCATCCACGAGTCTATTTAAGTTTGTGGGGAATGGTGGTTCTTTGCAGGAAGCCATTTCTGGGACCCACAGAACAAAACTTGGTTTAATGTTGTCAACTGAATACCAAGAATTATGTAAAATGTCTATAATGATAGAAATTTCAGAAAGAAAAAGAGCTGACTCCAGTAGTTAACTTTCACTTCTCTGATTTATTTGAATACGTCATAATGGTAAGTACTAGAAAGGATGTGCTTCTAGAACCAAGTATACCAGCATGAGGACAATACTATCTGAGTTAGCAAACAGTAATGTTACATTTCAGTGTTATCCAGAAAGCCTCTGGCATTGGGGATTTTAATTCAAATAAAAATATAATTTCAGCCTGCTTGTGATTAAGATTAGGTTGAAGTCTTTTTGATTCAATATAATGTTTTTAATTCCCCATTTTCAATGTTTTAAAAACTGTTTCCAACTGAAGAAGTTTTAAACCAGCTTAAGTTATCTACAGCTTAAAGTATGTATGCACTTAGAGAGTTCTTATTTAAACTTATATTTTATGAACTCACTGTTAGTCATTAAAGGCCGTTATTACTTACGCTCAGCATGTTCATTTCAATTCCCAGTATTTAAGCTCTTCACAGTTAAAATACCAAAAAGGCTTACTCTACATTATGTACCAACAGCAGGAAAAAGCATTTTCATAATTGAAGCAACTCTCAACTTATGCATACAAAACATGTTCAAGATCAAGGAAGTACCTCCTACCCATCCTCTGTATCATCAACAGAGGAATTTTCTCTTCCCACACAAAGAGGAAAGAAATTTCCACACAGATGGTTTTTGGAGTGTGGGTGGGGGAAACGGCAGAAAGGAGTTAATGGCCAGCAATTATCAGCCGCTTCAAAAACAGGCACCCCTACCTTACCCGTGCTGCTGAAGTCTCCTTCCCTGCGCACACCCCCCCGGGGGCAGGGCCTTTCATGTTTCCATGAAGAATTGGTTTAGTTCATGTTCTGAACGGGACGGAAAGCCCAGGCAACATCAGTTACCAATGTGCACGGGTGTGGGTACGAGCCCTGATGCACGCATGAGGCCACTCCTGCCCACATGGGCCCATGTGACAGGCCAATGCCCAGTAAACAGGCCTCTCTCAATTAGACAAACACCTATCCAACACCAGCTTCCTCTGGTTTAATTATATAAAGCTTTGGAAAGAATTTTCCCTGAACGGTGACATCACTGGCATGTGCTATTTCCCATCCCTGCCAAGTCTGCTTGTTAAAGATAAGTGCCCCAAGTTTAATGTATGCCGTATCCTGTGGAGTCTGATGGAAAATAAAAGCCAGTATCTATTTAAGAATTGTAATATGAGATTCTTTTCCAAAGGAACAAAGATCTTCAGGCGAGATGGTAATAGTATCTCATATGTAGCCACTAGAAATGTCATCGACTTATTATGAAATTATCTACTAGCCCTTTTAACTTCAAAATGACTAAAAGAGCTTCTTGGTTGGCTGGCTGACTTTAATAGGAAACCAGTCCACATTTGCCCTTTAGGGAATTCACATTCTCTCTGAACCATCCAATTCAAGGATGAACCTGTTTAACATTTTCATTAGCACAATTCAAAGATTAATTAAGCAATCATCTCTTCAAGGCACCTCACCAGTGGTTGTTATCAGGTTTGCTAGTGAACTTCCTGAAGCTTAATTCTTGGTGGTGAATGTTCTAGGCAGCTGGTTAACCATAGTAACAGTATTGACAAAGTTTATTGCTGTGTTTAATTGCCCTTGATAGTTTGGAACAGTTGCAATGAATTTATAAATACTTCGCATGAGACAGCAATGCAGATGGAAAGAAGTGGCATTTACCCATGGGGGTCCTGAGACCGAGCAAGAATGAAGATCATAATCGAGACGAGATTGCTGCCACCAATGTAAAACCTCTATTCTCGTTTTCATTTAAAAAATAATTGTTATTTTAATCATTTTGTCCTCCCCCCCATCACTTACAGATGAAACTGACTTGGAAAAACTAATGCAGAGAACTAAAGTCTGGGAACTACAGAGTACAATTTAATGAGGCCTAAGAAATCTCCATGACCTATATTTGCATGTTAATATGGAAAAAAAAAAAAAGGTACACTAAAAGGATGGCAATTTTAAGTGAACTCAGCTAAAATCTGACTGTTTATAATGGTTCTGTCACAAAACTCCTGTCCTTACTTAGAGGAATAAATCCAAAGGAAAAAATTGTCCACAAATTGTATGAGAGAGTAGAAAAGTTTTAGCTCCTCCCATGACTGGATTCAGTAAACACTTGTGTTCACTACTGTTAAAAGATAAACTAAAGCATGCTAATAATCTTAAAAGAGTTTCAGAAACAGAATCAGGGACATAGAGAATAGACTAATGGTTGCTGAGGGGCTGAAGGGATGAGTAGGAAATTTGGGACTGGCAGATGCAAACTATTATACATAGGATGGATAAACAACAAGGTCCTTTTATATAGCATAGGGTACTATTGTCAATATCCTGTGATAAATGCTAATGGAAAAGAATATAAAAAGAATGTATATGTGTATAACTGAGTCACTTTACGGTACAGCAGTAATTAACAGCATTGTAATTCAGCTAAAGACATAGCAGTGTTAGTCAGTCAGCGTTCAGCTCTGTGCGACACCGTGGACTGTAGCCCGCCAGGCTCCTCTGTCCAAGGAATTCTCCAGGCAAGAATACTGCAGTGGGCGGCCATTCCCTTCTCCAGGGAATTCTTCCCGACCCAGGGCTCCAGTGTTCTTGCCTGGAGAATCCCAGGGACAGAGAAGCCTGGTGGGCTGCCGTCTATGGGGTCGCACAGAGTCGGACACGACTGCAGCGACTTAGCAGCAGCAGCAGCAGGGATCTCCCAAATTGCAGGCCGATTCTTTATCATCTGAGCCACCAGGGAAGCCCAGTTTTAAAAAATTCTTAAGAGTTTCAAATGGGCAGCACCAAACCGGAAGTGATTAGGAGCCCCTTCTCCAAGGGAAGCTGTGATGTGACTTTTATAGAGAAGAGTGTGAAGCAAAGCAAGGAAACTATTTGATGGGCTGTAGCTTAAGCAGCTGCCTTATTTGGGAAACCTTCGTTGGCTATTGGTGATTGGTTATCCTTAAGTTTTGGGGTTTTTTTTTTTTTATGTTTTATAAAATTTTTATTGAAATATTGTTGATTTACAATGTGTTAATTTCTGCTGTGTCGCAGTGACAACAGTTATTCGTGTGTGTGTGTCTGTGTGTGTTCAGTCACTCAGTCATGTCTGACTGCAACCCCAGACTGCAGCCCACCAGGCTTCTCTGTCCATGAGATTCTCCAGGCAAGAATACTAGAATGGGTTACCACTTCCTCCTCCAGGGGAGCTTCCCGACCCAGGGATCGAACCGAGTCTCCTGCATTGGCAGGCAGATTCTTTACCATCTTGGCCACCTGGGAATCCTTAGTTACACACAGATACATTGCTTTCACATTCTTTTCCATTATGGTTTATCACAGAATATTGACTATGGTTCCCTGTGCTGTACAGTAGGACCTTGTTTTTCTCCATCCTATGTCTAACAGTTTGCCTGTGTCTAACCCCAAACTTCTAATCCATCCTCCCACATCCCCTCCCCGCTGGCACCCACAAGTCTGTTCTGTCTGTTGAGTCTGTCTGTTTCGTCGATAAGTTCATTTGTGTCATATTTTAGATTCCACGTGTAAGTGATAGCATATGGTATATCCTTAGATTTTTGATTTCTTAACCTTGAAGCATTTTGGGCTGAGGTTTCAGTTGGCTTACATAAGCTGCTAAGGCATTACAGCCTCCCCAGTCTAATGGCCTTCTTGTTAAATTAACACTGTGTTCAAGTAAAAAAAAAAAAAACCACTAGAATGAGATGGGAATGGGGACTAAAAGGTACAGTTAAAAATGGTCTTTGAATACAAGCTGTTCCTAACTTGGAAAGTAATCTGGGCATGTATCCCACCAACTAGAATGTAACTACAAGAGAGACATACCAGGGATTTTGATAACGTACAGAAGAGATGTGCTGTGACAGACAAAAAGTGCAGAGAGGATAGAATGTTTGACTGGAGACAGGAAAAGAAAAAAGTCACCAAAGTGGCATTTAACTGTATCTAAAGGATAAACACCAATTTAATAATAAAGGAGGCACTGGACTGATGAGCAGGCAGGTGTATTCAAGGAGGAAGTGGCAAACATCCAACATATATTAATAAAGTATTTATATGTCTGGCACTGTGCTGTAACGTGAGAAAAAGTTTCCCTCAACCCTCTTAGGATCCCTAACTGGCTCTGAAAATTAAACAGATTAACAGGAGAAAAGCATTCAGATTTATTTAATATAAATTTATGCAACACAGGCGCTTACACAAGAAAACGACTTGAAGCAGCAGGTATATTTGAGTTTTTCTACTAGGTTTGAGGAAGAGTGGAAAGTTGTGGAGAAATACAACAGGACAAAGGGACTAGGACCTAAATGTGAGAAACTGGTGAAAACTTTGCAAGACCTGCTTGCATAGATGCTTCTCCATCTCTCACCATCTTGGAGACGGGGAGGGCACCTCTGTGACCTGTTTCAAGGGAAAGGGAGAGTGAGAAGGTCAGAGATCTTTCTGCTTCTGCTGCTTTTCTCAAATGCCTTCAGCTTAAAATAGTTCATACACCAAGGGGGCATCTCTGGGGGTAGCTTGCTCCGAACCCTGTCAGTGTCCTCCATCAGACACACAAAGGTGGGTAAGATGCAATATCCACGATGCCCAGTCTCAGAGGATGAGCAGGCACACGGAGTCACCGGAGGCCCACCGAGTGTGAAAGAAAAACCGTGATGGGAGGGAGATGCAGCCAGAAGGTGGACTGGGGAGAGATTGTGAAGGGCCTTCACAGACCAACTGTGTATTTGGATTTTGTTCTATGGAAAACAGGAAGTGTTCACAGATTTCTAAGTGGAGGAGTGACAGAGAAAGTCCTGGAAACTTAAAACAGCCTACAACCCAACTCCCTTACTTTATAGATTGAGAAAGTGACCCTCAAGAGAGATTAAGTGACTCGCTTAAGCTTATTGCTTGACAGTGGCAAGGCCCCAGCTAGAAAAACAAGTTGATCACATCTGTATTTTAAAGTAACTTATTCTGATGGCAGCGTGGAGAATGGATGAGGAAGATGGGGCTAAGGTAGGGTGTCTGAATATTAAGCAGTATGGTCCAAATCAAGAAATGAGACCTAGGATTTAGTATTAATGGATGTTTCTGTGTCATTTAGATGTTTTTGTTTAGTTTCCAAACATAATGGGCTTTAAAATCGGAACCATCATTCATATTCCTTTTCGTATAGTTCTCCTGACGCTTCCTGTGTGTGTGTGCACACGTGTACTTAGTCACATGACTCTCTGCAACCCCATGGACTGTAACCCACCAGGCTTCCCTGTCCATGGGATTTCCCAAGCAAGAAGACTGGAGTGGGTTGCTATTTTCTCCTCCATGGGATCTTCCTGATCCAGAGATTGAACCCTCATCTCCTGTGTCTCCTGCATTGCAGGTGGATTCTTTACCGCTGCGCTATTAGGGATGCCCTCTGATGCTTATTATCATGCACTAAATAAGGTGGAACTCCCCCCTTCCTGCCTGCAAGTGCTAAGAGGTGTCTTGTATAAACTGTAGGGTGTTTTGCCCTAACTTATTGGTTTTGCAAGAATGACCTATTGTTGGGCTTGATTAATTAGTAGATTGTTGGGTGATATACTTAATGGTTATTGGATGCAATTTGCAATGCTTAATAAAAAACTTAATATATTATTTTAACAGTAATGCTGTGAACCTACACTTGGACTATGTCTGTGAGGATGTGCAGGATGGATAAGTGAAGTGACCCTCTATCCATTTGCTAGGGCTGCCATAACATGACATCACAGACTGGCTGTAAAACAGAAATTTATTTTCTCACAGTTGTAGAGGCTGCAAATCCAAGACCAAGGTGCCGGCAGGGTGATTTCCTCTCTCCTTGATGTGCAGATGGTTCTCTCTTGCTGCCTCCTTCAGGCATACACACTACTCCTGGTGTCTCTTCCTTTTCTTATAAGGGCAACAACAGTCATATTGGATTAGGGTCCCATCCTGTTTCATTATAACTTAATCACCTCTTTAAAGACCACATCTCCAAATGTGTTACTTTCTGATGTATTTGTTCAGTGGTATTGGGGGTTGGGATTTCAACATATCAACTTGACAGAGGGATGAAATTCAGTCCATTAACATTACAAAGAACTGGTTAGATGAAAAGGATAGCTGCAGGTATCTTGTATTTACAGAGTAGATTACAATTTACACAGCAATTTTACATGCTTATCTCATTTAATTTGAACAGACCTTTGTTATCTGGTCCAAAGTTTTCTTGGATATAGATGTACCTACAGAAGAATTCTGCTGACAGATTTATCTGGAATGATTAAAGGATACAGCTTGAAGGATCTGCAAAATATATTCCATTAATCTTCAAATCCCAGCTAGCTCTAGATATAGCTTATATTGAGGTATATATTGAGCTTATATTGAGATATAGCTTATATTTTACATTTTACAAATGTAAAATCTGTGATTTAAATGACATATCTTTTCTCTTCTGATGAGGAACAAATCCAGTGAAAACAGCATTAAACTAAGCCAAGGAACTAGAAAGAAGGCTTGAAGGCTAGACTGGGGCTGGAGGATCTGTTTCCAAGATGGTGCACTCAACTGGCTATTGACACAAAGCCTTGGTTTCTCCACACGGACTTCTCTGCAAAATGGTTTGACATGTTCTCATGACATGGCAGCTGACTTCCTCAAAGAAAGTGATCCAAGAGAGCAAATAAGAAACTATAGTGTCTTTTATGACCTAGGCTGAGTCACTCACCTTTACCATTCATGTTTCTCCATTTGTTTTGAGTCAAGTCCAGTTCATGTTCAGGGAGTTCCCATAATTATTTTATTTTAAAATTGAAGTATAGTTGACTTAGATAATTAAAGTGATTCAGCTATATATACTTTAAAAAAATATTCTTTTCCATTATGGTTTATCATCAGACATGGAATATAGTTCTGTGTGTGATATAGTTGGATCTTTTTTATCCTTATATATATAAAGCTTACATCTGCTCACCCCAAACTCCCACTCCATCCTTCCTCCAACCCCTTCCCCCTTGGCAACCACAAGTCTATTCTCTATGTCTGTGATTCTATTTGTTTTATTGATAGATTCGTGTCCTATTTTAGATTCCACATATAAGTGGTACCATTCAGTATCTTTCTCTTTATGACTTCACTTAGTATATAATTTCTAGATTCATCCATGTTGCTGCAAATGGCACTCTTTCCTTCTTTTTATGACTGAGTAGTATTCCACTGCATACGTGGACATCTTGATCCATTCATCTGTCAATGGACATTTAGCTTGTTTCTGTATCTCGGCTATTGTAAACAGTGCTGCTATGAACATAGGGGCACATGTATCTTTTTGAATTAGTTTTTGCAAGGATGTATGCCTAGGCGTGGGATTGCTGGATCATATTGTAATTCTATTTTTAGTTTTCTGAGAAACTTCCATACTGTTTTCCATACAGTAGCACCAATTTACATTCCCACCAACAGGTAGGAGAGTTCTCTCTTCTTCACACCCTCTCCAGCATATATTGTTTGTAGACTTTTGAATGTATCTCATTGTAGTTTTGATTTGCATTTCTCTATTAATTAGCAATGTTGAACATCTTTTTACATGCCTCTTGGGTCATCTGTATGTCTTCTTTGGAGAAATGTCTATTCAGAGGTTCTGTCCATTTTTGGGTTGGGTTGTTTGGGGTTTTTTGTTGAGCTATATAAGCTATTTGTTTTAGAAATTAAGCCATTGTTGGTCACATTGTAAATAATTTTTCCCCATCCCATTCTCTTAATTGGAGAAGTAGATAGGTAGGTGGATAGTTTGCTATCTACCCACTATCTACCCAGCTAACAGATATATCTAACGTACATTAATGTCAGGAGGAAAATCTGACCTAGAAGCCATAACTTTTTTCAGAAGCCATAACCTGAAGTTTCCTGTCCTCTGCCCTGAGCTTCTGACACATCTTTGGCATGTCTCTGAACCACTCTGTCTCCAAGCTTCTAAAATTTCTCTCTTGATTTCTTCTTTGACCAACTGAAGTAGCCTCCAAATACTTGTGAATTTTCCAGTTTTCTTGTAATTGACTTCTAGTCATACTATTGTGCTCAGAAAAAATGACTGATACTGTTTTGCTCTTAAACTTATTAATGTGTTTTGTGGCCTAACATATGATCTATCATGGAAATATTCCATGTGTGCTTAAGAAGAATGTTACTTTGAGTGGAATATTCTGTATTATGTTTCTAAGTCCACTTGGTACAATATGTCCTTTTAAGGCAAATGTTGCCTCATTAATTTTTATCTGGGTGATCTATCCATGATGAAAATGGAATATTAAAGTCACCTACTACTATTGTCAATTTCTTTGTAGGTTTATTAATATTTGCTTTATTTAGGTGCTCCTATATCAGGTATGTAAATATTATAAAACATTATACCCTCTTGTCAGATTGATCTCTTTATCATTATACAATGACCTTCTTTGCTTCTTACTACTAAGTATTTGTCTTAAAAGTCTATTTTGTTTGATGTAAGTATAGCTACTCCAACTCTCTTTTGGTTTCCATTTGCATGGAGTATCTTTTACTATTCCTTCGCTTTCAGTCTGTGTGTGTACAGAGACTTGAAGTGAATCTCTTGTAGGCAGAATATAGCTAGGTTTTGGTTTTTAATCCATTCAGCCACTTGATGTCTTTTGAGAATGTAGTCTCGTTACATATAATTATTGGTAAGTATGTACTTATTATCATTTTGTTGTTTTCTGGCTACTTGGTAATTCCTTTTCTTCTTCTTGCTTTCTTTGTGATTTGATTTTCTGTAGTGGTATGCTTAGATTTTTCTGTCTTTTGTGTATCTTTTATAGGTTTTTGCTTTGTGGTACCATGATGCTTACATAAAACAACTTATTTATTACAGTCTATTTTAAGTTGATGACAGCTTGAGTTCATACTGAAGTTAATTGTAATTACAGTTCTACATTGTAATCTCCACCATTTTATTTTAAAATTTATTTATAAATGTTAAAATTTGTACCTTTTTATTAAGCCTTGTAAGAACTTAACTCATTATTGTTACATTAGCTTTTTCTGAATTTTACTATATATTTACCTTTACCAGAGGTTTATACTTTGCTTTTCTTGCTAATAATTAGTATACTTTCATTCAGCTTAAAGTCCCTTTAACATTTCTTGTAAGGCCGAGACCAGTGGTGATTAACCACAGTAGCGTTTCCTGTCTAGGAAAGTCTTAATCTCTCCGTTAACTTTGCCAGGCAGAGAATTCTTGGTTGGAAGTTTTTTTCCTTTCAGCACTTTGAATATCTCATAGCACTTCCTTCTGGCATGTAAAGTTCCTGTTCATGAGGTCTGCAGATAGTCGTATAGGGCTTCCTTTATTAAGTATCAAGTGGTTTTTTTCTTGCTGCCGATAAAGATACTCTCTTGGTCTTTAACCTGAACCTTAATTACAAGGTGTCTCAGTATGGGTCTCTTTATGTTGTTGTTTAGGGGCCTTGTTTCTCCAGGGCAGGTCTTAGAAGTTGTGATGCAAGATGTGGAGTTCAAACTCTTCACTCCTCAGGGAGAACGCAGGGGTGCAACTTCCCTCCTGAGCGTGTGTCTCCACACTGAGAGTGGAGTTGACGGTGAGATTTTGTCTCAGCCTTTCCTACCAGCTTAGAAGTGGGATTTTCCTTGTAGGACGCTCTCGGCTAATTTTGTTTTTCTTTCTTCAGAGGAAACTGCTCCTATCTTGAGCTGGAGCCCATATCCTTTTAAAATAAGGAACTGAAAGCATCACTGACACTATAGACACTGTTTACCTTAATCTTTACCCAACTGAGCAGCAAGGAATAACGGGATGTTCTGCTGATGCCACAAATTCCGAGATTAATAGAGATAAGTCACAAGTGGTCATGGGGAAGGATGGGAAAGATAACCTGCAGTTACTGATCAGAATAAAGAGAAGTGGCAGGTCAGATTTTAACATATTAAGGTACTACTTGAGTATGGTGAGAATTTTTTACGAAAAAGTTAGTACAAGACTTTACAAAATAGGACATCTGCCCCTCCCAAAAGAAACCAACAGAATGTAAGTTATCTGTTAACTCTCATTTTATTTACTGTGGACTGCAGACATAGTCTTGCCTCTTCTCTAGCTGGACAACTTCTTATTGCAAGCAGCTAGAGTCCAGTTATGGCAAGTGGACAAACTTCATCAGTTATGAGACAGAAAACTTTACTAACAAATAGTTTATAGATCAAGTTTCCACGAATACTGGTCCAAGAAATTTTATGGAAAATCCAACAAAAGTTCACTTTAGAAAAACTTTATACACAGAATGTTTAAATTTAAAAATATTATGAGACATAACACTACATTCCCATTGGGAGCATAAAGCTCTGAGTACTGTGACTAAGCAAAAAAAGTTTTAAATTTTTCTTTTACAACATAACAGAAGATATTCAAACTAAAAAGGCAACAGATTTGACTAAACGGCAAATCTACCTATACAGTTTTCATTCTGTAAAGAAATAACTTGTGAAATACTCCTAAAAGCCACTGGACAGAACAGGATAACCATAACTTTTGTTATACTCCACATTTCTGAATTCAGAGAATCTAGGACTTTAAATCTTTATGCTACAGAGAACAATATTATCCACTAAAACAGAAGGTAATTTTCTAAAGGGTATTCATTCTCCAGGTCATTAAAGAATTTTACATTTTTTCCTTATTCAAAAGATTTACCAATTGGTAAGAAGAAACAGACACCTAAAAAATCTTTTTGCTTACCTTTTTGGTTTTTGCTTTGCTACTTGCAATTTTCTTATACATGCTTTGCAGGTCATTTGGAAATATGACTACTTCCTTTGCTGGGTAAGTATTTTATAAAAATTAAGTACACAATGACTACAATGAATGTTCCTGAATATAAACTTTCAACCTGTTACAGTATATTACCCATAGAGAAAAGGTACAAAACTACTGAGACAGGTAATGTAGAATTACAGTTTTAACAAAAACCTGTGAAAGGCAATTGGCAAATTACAATTTTGATTGGTTTCCTTCATTATTTTTATTGTCTGCCCACAAATTCTGCAGTTTGGAGTCCATTTGAGATACTTCTAAGAGTCCACTTCATGAGTTAAATATGTACATACAAAATAAAACAGATATACTGTAACTTATAAAAATTGTTTTATATATTATAGGTTAGAGGCGGGTTAATTTAATCAAAGATTACAGTTCTGAATAGTATGGTTTGTTTCAAGTATTACTGAGCTATACTTAAAGTACATCCTCAACTCTTATCACATTATTTACAGCTGTCCAATAACTCGAGCAGTAAAATATCTGAAGTACGAAACATGTAATGTTGATAACAAACATTTTTGAACAACAGGAATAAGATTAATGAACAAAGTAAATCTAGAACAAGGAAAGGGAAGGTACGTTTATTAAAAATAAAAATAGTTGACAATCTCTGATAAACAAAACCATTGAGGATCGAAATATATCCAATATACATTGTAACAATGCACATATATTTTAAAAAACCGAAGAGTCATTAAGTAGTTCTGCTAGAATTAGAGAAAACAGGATTGTGGCTTGCTCCTGCAGGAGGCCGGCGTACACACAGCAGCACCCCTCTGTGTCCTGTGCATCACCGTGGTGCATGGTGTGTGCGCATTCAGTGAACACACTGCTTCTGGAGAAAATCGCAGTTTCTGTAAGGATGATCCAGTATGTAAGTCAGTGGCTCTGGCTCCATTTCATAAAAATATCTGTGTAGGCTAGAAGCGTAAGGACGACCGTTTTCAAAAGCTTCAGTTTTACCAAAAGGTACAGAATAAACAACTCAATCTAGATGCTTTCACATTATTTTGGACTGTGTAAAAATTTATGTAAAATCTTCAGCTCATCAAACTAGTGTCTTTAAACTTTATCAAAAGTTCATCACTATTTTAGCATGGCTGGTAAGTCTTTTCTGTCTTCGTCATTAATAATGCTTGTCAAACCACAGAACTCTGAAAAAGAATACACACTGCTGAAGGGAAATAGTACCAAAAATGTACTTGGACTTCAGTCTTAAGACACACACAATTCCTGTTGGATACTGGACTGTGAAAGTTTATTATCTTCAGTCTTTTCAGGTCCTGGGGCTTGGCACATGGTCTTTCGCTTAAATAATCGAAGACTCAGTCGTAACAGTTCATTGTCTACCATTGGAGCATTTGTATAAGCTTGTTTTACGGTGCCCTATTTGGAGAAAACGTTTAAAGATGTAGATTAGGTCACAGTAGAAAAGACAGGTTTGACTGCTAACAAAAATCAGTTATAAGAAAACTCAGTTTGAGATAGGTATTAAATTAGCTGTGCATACATGCTAAGTTGCTTTAGTCGTGTCAGACTCTTTGTGACCCCATGGACTGTAGCCTGCCAGGCACCTCTGTCCATGGGATTCTCCAGGGAAGCATACTGGAGTGGGCTGCCATGCCCTCCTCCAGGGTTGGGTTTGATTCCCAACCCAGGGATCAAACATCTCCTGCATTGGCAGGCAAGTTCTTTACCAATAGTGCCACATGGGCTGTATTGGATATTTAAAAGCAAAATTAAGAAATGCTGTTTTCCAACTCAAGGAAAAGAAAGCAATCTTTAGAGGGTGCCTAGTCTAACTTCTCGCTTAAGGTAGGAATCTTCTTGATAATCCCTGACAGGTAATCAAGTAGTTTTCACTTCATCATTTCCAATGACAAAACAAAAAACACATGGCACATTATATTGTTAAGCAGTATGATTTCTTACACATGTTGAAATAAAATCTTACATGAAGTTACACACTAGTCCAATCTTACTTTCACAGGGCACCGAACATTCCATACTCCTTACTGGTCTACTAATGTGCCATAAGATGCAGGCTCTAGAACTGAACAAATTCTCCAGAAGACAGCTGATCCGTGCAATCTACTGAGAAACTATCACCTCCTTTGTTCTAAGAGGGAGATCTCTACTATTGGAACCTAAAGCTATCTTAGAAGTTTTGAAAATTACTGTCGTAAAATTTTGTTAAACATCCTCCAACTATGCATAACGGAGAAGGCAATGGCACCCCACTCCAGTACTCTTGCCTGGAAAATCCCATGGACAGAGGAGCCTGGTGGGCTGCAGTCCATGGGGTTGCACAGAGTCGGACACGACTGAAGTGACTTAGAAGCAGCAGCAACCCATGCATAATGAAATAAGGTAAGATTTGCTATTTCCAGCACTCTGCTATTTCTCTTCTAGAATCCTTAAAGGAACAATGATGCCTTGGTCACATTTGCATTACAAAAAGTTTTTTTTTTAAGTTGTGCTACAGTAAAACTGGCTTTTTATGTATACAGTTCTATGAGTTTTAAACTCATGTTTATAGTTAAGAAACCATGACCACAATCAGAGGATAGAAATTTCATCATTCAAAAAAAAAAAAAACCTTCCTTTGTTTTCCCTCTATACTCCACCATATTTCCAACTCTAACCCCTTATAACCAATGATATAACAGCCAAACCATAACAGAACTTTAATAATGTCATGTTCATGGTCTGCCCTCAACTGGAAGGATTTACAAGCTTCTGAATGATGGTTCTCAGTGAGACATTTGCAGGGGTGTTTTTGGGTATCATAATTTTTGAAGGGTACTATGGCACATTAGAGAAGGGACCAGGAAATGTTACAAAGTATTTTTATAAAAAGGGAGCAGGAGTCTGATGACACTGCAAACCATACAGCCTCTCCACTGGGGTTCCTTACCTGAACCAAACAGAAAATAGCTGGGTTTCAAATCCCTTTATTCTTCTCAAGTAAATGCTTACATGTAATCACCTATATTTATTTTCTCTCTTCAACTTGGTATATTTTCATAAACACTATATATATAAACATACTCTATATAGTAATAAAATCTCCTTACCACTCTGTATCTGGGAAATGTTTTTCCTTGAGCTTCAATTTAAATAAATTTCTAGTATATTTTATTACCTAAAGAAACTTTGCAAATGAGAAGTATTTCATAGGAACAGAGTATTTTAAATTTTCTTTAAGCCTCAGTAACAATTTGCTATTCAAAAGAAATGTTCTTCAATAGTATTAAAATAAAAGGTATTATAAATTCTAATAAAATTCTTTCTTTTAGATGTGTACATGACTGGGAAACCAACTCATAAAAACAGATTATGAGACCTCAACCTCACTGCAAAGCAATCAAATGAAAAATATGTACATATGACTCAACACTTTCTGATTTTTCTAAGGAAGTAACAGTACCTTCTCGTTTTTAACAAGCTGCTTCCGGATTGCAGAATCCCGTCTGAAGCATAATGCTTTACAACACGGTCCAAGATTACTAAGCAGATTTGCTCTTTCCTCTTTTCGTAGTAATGCAGCCATGTTGAGAGCCCCGAGTTCATGTTCAAAGAGACTGTCTACATCTTTCAAAAAAAAAAAAAAAACACATTAAGGTTTCTGAAAACAGAAATGTTAACAACTACTTGGATGAATATTCCACAAAATCTACATATTATCGAAGTCACCAACACTGACTTCCCTGGTGGCTCAGACAGTAAAGCGTCTGCCTACAATGTGGGAGACCTGGGTTCAATCCCTGGGTCAGGAAGATCGCCTGGAGGGCTACAGTCCATGGGGTCGCAGAGAGTCGGACACGACTGAGCGACTCACCAACACTGGTGAAGATTATTTTGTATATTAAACACCACATGTACTCTGTGAGAGAACGCCAACACGTAGCTTTGCTGTTGCTGCTGCTCTCGTGTCCAACTCTGTGCGACCGAGCCCATGGATTGCAGCCCTCCAGGCTCCTCTGTCCATGGGGATTCTCCAGGTAAGAATACTGGAGTGGCTTGTCAATGCCTTCTTCCAGGGGATCTTCCTGACCCAGGGATCAAACCTGAGTCTCCTGAATTGCAGGCAGATTCTTTACCACTGAGCCACCAGGGAAGCCCAGTCTTGCCACTAGGATCAAACAAAAATAAATATTCTGATAGTCACTTTTTAAGATATAAGAAAAGCAAAATGGGGAGAGAGAATTTAGACATGGGTTACTATGAGAAGAAAAGTTCATTAATTAGTAAAGTCAAATTCAATATATTGCTTACTGTCAACTACTCAAAGTTCTAGGTTCAGGACTTTACTACATTTGAATCTTGCCATAATCATGTGACTACTGTGTGGTCCCCTCAAAACTCTGTTGGGAAAGTGATTAGGTGTTAGATGATCTACAGATTTTATCCAATATTTGGTCACTGTAAAAACCTGGGACAATGTATCAAATTAAAATCACTTTAAGTTAGAGCCTGCAAGGTGAGGAGAAAATCTGTTAAAAATAGACAAAAAGGAAAGAAAAATTTAGAAAACAGGACCAGTCAATAATTGAAGAGAGTAAGAACAGTTATTTCACAAATATTTATCAAATACTATGTGTCAGGTCCTATTCAAGGCAATGGCAAAATTGGTAGTACAGATCATCAGACACTGGATATAGCAGCAAATAAAGTCCTATTCCTTAGAGAGCTTCTATTCAGTATCATATATTAGTTCTCTAATAAAGCTATCTCATCACCAAAAAACAGGACTACCTGGTAAAGTGTTAGTCATTCAGTCGTGTCCAACTCTTTGAGACCCCATGGACTGCAGCCCATCAGGCTCCTCTGCCCATGGGATTTTCCAGGCAAGCATACTGGAGTGGGGTGCCATTTCCTCCTCCAGGGGATCTTCTTGACCCAGGGATCCAACCCAGGTCTCCCACATTGCAGGCAGATTCTTTACTGTCTGAGCCACCAGGGAAGCCTGGACTACTTGCTAAGGAAAAATCAAATCCCTCTTCACAGTATATATTTTCATTGCTTAAGTGATCATTAGTCAGGGACAAACTATAGTCTGATTTTGCTAACTATGCAACAGATTTTAATCTGAAATGCCATTAACAAAAGTCACAGAAGCAAATAGCTGCAGGTAAGACCTTAGGGGTTTCATTACATCATTTTATGCCCACAGGAGTTACATGCTTAAGATCACAGAGCCAATCAAACAAGGGAGAAAGAATAGGACAAGAACTTAAGACACTTGTCGGATTATTACACACACAGTATGTATATTGGGCCATATTAAAATCAAGAGAGTTACTGCTTATGCTAATAGCTGAAGAGAGAACATGTATTCATGAAACATAAAACAAACTTTTTCAATTTTATATTAGTAAAAAGCTCAATACTTTTACCTCAAACTTTTTCACCTCATGAACATGACAAAACATTAAATAATCTTACTGCTTTCACCTTTTACCTCCTACCCTTTTCACATTCCTCTTCCCCATTAATAAAGTATTAATGAGCTGCCAAAACACAGGGGATATTCCCAACCCAGGGACTGAACCTAGGTTTCCTGCACCTAGGGATTCTTTACCATCTGAACCACCAGGGAAGCCCAAGAATACTGGAGTGGGTAGCCTATCCCTTCTCCAGGGGAACTTCCCAGCCCAGGAATCAAATTGGGGTCTCCTGCATTGCAGGTGGATTCTTTACCAGCTGAGCTACCAGGGAAGCCCAATAAGCTGCCAAAACACAGTGAAGTAGGTTTCAAATAACAGGAGAAAAAAAAAAAAAAAAAAAATCAACAAACTAAAAATGTTCTGGAATAATAAAAAGCTGTAGCTGTTTTCACTGTCTAAAATCAATGTGATAAAATATTTTCAAACTAAATAGCAGTAGTAATATTTACTAGGCATCACTGCATGTCAGAAACTATTCTAAGTGTTTTACTTGTGATAACGCTTTTGCTCCTCCTAACAATCAGGTGGCTTGGTGGTATAACTCCCAGTTTGCAGATGGTGTCAGTAACATATAGATTAACCATAGCTAGTAAGTGGTGTACCTACTGGAATCCAGGCCATCTGGTTCACAGACTGAGTTCTTAAGCACTTTGTAAAAGGCTCAACCTAAACATTTGCATTAGAGCAAAATTCTCCATTTCCCAGGGGAAAGCACTGCCAAGATTATCAATCTGCCTAGATATGAAAAATATCTAAGTTCACTTTCCTGAGATCTATTTCATTTAGCCCTGGGCAAACCACCGAGCGCTATCACACTTACCTGTTAAAAATGTAATTCTGATGCAGAAAGATCACTGCGCTATGTTTACAACTCATCTGTAGGTTTAAATTTCTCTCAAAACAAACTTTGACCATGAGGATTAAATAATGAAAATAAATGATCCTTTAAAAAAAATTCTTATAACTGCTACATAAGAACAGAACAGAATCCTTTTCAAAGGCATCTTCATATTTATATTAGATATTACACACTTAAAATTGGGATGGAATTACCTTTGGGCTTTTCTAAAAGTCTCTGACATGTTTCTTTGACTTTCGTAAAGAGCTCAGGACCAGCCAACTTTTTAGAAATGCCAACTCGCAGCATAACAGCTCCAGGTGTGAATTTTAAGAGCGCGGCCCCAGGCTCTCGGGGTTCTTTTGGATGCTTTGGCATAAGACCAGACCAATCCACGTCTATCACATCTAGCGGATCTACAAAAAGTTATAGAATTTTCTTACACCAAGAAATATCATTCCTGTTATCCAGCGAGAAATACAGATTGAAAGACACAAGAAAGCAAACAATAAGTAATTTAAATAATAAAAGGCATATTCTTAAAAGATTTTCTATAAAAACTAGTATTTAGAATCTAAGAAATTTTACAAATAAACTTCCTCACCAAAGGAAAATAGTAAAGAGGTCTTAGGCAAGTGCTCCCACCCATCCACATTTCTTTTACATGTGGAATCTAAAAGAATCAAACAAACAAAAAGAAATCCAAACTCATAGATACAGAGATTGGTGGTTTCCAGAGGGGGAGGGATCTGAAGGTTAGACAAAATGGTTGAAGGGTATGGGTATCAAGAGGTACAAACTTGCAAGGATAAATAAATCATGGCAATGCAATGTACAGTGTGGTGACTCTAGTCAACAACATTGTATTCCAACATTAAAAGTTGCCAGAAAGTATGAAAAGTTCTCATCACAAGGAAAAAAAATGTGTAACTTTGCATGGCGGTAGATGACACCATGTCAAGGTAACTAGACAATGTGGTGATCATGTTGCAACGTATATACAAATGTCTAATCACTATGTTGTGCACCTGAAATTAATGTAATTTATGTCAATTATACTTCAATAAAGAAAAATCCAAAACAAACAAAAAGCAAGCAAACAAGCCCCTGAGCAAACCCATTTCTACAAATAATGCCTTTAAATTGCTTCAGAGCGTCTCAATGAAAGAATTCCACTATTTCACTAAGACTATGTCTGACACTTTGAAACTTGGTATCAGAATCGTCCAAGGGTTCATTAAATCTAGGAATGTATTTAATTTCCATGTGTACATGCACAAACAGACAAACACACAGACACTACTTTTTAAAAAAATAATTCATTATGAAACAACTTTAAGAATCAGGCAGTGGCTAGAATTAAAATTGAGAATAATCTATCCGCTGACAAGGAACAGTTTAGGAAATTAACAAAATAATGTTCTATTCAGAAACACCTAATAGCCGATAATAATAAAGATAACATACATACATTATACATTAGTATAAAAAATTGTAAAATACAAGAGCAAATTAAGTCAAAATAAAGATTCAATATTCTACATACCCAAAAGCCCTTACTATGATAAATTGTTAGTAATAATTAGACTAATTGGGATGATTCAACAAGAACAATAAAGGTTGCTGATTCATGGCATAGTCACTGGAGTAAGCTCTGGCTTACTATAAGTGAATATTTCACTACAAGTGAAAATATTACTGAATTTAGAAAATCAAGAGAAGTATAGAAACAGTGTTCAAATACAACCTCAAGTTTTTAAGTTTCTGAATGGTCATTTCAACAGTTTGTGGAACATAGTTGTGAAGCTCTGTACCATATACCTACCATCTGTTTTAAATTCCAGGTCCTGCAATAGGAATCAAACTCTGGAAAGGAAATCTTACAATTGTGCTATTTTAGATACTGCCCTTTTCAATTTATAGGCAATGTCTATTTAAAAATGAACAGAGCATAATAACTATAATTTTTGCTTTACTGGCCTTTCAATGTTAATTAAAACACAACTGGGAAGATTCTGTGTTTTATCAATTCTTACAGCATGAAAGGGAACAAAGAATACCTCAATATCATAATTAACTACCTTTTATGTTCAACCACCGCTACAATGATTACCTGGCATCTTCTCCTCATCCTGTTGGTCCTCCCGCTTTTCAGCATCACCTGCCAGAATTTCATCTAGTTCATCATCACTAATTGGCTCGTATCCTTCTCCAGCACCAGATCCCAATGAATGCGCATCATCTAGCTTGGATTCGTCATCTCCTGCTAAACAGAAAAATTAATTTCATGCTAAAGAGAGCATTAAGGGAAAGGGACATCTAAGTGAAACCAAAGAGGAGAGGCTGGGCACACTAAAAAAATTGGGAAGCATTTTTAATTTAAAACTACATTTCTTAATTATTCAAAACACTTGATAATTCCAAAAGAAAACTTAAAAATGAATTAAATTTAGTTTTAATGACAAGAGCACAGTATGGACAGCAATATCGAAATAGGTTAAGATTACAATTAAAATATGAGAAATCTACCACTAACAGATTAGTACTAGTTAACTTTTTATAATAAAACTAGTTCAGATGCCTCCAACTAATAAAATAATTTAAAAAAAAAAAAAAAAAAAAAAAAACTAGTTCAGAGAAATCCACTAATTTCAAAAGGATGCATTAATTTCTTTATCAAAATATATTCAATTTTAAAAAGCTTGCAAACTAATTACTAGAATTAATATGAAGTTTAAATCTTAGCTCATAATATTTTATTCATGATATGAAGAACTCTACAGTGGTGAGGTAGAAATTTAAGTGCCATTAATCCCCATCCCCCTCCGCCACCAATCTCCCAATTCATCTTCCCTATTCCAATGTTTTCCTTTAATTAATATATGCAATTTAAAAAGATTGCTGTAATATAATTTTAAAGTATTTTTGTTAGTAACCACTAGTGTATCTTCCATTTCTTTATTTACCAACTTGTCTCAACTACTTATGCTAAAGCTTTGTCTCTTGGTGAGTTACTTGTAAACTTGAATTATCATAGTACTACACAGTACATTTAAGATTTCTAAGCAGGTTCTATCCATATACTTTATTGAGTTTACCACACTAGGTTTCAAAATGCAACAGTATCCTTTATAGATATAACCTTGCAGCAAATAAACTATGGGATGTTTCTAGTCATTCTAATAATTTTCTACTCTATTAAATCTCATGCCCCCACCAATTCACTAATAAACAATTTAACAACTTCATTATACAAATTACATCTAAACATAAATGCAAATAAAAGGATTTCTAACTTTTCAAGCTTATCAAAGTCATTGTCCTACTTTAAGTGTGTAAAGTTTTTCATTTCACTTCTAAATCTCCATGCCACATTATCCACGGTCACAACCAATGAATGGTATATTTTAGGGATGAAGGGCACAAATTTCAATCACAGGCGAGTGATTATAATGATTAGTTCAAATTACATTCAATTATACCCCAAGGTTGTACCTCCAACAGTACTATGGCTCACAAATTGATGCTACTGAAATTCAAATTTTAGATAAAAATGAATGTGATGACCACTGAGGTAGAAACGTTTTTGTCAAGTAGAAAAAAATATGTTAACAGTTTGGTGTACTAAAATATATGTAACCAAATAACCAAAAGATACAAGGATGTTTATAGTTTTAAAAGAATGTGAACAACTTTATTCTGGGACTAGTGCTACAATACAGCAAATAAAAGGAATGTAAAATATTACTGCTCATGTACTAAGCATCCCAGAAGTTTCTTGGGGGCTTGAAGTGGGAAGGGTACATAAGCACTGGTATCAGAACTGGACAGTTCATGGAGGCAGAATTTCCAGGAGCATTCTCAGGGGAGGCCATCACTATTGTTACCCTGGACTATAATTCACCACAGAATAAGACGTAGGACAGGTACAGACAGGCAGGACAGATTTTCATGCATCAGCTATTTATTGTGTCCTTGCTAAAGGCTCGAAGATAAAGAAATAAAAACCTATGGTGCCCAACAAAGGAGTACAATATAATGGGGAGAGAACCACGGAAAATAGTTTACAGTATGGTGCAGAGATGCTATTAAAGATGTATAAACAAGGTGCTTTGGCAATTTGAAAGACTAAGCACCTTTAGCAGAGACAGCTTCAGAGGAAATAGTGCATAAACTGGGACTTGCTTTTGAGATAGAAAAGATAGGAGGGAAAAGGTCTGTCAGGCAATGGGAAGAGAGGCTCAGAGAAGGCTTGAGGAGGGAGACCACCCAGAGAACACTGAGGTGAGTCAGTTTGTTCAGCAGGCTGGGGGTGAAGGATGGACGATGGAGGGTCACACAGTGGCAGCTGGCTCTGACTGGGTAAAAGGGTGTACGTGGCCTTCTCAGAGTCCCTCATTCTAGGGGCTGGGAGTCAGTGTTAATAAGGGACCTCAGCATCCTCAGATTTTACTACCTATGGCAGGCTCTGGAACCCATTCCTGCAGATACTGAGAGACTGAAGGATGACTATAATTTTATCTCATTTAGGCTTATTAGAACCAAGTCTACCTTAAAGGTACTAATGAGGGGAACAAGATTTTTAAGTATCATAGGCCTTTTCCTTATAAAATCTATTTTCCCTAAAACGATGGAGTTAATAATCATATCAGATGACCCTTCAAAAGGAAGTACTGGTTTCCTATGAGATCTGAGAAGAAATGGGGCAGTGACACTCACCTTCCACACTCTCAGTCCTCTCAGCTTTACTTGTATCTTCAAATCCCTGCACAGATCCCAGATCTTTATCCAGCCTTTCTTTATCCAAAGCTCCAGAGTCTCGGGAACCGCCTTCTAAGTCTCTGTCATGTTCACTCTCCAGCTTGACTTCACTGCGTTTTACAGACTCTACTTGAGAACCCTCAAACGTCCTGTCCCTGTCCCTCTCCCGGTCCCTTTCCAGGGCATCGGAGAGTAGTCTCTCCCTCTCCCTGTCCAAGTCTCTCCTCTTGTCCCGCTCCCTCTCCCGTTCCCGCAGTCGGTCCCGGTCTCTATTCCGGGGCCAATCTTTATCGGCATCCCGCTCCCAGTCTCTCTGCCGCACGTCCCTCCTTTCTCGCTCCCGCTCTCTCTCGTGCTCGTAACGGTCGCGCTCTTGAAGCCTCTCTCTGCTATCAAATGACCCCGATCTTGAGTGGACCTGTCGATCTGACTCAGGAGAACTTCTTCTGGAACTATGGCTTCTTGAATCCTGGCGATCTAAAATCAATGTACCATATACAAAGACTTAACACATGATAAAACAGAAACAAGATGTTTTAACACAAGGTCTTTTAAAACTTACAATTTCACTTTTTCTGTACTTGTTTTAAATTATCCAAAGAACTCATCTTAAGGAAAAAATCCATCTCAAAGAAAAACGTCCACCACTCTTCAGTAGTATCAAATATGCAAAAAGCATATTTGTTTCCTTGTTTATTTCCACTATAACCACAAAAGATCTTTAAAGAAATAGGTATGTAAACATTAGTAAGCATTAACAGAACTGATCATTTCATTATGTACCTCCCCACTACCTTATTTACCCGGTCAACAGAGAAAAAGCATTGGTTGCAAGAAGCAGATCCAGAAGGTTAAAATTTTTAGGCATCAATAGAGAACCTGAACATGTAAGTGCTTTCCACCAAAATATACTACTAAAATACTGATGTTAAACTGAGTGACGTCACTGAATGTACCTCTACTCTATCGGTATTAATGTGATAATAGGTAACATCATGGTGGGATGGCTAAGCTTTTTAAGCTCCTTGAAAAATTTAAGGCAGTGTATAAACAACTTAGCATTTACTTTAAAATTACAATTCGAACAAAACATAAAAATGTACAAAACATACTCATGTAAGAAACACTGGTTAGGTTATAATTTGTTTTTATTACCTGAGGAAGTACTTCGACTAGGTTCTCCACGCTTTAGCTGATCAATCCTGGATTTTCTCTCTCCTGTGATTTCCAGACTTTTGGTTTTTTCTCTGTCTCTTGAGCCGCTATGCAGCACTCTCTTTCGACCGTTCTGGTCATCCCCACTTCGATGAGCAGAGTCGTTGGATGGAGAGCGAAGACGGCCAGAGGTGTGACTGCGATTACTCCGATTGCTGCCGAGGCTGCTGCTCCGCTTCTGATCCACTGGCTTGCGATGTGGTGCGTCTTCTATAGTAACATGAGGCGCCTCTACCTTTTCCACTCGTGTTCTGTGGCACTTCCTATGGGAGTCTTCACTGGTAAAAGAGGTACTGGTGGTGAGGAGGGCGGAGGTGGAAATGGTGGTGGTCGATGTGCTGAAGGCAGCAGCAGGGGTGGTCGCGGAAGCAGCCAGAGGAGGCGGGGGAGGAGGGAAAGAAGATGGGGAAGGGGTCCTTCCAGGGGTGGCGGCAGTGGCAGTATGCTCTGGCTCCGTCATGTCCGTGCGGTCAGGCACGTCCTCATCAGACCAGTCACTGAACGCTGTATCTTCTTTCTTCTGAGGGTCCTCTAGAGCGCCATCCTTATCATTGGACATGTCAGCCAGTTCCTCTTTGGCTGTGATAGGTGGAGTCCTCGGGCCTCTTTTCTTCTTACTCTGCTGCACGGTTTCTTCATCAGAGATGTCAGAATCACCTCTGGACCTCTTACGCTTTTTTTCAACACTTTTCTTCTTCTGTCCTTTTTTTGGTGAAAATACTTGACCATCTTCAGACACTGTCTCTGTGTTTCCCCTCCCTATTCCAACATCATCATCTTTCTTTCTCTTAATAGGTTTCTTTTGAATCTTTGCCTTTCTCTTGTTCTCCTCATGAACTCCATCAGAAATGTCTCGATCTTCGGATGGGTGGTGTCCTGTCAGGTCTTGTGAACGAGTTCTGGAGCTCTCTGTGATTTCTGTCTGTTCTCTCTGCTTATCTACAGAAGAAACTTTCTCTTTGAAATCTAGCTCTTCATAGCGCCTTGAACTTTCTTTTCTTTCTGGTTTACGATCATCTTCTCTCCATCTACCCTGCCTGTCTTCTGTAAGGTGTGATGGACTAAGAGAACGTGATTCTTGAGGTCGAACAACCTGGCTCAAGAGTCTGTGTTTTTCATCTAGACAAAAAGATAAAAGTCATCAGATTCTCATCATGTTAACAATATTGCATGTTACCTATAAATAACAAACCAGTCTCTCCCTTTTCATTTTAAAGGTTTAAAAATAACAATAATTTCAGTAAAAACCAAAGTATGGCTTTACTACAGCTAGTGGGAAATGACAAGTGCCACTGTGGTAAAATGACTATATATTTCAAACACATACTTTTTTTTAGTCACAATGTGATATATTCAGAAGCAGCGGAGCAAATAAAAATTTTAAATCTTAATTCATCATTTCCTATTGATGTAAAAGAATTGTCTCATGGTTACAGATGACTATGACTCTAGAAACAGAAAACACAGATTCTGCTTACTTTTATCATCTCCACTGTTGTAGGCGTCACTGTCAGGAGAATGCTCTCGACGGCGCTTAGGTGACTGACGAGGGCTAGGACTCCCTTCATTTCTATAGCGCTTCCTAAATCAGACAAACGTAATTTATAAGATTCCAGGGGATGAAAAAGATTTCTTTAGCATGTTTTTTTTTTTTAACTATTATTTCTTACTGTAACTAGAATATGTAATTGTAGGATAACAATACTATCAGAGCTATCTGTATCATACAAAGGGCATTTATTTAGCATCTCTAACAAAATTCTTCATTTGTTGAGACTTAACGATTGTGGACTTAAAATACATGGCGCCATCTCTGCTTTTTTTTTCGCCATACATGTAGAATCACTCACTGAAATTCGCCAGGTTTAATTACTGTAAAGTGGTAACACAGCAGAGGATTCAACCCTACTGAAACTTATTCATCAGTTTTACTGTTTTATGATATAGAAATACCTTTTGTTGAAAAGCCAAATGAGAAAATCTAGTATTGGCTTTGGGGTCAAACAAAACTTGAGTCCAACTTTTAGTCATGTTACTTTATTATGCAATCTTAGGTAAATTCTTTGAAGTCATTCTTAGTTTTTTTCATCTGAATATAGGTGAAAAATGGGGGTCCATCTCATAAAACTCCAGTGAGGAATAAATTTGTTATGTCATAAGCCCAGTGCCTGTCATGTTGTGGGCACACTAGTAAAAATTGGTTCTAACACACCTCTTAGAACTAAATCATCTACTTAATGACAAATTAATAAAATAATTCATATGTTCATTATTTCTTATTCTTTAGTTAAACTTTAGATGACTAGTGTTCTGTATCTCTGGATACTTAAGTTACTCTAGTGTTTTCCTGCATTTTCACTGAATTCCGACAGCTCTTTTCTTTTTAACAAACACTGTTTATAAATACGATGGCCAGAAGTTGAGCAACACTGCAGCACATGAGCACAGGTACCTCCTTGATGGCTCACTTATACAGAGGAGCAACCAGGTAGGAAATGAGGCCCCAGATGTAGTGTGACAACTGACAGGCCCAAGCTTGTAACAGTTCCTTATCTAAAGCTCCTGCCATCATCAGGCAGTCTATTTCCCTATCCTTTGAATCTGGGCTAACCCAGTGACTTACTATGTATGACAAGAGGATGTGGTGAAAATGACACTGTGGTAAGTCTGGAGATTTAGGACTCAAGAGGCCTTTCAGCTTCTGCTTTTGCCTTCTTGGTATGTTTCTACTATCATATGCAAAAACAGTTTAGATTATTAGAGGAAAAGAGGTCAAGATGCCCCAAGCAACAACCAGCACCAATCGCCAGACATGTGAGGAAGGTCATTTGGGGTTATTCAGACCTAGCTGACCTGCTAGAGTGACTGGAGAAACAGAGTGATCCTACATGAGGCCAGCAGGAGAGCCACTCTGCTGAGTCAAACTGCAAACCCACAGAATCATGACCAAATAAACGGTGGTGGTTTTAAACTTCCACCATGACAATATAACGAGACGACAATAGATGAAAACATCAAGATATTTATCTCATATACCAAGTTACTTTATTGAGCAGCTGACTATTAAATTTCTGGGACCCTTGTCAATGCTTGGAATATTTAACCACGACAAGCTCAAAGAAATTCTGGCTACTGTACATTGAGATTAGAAGCATGAAAAATATAATCAAAGCATAAGACTAAAAAATAAATAACAAATATTTCAGAATTTTAATCTTAGAAGATACAGAGTTAGAGGCCAGAGAAAAGAGAAATAATACATATTTTGTGCCTACATGTGTTAAAAGTAATATCTGAATTTTATGTTTAATGTGAGATATTTTTTAATGTGCAGTGAGAGAAGCCAGAGAGTGAACTACAGAAAACCACGGCTGCAGACTGAAGGGAAGGCAAGACCTAATGGAAGAAGCCTCCATTTCTGTGGTATGTTGTTTGTCTATAACCAAAATCCGTAACAGCAATGATGAAAAATGCCTAAATCAAAGAGTGTATTCACCATGAGGCAAATGAGCTAGAAGTAGGGACAAAGAAACTAAAGCTATATAAATGATTTTCAGTTTGTCTTAACAAATTTAACTGTATCCTCTATTCTAGTTGGCATTAAAAAAAAAAAAAAGGCCTTTAATTCGGATGTTCGGTTTAGGGTCTGTAAAACCTCAAAATTGACCAATCAGAGTCTGGGATTCTCATGGCTATAGTGACTGGGCTCAGCTCTCTTGTTTACTCCTCAACTGAAGGCTATAACTGAGCTGACAGGTATAACCCTGGGGTCATCCTAACCATCATTTGGGGAAAAGTTTTCTAAGTCTAAAACTAATACATAAGAAAACAGTGCAGAAATACCATTCTTGATGCTTTGAGAATCTGAGTATAATCACATCAGAACAAATAAAAACTAACCCTGGACTTCCCACATACCTGAGCAAATAAATTTTTTGGTATTAAAAAAAAAAGTGAGAGTTAGAGAGAAAAGAAATGAGTAAATGCCCTCAGTATATAATAACAACACATCTTTTTACTGCAGTAACCTTTGCAATGCCATGGACTGTAGCCCGCCAGGCTCCTCTATCCATGGGATTTCTCAGGCAAGAATACTGGAGTGGGTTGCCATTTCCTTCTCCAGGGGATCTTCCCAACCCAGGGATCCAACTCACGTATCTTGCTTGGCAGGCAGGTTCTTTACCACTGATCCACCTGGGAAGCCCGTACTAAACAAAACAACAACAACAACTATAACTCCACAGTCCAGAGAGGATACCTCTCTCTCATCTTCTTTGGTGGTTCCAGAAGTTCCTCAGTTCTAAGACATTATGAATGCTTCTGCAGCCTGCGGGTGGTGACTCTAAACTTCTAAGTACACAAAACTCATAAAGGACTATCAGGAACAGGACAAGCATTATGTCCTGGTGACAAGCCAACTCTATTAACTGTTATACAGTGGACATGAAGGGATGGGACACAAATCCACTGGTTCTACCACTGTTCGGTTGGATTCCTGTTAAAAACAAGTCTCCAGCAGTCAAATAAACCAATGTGCCATCAAAAATGGCTGCAAACAGTAAACAAAAATTATTAACTGTATCCGTTGGATATAGAAATAAAAGAATGAGAAAACTTACTTTTTCCCTTGACAATTCAAAAGATGTTGCATGCCAAGTATAGATAATAAAGCTGAGATACACGAAAACGCAGAGAGGAAAAAGAATGACCCGGGTAGGTGGTAGGGGGAATCGGGATGGGGAATACATCTAAATCCATGGCTGATTCATGTCAATGTATGACAAAAACCACTACAAGACTGTAAAGTAATTAGCCTCCAACTAATAAAAATAAATGGGAAAAAAAGGGAAAAAAAAAAAAAGAATGAACAGGGTATTAGGGGCTGTAGAGAAACTTAATGTACGGAACTTTCTGAATTCCTCCACTGAAGTGTAAAAGCCTGGCTCGCGGTCACTTACTTGGACTTTCTCTCCTCGTGGCCGTCTCTGGGGTTCCGGTCTTCTCGGACGTCTTCCCGCTTCTCCCTGCGGTCCTCGCGAGCTTTCTCCTTGTCTTCCCACTCCCTCTGGCGCTCGCGCTCGCGCTCCCGCTCCCGCTCCCTCGCTCTCTCCCGCTCCCGCTCGCGCTCCCGTTCCCGCTCCCGCTCGCGCTCCCGCTCCCTCTCTTCGCGCTCGCGCTCCCGCTCTTTCTCGCGGTCGCGCTCCCTCTCTCTCTCCCTCTCTCTGTCGTGCTCCCGGTCTCGCTCTCGCTCCCGGTCTCTCTCCTTCTCTCTTTCTCTCTCGCGCTCCCGCTCCCGCGCCCGCTCTCTTTCCAGTTCCCTTTCCTTCTCTCTCTCCCGGTCCCGCTCGCGCTCGCGCTCTCTCTCCCGCTCGCGCTCCCGTTCCCGGTCTCTCTCCCTAGCCCTTTCGTCTCTTCTATCATCCGTTCTGTCTACTCTTCGTTCCTCTCTTCTTTCATCACGCTCAAGCTCGTCATTCCTTCCCTGATGTCGAATTGGTGAGCTTGGTCTTTGATCTAGAATGAAAATCAAGTTTCATCAGTGATTAATTTGACAGATAAAAGCTATTGTTAAGACAGTGTGGCAAATCTTAAACTTTATCTGTGTATAGGGTCACACTGGCAACAAATATAAATCAGGTACTATATTTACTTTTAATTTAATCATCCAAATAATCACCACTAGATGTTTAAAAATATTCTTTTCTTAAAGGTAACTTTTATTTGCCCTCTAACTACCCGGTTTTCTGCTCCCATCAACCCCGCTCCCACCTCCCGCTGATCCGCCTTTCATCTTTCTCTGCACGCTCCCTACCCTGCCTCCAGCCCACTGCTCCAACCCCACTTTCTGCCATCTCTACCCTTCACATCTGATCTTCTCTGTCCCCCCAGCAGGGCCTGAGAACACTGGTGGCAAAGGATAGGGGCAGCAGAAGGTGTAGAACATAGGAGCTGAAGGAAAAAAAAAATTTCCCTCCTAAGTCACACCTCTAATATCAGGCCGAAAATAGATACACAAAGTGCAGCTACTATGTGAGGAAAATATAGTAGAACAAAACATGTCAGTATTTGTTGCTGAGGTATCAATTTATCATAAACTAGAATATTAAGGGTACTGATGCTTAGCAATCTTGAAATAATATAAAAAGTGTTTCATATTAGTGATCTATATTTATAAATAACTACTAAGAAACTGAAAACTTTAATCATATAACTATTCAGATGAAGAGCTGTTTTCTTAAAATGTTAAATGATAATGATAACCTCATCACATTTATATACATATATATATTTTTTAATACATGAATCATATAAACAGACTGAATGCATGCTGCCCAATATGCCCAATTGAGCAAGAAATTAGTCTGGGATCAAAAAATGTCTAAGAAAATGGCATGAACCTTTCCACAGAGAGGGCCATTTTTGAAAAGCAGGTCACTGTGCTAGGATCTAGGCTACTACAACGTCTCTATTTTCACACTACAAAGTAATGTTTACTAGTTAGTCATAAAGGTCCTAACACAATATGGCCAACAGGGTTTGTACATGAAATCTCTAACATCAACTTATTAGGCAGAATAATTTTAGGATATTTGTAGGGAAGGGGTCAATATAGTAATTTGAATTTCCTTTCTTATCACAGATAAAAAAGATAATTATCCATGCTTATTCTTTAGAGGTTATATATCAAGCTATGAAAGTTCATAGAATTTTAAAATGGAAAGAAAACTAAACTCTGTTCACCCCCCCACTTTCCTCCTTCTCTTCTTAGAATTTATCGTCCAAAAGTTGATTTATCAAAGTCACAGAGATGGTAAATACATGAGGCTCTCAGGACTAGAAGTCAGTTCCCTTACACCCCCACTTTTTTTTTTTTTACTTTTGCTGAAATCAATTTAAATTTAAAATTGTTCCATGTACTACACACTAGTTCCTGGAAAGCTATATACTCATGTCTTTGACTGTCTGAATTCCTGGTTTGGGGGTCATACTAATGTTACAAAGATTACAAAACAACCTGAAACAAATTCAATACTGTAATTTATAGCAATTCACACTTGAAATTTCTGATTATAGCAATGTTAAGGAATAGACTGCTTTACTCAGACAAGCTTTTTCTGACAAATGAAAACTATCCTCCCAACCACACTGACAAAGTTCCATACTTCAAAGAAAATGGAAAGGAACATCACTTAATACATCTCATCTTCTGTATCCTTCCCCAAAAATGTGTTTTTCAAAGGTACACCTCTCTTCATATATTTCCTTACTTTAATGAATGGCATGCCCACTCATGAAACCCATTCTGAGTTTTCCAAGTTCCACTGTATTCAAGTACCATCAATTTCACTCTCAAAATATTTCTTTTTTCCATTTTCTCTCTCAATTCCTACAATTCATATTATTAACTTAGACTTTGGTCTTCTTAGATGCCCATGTTATCAGTGGTCTAACGTTGTCTTTGGTCTTTTCATAGACTCTAATGCGTTTATTTTTATTGATGAAAACTAATATTTTTTCCAACTGCTTAAAAAAAAAAGGCTGTTTAAAAGCACTTATTATAGGCAGTGAAAAAGGCAATTAAATCCAAATTTTTTAGCCTGACTTAGGCCATTTATAACATGGTCTATGATCTCTCACCCATCCTTTTTCCTAGCTTCTTTCCTTTCAATTGTAGCACACCTCTACTCCAACCTCATGATTCTTTACTCCCCAGAGCATATGTTTTTTTTCAGTCCCGTGTGTCTGCACATCCTAGACTCTCTACTTGACAGTGTTTCTTCCATGGCTCCTTCTAGCCAACTCCTATTCATCCCTCAGGCCCTAATTCAGATGTCTCTTCTTCAGGATGCTTTTGTGGATTGCCTCAGACTTCTATGTGATCTTTGTCTTCTCACAGAACTTCATACAGTAGTAGTATTTATCATATCTGATTGTCTACCCTAATCAGCCTGTGAAGAACTAATGGGAAGATTTAAATTCCTGAGCAGAAGAACAAGGTCCTGAGCACATCTCTACCTTTGACCTCTATCCATCTCCCTTTGCTCACCATACTCTAGTCACACTGATCTTCTTTCAAATTCTAGGACATATGAAGTTATTCCCCATCTCAGAGAATTGGCAAATATTCTTTTCTCTGCATATAATGTTTTTACCCTCAATACCTACAATGCTAGCTTCTTTCCTTGCATTTATACCTCTGCATATATGTCATCTCAAATTTTTCATAAGCACACTATTTCAGTAAAGTAGGTCCCACTCAACCTTTACTTTTATCTGGATCTCTTGTATGTTTCCTTGATAGCATCCACCAATAATTTCTGTCTTCAGGGGGGATATTGTCCCTTTTATAAAGTTCTACATGTGCAAGAACTGTTGTACTCCAAAACCCCAGCAAAGTGCGGGAGTACTCAATAATCATTTGTAGAAAATATAATCAAAAGTGTATTTCTATTTCAACTGTACAACTGATATTTACTGAAATAGTTATAGTAAAATAAAACAGAAACAAAAGGACATGTACTCAGAAAGCCTGAGTTTGAATTTTAGCTTTAGAACTTTATTCTCTGACAATGAAAAGAATAATTATCCTTCTCTTGGCCCAAGTCTCCTAAATTATAAACACAGATTTCCTTATCATACCTAAGCTCACAGATATTGAAAGATAAAATGATTTAAAACATACATTTTCTGACTTAATACTGTAAAGAATATTAAGCCAGAGAGTATATAAAGAGCAACTTTCAAAGTTCTTGGTAACTCAATACATATGTGGTTGAACTAAATAAGACTGAAACCAAATGCTACACTGAATTCAGGCATGAGATGAGAAAAATCTGAGAGGGACATGAAACTAGAAAAAAACAAAAAATAATAAGATATAAAAAAAGCATTATTAGGACACAGTGTTAGATTAAAGAGAATAAAGACTGGTGAATCAGTGTTTGGGAAGAAATAATTTCAGGCATTAACACAGATCATATCAACTCCAGCCTCATCTGTAACTAAGGAAATCATACACATCTTTCAACCCAAATGCATTAGGCTTGCTATAACAATCGTATCTATGTCTCTGATCTCATCTATGCTCTCAAAAGTACAAGGTGCCTTAGTATCTTCGTTCTCCTCTTATTACGACCCATATCAAGACAAATGTTACCTCATATATAATACAGCCCACTGTGAAGCATCAACACTCAGTTCCCTACTCCATCAAGTTTTATATGATGTTAACTTCAGCATTATAGCAAACCTTACTTTAGTAACTAGGTAAAGTTAGTAAGACCTTCATAAGGCCACAGATGTTCAAAGGCCTAACACGTACTGACAATAAAAGCTTGTTTAAGGAAGTACTTATAACCCTTCTAAACGGCCTTCTAGTATCTTGCTTCAATACTGTTTTAAGAGGTCTTCTAGTAGAGTAACGGAAAATTTTTAGCTTAGCTTAAAATATACAAGAATATAAAGTTAGCTAAACGAAGTATTACATATTCTCAGGAAGGAACATGAATAAACAATTTCTGCAGACAGCCCCTAACCCATCATCACCGCCTATGTCTTGTTCCTCCCTGGCAGTCCTTACAAGTCTGTGTATCACAGCTAGTAAGTGAGTGAGTGGTCAGGACACTCGGATGAGAAACTATCTCCTGAATCAGAAATACCTGAAATGGCACCCAAGCACCTACGTTCCTGAAAACACTGTGGGCTGTTGGTTAAGGTGAGAGACATACAGCAAGGCACCTCAACTCCTGCAGTATGCAAGTGCCTACTCATTCAGTACCTGCTCTGTTACCACGTGAGTACTGGTAGCCAGTTATTTACATAATCTCTACTAAACTAAGTAAAAAAAAGATTATATGACTAAATAGCTTAAAATGTACCAACAAACAAAAGTCTTAAAAGATATTTTATGTTAAAAAGTAAACTGATAATGGTTGGAAAAAACTACAATTCTCCCAATCAACACTGGTGACTATTTAACAGTATTTCACTTAACAAACCTCTGTCTCTGTTGTCACGACGGTCTCTCTCCCCGTGTCGTCTCTCAAAGGAAGAATCTCTCGCTTGCTCTCTGCTGTCTCTCTCAGGGTATCTCTCTCTCTCAGGGTAGCTGCTTCGCGTCTCCCAGCTGTCGTGATAGTTGTTACTACTGCTGTGACTATCAATCTGAGAACCTCTTGTGCCTCGACTTCCTAAACAAAGGATATTCACACAAACATTTAACACATACACTTCATTCAACAAGTTGTCAGTCACAATCCTTTCTCCCCCAAAACATATAAAGATGTGTCGTTGTTGGGGTTTTTTTTGGTGAGTTTTTATATTTGAAAGTGTGGTAATCATTGTTGAAAATGATATTATATGCTGGATTAGAATACTCAAAGTGTCTAAGGACTGACTTGAGTAAGCTTAAGTCCTCATTTTCCCTTCCTAAAAAAAAGGACACATAATGAAATCATAAAGCAATGAGTCAAGTGCTCGGGCCTGGTGCACTGGGAGGACCCTGAGGAGTCGGGTGGAGAGGGAGGTGGGAGGGGGGATCGGGATGGGGAATACGTGTAACTATATGGCTGATTCATGTCAATGTATGACAAAACCCACTGAAATGTTGTGAAGTGATTGGCCTCCAACTAATAAAATAATATTAAAAAAAAAAAAAAAAGAAATCATAAAGCAAACAGACTCATTTCAGTTAAGCCAAAAAACAATGGAACAAAAAATAAAAACTATTATTGCATATCTAAATTACAGAAACGCCATAAAAACATTTAAAATATGAATTATGGATATATCACATTGACTAAACTTTATAGTGAAAACATTCTAATATAGAACCAAGGTATGCTGTTGACAGTAGGTGATACCTGAAAATCTTCATTAAAAAACTGGGAAGTGAATGTTCACAGTAGCTTTGTTATAGCCCCAACCATAAAGTACCCAAATGTCTTTCAATGGGTGAAAGGTTACACTAACTGTGGTGCATCCAGATCATAGAATATTATAAGCTACAAACTACTGACACACGCAATTACTTGGAAACTCAAGGAAATTCTGCTAGTGAAAAAGCCAATCTCAACAGGATACACACAGCAGGATTCAGCTTATGTAATACTTTTGAAATAATAATTACAAGATAATAGACATATTAGTGGTGGCCAGGGGTCAAGGATAGGGGAGGAGATTTGAATGTGGCCACAAACAGATAACAAATGGAGTCCTGTGATGATACAGTTGAGGATCTTGATTGTAGTGATGGTAATGCAAGGCTACAGAGTCACTATGGAAAATACTGAATGGTATGGAAGTTCATCAAAAAATTACAGAACTACTATCCGATCCAGCAATTCCACTTCTGGGCAGAGAGCCAGAGAAACTGAAATTAGGATCTGAAAGAGATATCTGTACTCCCGTATCTGTATCCCATGTTCACTGCAACATTATTCACAACAGCCAAGACAGAAACAACCTAAATGCCCAATGAGAGATGAATGGGTAAGAAATGTTGTATATACACATAATATTTTGGCCACCTGATGCAAAGAGCCGACTCATTGGAAAAGACCTTGATGCTGGGAAAGACTGAAGGCAGGAGGAGAAGGGGATAATAGAGGAAAAGATGGTTGGATGGCACCACTGACTCAATGGACATGAGTTTAAGCAAACACCAAGAGATGGTGAAACCTGGCACACTGCAGTTCATGGGGTTGCAAAGAGTCAGATATGACTCAGAGACTGAACAACAACAGATATATATATATAATGGATTTGTCTTTCTTGTTTTTAGTCACAAAGTGGTGTCTGACTCTTTTGCAACTCCATGGACTAGAGCCTGCCAGGCTCCTCTGTCCATGGGATTTCCCAGGCAAGAATATGGAGTAGGTTGCCATTTCCTTCTCCAAGTGATCTTCCTGACCCAGGGATGGAAACTGCGTTTTCTGCATTGGCAGATGGATTCTTTACCCCTGAGTCACCTGGGAAGCCCTATAAAGGATTATTCACCCTTTAAAAAGAACAGTCCTGCCATTTGCAACAACATGGAAGACATTTTGCTAAGTGAGATAAGTCAGGCACAGAAGGACAAATGCCACGTGATACCACTTATATGTGGAAATTAAAATAGTCACACTCATTGAAACAGAGAGTAGAATGGTTTTACCAAGGGGCTGCTGAGAAGGGGAACATGGAGTATTAGTCAAGGGGTACAAAATTTCAGTACAAGATGAGTAAATCACAGAGATCTACTGTACAGCATGGTGTCTACAGTTGATAACATACTGGAAACTCAAAAATCTGGTAAGAGGACAGATCTTATATCAATAGCATTCTCATCATACACACATACAAATAATAATAGAGTGAGAGGAAACTTTCACATGTTAATGGCACAGACTGTGGTGGTGGTTTCAAGGGTATACACCTATCTCCAAGCTTATTAAGTTGTATATATTAACTGTGTATAGATTTCTGTATGTCAATCATACCTCAGTAAAGTGGTTTAAAAAAAAAATTGCATAGAGCTACACACACACACCTTACAGGTAACAGGTTTTGAGCACTGAAAGAATTACAGTATAATTCTAAATATTTTAATTGGGATGTTTTAATAATAAAAATATCTACAAAGACTATTTTAATAATTAAAGACTAGAGAAAGAAATTTTAAAAAGACTACAAATGAGCTACATATAACATCAAGGAATGAAAAGGTAAATGTCAGAATAGATGCTAAGAGAAAATTGGTAAAAAAAAAAAAAAAAAAGTCACGTCTGAGGATACAACTCAGAAAATGAAACAGAGACACAGAGATGGAAAACCTGAAAGAATCAAGGAGAACACAACGGGAAGACTGAACAAATGTCTTAAAGTGAAAGTGAAGTCGCTCAGTTGTGTCCAACTCTTTGCGACCCCATGTCCATGGGATTCTCCAGGCAAGAATACTGGAGTGAGTTGCCATTTCCTTCTCCATAGGATCTTCCCAACACAGGGATCAAACCCAGGTCTCCTGCACTGCAGGCAGACTCTTTACTGTCTGAGCCACGAGGGACTCAAACATATGTCTAACTATATGCTAAGATAGAAAGATTGAAAGGATAGAATAAGCTATATCACACAAATACTAACCAAAAGAAATCTGTGAGTGGGATAATCTTTTTTAACCAAAAAGATAACATTCAGGATGAAGAGGATCATTCTGTAACAATAAAAGGAATAATTTGCCTTACATGTACCTACGAGCAAAGCCTCAAAATATTCAAAGCAAAAGTTGATCAAATCACACAAAAATCACAAATTCAAAATAATAGTGGAAGATTCAGCTCACATCTCTGTAATGACAGAAAAAGCAGACTAGAAAGAAAATTAAATGTAGATTTGAAAGCATGATTAACAAACCTGATCTTAGAGACATACTTTACATACTTTGCAACCATTAAAAGCACATGCAGAATACATGAAAACTGACTGATGAGGCACAAAATAAGTCCTAACAACAACAACAAAAAAGCCAAAAAACTGAGTTCAAACAGTCTCCTCCAATAACAATTAAAATTGAGGGTAGGGGTTTTATTTTAAAAAGCATGATTAGAAATTTAAAATCCTATTTCTACACAACTCATGAATCAAAGAAAAAACCATACCACACTTCATAAAGTGTTTAGAACAGATAAATATAATCAGACTATCAAAGAACAGATAAATACTCATTTATATATAAACTGTTCTCTTCCAGAAAAGAGAAAAAACAGAAGCAACACTTTCCA
The DNA here is from genome assembly GCF_963930625.1 of Muntiacus reevesi. Taxonomy (NCBI): domain Eukaryota; kingdom Metazoa; phylum Chordata; class Mammalia; order Artiodactyla; family Cervidae; genus Muntiacus; species Muntiacus reevesi. Next base: position 14,859,461 of record NC_089259.1, read on the forward strand.
ACACATTTTGATCTCCAAACCAAACAAAGACAGTATTAAAAAATAAAACCTATGCAATGGTATGCTGGCTCCAAAGAGCCACCAGCTTGCTTCTCTTCTCATTTTCACACTGAGTGGCCTTGTTAGTAGCTCAAAATCTGCTATGGTAAGAGTGATTTATACTATGAAAACTGGCATTAACTACAAGTCAGGGCTTTCTTTCTGAAGAGTAAGTTGTTAAATATTTACACTCATACACTGATTATATGCCAACCTCAATTACAAAAAGATTTTATGTCAAAATTAAAATTTTAACAAACCTATTTTGGAACTTTTAAAAGAAATGAAATGTAAATTTATTTTAGAAATGCAAGAATAGTTCTGAAAATTAAAGTGTCAGTTGCTCAACTGTGTTCGACTCTTTGGAATCCCATGGACTGTAGTCTACCAGGTTCCTCTGTCCATGGGATTCTCCAGGCAAGAATACTGGAGTGGGCTGCCGCTTCCTACTCCAGGGGATCTTCCCGATCCAGGGATCGAACTCAGGTCTCCTGCATTGCAGGTAGTTTCTTTACCATCTGAGCCACCAGGAAAACCTATTTAGAATAGTTTTAAATTAAAAAAAAAAAAAAATTAACATAACAAGGTAAAAGAGACTGACTATATGATCTTCTCTAGATACAAAAAAACAGGCATGACAGAAGCTGCCAGCTAAGTTAGGAAAATTAGGAGATACCCTTTGCTGGTGGCTTAGCTGTAAGAAACCTCCTGACAATGCAGGAGCTGCAGGAGACATGGGTTCTATCCCTGGATCGGGAAGATCCCCTGGAAGAGGGCGTGGCAACCCACTCCAGTATTCTTGCCTGGAGAATTCCATGGACAGAGGAGTCTGGCGGCTGTAACCCCTGAGACTGCAAAGAGTTGGACACGACTGAAGTGACAATGCACCCCTTAACACAATAAAAAGCATCTGCAAGTGGAAAAGAACTCCCCTGCCAAGGGAGAAGACTAGGGTTTGATTCCTGGGTTGGGAAGATTCCCTGGATAAGGAAATGGCAACCCACTCCAGTATCCTTACCTGGGAAAAGGAAACACCACTAACGGCAGAGCCTGGCTGGCTACAGTCCACAGAATTGCAAAGAGTTGGACACAACTTAGCAACTAAACAAAGAGCAAAAATCTACAAATGCCATGCTTAACAGTGAAATGCCAGCAATAATTCCTTAGAATCTGAAACAAAGCAAAGAAGCCCATATACGACTGTAGTCAACAGTGCACTGAAACAGTTGCTCAGCAGGTTACTGACAACGAACAAATACTACCCAGAAAGAAGAGCCAAGTATGTCTATTCCCAGACGTAAATGTTTAAGAGAATCTAATTATAGCTACCAAGAAAATACAGTATCATAATGTAAGACGAATATAAAAAATTTAACATTCCATACACAAGCAATAAGCATCAGAAAATGTTTTAAAATACATCATTTGGTGTGCCTGTATGCATTCACTTAAGTACTATTCAAAACCAAAAAAAAAGCTGCTTCAGTGATGTCCAACTCTTTGGGATCCTAAGGACCACAGCAGGCCAAGTTCCTCTGTCCATGAGACTCTACAGACAGGAATAATGGAGTGGTTTGCTGTGCCCTTCTACAGCGGATCTTCCCAACCCAGGGATCGAACCCATATCTCTCAAGTCTCCTAAAATGGAGGCGAGTTCTTTACCACTAACGCCTCCTGGGAAGCTCAAACATAGAGGATTCAATAACTTACGGCATACCCTACAATATACACTATGCACCAAAAGGAGGACGTGGCTGTTGACCAAGTTGACTGATATCTCCAAGCTATTTTTAAGTGAAAACAGCAGCGTACAGAATATATAGTTGTTTTTAATAAAAAATTCTTAAAAATTATATTTGTAAAACCAGAAGAGAAAATGAATAAACATACATATTTGTTTATATACAATTGTTCTTCAGCTGGATACATACAAAACTGACTAGGACCAGGTCAGGAACAGGGGAGGCTTTCACTCCGTATCTTGTCATAGCTCTGAAATTCTGCACCACGTGAACGCATTATTAAAAAGAGAATTTTTAAAAAAAAAATACCATTTACAATGGCAACAAAAATAGAAGTTACCCAGGAATAAAACATGTACAAGACCTTAAAAGAAAAAGTTATTAATCAATAAATTTAATGTATTTGAGGTGAAAATCCAACAGTTTTTTCATGAAGCTTTTAAAAAAATTCATTTTTAAGACAGCCTTCAGAATGGGAGAAAATAACAGCAAACGAAGTAACTGACAAATAATTAATCTCAAAAATATACATGCAACTCCTGCAGCTCAATTCCAGAAAAATAAACGACCCAATCAAAAAAAGGGCCAAAGAACTAAACAGACATTTCTCCAAAGAAGACATACAGATGGCTAACAAAACACATGAAAAGATGCTCAACATCACTCATTATCAGAGAAATGCAAATCAAAACCACAATGAGGTACCATTTCACGCCAGTCAGAATGGCTGCTATCCAAAAGTCTACAAGCAATAAATGCTGGAGAGGGTGTGGAGAAAAGGGAACCCTCTTACACTGTTGGTGGGAATGCAAACTAGTATAGCCACTATGGAGAACAGGGTGGAGAGTCCTTAAAAAATTGGAAATAGAACTGCCATATGACCCAGCAATCCCCCTGCTGGGCATACACATGGAGGAAACCATATCTGAAAGAGACACGTGCACCCCAATGTTCATCGCAGCACTGTTTATAATAGCCAGGACATGGAAGCAACCTAGATGCCCATCAGCAGACGAGTGGATAAGAAAGCTGTGGTACATATACACAATGGGATAGTACTCAGCCATTAAAAAGAGTACATTTGAATCAGTTCTAATGATGTGCATGAAACTGGAGCCTATTATACAGACTGAAGTAAGCCAGAAAGGAAAACACCAATACAGTATACTAACACATATATATGGAATTTAGAAAGATGGTAACGATAATCCTACATGTGAGACAGCAAAAGAGACAAAGATGCATAGAACAGTCTTTTAGACTCTGTGGGAGAAGGTGAGGGTGGGATGATTTGGGAGAATGGCATGGAAACTTGTATATTATCATATGTGAAACGGATCACCAGTCCAGGTTCGATGCATGAGACAGGGCGCTCAGGGCCAGTGCACTGGGATGACCCTGAGGGATGGGATGGGGAGGGAGGTGGGAAGGGGGTTCAGGATGGGGAACACATGTACACCTGTGGTGGATTCATGTCAATGTATGGCAAAACCACTATAATAAAGTAATTAGCCTCCAATTAAAATAAATAAATTTATATATTAAAAAAATATATGAAAAAGCAAAGGGCTAAGAAAAGCCAAGACAACAATGAAGGAGAAGGTGACAGGCTTTCATCTTACTGTGAAACTATAATAAACCAACAGGCCTATAGAAAGAGTAAGAATGGTCAGAATTCTGCAGCAGTGGTTTGGGGAGGGGAGCAAAGTGGGTGGAGGAAGAGAGATGTCAAAGTTGACTCAGTCCAGGCAGCGTGGAGATAGTCAAATTCACTTAGGTAGGTTTCTATTGATGATAATGGTGATGCCAAATGCTTTTTAGAGGAAGATAAGAAAAATGGCTCAAGATCCTGACATGGGATGTTTTGAAGTGGCTTTGAAGCAAGCACCAAGTACTGAAGAACACATGAGTCAGTCATTTCTGACACCACCAACTTTGAAAGTCTATCATTTTAAATCTCATTTTAATGATCATTTTATCATATATTTATCTATTAATTAGAAATCACTTCATTTTGATGTTTTTTTTTTTTTTTTTTGCCTGATAGCAATTTTCTTAGTGTTCCACATTAACCAAGATGGTAGCCATGACTGGACATAATTCAACTAGGGGGGGTGGGGGGGTCCCTAAATCAGGGCCCATTTATCTTCTGTTACTTTAGCTAATAATTCCTACTAGGAATTTATAGAGAAGATGAAAAATTCAATTAATTGAAAATTATTTTGACAAAGTGATAATGAATGTCAGAAATAAACAAATCTTAGGAGATTTCATAATTTCTATATGAACATACAAGATACAGTTCACAGACAAGTCAAAAACCTTACCCTTTTCAGGCATCTCTGGAGCTCTTCCTCTACTTCTGCCCATCCGGTCATTCCTAATCTCACTTCGAGACTCATTTCTGGAGTCATTCCTTATTTCAGCGCGAGAACTTTCTTCTCTCAGATGGTTTCTGCCGTAACTTCGGGATTCTTCCTGATATGCGTCCTCCTTTCGATGAGCATCTCGACTTTCACGGTCCCTGTAGTCGTGGGCGTCACGAGTAGACCGAGCATCCCTGGGGTCGCGGCTCTCTTTGTTGTCTCTGCTATAGTCTCTCAGCTCCCTGGAGTCCCGAATGTCTCTAGAGTCTCTCAGCTCCCTTCGGTCTCTAGTATCTCTGGCATCTCTCCGATCCCGCCCATCTCGAGGTTCTCGGTCATCCCTGTGGTCTCGAGAAGAGCTCTGATCCTGTTCATACTCTCGTTCTTCTCTTGTGTCCTTTTCCCTGTCCCTTTTACCTCTAGTCTCTGTAAACATAATTTTGGAAATACCCTGTAATTCCTTTCACAAAATTGTAGGAAACTAGATAATGTATTCAAATACAGAGCTTTAAAATTTTTATTACAATGGTAATTCATGTTCTTTACAAAAATTAAAAGGAGAAAACATGGGCAAATAGGAAAATTAAAACCTATCTGTAAGCTAAAATTCCAAACGTAATTTTATTAACATCTGGATTATTTGTCTTGATTGAACAAACTTTGAACATGATATTCTGGTATCAACATACCCATACATAAGAGCTGAAACAAGTAAGCTGATCTCCTATCAATCCTATCAATGATGGCTTACTTTTAGAAATCACTTTTAGATTCAAAGGTACAAGTGACTTTAACTCATCTCTACTAAGTATTAGGCCAGACTAGTTCACACATGACCTCCGATGTCCTTAAGCACTTGAGAGTAACCTATAGTTAGTAAGCTGGTCAGCAAAAATATACTGCTATTCACCCTTTCGCTCTCTTTCCTTTTTTTTTTTAAACTATTTAGTCAACTCACACTCCCATCTCTAAAGCTTTTTTTACTTAAAGCATTTTCTAACATTTCATGGGAAAACTTTAGAAAACAACTTCAGTTTTTAAAAAGCTGGAATGAACCTCGATAGTTATTTAATTCAAACTCATCATTGTATACATGAAGGAACAGAGGCCAAGAGTTTAAGAGGTTTAGTCAGCCCCATACATCGTGGGAATTTGCAAAGATTAGAAACTATTCTTTAGAAATATCTAGAGAAACATAAATTGATTACAGCATAAATCTGAAAAGAACTGAAAGAATTAACAAGAGACCCTCAAAGAACAACCCCTGTACTTTTTATCAGATTCCTTCATAAATTGCTCTTATACTCTGGAACAACCACAAGATCTGTCGCTATTTTAGCAATTTTATAGTAGCCTAGGACCTATGGCTAGGTCCGTAGACTTTCCCTGTCTAGTATCCACGAGATCCTCATCAATAACTTATTTTCTCTGCCTACATCCATAAATGCCATCTAAGCATAGAAGCACTAGGCAAAAATCTGACAATGTCTCAATTTTTTTTTTTTTTTTACTACATTTATGACTTCACATCCTCCTCCAATACCAAGAAATTTGATCACTTAGCACTAGGTTCTTCTTTTATGATGCCCCCAGCTGTCTTTACAAAGACACCCAGTTACAGTATTTGCTCTTTACCTACCTCCCCCTCCTTTCACTAAAATTATTCTTATTTCAAAAAATGACTTTCAGAAGATTAAACAAACATCCTCCTTACAAAGAATCAAAAAGTGTATGGTTTATGATTAAAAGGATTCATATAACATAAAACCCTCTTATCACAAAAAAACCATTCCTGTAAAAATCAACTGCATACTAAACTTCCCCTTCATTCGGGGAATTGTGTTTAATAAGTAGTATTTTGAAATAATAAAAGAGTTTTCATTCAACAAGTAGTCACTAAAAATATACCATATTCCCAGTAAACCCTAGTTGTTGATAGGTGTAAGAGCATTTTCCCCACTTACCAATGTTTTATATATACTGCTGTGCTGATCTGGTTCCAAAATCATGCATACCAGGAATAATTCTCTAAAATATGGGCTCTGTCTAGTCCCTATCTGTGCATCCATCATTTCTAGATTAAAATAATTATTTTCTCGCACTGTTGACTGGAGGAGAATAAGTTCAACATGTTTCATAGGAGACTGCTATGTGATACAGAGACTTTAAAAGTGCACAGTAAACAGAAATGCTGTTGCAAGTAAGCACGTATTTCCTGAGTATTCTTTATGTTAAAAAAAAAACTAACTCACAAGATTTTAGGAAAAAGGCTTGCTAAGTTAAATAAATAACAAGAAGCTTAGACAAGAATTACAGAAAGAGATGAGAGTGATTCAATTCTACTGCCAAGTAATAACATCTCAGCTTAAAGACGGAATAGCAAATTCAAAGTTAATGTAATGCTCAGGAATCTAAAAACCGTCTTGCTTACTTCTTTGTTGAGTTAGACCTGGAAAACTGATCACTTGGTTCCCACGGACCTTCTGAACAATCCCCCAGCCCACACCTCTTTGTTAAGACATCTCTGATATGTTCCAACTCTGCTCCCTGGTTTGTTGCTTTTCTTTTAACCTCTTCTGTTGTTTTTAAAGAATTAGCTAAGCAATTAGACTGACACTCTTAAGAATCATATAGCCCCAAATTTCTAGAACTTGAGAATACTCAAGTAAAACAATGTACTGAAAGAAAGCAACAACTTAATATGCATATAAATGCCCAATTACATATATCTAGTAGCTTACATTTCCATGTCCTTAAGCACCTCCTATTGCCCTAGAGAGCTCTCATCCATGTGTTACAGAAAATGTAGTATAACACAGTTCTCTTCTACCCTTTATTCTAACAATAAGTCTGAATGTCCAATTTTTTAATAAGGAAAATATCCACTTACATAAAAGAAAGCTAAAAAACCCACAATACTGCCAAGTATTTACCTTCCCTCCTTTCATGACGCCGATCGTGAGACTGTGAAGTTCGCTCATGATCATGCCTCCCCTTCTCTCTCACTGGAGAGCGATGTCTTGGAGGGCTTTGCTTTCTCTGAGGAGAAGCCAAAGAATGTGAAGGATAGGGAGAAGCAGAGCGGCGTAAAGGTGGAGTTATTGTCCTCTGATAAGATGGTGAAGGAGTTCTTTTTCGGCGAGGAGAAGGAGAATGTCTTTGAATCGACGATCCTGACTGTGAGGAAGATGAGTGATGTCTAGAAGATATTGGAGAATGATGTTGTCCTGCTGGGGAAGTGGACCTGTAAAAAGAAACAACAATAAAAAACTGGATTCAAGAGCCTTCACTTCTAGCCAAAGGAAAGTCTTTTAAAACAAGAAACCCTGAATCTAAAAGTTAAAGCTGAAAGTGTGAATAATAATTTTAATTCAAAATGATGTAAAATCATTAACAGGCTGATTTTTAAGTCAGTTTGAAGCAACAGTTCTAGATGAGACACATGTTGGCCTCCTGAACTTTGGCTCCACGGCACACTTCCTTTTCCCAGGTAACACCCTCCCTGATCACAAACGGTTCTTATTGTCACATAGAGTACGGAATTTACTCTTAACCAGAGATGATCTCTGTGTGAATAGGTACTTAGAGGACGGAATCCACAAAGAGCTAAAGAGAAAACATACTAGTAATATCTAGATAGATATGACTGGCTGTGAGAACGCATATAATTCAGGGTTGTGGGAGAAGCGAAAAGCTATCACCAGCTATACCAAGCGTAAAGTTTGACTGCCTGGGCTGACATGTAGGATGGGGAAAGAACACTAGGGTTAAGGAAAGGACATACTGCCTATACTGTCTTTATCTTAAATAACCTACCTTTCAGTCTTGGGCAGTACAAATTGAGATTTAGTTCATAAGCTTTAGTTTAACTAAGGCTTCCTCTACTCCCTTCAAATCATCTTGCTTGACTGCTGCCAGAGAAATAACTTAAAAATGCATGAAGCACATCTGAATCACTCCTATGATCTGTTAGGTACTGGGCTCTGTCTACAATGACTATGCAAAAGCTATGTGTGATGGAGAACTAGAATACATGCATTTGCACATTAACTGGAAAGAAACAGGACTAACATTTAAAAAAACAGTATTCCAGACATCACATACTGAGATACGTATCATATTTTTCAAAGCAATCATTTCAAGGCTACCTGCTTGTTCAAAAAAATTATGAGTTCCTGTCAACGTATTATGGAATTACCTTCAGTACCTATGATGAGTATTTTTTAACTTCTGCAATGCTGAAAAAGTTATTAAACCAAGATTCCTCAATCTTGGAACTACTGACATTTTATATGCAGTACTTCTTTGTGGCGGGGGCTGCCCTGTACATTGGAGGATGTTGAGAGCATCCCTGGCCCTACCCACAAGAAGCCAGTACCATCTAACTCCGACCCCCATTCATACCAGTAAAAATTACTTCATATAGCTCCAAATGTCTCCAGGGAGGTAAAATCAAGCCTGGTGGAGAATCCTTGCCCTAAACTATGTTGTTTATAAATGATGCCTTAGAACTTTTATCAATAAAAGGTTTAAATCTATGAAATACACATTGCTGAGCCAGGAAAGTGGTCTAATATGTTGGAAAGGATTTTGTAAAATAACGAGCTGAGCAAACAAAAACACTTTTTGGATAATAGTTGACAGTAAAACAATAAAAATCAGTAAATATCAGCTAACTAGAACACCACACTTATCTAAACATTCTAGCTACTTATGATTACAAAACTCATACTTTTAAAAAATTGGTATTCCTTCCTCATATACAAAAAATAAGACATACATCACCAGAATTAAACTGACTCTAAACTGGAATTTATTTACTAACAGATATGAGCAGAAATGCTCAGTGGGTCTTAGCCAAATCTGGAAAACCATTTATGACGAAAGGCTACTCATATACTGAACAGAAAAATTAATGCAGGACTGAGAAATTCTCATTCTAATTTGCCTACTGTTTGGTACTTTCCAAATTCAATTTCTTTAGGTTCTGATCAATTTGGAAACACCTAAATTGAAAAAATAAACAATGTGGCTCTCCACTGAACTGACATTTTGGTTAGCTTTGAGTTTGTTTCTGAGATAAACTCAAAATTGTTTCAGGAATGTCTCCAACTCCTTTTGGTGATTTGTTCACAAAACTTAAATAAAATAGTTCACAACACTGTCTTTTAAAAAACACATTACAGTCTAATTACATCACTATTCAAATTTGGTGTCTACTGCTGCTGCTGTTCAGGTATTAGGTCACGTCTCTTTGTGACACAGTGAATGACAGCATGCCAGGCTCCTCTGTCCTCCATTCTCTTCCTGAACTTGTTCAAACTCATGTTCACTGAGCTGGTGATACTGTCTAACCATCTCATCCTCTGTTGCTTCTTTCTCCGTTTGCCTTCTATCTTTCCCACCATCAAGGTCTTTTCCAATGAGTCAGCTTTCATATCAGGTGGCCAAAGTATTGGAACTTCAGCTTCAACATCAGTCCTTCCAAAGAATATTCAGGATGAATTTCCTTTAGGTTTGATCTCCTTGCAGTCCAAGGGACTCTAAACGGAATACTCCAGCACCACAATTCAAAAGCAACAATTCTTCCACACTCAGCGTTCTTTACGGTCCAACTTTCACTTTCAAACGTGACTACCTGAAAAACCACAGCTTTGACAACACAGACCTCTGTTGGCAAAGTGATGTCTCTGCTTTTTAATACTCTGTCTAGGTTGGTCATAGCATTCCTTCCGAGGAGCAAGCATCTTTTAATTTCATGGTTGTAGTCACCATTAACAGTGATTTCGGAACAAAAGAAAATCTGTCACTGCTTACAATTTTTCCCCTTCTAACTGCCATGAAGTGATGGGAATGGATGCCGTGATCTTAGTTTTTGAAATGTTGAGTTTCACGCCGGCTTTTCCACTCTCCTCTTTCACTCTCGTCAAGAGACTCTTTAGTTTCGCTTCACTTTCTGACATTAAAGTGGTATCATCTGCAAATCTGAGGTTACTGATATTTCTCCCAGTGATCGTGATCCCAGCTTGTGATTGATCTAGCCCAGTATTTCACACGATGTGCTCTGCATATAAATTAAATAAGCAGGTGACGATATACAGCTTTGTCATGTTCCTTTCCCAATTCTGAACCAGTCAGTTGTTCCACGTCCAGTTCTAACTGCTGCTTCTTGACCCACATACAGGTTTCTCAGGAGACAGGTAAGGTGGTCTGATATTCCCATCTTTTTACGAATTTTCCAATTTGTTGTGATCCATACAAAAATGGAAGAAAAACTTCAGTTCAAGCTTAGATAATCAAGCTATCATATTAAGGACAGAACACCAATGTATTGTCAAGTTATGTCTTCAGCATTTTAACCATATTTTTCTACTTATCCTTTTGGGCAGGGAGAGGGGAGTTTGTTGATTTAATCATCTATTAAATGAATGTTTGCATCTCCTCCCCCTTCTACTCCAAATTTATATGTTTGAGGCCTTAACCTCCAATGTGATGCTATTTGGAGGCAGGGCCTTTGGGAATAATTAGGTTTAAATGAAGTCCTGAGGGTGGGGCTCCCATAATGAGATAGTGTCCACATAAGAGGAGGAAGAGACTATAGAGTTCTTGCTCCCCTGTAAGTGAGGACAGACACAGTGAGAAGACAGCCATGTGCAAACCAGGAAGAAGGCCCTCACCAGGAACCAGATCTGCGAGCACCTTGACCTTGGACTACCCAGAAGCCAGGTCTGTGAGAAATAAATGCCTGTTGTTTAAGTTACCCAGTCTATGATATTATGTAATAGCAGCCCAACGTTGCTAAGTATCACAGCATTTTTACATTTTCTTCTACTGCTATTTTTTTAAGTCTGAAGACTGAAAAATAGTGAAAAGAGAGAGAGGATCTGTTATTAAAACAAGGTGAGTCAAATTATAGATATAAGTCTAATTGGTCCCACACCTATGTTCATTCTGCATATACAAAAAAAGAGGTGACTCTAGGTAATAAAACTGTCTTGAAATCTGACCAAAACTGTTAGCAATTAAGCTTCTAAAATATTGCAGGGATGCAGTAAAATACATTTCACATTAACCAGTACACTCTAGTGCCTGAAGAACTATGGATGGAGGTTCATGCCATTGTACAGGAGGCAGTGATCAAGACCATCCCCAAGAAAAAGAAATGCAAAAAGGCAAAATGGTTCTCTGAAGAGGCCTTACAAATAGCTGAGAAAAAAAGAGAAGCTGAAGCAAAGGAGGAAAGGAAAGATATACCCATTTGAATGCAGAGTTCCAAAGAAAGCAGGGAGAGACAAGAAAGCCTTCCTCGGTGATCAATGCAAAGAAACAGAGGAAAACAATAGAATGGGAAAGACTAGAGATCTCTTCAAGAAAATTAGAGATACCAAGGCAACATTTCATGCAAATATGGGCACAATAAAGGAAAGAAATGGTATAGACCTAACAGAAGCAGAAGATATAAAGAAGATGTGGCAAGAATACTCAGAAGAACTATACAAAAAAGATTTTCAAGACCCAGATAACCACGATGGTGTGATCACTCACCTAGAGCCAGACATTCTGGAATGTGAAGTCAAGGGGGCCTTAGGAAATATCACTACAAACAAAGCTAGTGGAGGTGATGGAATTCCAGTTGAGCTATTTCAAATCCTAAAAGATGATGCTGTGAAAGTGTTGCACTCAATATGCCAGCAAATTTGGAAGACTCAGCAGTGGCCACAGGACTGGAAAAGGTCAGTTTTCATTCCAATCCCAAAGAAAGGCAATGCCAGAGAATGCTCAAACTACTGCACAATTGCACTCATCTCACACGCTAGTAAAGTAATGCTCAAAATTCTCCAAGCCAGGCTTCAACAATACGTGGTCTGTGAACTTCCAGATGTTCAAGCTGGTTTTCGAAAAGACAGATGAACCAGAGATTGAATTGCCAACATCCACTGGATCATTGAAAAAGCAAGAGAGTTCCAGAAAAACATCTACTTCTGCTTTATTGACTATGCCAAAACCTTTGACTGTGTGGATCACAATAAAATGTAGAAAATTCTGAAGGAGACGGGAATACCAGACCACCTGACCTGCCTCCTGAGAAATTTGTATGCAGGTCAAGAAGCAACACTTAGAACCAGACTGGACTGGTTCCAAAATGGGAAAGGAGTATGTCAAAGCTGTATGCTGTCACCTTGCTTACTTAACTTATATGCAGAGTACATCATGCGAAATGCTGGGCTGGAATGAAGCACAAGCTGGAATCAAGATTGCTGGGAGAAATATCAATAACCTCAGATATGCAAATGATACCACCCTTAGGGCAGAAAGCAAAGAAGAACTAAAGAGCCTCTTGATGAAGGTGAAAGAGGAGAGTGAAAAAGTTGGCTTAAAGCTCAACATTCAGAAAACTAAGATCATGGCATCTGGTTCTATCATTTCATGGCAAATAGCTGGGTAAACAATGGAAACAGTGACAGACTTCATTTTCTTGGGCTTCAAAATCATTGCAGATGGTGACTGCAGCCATGAAATTAAAAGACGCTTGCTCCTTGGAAGAAAAGCTATGACCAACCTAGACAGTGTATTACAAAGCAGAGACATTACTTTGCCAACAAAGGTCTGTCTAGTCAAAGGTATGATTTTTGTCATGTATGGGATGTGATAGTTAGACTATAAAGAAAGTTGAGCACTGAAGAATTGATGCTTTTGAACTGTGGTGTTGGAGAAAACTCTTGAGAGTCCCTTGGACTGCATGGAGATCCAACCAGTCCACTCTGAAAGAAATCAGTCATGAATAATCATTGGAAGGACTGATGCTGAGGCTGAAACTCCAATACTTTGGTCACCTGATGTAAGAACTGACTCACTGGAAAAGACCCTGATGCTGGGAAAGACTGAAGGCAGGAGGAGAAGGCGATGACAGATGATGAAATGGTTGGATGGCATCACCAACTGGATGGACATGAGTTTGAGCAAGCAAGTGGGTGACGGACAGGGAGGCCTGGTGTGTTACATTCCATGGGGTCTCAAAGAGTTGAACATGACTAAGCAACTGAATTGAACTGAACTGAGTACACTCTAAAACTGAATGATTTCCTATTAGAAGGGAATAAAGAGGTGACATTTGACACTCAAATAAAAAACAAAGGAAAGCTTATTGCACAAACAGAAGCCTCAGAACCTTAAAACAGAGAACTGTAGACTGTCAGCAAGTACACTGTGATTTATAAAACACAAGGAAAGCTAATCTTTAGCTTGAGTTGATTCCATTCAAAAGCTTTTTAATGCTGCTATAATTATAACACAACACGGAATGAGAACATTCAGGATATACTTGAGGAAAAGATGTGAAAATTTATGCAATTTAAAATGAAAGTTCCTTTCATTTGAGATGCAAGTAATTCCACCTACAAACTGATATGTTTACTCCAGACTTTCTTAAAATTTGTAACACCAATTTTTTGCAATAAATGGTTTCTATTTCTCAAATATGAAAATATACTTAGATAATATAACTGAGAGAGTCAATTCTTAGGTAGTTGATAAGAAGTCCGGGTCCCGGAGGAGGAGGAGGAGAAAGGGGTCTGGGGCTCTGGAGGAGGAGAAAAGGACACATTTTTTTCTTTAAGCCCAGAACTGATGATTACACACAAAACAACTCAGCTTAAACTCTGTACTAAGGATTAAACAACAACAATGTATCACCGACTCCATGGACAAGAGTTTGAGCAAGGTCAGGAATTGGTAATGGACAGGGAAGCCTGGTGTGCTGCAGTCCATGGAATTGCAAAGAGTCAGACAGGAGGACTGAGCGACTGAACTGAACTGAATGTAACCTGCTTGAGGACATGTTTTTCCTTCTTGAGAACCTTCTGACTAATCCTATCATTTTAAAATGTATATTGTGGGAATGGGTCTTGTAAAATCTTTCTATTGTTAGTTCTAATCCTGTTATCTTAAAATGTTTATTATGGGAGTGGGTCTGGTAAGGCCTTTACAACCTTGAGACATTCTTTTGATTTACTGTAACAACCAATTACAAAAGTATACAGCTCCCTTTGCTAAGACTAGCAGGAGGGCACTGTCCATCCCCCTCTGATGTCTGTGTCGGACGGAAGCTTTCTCTGTCCCTTTTTCACTTTAATAAAACTGCTACACAAAAGCTCTTGAGTGATCAAGCCTGGTCCCTGGTCTCGAAACTAAATCTTCTTCGGAGATCACAAATCTGACACTGTTCACTGTAAGCTATCGTAGCAAAAATTCATAATCCAACCTTTAAAATCATCATGCAAAAAGCACATTTAAAAAACACTAAATGAACTATGGACACTATCAAAATCAACTTTCCTTTCAGGGGTAAAATAGAACACAAAATGGTACACATTTCACACATAGAAATATTTAGGCCTTATTGTTTACGTAAGAAACTTATTTTAAAAAGTAAGTCACTACTAGGTATAAAATAAGCTACAAGGATTTATTGTACAGCACAGGGAATATAGCCAATATTTTATAATAGCTCTAAATGGACTCTATATAAATAGGGGCTTCCCTGGTGACTCAGATGGTAAAGAATCTGCCTGCAATGTGGGAGAAGACCTCGGTTCGATCTCTGGGCTGGGAAAATCCCCTGGAGAAGGAAATGGCAAGCCACTCCAGGATTCTTGCCTGGAAAATTCCATGGACAGAGGAGCCTTCTTTAAGTTTCAGGTGTACAACATAGTGATTCAACATTTTTGTAGAGTATGTGCTTAGATGCTCAGTTGCGTCTGACTCTTTGCAACTCCATGGACTATGGCCTGACAGGCTCTTCTGTCCAAGTACTAATAACTGTGGTTCAATTTCATTTTTGTATTTATGTAGAAACAAATTATTTTAAAAACCTCAATTAAAAAATAAAGAAGAATGTTAAGAACTTATTATCAGCACATCCTTCAACCATATTCAAGCCCAGAATTATGTGCCATTTAAATAAAGTGATTTTTCAGAATTTGATTCAAGAGACTTACATGACTAGAGTGAACTAAAAATTGTACCCATCACTGTGATCAAGTCAGAAGAAACCAATATTCAGCATCCCTGGCACATGAAGAGATTGTTTCCAAGCTCTTGGACTCCAAGGAGATCCAACCAGTCCATCCTAAAGGAGATCAGTCCTGAGTGTTCACTGGAAGGAATGATGTTGAAGCTGAAACACAATCACCTGATGTGAAGAGCTGACTCTTTTGAAAAGACCCTGATGCTGGGAAAGACTGAGGGCAGGCGGAGAAGGGGACGACAGAGGATGAGATGGCTGGATGGCATCACCGACTCAATAGACGTGAGTTTGGGTAACCTCTAGGAGTAGGTGATGGACAGGGAGACGTGGGATTCTGCAATTCATGGGGTCGCAAAGAGTCGGATACAACTGAGCAACTAAACTGAACTGAAGAGTAAGAGAGCTGGTAGTTAAAATGCAATAAAGCCCAGAAACAATGCACACCAGCATAACACAAATTTAAGACATCTTAAATGTCTTAAATTTTCTACTATCTTCTACTTGGTGTATCAAGTTAAAATTATCCCTTTCTCCTGAAATAGGATGGGGTGGTGAAGAGATAGAGGATCAGCCCCTGCCAAGAAACAACAGGCAATCCAGCCGGGGGTGGGGGGGTGCGAGAGGTAAAGAACGATTTTCAAGTCCCTAGAGCAACTTCTCAGACCCACAGTGTTTTCAGCTCAGACCAACAAACTGTATGTCAAATTAGGGAGATTCTTGAAATCCCTGACACTGTCTTGGAAGTTCTATCCAATGACAGGTCATTTAACTGTCAGTAAAAAAAAAAATTACCACCAGACGGCACTGAACCACAGTCAGCAATAGATTTCGGTAGTGTGGCTGGTTATCTATTATTTCACTTATCTCACTACATACAACACAGTCCCACATATTTAGTGGATTGAATTTTTGGCCTCTATATGCTATTTTATGCGGGGAGCGGCCTGAACCAAAAGGCTGGCTCTGGGAGCTGCCTTGATCCTCAAGGGTCTGTTCGTGGACATAGCTCTCTGTCCCGCCACCCCTCTCTGGAATTTATTATCTAAGTTAATCTTAAAGAACATTTGTAAGCCTTGAATGCACACATGACTCAGATGGATAAGCCTTTCACGATCACCCTTAAGATAAACGGGATGCCTTTGGTGTTATCAGAGAGTTCTGGTGATTGTTATCTCAAAGTGATGTTTATGGAAAAATATTTTCTCTTCTTAAGATTCTCTTCTTGGTTTAGTATAAATGTAACCCTGAGAAATAAAGAATCATCGCTGACTGCAGCGATCCTCTCGACCCCATCTGTTCTGTGTCTTTATTTCTTAGCCTAAAGGAACGCCTCGTGTTGCTCGCTGAAATCTTCCGGCTGGTCCCGGCAATTTTATGCATTTATGATTGGACCAATTATTAAATAGGGCTAAAATTTGCAACTACTTACCGCTCCTGAAAACCTCCCTGAGAAACTTTTTTAGTCTCTAAACATGATAGATAAAGAGAGCACAATTTTTAGAAACATAAATACCACTCTAGATTTTGGCTGCAAAATACAAGCTTCTCCTTTGGTTCAACAAATTTTCTCAATATCACATCTATAAAAGAGAGCCCAAGCCTTGATCAACTGGACTAAATATAAAAGATTTTGCCCCCCAATGCAGTTATTTTGATATTTATAAAATAATTTCATTTTAACACAAGGCTACCATAGTAGGGGCTTCCCAGTGGTGCAGTTGTAAACAATCTGCCTGCCAATGCACGAGACACAGAAGATACAGGTCCAAACTCAGGGTCGGGAAGATCCCCTGAAGAAGGAAATGGCAACTCGCTCCAGTGTTCTTGGCTAAAAAATCCCATGGACACAAGAGCCTGGCGGGCGACAGTCCATGGAATTACAAGAGTCAGCTACAATTTAGTGACTAAACAACAATTATGAATTTAGCATATAACTATGTTCGGCTATATTTATTTAAGTGTCTTAATTTTATATCCCTAGCCTAAATTATTATTCACCTAAAAATACTTTTTACATCTACAGACAAGGCTCAATTAACTGCAGAAAAAAAGACAATACCTCAGACAACCAGTTCCCAATCTGAATACAAAGGTTCCATATTACTATTAAAAGGTTTGCATATCCTTCATGATATTATTTGTGCTAAAGTCCACTAATTGGAAAAGATATTATAAAAGATATTACAAATTCACCAATGATTTTAAAGTTTGAATTTTAAAGTCATATTACACTCCTTTTTTCCTTTTAGAGGTGATACTGGCTTTTTTTTTTTTGAGTATGGTTGATTTACAATATTGTGTGAGTTTCTGGTGTACAGCAAAGTGATTCAGTTATATTTCTGGTGATTGCGTGTGTGTGTGTACAGTGAGTGTATATTTTTAAGTATCTTTCTCTTTTGAAGATATATACTAAAATATATGCAAATAAAATAAAGTAAGATGTCTAGATCATTGAAAAAGCAAGAGAGTTCCAGGAAAACCATCTACTGCTGCTTTATTGACTATGCCAAAGCCTTTGACTGTGTGGACCACAACAAACTCTGGAAAATTCTCAAAGAGATGGGAATACCAGACCACCTGACCTGCCTCTTGAGAAATCTGTATGCAGGTCAGAAAGCAACAGTTAGAACTGGACATGGAACAACAGACTGGTTCCAAATTGGAAAAGGAGTACATCAAGGCTGTATATTGTCATCCTGCTTATTTAACTTATATGCAGAGTACATGTAAGTACTGGGCTGGACAAAGCACAAGCCTGAATCAAGATTGCTGGGAGAAATATCAATAACCTCAGATATGCAGATGACACCACCCTTATGGCAGAAAGTGAAGAGGAACTAAAAAGCCTCTTGATGAAAGTGAAAGAGGAGAGTGAAAAAGTTGGCTTAAAACACAATATTCGCATCTGGTCCCATCACTTCATGGCAGATAGATGGGGAAACAATGGAAACAGTGACAGACTTTATTTTCTTGGGCTCCAAAATCACTGCAGATGGTGACTGCAGCCATGAAATCAAGACACATGCTCCTTGGAAGAAAAGTTATGACCAACCTAGACAGCATATTAAAAAGCAGAGACATTATTTTGCCAACAAAGGTCTGTCTAGACAAAGCTATGGTTTTCCCAGTAGTCATGTATGGTTGTGAGAGTTGGACTATAAAGAAAGCTGAGCACCAAAGAATTGATGCTTTTGAACTGTGGTGCTGGAGAAGACTCTTAAGAGTCCCTTGGACTGCAAGTAGATCAAACCAGTCAATCCTAGAGGAAATCAACTCTGAATACTTATTGGAAGGGCTGATGCTGAAGCTGAAGCTCCAGTACTTTGGCCACCTGATGCAAAGAACTGACTCACTGGAGAAGACCCTGATGCTGGGAAAGATTGAAGGTAGGAGAAGAAGGGAACGACAGAGGATGAGATGGTTGGATGGCATCCCTGACTCAATGGCCATGACTTTGAGCAAGCTCCAGGAGTTGGTGATGGATAGGGAGGCCTGGCGTGCTGCCGTCCATGGGGTCACAAAGAGTCAGACATGACTGAGTGACTAAACTGAACTGAAGATGTTTGTTGGTTTGGTTTAGTCACTAATTCATATCTGACTCTTGTGACCCCGTGGACTGTAGCCTGCCAGACTCCTCTGTTCATGGGATTCTCCAGGCAAGAATACTGGAGTGGGTTGCCATTTCCTTCTCCAGGAAGATGTCTGGGGTTTGCTTCAAAATAGCACTAGAGTGGTTAAGTAGACAGGGGTACTATGGATGTGAGGATCATTATACTACTGTCCACTTTTATGTGTGTGAAATGCTCCATAACAATGTTACTTTAACAATTTTCCATCCTCTCTATATAACTGAGTAACATTAGTATACACTTACTCAAGAAACCTATCAGTTCAGTCTATAGAAATGCTTATTGAGTGCACCCATGGATTCCTCCCTGACCTGTCCTTAATGGCCACAGAATAAGATTCACCAGTTCACACTATGAACGGTAGATACTGAATAAATCAAAGATTTAATCCAACATGTAACAGTCTTTGTCAAAGGTCTGAACCATTCTGTTTTTAATTATTCAGATATGCACAATCACTGAACAAAAATAAGACCATCAATTTGGTGGTAAGCTGTTTATTCTACTAAGGTGATGTCAGTCAACAAGTTCTGAATGATCACACCTATCTTTAAAATATATGGGTAAGACTCATGCAGGTATTTATATTCCTATCAAGACATATTCAGGTAATTATAATAAAGTGATTTTTAAAAAAAAAATAACTTACTATGCTCTTAATATTATCTTATTAAACCAAAAAATTCTACAACCTAGTATTCTGATTAAAGCATATTAACTGTCATTAAACTATATTTAACCAGCAGAATAAACTATATGCAACAGTTAGCTAACTTTTCTGGTTAAGTACCATCCAAAAAGTTTTTGTGTTTGCTTAATCCCTTGTTCTTAACCTACACTAATATACTGCCTCACATTTGAGATTCAGCAAAGTATATAGAATATTTTCATTGATAAAGATGGTATTACAAGTCCACTGAAAATATCCAGTTAAGGATTATCTAGATACAGTAGGTTAAAAATAATGATACAAAATATTCCCTTAACAAGTGATTTCCTGGTTAAATATCTAACTCAAACTTAATTTTCCTGTGAGCTACACCTCTTCTAAAACAAATTACAGAATAAAAATGACTTAGTTAGGTTCCAAGTAATCAAGATTTTGCTTTCTGTATAGAACAGGTCACAGAAAGTTTATTTTAAAAAATACTATGGGGAATTGCTATATTCTCTAAAAGCAGAGTAATAAATTCATAAGGCTTTTTTATTCCCCTCGGATAAACAAGTGGTATTCAGTTTTTGATCAATGTTGCATAAATAAATCTCTGTTGAATAAAGTCTACCAGTCAAATTGGATGACACTGATACAGAACAGTGGCCTGGACATTATTTGCTTCAAAAACAACTACACGACAGAATTTAGTGTGACTCAAATTAACAAAATATTATGGGAACAGAGTATATTCTTAACAAGATTGACATGGACAATGAAGATTTCGGAGGAAAGCACTTCAATTCTCGATGCCAGATTAGTGGCAAAGGCCTAAAGAATGATTCGTAATTCTAAAAAAACTTTTTGAAGGCTATGGACATACCCCCCCTCACCAAAACACACACAGGCAAATTCTAACTCACAAAAGACCCTAAAATCCAGGTTGGTCGCCCTTGATATAGAAAGTTGAAGAACTAACTGAGACACAGAAGACAGGGAGAAGGACTTAAAAGGCATAGAATTATGTGGCTTTGTGGCATCATCTGTCTCACGAGTGCGCACATAGATTTGAACCACCCTTTAAGAAATGTAAGCGAAAAAAAAAAAAAAAAAGAAATGTAAGCGATCCCCTAAATCCAATAGGCCTAGTAAGTCGTCTTCACTTGAAAGGAAAACAAAAAACAAAAACCTACATGTGCAAAGATGTTACTTTACACACACATGATTACTATATTACTTCCACCTGTAGTAACAAAGCTTTGGCCAACATTTAGCTCCCTGCTGCATCAGTATCCTTTAAAACAGTGCCCCCCCACACACACTAGGAAGTCAGTAACAACTGAATGAATAAATGTATCAGCATACTTTCACTTAAGCCCAGCACACTCTGATAGCCAAAAAGCTCCCAATAAGCACATTATAACAACAAAATTAATTTTGAAGTACAATTTTCTCCAAAAGGAATTTAGATACTAACCTTTCACCATATATCCCAGAATCTGAAAGCAATGACAAAGATTCTTAAATACACGGTTTGGCTTTAGAATTAATAAATTCCTTATGAAAGTGAAAGAGGAGAGTGAAAAGTTGGCTTAAAACTCAATATTCAGAAAATTAAGGTCATGGCATCCACTTCCATTACTTCATGGCAAACAATGGAAACAGAGACAGTATTTTTTGGGGCTCCAAAATCAGATGGTGGTGACTGCAGCCATGAAATTAAAAGACGCTTGCTTCTTGGAAGAAAAGCTATGGCCAACCTAGACAGCATATTACAAAGCAGACATTACTTTGCTGACAAAGGTCTATCTAGTCAAAGCTATGGTTTTTCCAGTAGTCATGTCTGGATGTTAGAGTTGGACTATAAAGAAAGCTGAGCACTGGAGAATTGATGCTTTTGAACTGTGGTGTCGGAGAAGACTCTTCAGGGTCCCTTGAACTGCGAGGAGATCCAAACAGAACATCCTAAAGGAAATCAGTACTGAGTATTCATTGGAAGGACTAATGCCGAAGCTGAAACTCCAATGTTTGGAGTTGGCCACCCAATGTAAAGAACTGACTTATTGGAAAAGACCCTGATGCTGGGAAAGATTGAATACAGGAGGAGAAGGGGATGACAGAGGATGAGATGGTTAGAAGGCATCACCAACTGGATGAACATGAGTTTGAGCAAGCTTTGGGAGTTGGTGATGGACAGGGAAGCCTGACATGCTACAATTCATGGGTTCACAAAGATTTGGACACAACTGAGCTGAACTGAATGGAGATAAGTTAACAAATATGCCTTAAAAATAAACAAAAACCTGCTAATCAAATCAGTTTCTCCTAACTTAAAGTGGCCCCCTTCAACCTTGTCAAACATCAAAGTCAAACTGGACCCCTTTAGGGGTTTCAGGCTTTAGGACTCCAATGCCAAGAGGGCATCTATGCAGTCCTTCAGTGATCTGCGGCTTAGTTTCCTTACACAGAAGAAATAAACCAAGTTCAGAGTTTTCAAGTTCAGAGAGCAACAGGTGACTCCTAGGCATACCTTATTAGTTCTGATAGAGACGATCAGGGAGAAAAAAATGGAAAACAAAGAATCAACCTTTGATTCTTCAATTCCTCATAATACAAAGTGTCTTAACCATTTCAACGGCAAACTACCCCAGGGACATAAGAATCACCTCTCACAGATTTCTGGGTCAAAATAACAAAGTAAGATCACTAAGAACCATTAGAGAAGAATAAAGACTTCAGCAAGAACATTCAACATGATTTATAACCGATTTACATGTCATTTTCAAAAACAAACCTATCAGATTGAGTAAGATAAAGAGTATATTTTAGGAAAGTATGTTCAAGAATTATGGATGTTCCAGTTAACCAATTCTTATTGCTCCACTAAGACATAATGTTGCTAGATCCTAGCAAGAGCTGACAGAATCATTCTGGTTCTTTCAAGTCACAACTGGGGACAGGAAAAAAAAAAAAAAACCATTCACCTAAATGAGCTAGATACATATGTTCCATATATGAGTTCCATATATATGGTCAAATGATCTTCAGGGCGCCAAAAACACTAAATGAGGGAAGGAAAAGTTCCTTCAAAAAACAGTGCTGGGAGGTGTGGTTTTCTACACAGAATAAATGAAGTGAGAACCTTATCTTACACCATATACAAAAAATTAACTTAAAAGGTATTGAAGATTTAGATGTAAGGTCTAAAACTATAAAACTCCTACAAGAAAACATAGAGGAAAGTGTTCATGACACTGGAGTTGGCAATTATGTCTTAGCTCTGATACCAAAAGCACAGGCAACAAAACCAAAATCAACAAATAGGACACATCATACTTTAACAACTTCTGTGCATCAAAAAAACACCACCAAGAGAATGAATAGGCCATCTATGAAAAGGGAGAAAATACCTGTAAATCATGTATTTTTACAAGTAAAATATCATGTAAATCATGATAAGAAGTTAACATCCAGAATAATGGATTTCTATAATTCAACAAGAAAATCAAATTAACTCAATTTAAAAATGCATAAAGGACTTTAAACAGACATCACTCCAAAGATGACATACAAGTGGCCGGAAACCAATGAAAAGATGCTCCATATCATCAGTTATTAGCAAAATACAAATCAAAATCACAGTATCATTTCACGCCAGTCAGGATGACTGCTATCCAAAACACAGAAAACAATAAGTGTTGATGAGAATGTGGAGAAACTCAAACTCTTGTAACACTCTTAATGGGACTCCAAAGTGGTGCAGCTGGTATGAAAAACAGTATCAAAGTTTCTCTAAAATTTAAAAATGAAATGAAACCACATATGATCTGGCAATCCCATTTCTGAGTTTATGTCCAAAAGAATTGAAAGAAGGGTCTTAAAGAGATGTTCACACATCCATATTCATAACAGCACTATTTACAATAGCCAAGAGGTGGAAGCAGCCTGTATGTTCACTGACAATGAGTGGATAAACAAAATATGGCATATAGATGATGGAATATTATTCACCCTTAAAAAGGAAAGCAATCCTGTTATGTGTACAGCATGGGTAAACCTTGAAGACCTAGTGCTAAGTAAAATAAGCCAGTCACAAAGAGACAAAGTGATTCCATTTATATGAGGTATCTAAAGGAGTCAAATTCATAGAAACAGACAGAATAGTGGTTACTGGGGGAGTGGGGGATAGGTTGTTTTAGGGGTACATGGTTTCAGATTTGCAAGATAAAAAGTTTTGGAAATCTGTTTCATGACACTGTGAAAAAAAAACTATATATATACACACACACGCATATATAAAACAATACTGAATTGAACATTTAAAAGTGGGTAAAATTAGAAATTTTATGTTTCTTAAATAATAATGATTTGCTATGTTATTAACATTTATTGAAGTAGTCATACTTCAATATGGTAATTATTAGGTAGAGTTTAAAAAACACTAAAAAATCCAGGATAGTAACGCCTAAAAGCTTCTGAATTACGGATTTCAAGAAAGTAAGATTATTAAAAATCCTACTTACCTTGGCTTGTCCCTTTTTTCTCTTTGTCTTTCAAACTCTCGTCCTCTGTCCTTTCCATCTCTTGGTTTTTCCTCTATCCTGTCTTTCACTTTATACTTTTCTTTGTATTTTTTCCCCAGAGCAATGTCTTCCTGTATAGGAGGGGGTGGGCTAGGAGTTCGAGGTCCTTTCTTCTTACTTTGGTTGCTTTTTGAATTCCTAAAGTTAACACAAAGCTGTCAGAAGTCTGAAGACTTTTAGAAGGTGAAATAAGTTTTTTTTTTTTCATTTTAACAAAGCACAATTAAAGAATGGTTAGCATTCCTTTCAATAGTTTGCCATTTACTATTTTATATACTAGTAATCAATATCCCCCCAACAAAAAAAAACCCAGAGAAATGAGCAAATATTTACTTGCTACCTATTTCATTAACAGTGTTTACTATTTAATTTTAAAAGGTAGATTTCTGAGAAAAGATAGAGGTGGAATAGGAGGAGATTTAGGAAAGAAAATGCCATTAAAAAAAAGAACTGAAAAAATTTTAAGCTTATTATAAAAAAGTAGATAGGAAAGTAAAAATCACCTACAATTCGTTACCCAAGGACAGCCGATAGTAACACCATGGATAAACATCCACACTTTTTCCATGTCTCTTTTCCTTTTTTCTTCCCTGCCTACCGCCATATGCACAGTCATAAAGCAATGCTTTTTAAAAATTGTTTGTACTACATACAGTATTGGTATATTTCTATAACAAAAAGTGGATTCTTATAATTATTCTTATGGACTATACAGAATTCCCCTAATAGATAAGCTCTATAACTTCTTTATAAACAATTTCACATTGATAAGGTTTTTAGGTGGCTTCCATGTTTTCAGCATTATAAAGAACAATTACATCAAGTATAAATGAAACCCTAAGCATTGTTAGTAAACATTTATTTAAATCTTTGTTTTATATATTAAACATTCATTTAAATGCTTTTCCAACTCTTAGACTACAGAGATAATCCTTTAAATTTTAGAATTTTGTCTTTCATGGTTTTAATCTATCTGGAACTGACTTTCTCTGAGCCCTTACACATTACAAATTGTCTTCATACCTTGACAGTTGTTTGACTGAATACTAGAGCATTTCAGAATGATATCTTTTTCCCTCAGAGCTCTATAAATACTGTTACAATATCTTGCAGCGTTTAGTGTTTTGGATGAAAAGTCCAAAGAGAGTCAATTACTTTTCCTATGCAGGTTTTTCAGCTTTTCCGCTGGTATGCTTAAAAAACATCATTCTTTGGAAATTAAAAATTTCATCAAGATAAATCTAGGTTTTCTTTTTTAACCTTTTCCAGTACTCAGCGTGCTGTTTCAATCTGAAACCTTAAGTGTTTTGCTCATTGTTTTTCCTATTCTTATTTCATCAATTCTCCACAGGACCTGGGGCTCTCTAGTTTGCTTTAATGCAGTTACTGCATATCTCCTAGGTCACTCATCCATTATCTTTCATTATTCCCATCTCTCCTTTTGCATTCCAGTATCTTAAATGTGTTTTCAAATTCAGTAAGTTTTCTTTTAATTCTAAATTTGGCAATCTCATTATTCTGTTATTTCCAGTATAAAAATCATTTTCATTCCAAAATATCCTTGTTCACAGACTGCTTTAATTTTTTCACGATCAACTGCTCTCAACAGATCAATGCAATATCCTCTCAAATCATACTAAGATTCTGGATTAATTTATTATTTCAATTCATTCCTATTTTCTGCAACATGGAACATTCAGTCTGGTACTGAGTTTTAAAGGGGTCCTTTCTTTTCCGGTATCGGGAAAGTTTTCACTAGCTACTTATTTCACTACCTATTGATATTTATAAATTATGACCTATGCCAAAATCCTAGAACTTACTACCTGTGACCTTGAGTTCTCTAGCCCAAGATTCCTTAGTTAACTAAAAAAGTAACAGGTAGTATCTTCCTCAAAATTGCTGGTAAGACTAAAAACAGATAAAAAAAAGCAACTGACTCAGAGTGGGCATTCAGAAAATTTGCCTTAGTCTTTCTCCCTACTTATTATCACAGATATGGCAAACCATTCAGCAAGTCAGAAATTATTAAAATATGACCAGATCTGCTTTTCATCTTTGTCTTCTGCCAAAAACCATTATTAGGTCTACATTACCTCACTGCATATTTATGAGATGACTGAGACCTTTAATGTATTTAACAGGTAAGTGATAAATGTCTTTTCCATTTAAAAGACAGACTGGGAGTGGGGGAGGGAAGAGCGAGGGGACATGTATACTTACAGCTGATTGAGTTGTTGTATAGCAGAAACCAAAACATTTTAAAGTAACTGTCTTTCAATTAAAAAAGACACACTAATCAATCGTTGATACAGATAGTATCAACATTACTAAAAACCCATTTTCAACCATTATCATTTCAAAATGATAGAGGAATTCTTGACACAAACTGTATTTTCACATTACTGCCTGTGACAGAGACTAACTAGGTATTTACTAAACTTTTCTCCTGACCATACTGTTGAATGATACTCTATAGACATTTATAAAGTTAGATGTGACCAAATAACCAAGTTCTGGCCATAAGAACATAAGAGGAAGTGATGTATACCACTTCCAGGCCTAATTAATAAAAAAAAGTCTCTCATATTCCAGGTAATTATAAACTGTATAACTAAATAAGTGCAATACTCTTTTTTACTTTGCATATTTCATTTTTTGGTCCTCAATAATATAGGTAAGTGAAGCCACAGTCAGAAGGAGCTTAGTTACTCAATATCCATGTATAGGAGAAGTGAAAGTCGCTCAGTCGTGTCCAACTCTTTGCGACCCCATGGACTATAACCTACCAGGTTCCACCGTCCATGGGATTTTCCAGGCAAGAATACTGGAGTGGGTTGCCATTTCCTTCTCCAGGAGATCTTCCCGACCCAGGGATTGAACCCAGGTCTCCCACATTGTAGGTAGGCGCTTTACCGTCTGAGTCACCAGGGAAGTCATGTATAGGAGAGTTACCTCTTAATCAGAAATACTATTCCTTACTTGAGTGAGAAATAAACTTCTGGTTGTGTTAAATTCACATTCTGGGAGTAAGCTATCATAACAACCAAGATTATAACACCACACTCAATAAAGTGCAGAATTTCTTCAAATACCTTCAAAACTATACGTATTCAATAGTTGGGAAACAGTTGTGTCACAGATAGAGTTTGCAAGTGCCTTCCAACAGAATGGGCCAAAATTGGTCTTGTGCACTCTGCAGTCAGCAAGATCTTTCAACATTTTTTTAAGTCAAATGATCGTGCTTTTAGGGGCACAGAGCTCACTTCCTATTTGGGGCACAGAGCTCAATTATCTACTTCCATCACTTTTTAAGGCCTATCTCTCTCTCTCTCTCCCCAAAACTTAATTCTTTTGAATAGCTTTTGACACACTTCACACATCTTTGCACCAAAAAATTACTGATATAAAAAAAAATTTTCTTAATAAAAACTGAGAAACAACAGAGATGAACAGAAACAATAAAACATGTATTGATTTTAAGCCACTCTTACATCTTAGGATAAAGCTTAGTATCAGACTATCTCTCACAACAAATGTCACAGAAAACTGCTAACGTTCAGGGAGAAGTGTGAGTCTTAATTTGTCTGTGATTATCTCTGTTCCTTCAATACGATAACCACGTAAAACCAAGGAGTTAGGTTACCTGATTTCCCCCTCGATTTACTTACTGGCATTGGTTGCAATATTCCACTGAATTTTAACTTAAATTCTAATCATTACTTGTTGTCGAATGTTTATCGTATGATCCACAATGAAACTATAAGTTGATGATCTGACACCCTCTAGGCAATGTAAACTGCATGACTACAGAAGTGCTATATCCAATTCAGTGTTTTCTTTGTATCTTTAATGTACTGTTTTCCAGGTCCTTCTATGTCTATTATTAAATTAATGATGCATCTTAAACTCAGGATCACATAATACAGAAATATAATAGTTAAATCAATAAAATTATTCATGTGTGCATGTTAAGTTGCTTCAGTGATGTCTGACTCTTTGCAACCCCATTGACTGCAGCCTGCTAGGCTCTTCTGTCCATGGGATTCTCTAGGCAAGAACACTGGGTTGCCATTTCCTCCTCCAGGGATCTTCCCAACCCGGGGATTGAACCTGCATCTCCTAAGTCTCCTGCATTGGCAGGTGGGTTCTTTACCACTAATGTCAACTGGGCAGCCCCCAATAACTCATGCTCAATATTGAAAGGATAAGTCAATTACCAATAAGACTGTTAGAGAAGACTATATGAAAAACAGGATGAAAGTAACCCTTCAACTAAATAGGTATCAAAACTTTTTATGAAGAGATTAAATACTGAAGATTTCATAAATAACAAGGATAAGAAAATGAAAAGGAGTGTTTCTGGTATGCTGGGTTTTGGGGGGAAACAAATGGAATTAGGGGAATTTATATAATTGGTTAATTAATTAAAAGGAAAAAGAACAGATGGGTTAAATCTTATCACTCTGTAGTTCGACTTCTTTCATATCCCTTTACTCAATTCCAGGAGCAAAGGAGAGAATTAAGCCTACTTTACAGAGTGCCTTAGTATAAGGCAAAGCTCTTTGAAGAGTAGGTGCTATGGAAATATACAATAGTGAACCATCAAGATGCCAGTCTTCAGGAAGCTTAAATTTAATAGAAGTTGTAAAACATGTATACCACAGCTAAAATATAATAATGGAAATAGCAGTTAGTATTATGCAAAAGGTATAAATAAAATCTGATAGATATACAAAGGGAGCAGAAATTATGTTCAGTAAGGAGAAATGGGAAATCTTAATGCAAAGACAGAATTTGAGCTAGACATCGAAAGGACTAAAGATGATGAGTGTAGGAGAAAGACTGGACAAAAATATGGACAAGACTGAGAAGATCAATATATGAATTCCCCTCTAAAAAATCTGAATTTCATTCAGTAGAATAGAAAACTACTGAGTTTTTCAATGACAAAATAAATTAATAGGAATTATTCTTTTAAGGTATCTCTTACAACATTTGTAAAGTGAACAGTTATGGCAGCTGAATGAATACATTTACATGTGTGAGGGAATGGACACTAGATAAAGTAAATATAGTTTGTAGGATGATATATTAATAATAAACTAGGCAAGAAGTAAACGAAGTCTAGAATAGGGTTAAAGCCTCCAAAAACTAGAGGGAGAACAAATATAAATTTCATAATGGGGTCATACAGACATCTACCAACTGGTCAAATATCGAGAAAAGGTTTTCAGTTTAGACTTGCTCTTAAATAATAAATTAGTGTATGCCCTTTAAGTGAAATCAAATTTAAAATTTAAAGAGTACAGATGACATTTAATGGAAAACTATCTCCTGCCTTATTTTCAACCCCTCAATGTAATTTATTTCTATCCTTATTCTTTCAACTGGCTACTACAACAATTCTAAAAAATGTATTCATACTGCTTCATACACCAGGAGACAAGAAGAATGTTGTTCACTGTGCATAATGTGTAATAACTAAAACCTGGAAATGACTTAAATGTTCAGTAACAAAAAAGTAAATATATAAATATTAACATGAAAGAACAATGGCTATATATATCAACATAGGTAAATGTAAAAAACTGCCAAAAAAGCCAAGTAAAACAGTAAATTGCAGAAGAAAAGTTGTATCTATATTAAGACTAAATAAATGAAAATATTACATGTTGTAAGATAATACAATATGAAGTATAAACACACATGCACAAGTATCA
Source organism: Muntiacus reevesi (assembly GCF_963930625.1). Classification (NCBI taxonomy): domain Eukaryota; kingdom Metazoa; phylum Chordata; class Mammalia; order Artiodactyla; family Cervidae; genus Muntiacus; species Muntiacus reevesi. The sequence continues at coordinate 14,889,221 of NC_089259.1, forward strand.
TAAACAACAAATTCAAGGGGGAAGGGCAGGAAATACACCAGCTTAGTTCTGAGGAAAAAAAAGTTCTGAAGTATATATAAGTATGGTACAGATCTTTGTTTCATCATTCTCTATAATTTTCTTTTAAGTGGAAACTTTCCATACTTTTTTTTTTAAATAAAAAAGCTTATATTAAATGCTCGATGTATTAAAAGTATCCTTTTGTAATCTACTAAGTAATTCTTTTGAATATCATGTCAGAAGAAGCTATTTCATTCTGGCACTATTTATCACCCTACTGACCTCTGCTGGTCCAACAATGGAGAAGATACTGCAGTTGTCTTCCTGTCTTTCTTGCTAGTTGAAGATGATGACTTAGGGCTTGATTTTCTCTTTGGAGATTTGCTAGACTTTCTTAGAGAAGGTGATGGAGACAACTTTGATCTAACCACTTCTGGTGAAACCTTTCAAAAGAATTCAGTAAGTCAGAAAGTATACTAATCATGGTTGCTATAATCAGACAACAAAGCAACAACAACAAACTTCAGATAAAACATTAAGTGTTATGACAGCCACCACACATTACTATCAGCCTGGCTCCTAAACCTATACTGTTAACCAATATGTTAACTGTCCCAACATTAATATCAAAAGTAAACGTGAAGTTGCTCAGTCGTGTCTGACTCTGTGACCCCGTGGACTGTAGCCCACCAGGCTCCTCTGTCCATGGGATTCTCCAGGCAAGAATCCTGGAGTGGGTTGCCATTTCCTTCTCCAGGAAGATCTTCCCTACCCAGGGACTGAACCCAGGTCTCCTGCACTGCAGGCAGACTCTTTACCATCTGAGCCACCAGGGAAGTCATAGGCAGTTTGTAGGCTCTTATTTGGAGCTTATGATTGTTAATAGGGAAGCGACAGCAAGGTTGCAGAGAGAGCTGACCGGAGCTGGCATGGCTGGGGCAGGATGGCCAGGCTCATCACAGACAGTCTAAAACAAAATTCTCCTCAGCACCGGTGGCACCAGGTTCTCCAGCCCCTTCTATATCTGCCACACAGCTATATACATTAGTATCAATAAAGCAAACTAAAATTATGAAATTTCCAAATCTCCTCAGAAAAATCACAAATTATATTCAAATATATTTTATCTCTTTCTACTCTTTAGAAAAGAAGCAAGTACTCTATAGAGATAGCATGGGCCTAAAAATCAGGTGTATATAGATTCGAGTCCCATTTCACATTAGTTGGTGACTCCAGGCAACCGAAACTCAGTTTGTTTATCTGTTCAATAATAAAAATATGCCCTATTTATCTAATAGAGTAATGTGAAGATTAATTGATTAACATGTATGAAGTATCAATATCCCAATACAATTTGAGATGTAGCAAGCAGTTAATGAGTTCTCCAATCAATATCCATGTTGATGTTAATTACTAACATATTTCAATAAATAGCATACCTCCTTTTTAATAATAATTTCTTCTCTTTTCTCCATGTTTTCTTGTTCCAGCTTCATTAATTCCCTCTGTATCTTTTGACGCTTCATTTCCAAGGACAACTCATGAACATAATCATAATTGATATCTCCATTGTCAGAATCTTTAAAATAAAAATTCCATTACTTTTCAAAAACTATTATAGTTATTTAAACCAAAAATTATAGCAATTTTTTCAACTATTTTTAATACAAATTAAAATGGTAGATTCTTTAATAAGAGTAACACACTTCTAAAAAATAAAGGAAATATATACTGTTTCTACCTGGAGGAGGGCATGGCAACCCACTACAGTATTCTTGCCGAGAGAATCCCCACGGACAGAGGAACCTGGCGGGCTACAGTCCATGGGGTCACAAACAGTCAGACCTGACTGAATGACTAAGCACAGCAGCATGCTGTGTCTATAAACAATTAAAACTGATACAGCGAATTTCTTTATGAAAAACCAGTCTTAATGTTCCTAGGTTTCTGTAAGTCATTTTGGGTTGTTTGGGGGTTGGCTTTTTGGTTAGATGGAATTTTTAAAAGATATAATTAAAATACTCAGCTACAAACTCTAAGTATTAAGGCTACCAAAACCTTTAATATTTCATACTGTATATGATGTGATTCATTATCTCCCTGCTTTTCTTAATGACTCATTAGTATTAAGGTTACATTAAATGCAAAATATTGTTTCTGAAGTTTTGCTTTTTAATTAATATCATTACTAAAAGTAATTTTAATACTAATGTGTACATGAGCTCATTTCTGAATGATCTATAACATTTTCATTATAAATGGTTTGTAGCAGTTCCTTAGATTAGAACTGTCCATCTCTTCAATAGATCTGATACCATGTACTATTTCTATTTACCCTTTCAAAGAAAAGAATATGAAGGTTAAAGAGGGGAAGACAAGGAAGAGTGATGCTCAGACTATTTCATTACAAATGCATATAGATGTTTTCAGAGCCAGCTGGCACTGTTATCTCTCTGTTATTAATGTCAACAGGCCTAGAGGAGGAAATTTCACTGACTGCTATCCTAACACCTGACCACATTGGGACTGACCACTTATAAACTGAAGAGCCTTCTCAAATCACACTTTGAGAACTTAAGATCATCATTTCTTAACCTGGGGTAAATAAAGTGAAGAACTAAAAAACAAAAAAGATAAAGGAGTCCTACTTGATTGCTTAAAGGACAAAAATATGGACATCACTGACATTCTTTATATATAAAGAATTCCTACTAATTAAAAGGAAAAATGGTCAAAGGACATGAACAGGCAATTCATAAAAAGAAATGCAGATGATAGATAAATAAGTCTTTTTCATGTATTAAAGAGTCATTTTTTCCCCTTAATGGTAATATTTGGTACTGGCAAAGGTACAGATAAAAGGTATGTTCATTCTCTGGAGGTAGCGATGTAAACTAATACATCCAGCCTGGACAATAATTTGGCAGCCATGAGTAAAAACCTTAAGAACATTCATATCTTTTAATATGACAATTTTACTTATAGAAATCTATTGCAATTAATAGATATAAAAATAAAGCTTTAAATGTATAGTCTTCTATACTGCCCTACAGAAAGATCTCTCCATGTCATACACTAGGTCAAACAACTTCATTTTAACATCTGCAACACATTTCATGATACGAATATATCAGAGTTTATTTAACCATTTTCCTTCTGAGAGTTAGTTCGTTTTCAATATTTTGCTGTTATAAACAAGACTTCAATGAACATTGTGATGCCTACTTTGGTTTACAAGTGCAAGTATTTTCTTTTCAGAACAGATTTCTCGAATTAAATTTGCTGGAGTAAGTGTAATTTTTAATTTGCCAAACTATACTTGTTTGTTTGGCAATTGTTTGTTTGGCAAACAATATTTTTTTTTTTTTTCTGACAAACTATACTATTGCCAAGTAGTAGTATATTGCCAAATATACTCCAGAATTTGATATTAATGTTTATATTAATATAATTTATATTATATTTTTATAATATTGCCAAACTATACTCAGAAATTTTGGGGGCTTCCCTGGTGGCTCAGACGGTAAAGAATCTATCTGCAATGTGGGAGACCTTCGTTCGATCCCTGGGTCAGGAAGATCCCCTGGAGAAGGGAATGGCAACCCACTCCAGCATTCTTGCCTGGAGAATTCCATGGACAGAGGAGCCTGGCAGGCTGCAGTCCACGGGGTCACAGAGTCGGACACGACTGAGAGCCCACACTTTCACTTTCATACTCAGAAACAGGTTTACCAGAGTAAATTTCCACTTGATAATATTCGTATTTTTCACTTCTTCCAGTATGACGGGTGAAGAATGCTATCTCTTTATTTTCATTGATATTTCCCTATAGTAAAGCTGAGCATTTACTGGCCATTTCTATTTCCACTATGCATTACATACCCAATTTTTTTTATTTTTTGCCCATTTTTCAACTGAACTCCTTTTCTTATGTGTTTGTGGAAGTTCATTATATGTTTATACAGTGTTTTTACTATATGCTTACACACGACACATGTCAAGTATTTTCTTTTAGTGATCTATTTTTAATAGATGACTTCTATGTTTAGTTAGGTACAAAATTTTAAATCCTTATATAATCAAATCTTTTATGGATTCTGGATTTTATGCTTATTTTAGAAGAATGTACATACCTCCAAGATTTCCCAAATATGTTCATACATTTTCTCTTCTACTACAATGGCATTTTGGTTTTTATATTACTGCATTGGTCTTTGTGGTAAACAAATATGGTCAGTTTAAGAACCAAACAAAAAATAAAGACTTGGGGAATGGGAGCTGGAAATACATAAGACAAGTGGGGATGATGAAAAGCTTTATAGGTACATAACAATCTATACGGGATCCTATAGGCAATGGGAAATCAGAGAATTTTAAATAGAGGAGTGAAATGAACTAATTTATTCTTTTAGAAGTTCACTCTAACTCACAGAGTGAGAGAAGATATTTATAATATGTATACTGATTAAGAGATTTCATATTCAGACTATATAAAGAACGTGCTGTGTGCTTCAGTCATGTCCGACTCAGCGACCCCATGGACTGCAGCCTACCAGGCTCCTCCGTCCATGGGATTTTCCAGGCAAGAGTACTGGAGTGGGGTGCCATGGCCTTCTCCGTACAATGAACTACTATATACTAATAAGAGTTAATGAACTATAACTGTGTTCAAAAATCTTACAAACACATTGTTTTGGCTAAGCACAGAAAGAGTACATGCTAAAGATTTCATTTATGTAGACGTCAGAAACAGACAAAAGTAACCCATGGTGGTAAAAATCAGACAGCAGGTACCTTGAGGAGGTGGAGGCTGGGAAAGTAGTGACTCAAAAAAGGGAGCACGAAGGGGTTTATGGGATACGAGTAATCTTCTATGTATTGATGTGTGCTCCTTACACAAGCCTGTTCTACTGGTGAAAATTCAGTAAGTTGTACACATGAATCATGTACTCTTCTGAAAGTTATTATTATACTTTAATAAAAGGAAATCTTTTGTGAAGATCAGTCTGGGGTTCAAGCAGAGAATGATTTAGGAGACAAGACTAATCTCAACGCATGAGGTTAGAGAATTATTTGTAAAACACACTTATAGGCAACAAATAAGTATCTTAAGAACTAGAATATTAGTAGTAGTAATTTAGAGAAACAGGTGGTTTTGAAAGACACTCAACAGATACAAATGTTGAGATTTATGTTAAGTGTATGGGTTGAGCGGAAGGAGTCTCAACAATGACCCTTAGACTTTCGGTAAACCAGTAGGAAAATTGATGCCTTTAAGATATGGAACTCAGGTAGAGATATCCAACTGGTAATGCCTCAATTAAGAGCTCTACATATTGGGAGTCATTAATATGTAAATGTTAATGATGCCCTGGGAGCATGATTTCATCTAGGAGAAAAACTGAAAGTGAGGGGAGAAAAAGTCTTGGGAAGTGGGAAGGGGAAACAACTAAAAGTTTTTAAAGCAGCTTCTAAAGACAAGTGGGTCTCAAAGAGCAGTATGAGGACTCCCTGAGATCTCCAAGACAATTTCTGGAGTTCCAGAAGATCAAAAGTATTTCCATAATTCTACATTATTTGCCTGGTTTACTCATTCTCTAGAGTATATAGTGGCATTTTCCAGATGTCACATGATATGTAATATCATTAACAGACTGAATGCAGAAGCAGACACAAAAACCTAGTTATCTTTCATTAAGGTAGTTAAGTTTACTTTAAGAAGTTAAAACGATTTGCAAAAACATTTAAAATATTGCCACCTCCTCCAATTTTTATTTTTGCTTTTGCAAAGCATGGCTGTTTTCCATAAAACTGTAAGCTAGATTTACTACTGTCACTGTTTAACAAATTTAAATTTAAAAATTTTCTCAGACTTAACTTCTAAAATGGAAACTACTGAGGCAGATAATCCACAAGAAGAAAAGCTCTCCAGGGTCCTTAAAAAGAGTGAAAAGTGTCCTGAGACTGAAATGTTTGAGAACTACTCATACAGACCAAACTTCTGCAGGGTCTAGCTAAAATTGCTATTTCAATTGAAAATGCAGAGGGTAAGCATATTAAATGAGTTCAGTCTCACTCTCTAATTCTATGCTTCAACATTTCTTCAAACAGAAACTTTTAAACCAGAGCGATTTACAATAATCAGAACCTATGAGTTTTAATATTGTTACTCTGCTTATTTAACTTATATGCAGAGTACATCACGAGAAACACTGGGCTGGAAGAAGCACAAGCTGGAATCAAGTTTGCCAGGAGAAATATCAATAATATCAGATATGCACATGACACCACCCTTATGGCAGAAAGTGAAGATGAACTAAAAAGCCTCTTGAGGAAAGTGAAAGAGGAGAGTGAAAAAGCTGGCCTAAAGTTCAACATTCAGAAAACTAAGATCATGGCATCTGGTCCCATCACTTCATGGGAAACAGATGGGGAAACAGTGAAAACAGTGTCAGACTTCATTTTTTGGGGGGCTCCAAAATCACTGCAGATGGTGACTGCAGTCATGAAATTAAAAGACACTTATTCCTTGGAAGGAAAGTAATGACCAACCTAGATAGCATATTAAAAAGAGACATTACTTTGCCAACAAAGGTCCATCTGGTCAAGGCTACGGTTTCTCCAATGGTCATCTATGGATGTGAGAGTTGGGACTGTGAGGAAAGCTGAGCGCCGAAAAATTGATGCTTTTGAACTATGGTGTTGGAGAAGACTCTTGAGAGTCCCTTGGACTGCAAGGAGATCCAACCAGTCCTTCCTAAAGGAAATCAGTCCTGGGTGTTCATTGGAAGGACCAATGCTGAAGTTGAAACTCCAATACTTTGGTTACCTCATGTGAAGAGTTGACTCACTGGAAAAGACCCTGATGTTGGAAGGGATTGGGGGCAGGAGGAGAAGGGGACGACAGAGGATGAGATGGCTGGATGGCATCACCGACTTGATGGGCATGAGTTTGAGTGAACTCTGGGAGTTGGTGATGGACAGGGAGGCCTGGTGTGTTGCGATTCATGGGGTTGCAAAGAGTCGGACATGACTGAGTGACTGAACTGAACTGATGAGCTTTAAAATCAAGAGAAAACCTAAGAAACAGCCATGTGAATATTTTGTATGTAAAAGTACTATAAGAGACATTTACTCACCTTTTAAAAGAATTTTACATATAAAAGGCTCTTGCAGTAAAAATCAGTTTAGTTTTTATAAAGATGAGTCTAGAGCAAAGCGTTGGGAAGGGATAGATAGCACACAAGGAGCCTCTGGAAGGCCAAAGAGTTAAACTCCACGAGTGACAGATAGATGCCAAGGGGAAAGTGTTTCAGGAAGAAAGGTTATGGGATGTGTCACATGCTGCAGGAAGATTACAGGAGAAAGAGAAAAGTATGTCTCCATTTATTTAGCAAAAAGGAGGTTATTGTGACCTTAAAGAGCAGTTTTAGTGAAGATGCGCATCAGAAGACGGAATAAACATGAAATGAAAAGCTACAATTTAGCTGTCAAGGGGGAATAAACAAGGCAATGACTAAAAATAAAATGGTGAAAAGAGAAAATGTGCCAAGACAGATCTTAAAGCTAAAAGAGAGAATGTAAGATAAACAAACAAGATTGCAGAGGTGGAAGGAAATCAGGTAACTCTAACCTCATGCAGCAGGAGGAAAGCCTCTTATTAAGAACAAGAGGGAAATAAAGTTCAGTGAATAAAAACTAGTTTATAGATGTGCTGGCAGGAAGCTGAAAGAGTCTGTGGATAAAGAGTTACATCATTTGTGTGTTGTAAATAGCAAGTAGGAGAAAGGGGTTGGAAGGGTGGAGATTTAAGGAGAGGGTTTGAAAGAGCTACTATGAAAAAAGGAGCAAACTGAAGCAGGCTTTTCTGAACCTTTAAAATATTCAACAATTAGCATGTGATACTGTAATGGAACTACAGAAGTTTCTATTTTTAAAAATAAGCATCCAATGTATTGCAGAATTTTTTTTCAAAAAAATAATTAAAATGAAAAGGAAAAACGTTGGGTGTCTTAAGCGTTAATCCCTTAGAATTTAGAAAAAGTTAGCCATTCAACTTTGAACAGTCAAGGTTTGGAATATTTACTGCTATTCTGTAGGAGGTATTAGTGTTACTTTTGAAATCCCAATGAACAAATAGAGAAGTTTCCTATTTGTTCTTAGAAGCAAATTTATAACAGACAATACTGTATAAAGATGGAATGGATTTCCTTAAAAAGTACTGACGTTCAAATTGCTGGAGCTAGTGGAGGTGATGGAACTCCAGTTGAGCTATTTCAAATCCTGAAAGATGATGCTGTGAAAGTGCTGCACTCAATATGCCAGCAAATTTGGAAGACTCAGCAGTGGCCACAGGACTGGAAAAAGTCAATTTTCATTCCAATCTCAAAGAAAGGCAATGCCAAAGAATGCTCAAACAACCACACAATTGCACTCATCTCACACACTAGCAAAGTAATGCTCAAAATTCTACAAGCCAGGTTTTAACAGTACGTGAACCATGAACTTCCAAATGTTCAAGCAGGTTTTAGAAAAGGCAGAGGAACCAGAGATCAAATTGCCAACATCCACTGCATCATCGAAAAAACAAGAGAGTTCCAGAAAAACATCTATTTCTGCTTCATTGACTGTGCCAAAGACTTTGTGTGGATCACAATAAACTGTGGAAAATTCTGAAAGAGATGGGAATACCAGACCACCTGACCTGTCTCTTGAGAAACCTGTATGCAGGTCAGGAAGCAACAGTTAGAACTGAACATGGAACAACAGACTGGTTCCAAATAGGAAAAGGAGTACGTCAAGGCTGTATATTGTCACCCTGTTTATTTAATTTATATGCAGAGTACATCGTGAGAAACACTGGGCTGGAGGAAGTACAAGCTGGAATCAAGATTGCCAGGAGAAGTATCAATAACCTCAGACATGCAGATGACAACATCCTTATGGCAGAAAGTGAAGAAGAACTAAAGGGCCTCTTGATGAAAGTGAAAGAAGAGAGTGAAAAAGTTGGCTTAAAGCTTAACATTCAAAAAACTAAGATCATGGCATCTGGTCCCATCACTTCATGGCAAATAGATGGGGAAACAGTGGCTGACTTTATTCTTCTGGGCTCCGAAATCACCATAGGTGGTGATTACAGCCATGAAATTAAAAGATGCTTACTCCTTGGAAGGAAAGTTATGACCAACCTAGACAGCATATCAAAAAGCAGAGACATCACTTTGCCAACAAAGGTCTGTCTAGTCAAGGCTATGGTTTTTCCAGTGGTCATGTATGGATGTGAGAGTTAGACTATAAAGAAAGCTGAGTACAGAAGATGCTTTTGAACTGTGGTGTTGGAGAAGACTCTTGAGAGTCCCTTGGACGGCAAGGAGATCCAACCAGTCCATCCTAAAGGAAATCAGTCTTGGGTGTTCACTGGAAGGACTGATGTTGAAGCTGAAATGCCAATACTTTGGCCATGTGATGTGAAGAGATGCCTCATTGGAAAAGACCCTGATGCTGGGAAAGATTGAAGGCAGGAGGAGAAGGGAATGACAGAGGATGAGATGGCTGGATGGCATCACTGACTCGATGGACATGGGTTTGGGTGAACTCCGGGAGTTGGTGATGGACAGGGAGGCCTGGTGTACTGTGGTTCATGGGGTCACAAAGAGTTGGACACGACTGAACAACTGAACTGAACTCTTAAGGTACTTTTCAAGTATTAGTCTATAAGTTTTCAGGGATATTTCTTAAACATTGTAGTAAATAGTTTATGCTTGCAGTCTCTTGGCTGTTGCACATAATTCAACTCATCTACCGCAGCTCAAAAGCAGTCACAGAAAGTACGTAGCCAATGGACATGGCTGTTCTCCAATAAAATTCTACTGCAAAAACAGGTGTCTGGCCCACAAGCTATAATTTTCTATCCCCTGGTCTAAGTTTTTGGCTATCTGATGAGGAAGAAAGTTACATTCTTAAAGTCTTTAGTTTTGTCAAGTACAGTAGAGTAACAAAGCTGAATACTGAAATAATTATATAAATTATATTAAAATGCCTAGTATATCTACAGATGTGAGTTCCCTCTTTCTGTATTTGGCAATGTGAGACTATAGTGCTCAACTTCTAGATCACAAAAGTAGAGAAGACAGAACACTCATGGTGTGAAAAATAAATGCTTATTTGTTAGAAGACAATGACTTAAAGGTGATTTTCCTAATATTTCATGAACTAATCCCCTAGTTATCATCTGATATCACTTTCTTGAAAGATGAAATCCAACAATTTCTTGGAAATAATCTTCCTAGGTCTTTAAGGTTTAAAAATCTCACTTTTAATATTTTATGCAAAACAATAAACATAAATTTCAATTCTCTTAAACCTTGATACTGAGGGAAGTTAAAGACTTACAAGTGCAACAAATTTCAAAGTAGCATGATGCTGAACAGGTAAGTTCTGGACAGAACAGCTTTCTTAGCTTTTATTCAGCTACATGCCATTTCCTGCCTTATAACTCAGTAAGACATACAAGTCAATTAGATTCTGAAACAATAGGGAGATCACGGCTGGAAAGTGTTCCACGGCTAGAAGTCCACAGAAAAGCCTACAAAGTGAACAATCAATACACTAACTATATAAACAAAGAGTTTTGAAACTCACCATCTCTATTAGTTTCCCACTCTACATTTTCTTCTTCACTTTCTGGAGTTCTTTCCTTAGTGATTTTTATGTCTTCCTTTTCCCTATGTCTCCCTCTTGAAGATTCTTTCTAAAAAGTACATACATACGTATATATGGGTTATTACATTTATAAAAACTACAAGAGGTAGTTACTATAATACAGAATATTTTTAACTTCATCCGTGTTTCATTAAAGAATCAGTTTTTGCAAACACTCATCCACTAAGTGGAGGAAGTAACAAATTCTAGAGTATCACCACAATGAAAAGACTGTACTATTATCTATTTTACTAAAAAACAGCAAATGTACAAAGTTTAAGTTTTTAAAAGACACAATGAAAATCAAATACCTTAATATGCATTTGATAGTATACTACATATTCAGTTTCTACATGAACATTACAGGGGTAAAGTTTAAAATGGATCAAATACAACAGGAGGAACTGTGATTATATTTTAAAACAACTAGAAAAAGGTTACACTGTTCACAGTAGATTCTCACAAATAACTGCTGATCCAGGACACATTGTATGTTACTAACAAACGAGCATTTAAAGACACCTAAAGGAAAATCCAAACTCATCTAATAATTTTATAAATGCCTTAAAAGAGGGGATTTTCTCTATTTTGGTATGGTAACTAAAATATTTAGAAAAGTTATCTTTATATTGCATCCCAAAAGCCAAAAAGTTTAACATTTTATTCCAGGTATAACAGCAGCCTATACACAAAGCAGGATAATAGTAATGCAGCTTGTAAAATGTAATGAAGTATCCTATTATATAAGATGAAAGCTCTAAACCACATTTGACTACGTGGAAAGAAAACACAACCTGTGTCATGGAATTCTTACCTTCCCACCACAGTGTCTCACTTTTATTAACACTAAATCTTGACTACGAAAGACACTAATACACAAGGATATTAAGTGCCGAAAGTTCTTTCTGGGCATTACCGCTGCTTACAACACAAGTTAACTTATCTTTGTCTTCTTTTTAAAGAACTCTAGTATATAACTGCCCCTAAATTTTACTTATCTAGGTAGGAAGTCATGTTTTAAGTATTACCTGCTAAATGACATATACAGTTGCTGATTCAACAGAGGCTGACAAATATTAAGAGACTATATAATAGAACCAGTCATGACAAAATGGTGAAAGATCAAAAAAGGAAAAGGAAAAAATAAATGCACTCCTATTTGTATGTGAGACAAAAGAAGAAAAAGGAACACCATCTATTTTTACTCTTAAAATATATTCTGTGGAATATTAATGAAGAATTACTCTATATGCCATGCAACTTTTGAATGTTCTGTGAATTAAACCCACATACAAATGTGTGTATATACATATATTTATGTAAATATTTAATAAAATTTACCCTACATATTGAAATTATACAATTTTTGCATTGCCTATTGTTTTCCAGTATGACTCTAATACTACTGTCCCCAGAGATCATATATAACTATTATTAAGTACTAGTGTAGGCTTCAATATGTGGTGGAATTTCAAGTTAGGAGATATGCTTTTGCCCAAAACTTTGTCACTATCTCACCTCAAATTAAAATCCTATGGACAGAGGAGCCTGGTGGGCTACAGTCCATGCGGTCGCAAAGAGTTGGAAATGACTGATCAATTGAGCTCACCTCAAACCATAACAGAGGAAACAATTTTGATAATACCTAAGGCTCAGGTCATCTATTAAAATGTTGTATTTCCTCATTTTTTCCTCTTCAAACAACAGTGTATAACTTGTTAGGCATGTTATTCCTTGTAAAATAAAATTATTTCTTTCCTCTTATCATATTCAAATGTAAAGGGTCTGCCATTACTTGTTTCATGTAGTACAGAATGGTTTGCTCTATCACCTTCTTGCATTTCTTGAATAGAATGGTTTGTCATCTTACTGCTCTTAAATGCAAATATATTAATTACAAGTACAACCGTCTGATTATTATATATTCTAAATTAATCTTTCTGGAACATGTACATGTTGAAATATTTGTTAAAGAACTGCAATATTTTAACCAAAACCCATGAGATGAGATATTTTATGAATTCAGAATTATTCGGATTTCAAAATATATTAAGTAACAACGCCAAAAGGGTCTGGAGCAGCAACCTGTGATCAAACATTCAGTTATTTTTGCAGCAAAACATGTAAATTCACAAACTGGATAAAGGCTATATAATAAGCTTTTTATCAATTAAGATCTGGTTTTGTTGCCAAATAAGTCTTTACTTATTAAGTCTAACTTAGGAAAAATGTTTCTTTTAATAAAAGTCTTTTACATTTCAGAAATGCAGTAAATGTGAACTTTTATTTTCACTTTATATCACTCATATTTATTCCTTAAACATTATATGTATGGACAGGTTATATTTGTTACAAATTTTATTTCTAGCTAGTAAGGAGCCATTAACAAGGTTATTATTTGAAAAGAAGTGTTGAGGCTAACAGAACAGAAAGACAATATTATTAATATAGTACGTGATTAGCAACCATAATAAAATATTAGGGGTCCTTGAAGTAATACAATCCAACCTCACACCCCATGTAGAAAATTTTTTGCTAAATTTTGTGTAGCTGTGCAAGTCTTCTACTAGAAGAATTTCAGGGGAGGAAGTTACTCCCAAGGTCTCCACTGATAGTTCTCCACTGCTGCATTCTTTGCTCCCATTTTTAGACAGCTCTGAACATTAGAAAATTATTTCATATACTGATCACAACTTTCTTATATTGAAACCTCTCCTGAATGTCTACTGATTGGAACTACTTTTGACCTCTACAATCATGTAAAACAAATCTAGTAATTCTTCCACATGATAGCTATTTAAATATTTCAACATTGTTACTAAATCTTTTCAATATCTTCTTATATCAGGGCAAAAATACTCTTCACACTGATCATATATTAACATTTCATATTTTCATACCCTTCACTACTCTGTCATTTTCCCTGAGCACACTAATCTCACAATGTTGCTTCAATAAAATATGATAACTAAAATTAATTTAGTCTTGCCAGAGTAGTATGGAGTATATAGCTTCTACCTCTCCCAGTATAGAACTGAAATTATTCTTGAAATAATGAACTTGTTTTTTGGGGGAAAGGTGTTTGGAGGAGGGAGAAGTGTTTTGGGTGGAGTTTAAATAAATTATAATTTAAAAAGCTATATAAATGTAAACTACAACTTCACATATAATGAAGCCTGTGTGTCTCTCAGTCACGTTCAACTCTTTGCAACTCCATGGACTGTATATAGCCTGCCAGGATCCTCTGTCCACAGGGTTTTCCAGGCAAGAATACTGGAGTGGATTGCCATCTCCTTCTCCAGGGGATCTTCCCAATCCAGGGATTGAACACAGGTCTCCTGCATTGCAGGCAGATTCTTAACCCACTGAATTACCACGGAAGCCCCATCAAAATGAAGTCTAGAAATAGGGTAAACTTCAGGGCTGGGTAAAGTAGTAACACACTTAAGTAAGTAATACACTGAAGTCATTGGAAATCAAATTTTCTTATTGTTTTTCTCCTTTCTTACAACGCTGCTATTCCTATTGTTGACTTCACATGAAGGCACATTTCTTTTACCACAAGGACAAGCAATCTAGATTCACCTGGTATGTGCCTTTCTCCAATCAAAAAATAATTTTTTCTTTCAGTCTAAGTAAGCCAACTTCAGTCTCATGGCCACATCTGAATCAATAATTGATAAAGATAACAGCAACCAGTTAAATGAATTAGGCCTGGTTCCTAAGTCAATTGAATTAGCAAGGAGAAGGGGACTGTTACAACTAGGTTAGGCCAATGAGGGTCCAGCAGTGAATCTGGGATCAATTCCCCAAATAGCAATGCAGCTTCAAAACAAAAAAGCGAATGGATTCTGGGAAGTTCAAAGTAAGTTACACTGTACCTTTGGAACTACACTTTACTTCCTCAAAGTACTGTACAATGCAACACTGTAGAGAGGGCTCCTGAGAGTCCCTTGGACAGCATGGAGATCAAACCAGTCAATCCTAAAGGAAATCAACCCTGAATATTCATTGAAGGACTGATGTTGAAGCTGAAGCTCCAATACTTTGGCCACCTGATACGAAGAGCTGACTCACTGGAAAAGACCCTGATGCTGGGAAAGATTGACGGCAGGAGGAGAAGGGGATGACACAGAGAATAAGATGGTTGGATGGCATCCCTGATTCAATGGACATGAGTTTAAGCAAACTCCAGGAGATGGCGAAGGACAGGGAAGTCTGGCATGCTGCAGAAGTTTATGGGGTTGCAAAGAGTCGGACATGACTGATGGACTGACCAACAACACTTATGACAACTGCAGAGGCCATAAAAGTAAAAAAAAATACACTTTCCAACCTACTACAGATTTTCTTTGTTCACCTTTACTAATGCATTTTGGATCCTCATTCTTCCTGATGTATATCCTTTTAGAAATTATATAATCAAAGTTTTCTGGTAATCAACACCATCAATTTTACCAAAAATTTTCTTTATTATATCCTCATTCTTGAAAAACGGCTTTTCTGGGCAAATAATTATGGGTTCACATATTCATCTCAGCTTTGAAAATATCATTCCACTGTATTTTGGCTTCCATTGTTGTTACTGATGCTGTCCATCATTGTCCATCATCCCTTTGTAGAAAGATCTGCCTGTTATTTCTAGGTGTTCCTAGTATTTTCTCTATGCCTCTCATGTTCTGCGGTTGTAATACTCTACTTGATGATACGTATTGTGCTTTCTACATCTGCAGGCTTATGTCTCATCAATTATGGAAAATTCTCAGCCACTATTTCTTTCAACATTGCCTTTCCCATATTCTATTCCCCTCCCCCAAGGATTCCAATTAGATGTACATTAGATTTACTAAGTTTTTCACCCACAAATATAAATTTCTTATATATTTTTTATAACTTTGTCTTTATAGGCTACATTCTGGATAAATTCTTCAACACCACTTTGCAACTCACCAATTCTCTCTTTGGAGATTATGGTTCTCACCTTAAGGTTTTCAAACCTTTTCAGTTGGGACACTTTTGACCAAGGCTGAAAACTTTAATGAACAATGCTTCATTGTGGCTTTTTGGCCTGAACACAAGCCCAACAACTTAGCTCAGTATATAGCTTTTAGGATACACATAACTGACATTTTAAAATTTTTAAATGATTCACAGATGTGCAATTTTGGATTATTTCAACACTATAAAAACATGGACAGCAAAGAAATTTAGATCTACACGTAGGAAACTGTATTTGTACTACACTGAAGAAAAATCACATAATAGGGTTATCAGAGGTTTTCCTTTAGGAAAAAAAGAAAACCTAGCTTGTCTCAGAATAAGCAGAGTCACAAATAAATAAGATTATAAACTTCAGAAAACATTCAACAGATAACAAAGATCAGGTCATCTTTTAACACCACATTTTAAAAATAAAAAGGGAGGGGACAATTATTAATATTTTTGTATCTATGTACCTAATAATGCTGCACTGAACAGTATAAACTATAGGAGACAGAGAAAGAACTAGACAGAAACACACTACTACTAAGATACTTTAAAAGGCATTCTCAGGGTTCTGGTTCAAGATGGCAGAGGAGAACAATGTACGCTTATATCCTCCTATGAGAGGACCAAAATCACAGCAAGCTGTTGAACAACCATTGACAGGAGGATGCTGGAACCCACCAAAAAATTATACCCCAAAGTATATCAAGTCTAAAGACAAAGAAGCTGCAATGAGATGGCAGGAGTGGCACCAACATGACAAAATAAAATCCCATACCCACCAGGTGGGCAAGCCACAATCTGGAGAATGAGAATACTAAGAAATTCTCCCACTGTGTTGTCAAGGTTCTGAGACCCATGTCAGGCTCCCAGCCCGGGGATCTGGCAATAGGACAGGGAATCTACAGGGAATCTGACTTCGAAGGTCAGTGGAATGTGCTTACAGGATTTCCACAGGACTGGGGAGAACAGAGACTCCACTATTGGAGGGCAGCACAAACAAAATCTTGTGTGCATCAAGACCCAGATGAAAGGAGCAGTGATCCCACAAGAGGCTGAACCAGATCTACCTGCTGTGTGTCTCTTGTGGAGGTGTGCATCAGTAGATGCTCACCATGAGGACAGGGGCACTGGCAACAGCTCTGGAAGGGGCCCCTTTGCATAAGTCCTCTTGGAGGTGGCCATCAACCCTAACATAGAGCCTCTAGACCCCAGGGCTGGGTCACCTCAGGTTAAACAACTAACAGGGAGGGAGCACAACCCCACCCATCAGTTCAGTTCAGTTCAGTGGCTCAGTCGTCCGACTCTGCAACCCCATGGATGCAGCACACCAGGCCTCCCTATCAATCACCAACTCCCGCAGCCTACTCAAACTCATGCCATCGAGTTGCTGATGCCATCCAGCCATCTCATCCTCTGTCGTTCCCTTCTCCTCCTGCCCCCAACCCTCCCAGCATCAGGGTCTTTTTCAATGAGTCAACTCTTCACATGAGGTGGCCAAACTATTGGAGTTTCAGCTTCAGCATCAGTCCTTCCAATGAAGGTTTGGAGAATTTTGAGCATCACTCTACTAGCGTGTGAGATGAGTGCAATTGTGCGGTAGTTTGAGCTACCCCACGTCCAAGGTCAGGGGCGGCGGCTGAGAGGAGCTACCCCACACCCAAGGTCAGGGGCAGCGGCCTAGAGGATGAGACTAGGAGGCTTGTTTAAGAGTCCTGATGGGGTGGACTGGTGGTGGGGAATACTGGGTCTTGTTCTGATGGGCAGGGCCATGCTCAGTAAAACCTGTGACAAACCGAGACAGCATATTAAAAAGCAGAGACATTACTTAACCAACAAACGTCTGTATAATCAAAGCTATGGTTTTTCCAGTAGTCATCTATGGATGTGAGAGTTGGGCCATAAAGAAAGCTGAGTGCTGAAAAATTGATGCTTTTGAACTGTGGTGTTGGAGAAGACTCTTGAGAGTCCCTTGGATGGCAAGGAGATCCAACCAGTCCATCCTAAAGAAGATCAGTCCTGGGTGTTCACTGCAAGGACTGATGTTGAAGCTGAAACTCCAATACTTTGGCCACCTGATGTGAAGAGATGACTCATTGGAAAAGACCCTGATGCTGGGAAAGACTGAGGGCAGGAAGAGAAGGGGGCGACAGAGGATGAGATGGTTGGATGGCATCACTGACTCGATGGACATGGGTTTGGGTGGACTCCAGGAGTTGGTGATGGACATGGAGGCCTGGCGTGCTGCAGTTCATGGGGTCGCAAAGAGTCAGACACAACTGAGCAACTGAACTGAACTGAGTCTCATCCACCAAGAGGGCAGACAGAACCATCCCAATCCCACAGAGACTAGAACATAAAACCACATGACAGGAAGTTAACCAGGATGAAAAAGCAGAGGGTTTTGTCCCAGGTGAAGAGACAAGATAAAACCTCAGAAAAGCAACCAAATGAAGTGGTGACAGGCAACCTTTCAGAAAAAGAATTCAGAATAATTACAGGGAATATGATCCAGGATCTCAGAAAAAGAATAGGGGCAAAGATTTAGAAGATGCAAGAAATGTTTACCAGAGAACGAGACAAACTAAGGTACAAACAGAGATGTAGAATACACTAGAAGGAATTAATAGCAGAACTGATGCAGAAGAATGTACAAGTGACCTGGAGGACAGAATAGTAGAAATCACTGTCACAGAACAGAATATAGAAAAAAGAATGAAAAAAAAAAGAAAAAGAAGAAGAAGAAAGCCTAAGAGACCTCTGGGACAATATTAAACAAACCAACAGCCACATTATAGGGGTCCCAGAAGGAGAAAAGAGAGAACGGACTCGAGAAAATATCTGAAGAAATAACAGCTGAAAACTTCCTTAATATGGGAAAGGAAATAGTCAACCAAGTACAGGAAAAGCAGAGTCCCAGGCAGGATAAACACAAGGAGGAACATGCCAAGACACACAATAATCAAAATGATGGAAATTAAACAAAAAAATATTAAAAGCAAAGGGGGGAAATGACAAATAACATACAAGCAAACTCCCATAAGGTTATCAGCTGATTTCTCAACAGAAATTCTACAAGCCAGAAGGGACTGGCATGGAATATATTTAAAGTGATGAAAGGGAAGAACCTACAACCAATAATACTCTACCCAGCAACACTCTCATTCAGATTTGATGGAGAAATCAAAAGCTTTCCAGACAAGCAAAAGTTAATCAAATTCAGCAATACCAAACCACGTTTACAACAAATACTAAAGGAACTTCTCTAGGCAGGAGACACAAGAGAAGGAAAAGACCTATACAAAATACCCCAAAACAACTAAGAAAATGGTAATAGGATCATACATATCGATAATTATGTTAACTATAAATGGAATAAATTCACCAACCAAAAGACATAGACTGGCTGGGTGGATGAGAACATGTGCACATATGCACTTTCACTCACCACATCACTCTACTTAACCCCTCAAATTGTATGTATTTATTTTATATTATTAGGTTAATCATGTTTCCATTATGGCTTGCAATTGTAATTATCTTTTATTTTTTGTCTGCCTATTGATTGTGAAAACTGATAAACATCTTTTACTATTTAAAAGAAAAGACAGCCTCAAACCAAGATAGATCAAGCAAAGATATGAAAAATACAGGAGATCCAAACAACAGATGTTTCAGATATACTTTAGTAACTGAAAGACAAAAAGCATAAAATATACCTTTATTTTAACAGAGGAAATTCAGAAAAATTGACCATATCTTAGGCCACAAAGTAAACCTCATGAAATCCTAAATACAAAAAGCAATAGTATAGAAGTTATTTTTTTTAATTAAAATAATATACACATAAAACAAAAAGCTCTCAAATCTGAAAAAGTTTAAATATGTCATTAAGCAATCATTGGACCATAGATGAAATACAAACCTAAAGATGAGAATTCCTTAAAAATAATGGCAATAAAAGCACAATACATAAGATGCATGGAATTCAGCTGAAATAGTATCAGAAAAATGCTCACAACATTAAGTACTTGTGTATGTGTATATGCATATATATGAAAATAAATGTTCAACCAATTCAAAAAATAAACTTAACCAAAGAAGGAACTAATAAAAGAGAAATAAATGTGTTAGAAAAGAGAAAGAATATGTAAATCCAAAAGCTTACTCTGAAAATAAAGCACTGACTAACCTAATGAAGAAAACGGGGAGAAAAATCACAAGTATTAAAAATCCTTTGACAATGTGAGAACAGTTATTAGAACAGAGAAAAAGGAAAAATGTGACTTCACACAACTCTATGCAAACTAGTTTAAAAATCTATTCAAAATACACAATTTTCTAAAAACAATATTTAATAAAACTGACT
Source organism: Muntiacus reevesi (assembly GCF_963930625.1). Lineage (NCBI taxonomy): Eukaryota > Metazoa > Chordata > Mammalia > Artiodactyla > Cervidae > Muntiacus > Muntiacus reevesi. Next base: position 14,909,277 of record NC_089259.1, read on the forward strand.
TAAAGATCAAAGGTCTATTCATTTCCATTGGAAAAATAAATTCTTAAAAATAAAAAACTTCTTCACACAATAGTACCAGACTCAGGTGGTTTCACATAGGAATTCTACCAAATCTTTCAAGTGCAGAAAATCACAATACCACTTAAGATATTATAGAGCAACTACTATATATAAAAGAGATAACTAATGAGAACCTCCTGTGTAGCACAGACAACTCTACTCAGTGCTGTGGTAACCTAAACAGGATGGAAATCCAAAAAAGAGGGGATATATGTACAGGCTTCCCCGGTGGCTCAGCTGGTAAAGAATCTACCTGCAATGCGGGAGACCTGGGTTTGATCCCTGGGTTGGGAAGATCCCCTGGAGAAGGGAATGAATGGCCACCCACTCCAGTACTCTCATTTAGAGAATTTCATGGACTATACAGTCCACGGGTGGGATCACACAGAGTCGCAGGCGACTCAGTGACTTTCACTCTCATATACACAGCTACTTCACTTTGCTGTACACCAGAGACTACAACAACACTGTAAAGCAACTCGCCAACGTGGGCCACATTCTGACCATAAAACAAACTTTTAGAAGAATAAAAATCATATAATGTCTAATCTCACACCACAATGGAATTAAACTTGAAATCAATAACAGAAAGATGGCTGGATAATCCCAAAATATGTGGAGATTAAACAAAACACTTTTACTTAACACATGAGTCAAAGAAGAAATCTCAGGAGAAAATTCAAAATATTTCAAACTGAATGAAAATACAATTCAAATTCTCTAAATTTGTGGAATAAAGTGAAAACAGTGTTTACAGAGAAATTTATAGCATTGAATTCATATAGTAGAAATGAAGAAGGTTCTAAAATCAATAACTTAAGTTTCTACCTTAGAAAACTAGAAAAAGAGCAACTAAAATCTAAAGTAGAAGGAAAATAACAAGTAGAGCAAAAATCAATGAAGTTGAAAACAGGAAATCAATGAAAAAAAAAAATCAACAAAACCAAAGTCAGTTCTTTGAAAAGATCAAGTTTCTATACAAGCTAAGAAAAAAAGAAGAGAAAAAATACCAACATCAGAAACAAAAGAGACATCAATACAGATGCCAAAGATATTTAAAGAATAAAGCAATACTATAAACAATGCTATGCTCACAAATTTGATAACCTAGACAAATGGACTAATTACTTGAAAGACATAATCTGCCAACACACACACATCAAGCATAAACAATCTGATAGAATTATATCTATTAAAGAAACTGAGTTAATAATATATAATCTTTCAAAACCTAAAGCACCAAGTCCATACAGGTTCATGTGTGAATTCCATCAAGCATTTAAGAAAGAAATTATACCAATTCTCTACAATCTCTTCCAGAAGACAGAAGCAGAGAGAATACTTTCTGAATTATTCTAAGGCCAGCATTAGTATCTAAGTATTTGATACCAAAACCAGATAAAGACATAACCAAAAAAAAACACACACACAATTATTTCTCAAGGACATCAATGCAAAAACCCTAAACATATTAGCAAAATATAGGCAAATGAAATCCAACAACATATAAAAATAATTATACACCACAACCAAGTGAGATTTATACCAGATATGCAAAGGTGGTTCAACATTCAAAAATCAATCAAGGTAATCCATCACATTAACAGACTAAAAAAAAAGAAAAGAAAAGATGACATGATCGTATCAATAAACACAGAGAAAGTATTTGACAAAATACAACATTCACATTTGTGATTAAAAATTCTTAGCAAACTAAAAAGGGAAATTCTTCAACTTGATAAAGAACATCTATACAGAACTTAGTTACCATTATATTTAATGGTGAGAAGTTTTCTTCCAGTTGGACTGCTAACAAGAGGATATTAAGGAACAAAAGGTTGTTTCTCTCACCATTCCTTTTCACTATCACAATGGAAGTCCTAGCTAATGCAATAAAAGAAAAAAGTATACAGACTGAGAAGGAAAAAATACATCTTTGTTTACAGATGACATGACTGTCTATGTATAAACAATCAACAAATCTGTGGGTTGCTTTGGATAGCACAGATATTTTAAGAATACGAATTCTTCCAATCCATGAGTACAGTATATCTTTCCATTTGTGTTGTCTTCAATTCCTTTCATCAATGTCTTAACAGTTTTCAGTGCACAGATCTTTTACTTCCCTGGTTAAATTTATTTCTATGTATTTTAATCTTTGTGATCCAGCTGTAAATAGGTTTTAAATTTCTCTAATAGATCATTATTAGTGTATAGAAATGCTACAGATTTCTGTATATCCTATCCTGCAACTTTATTAAATTCATTTATTAGTTCTAATAGCTTTCTGATGGAATCTTTAGGGTTTTCTATACACTACCATGTCACCTGCAAACAGGTGTGTGCGTATGTGTGCGTATGTATGTTGGTATATTGAAGTGGCAGGATAATCCAATCATTTAGTTTCTAGGTTATCTATAGAGAGAAAAGTAGAGAGGTCAAGAAGATAAAAGGTAGACTTTTCTGAATGTAACCCATTCTGTAGATTTAACTGTGAAACCATGAGGTCCTCATTAGAGCAGTAGGAATCAGTCTCATAACTTTGAAACCATGGAAATGTTCTATATATTTAACAAACAAAATTTTTTAAAAAACCCTAAAACTAAAATCAAAATGTAATGAATCAACTCAAGCACATCAATTTGTGGTTTAACCACACAGACTGCTCAAGCGACTTAAAATACAGTAATTTGCACTTTGCTGTATAGCAGAAACACACTGTAAATTAATAAAAATTAATTTTAAAAATACAAAAATGTGACTATCTATCCCTAACAAATTCCTGGGGCACGAAGATCCCCTGGAGAAGGGATAGGCTACCCACACCAGTATTCTCGGGTTTTCCTGGTGACTCAGATGGTAAGGAATCTGCCTGCAATGCAAAAGACCTGGGTTTGATCCCTGGGTTGGGAAGACTCCTTGGAGGAGGGCATGGCAACCTACTCCAGTATTCTTGCCAGAAAAATCCCCATGGACAGAGGAGCCTTGTCAGGCTACAGTCCATGGGGTCACAAAGAGTCAGACACTACTGAGTGGACTAAGCACAGCATCCCTAACATCAATTTCACAGATATTTCCCTCATGGGTTATAGTCTAAGAACTACAAAGATCTTAAACTGTTCTAAGTAATCTTATTATCAGTAATACCATTGTTAATTATTCTGGAACTATTAATAAATAAGATAATGCAAATGAAGGTCAATAGGGACTAAAATATTCAGCACAAAAGTGATACAACTATAAAATCAAAGAATTAGGTAAAAGCCTTTCAATTCTAAATTTGAATTATTTGACTTTGTGCTTGTTTGCATGTTTTTAAAGAGTACTTTTAAAAAGTACTTGTACTTTTGTACTTCCCAGTTGAAATACAATGAAAAGTCCTAAAAAATGACTAAGTTAGAGGTTTTCAAGTAGTGGTCCTGAAATACCATCTCCCAATAAAAGAACCTGGACTATAGGGGAAAATGGCTGACTGAATAGAAGGTATAAAACACAAAAAATGAGCTGTGAACATCTGAACAGAAACAAACTATCAAGGACTACTGAAGCTGTGTCAATATAAGGCAGGATACATCAATAATTGGACTTCATCAAAATTAAAAGATATCTTAAAAGACACAACCAAGAAAGTGAAAATGCAAGTCACAATACTGGGAAACAGCTCTCTTGGTTGCTCAGCTGGGAAAGAACCCACCTGCTAATGCAGAAGACACAAGAGACGCGAGTTCCACCCCTGAGTAAGGAAGATCCCCTGGAGAAAGATATAGCAACCTGTTCCAGTATTCTTGCCTGGAAAATTCCATGGACAGAGGAGCCTGGCGGTAGAGTCAGGCAAAGAGAAACAACTGAGTGTGCATGTGCACATACACACACATACCAGGAAAATATATTTGCAACCTTCAGAACATACAAGAACCATAAATCTGCAGTAAGACAAACAGCACAACTTATAAGCAAAAGATGTTAACTGACACCTCACAAAAAAAAAGGCAATAAACACATGAAAAGATGCTCAACATCACTAAACACAGAGAAACGCAAATTAAAACCACTAGATACCCAGCAGAACAATGTCAAATGTTGGCCAAAATGTAGAGCAACTGAAACTCCCATACACTTCGGGCTGAGATGGAAAAGGAAATAACCATTACGGAAAACTATCTGGCAGTTTCTTATAAAAGTACACAGAACATAAGACTCAGCAATTCCACTTCTAGGTATTTACCCCCAGAAAACATACATCCACACAAAGACCTGTACACAAATGTTAACAGCAGCTTTATTCATCATAATAGCCAAAAACAACTCTAAGTATCCATCAACTGGGGAATGGATAAACAAGTTCTGATTGTTTATCCATTTGTCCTATTATATCTGTATAATAGGACACCATTCCACAATAAAAGGAATAAACTATTGACACAAACCACAACATGGCTGCATTTCAAAAGTATTATGCTAAAAGAACCAAGATACAAGAATATATAACATCTGACTCCATATAATGAGAGATCAGAGGTTGTCAGGAGTCTGGTTGGGAGGAAACCGACTCTAAAAGGACATGAAGATAGGTTCTGGAGTTGATGGAAATGCTCTGTATCTTGATTGTGGTGGTGGTTATACAGGTGTGTACATTTGTCCAGACTCAAATGGTACACTTTAAATACATTTTATTATTTGCAAATTACTCACAGTAAACTTTTTAAGAGCTCAGGATCTAATACAAAAACCTCCCACAAGCTAAGGAAGGAACATTTGAGCTAAAAAAAAGAGAAAAAAGAATAGTAGCAGTCTTAGATTAAGTTAGAGACATCAGTAAGAACTCATGTTTAGCTCAATACAGATAAAGACTGTTACTAGTAATATTTAGATATATGGATATACATCAGCTAATATACACACATATATTTCTTTGCTCTGTTAGCTGAGGCCTAAAAGAAACACTAATCCAGCAGGAACAAGCACACCTAGCACCCAGATTTTTGCTCTCTCCTAGCCATCAGAGAAAAATCCTATGCTACCAAAACAAAGAGGCCCACATGGAAACTGAAGACTCCAGCTGACTGCCAGCATCCACAACCAGACATGTGAGTATACAAACTTAAATGATTCCCACCTCCAGCATTCTAGTACTTTACTGAGGTTACAGACATAAAGGAAGAGGTAAGTCATGCCTACTGTATCCCTTCTGATTTCCTGACAGAATCCATGAACAAAATAAATGGTTGTTTCACACCAAGGTTTGCTAATTGGAACTCCTTTTAATGCTATCAAAAAATGTATTTGCAGGTCATGCAAGATTAAAAACATACTAATTTTTATATAAAATGAACATTTTTATTCACACTTAAAAATCACCATAATCATTCCTGTACTATACATTATCAAAGTCTTCAGTTCAGTTGCCCAGTATTGTCCGACTCTTTACAGGACTGCAGCATGGACTGCAGCACGCCAGGCCTTCCTCTCCATCACCAACTCCCGGAGCTTGCTCAAACTCATGTCCATTGAGTTGGTGATGCCATCCAATCATCTCGTCCTCTGTCATCCCCTTCTCCTCCTGCCTTCAGTCTTTCCCAGCATCAGGGTCTTTTCAAATGAGTCAGTTCTTTGCATCAGGTGGCCGAAGTATTGGAGTTTCAGCTTCAACATCAATCCTTCCAATGAATATTCAGGACTGATTTCCTTTAGGATGGACTGGTTGCATCTCCTTGCAGTCCAAGGGACTCTCAAGAGTCTTCTCCAACATCACAGTTCGAAAGCATCAATTCTTCGGTGCTCAGCTTTCTTTATAGTCCAACTCTCATATCCATACATGACCACTGGAAAAACCATAGCCTTGACTAGACAGACCTTTGTTGGCAAAGTAACATCTGTGCTTTTTAATATGCTGTCTAGGTAGTCATAACTTTTCTTCCAAGGAGCAAGAGTCTTTTAATTTCATGGCTGCAGTCACCATCTGCAGTGATTTTGGAGACCCCCCAAAAATAGTCTCTCACTGCTTGTTTCCCCATCTATTTGCCATGAAGTGATGGGACCAGATGCCATGATCTTAAGTTTCTTGAATTTTGAGTTTTAAGCCAACTTTTTCACTCTCTTTCACTTTCATCAAGAGGCTCCAGGTGGTCTATACTGTATCTCCACTTATACCCTTATCCTTCTCTTCTAAACCTTTTCCTCTGAAATAAAGAACACTACTCACAGATTCTACTTAATCCAATAGATTCACTTCTCAAATTTTTAATTTGATGACTCTCTACTCTTCCTGCTTTACATTTACTTTGCTTTATTCTTTCCAAAGTTTTTCACATGTATGTAAATTCCAAAGAATTTTCACACATATACAGTTAGTTATGTTCTCACTATAACTTGTGACATATTGGTGCAGGTATCTTTATTTTAAAGATAAAAAGCAAGGCCAAGAGACTTACTTAAGAATAGTTATAAAGCTTTAATTACGCTTTGTGACTTAAAGTCCTCCACTATATGAGTCAGCTTTTTGTAACAGATCTAGTCCTATGTTCTTCCTTAGTCAGTGAAACTTCTTTCTCATCTAGGCATATGTATCAAGATGCAGAAAAAGAACAAGGAAATCTTTTTAGGTGGTGAGGGGACAGGAATGGGGAACAGGAATGAACTGGGAGGGGACTATGAAGCAAAACTAATGATTCTGTATACACTCTGGGAGGTGCAGATCCCAAAGATAGAAAACTTCATGTTAAAAATTAGTTCTCATGGGGAATACGTGTAACTCTATGGCTGATTCATATCAAGGTATGACAAAACCCACTGAAAAATTAAAAAAACAATTAAAAAAAAAAAAAAAAAGAAATTAGTTCTCAATTCACGCCTTAATCATCAACAAATGCTCAAATATTCCTCTTGACTCCTTAACAGAATTTGGCTTTCAAAGCTATTTATCTTTGTATTCAAATTACATAAAATAACAAATCTCTGTTAGGGAAAACACAATCCAATTATGGCATCTGGAAAGCTGTATAGACTGGGTGAAAGTTTCCAGCACCGTAAGAATACACATATTATTTCATAAATGTTCTAAAATCACACAACAGTGTCTGTGCAAATACAGAAAACAGCGTCAAAAAAACAGTTGTCCGTGATGCTATGAGCAGAGTGTACAAAAGAGCCAGAAAGCAATTCTCTCTCCTTTCCCTCTTGGTTAATGGCATGGAAAGCCTGTAGTTAGACTTAACACCTTCCTTCCACTCATTCTTTTGGTCATCAAATCCTACCTGCTCTATCTCATATAAGACTCTCATCATGTTAAATTCAGTTCCATTGTACTAAGTTTGGTTTAAATCACCCAGACTAGCAGTATATGTCCAAAATACTGCCAATACAACACACAACCAACATAGAAGTTATTAACAAGATATCTGACTTTCTTTTCATACTATGTCTTTGAAATTCAGTATGTTTTTTATACTTACAGCATATCTCAATTTAGACTAGCTACACTTCAAGTGTTCAACAGCCCCACTGGACAGTGCAGACCTGAGGTCATCAGTTCTCAACACTAGCTACACATCAGAATCACTTTTCATTTATTCAATAAGTGACCTTACTAGTTCCAGGGTATGGAGGTGAAACGGTGAACAAGACAGATCTCGTCAGCCCTCATCTCACATGCACACACCATTATTTCTGTTTCATAGGTCCTCAAACACACCAGTCCTCTAAAACCCCGTATTGTTCTTGTGTTGGTTTTCTTTCTCTTCCTAGACTTTCACCTCTCCCCTCCATCTATTCTTCAATACCCTTTGCAAATGTCATTTCTCTCTGAAGTGTACTCTGCTTCCCCAGGCAGCTATTTTTTCCCCTCCATTGTGAGCTTTGCTCATCTCTCTAACACTACTACAGTCTATAGAATTAGAGTCTATGAATTTGTCTCTCCACAAAATCAGGGTGTATCAACCTCATAATTCACACACATTGGAGTTGAGACCAGTGACAGAGAAGCAGTGGAATCACAGTTTGTGGAAAACCACACACATGCTATCTTAGTTATGCTATGTTATCTGCTATAGTTGCCCCCACCTAAACTACATCTGATTTGCCCATAGAAATTCATCATGTGAAGATCAAGAGTCACACATGTTACAGTAGGGAATGTATCACAGAAATGATCAGCACATGTTTTCAAGCCAGATATGTAACTCAATATAATTAATACCTGGCATCCAAACTTAGTAACAGTTTTCTCTAAACTTAGATGGTGATTTCCCTAAAACCTGACTACGTGTGAATCTTGAGACTTTATCCCTTAGGTGTGCATGAAGCTCAGTGTCTTTGAGGGCTTTCTCATCAAGGAAAAGCAAGAATCAGGTTTTGAATTTCTTAACAAAATAGCTACTTTGCTGTCTACTAAAATGATATGAACATATAAACTTTTAGGATCAACAACTACTTACATTTAGGTATCTATTAAAAACCTAAACCTCCAATGTTGATATTTGTCTTCTATTAACAACCTCAAACTCTATTAGAGAGAAAAAGCTAAAGAGCTATTCTTATACAAGAACATACCATTTATTAAGCTGTCATCATAGTCATTCATGTTACTTGACTTACATATATTTTCTTCACAGTAACACAATAATATGGATATCACCTCCATTTTACAGATAAGAAAAATGACAGTAGCATTGAATAGTAATTCCTAAAGTAATGTGTTCAGAATATGAATTCTAGATGTCTGCCCTTTATATTAAGTACAATCCACCTAATGGTATGCTAGAGCCAGCTCACATTGATTCATAAGAGGCAACTGTTAAATTTTTAGGGATGCACAAGCTGTAATTAAAAATTAAATCATATAAACTAACAATTAAGTAAGTAATATTAAAAACAAAGGCAATAATTATTCAAAACTCATTTCCTAAATATTTTAGTATATTTTCTCTTGTGGTTTATTGTGTGTGCGTGCGTGTGTGTATTCCCACACTTTCCAACTCTATACTCAATGATACCATTTTAGTAGCTTGAAACTAACCATGATGGGAGTATGTACACCAAAGAAACTGGTAAATCCTGCAATTTTTTTTTTTTCTGAGCGATTGTCAAACATTTACCAGCAAACCACAGCATCCATTCATTATCCAGATACATTTCATTATTCTTTATATATTTTGGATCCAAGTCCCTTACATATGTAATACACAACTTGCTCAGCTCCTACCCAGAAATTCTGATTCAGTAGATTAAGGGTAGAGTATCTGTATGTCTGTTTTAAAAAGACCATCTCACTTCCAAAAGAATTTTAATACATATCACCAGCTGAGAACTACCATGTGAGATTTCTAAAATGGCTTTACATATCACATCAGACATTAGAAAATTACATACTTATGACTGTATTCAAGTCCCCAAAGATAAGTCTTTACAAGCTACAATATAAAATTATGACACAGCTTTTTTTTACAGGATCAAAACAGCCATAAGAAAGCTTCTATGTATCTAAAACTATCAAAGAGGTTGCTGCTTAAACAATTCAGTAACTTTCATAAAAAGGCTATAATAAGACAACTAGATATCCATATGCAAAAGAATGAGGCTGAGCCCTTCTCTCACACCATAAAAAAAGGGTTGGCCAAAAAGTAAGCTTGTGTTTTTCCATAACACCTCTGGAAAAACCCAAATGAACTTTCTGGCCAACCCAATAAAAATGAACTCAAAATGGATCAAAGATTTAAATGCAAGAACTAAAACTCTAAGATTCTTTGAAGAAAACAAGCATAAATCTTTCTGATCTTGAATCAGACAACAGTTTCTTAAATATGACACCAAAAGCAGAAGTAACAACAAAAATATAAATTGGATTTCATCAAATTAAAAACATTTGTGTTTTAAAGGACACCATCAAGAATATGAAAACACAACCCATAGAAGAATATTTCTGCAAACTGTATATATAAGGGACTTGGATCCAAAATACATAAGGAATTCTTACAAATCAACAATAAAAAGATAACCCAATCTAAAAATGGACACAGGTTCTGAACATTTCTCCAAAGGAGATAAACAAATGGCCAATAAGCACACAAGAAAATATTCAACATCACTAACAATTAGAGAAATGTAAGTCAAAACTACAATGACATTACCAATAAAACAGCAATATCAAAAAGTTAGATAACAAATATTGACAAGGATGTGGAATATTAGAAATCTCACACACTGCTCTAAGGATTTAAAATGGCACAGCTGCTTTGGAAAACATCCCAGCAATTCCTTGAAAGGTTAAATAGAGTTACCATATGACTCAGCAATCTCACTCCCAGACATAAACTCAAGAGAAATGAAAACACATGGCCACGCAAAAACCTGTATACCAATGTTCATAACAGCATTATTCATAAGAGCCAAAATGCAGAAACAATCCAAATATTCACCAACAAATGAATGGATAGACAGAAAGTGATTTATCAATACAATGGATTGTTGTTTGGCAAAAACAAAGAATGAAATACTGCTACATCCCATAAGCTTTCATGAACCTTGAAAACACTACGTTAAGTCAAAGAAGCCAGTCACAAAAAAAAAACCACATGCTGTATGACTCTATTTATATGAAATAACCAGAACAGGTAAGTCTATGTGACAGTCTAACTGGCACAAGGCTGGTGGTCAATTGAGGGGCCAGGGAAATGATCTCTAAAGGGTATTGGGTTTTCTTTCTGGGGTGATGAAATTGTTCGGAAACTGACTGCGGTGATGGATATAGGACTCTTGTGAATTTATGAAAAACCACCAAGTGTACACTTTAAATGGGTGAACTGTATCTCTATAAATTTGTTGCAAATGCACACACAAGAGCATGATAAATTTCTTTTAAAAATATTTACTTCTGGGAAATTTCCATTCCTGAAAAATATCTATATTTTCTTTTAATCAATAAACTACATCATAAACTGTGCTCTCTTTTCATTTCACTGGCAGGAAATTCACACTAAATTTTGTGATCATAGTTCAGTTTCTGCCACCACCATGCCTTGCCTTCATTGTTTTAATTTAAAAGTGTTCTACTGCAAGCCTTTCAGTTTTTCTTGGAAGTAGACAGGAACTGATGGCTGGCTAAATTCTGAAAACTTAAGAATACATTTAGATACTCATGATGTCCACCAAGGTACAGAAATCCTATGAAGTGCAGCTGGTGCTCTGCCAACCAGTTCCCATCATCTTAACCAAGAACCAAAATGGTGAAATTATGAATTTTCCCAGAGGTCTTTTTTCCTCTACATTATCCATATAGAACATGACAATGCAATATTACACACTTACCATATATTTAGCACATAAGATAATATTTAAAATAGAACATATATAATAAATCACTACTAAAATTTAACTTTGTTTCAGGAAATTCATTCCTACCCTAACAGGTGAGGATGACTCCTCTGTATTTCGTTTCTGGGACTCAGAGTCCACATCTTGGCGCTTGTTCTTCATTCTTTCTCTAAGATCCCCTGTAGGTCTTTCTGGTGACCTTTAAACCAAAAAACAAAAACAAAACAAAAAAACAAAACAACAAAAATCTATATTTATATAACATTTCATAAGAATATATTTACAGAAATAACCTTACAAAACTCTAATTTTTCTACTATCCATGACTCTTAAAGTTCAGAAAAGTAAATTTCAGCTTAAACATTAATATATAAAAAATATGAGCATCACTTACAAGTTTTCTCCCAATACCAATCAAAATGCATACATTAAAATTCCATGGAGTCGCAGGTGCTGGTGACATTAAAAAGAAACTATACATGAGCTAAGAGAAAGGAATTTGTCATTAACAGCTTGTTCTTCTATTAATCACATAAATATACTAGCTATATTTGAAAGCAAACAGTAAGTAGGAAGGTAAAGTTTTAAACCACAACACTGCAAAATTAATCTAGAAACAACAATATTATTTACACATGTATGTGGTTGGATGCAACATCAACAACTATGAAAATATTTTATGCACTCAAGAATCAAAGCAAATATAGAAATTTTTAATGTTATTCTTAATTGTTCTTAAATTTGAAATTATTTCAGAAAAAAAGTAGTTGAAAAATTCAAAGTAAGATTTGAATTTTATACTTTTTATACTTACACAAAGTAAGATTTTATACTTTGCTATGGACTGGTTTTAAGTAGAAAAAATACACATATTTATATTCAATACTGGTAAAGCTTCATAATTTATACTAGCCATTTGATAAATGGCTGTTCAGTTATTTTCACTCCATCACTAAGGAGAAAAACAAAGTAGAGACAGAAAACACACTGCCTTAAAAAATATTCCTAGAGCACCATTAAAAGAGGGCAAGAATTATTAAGAAATACTATGGCCCTCTTTAGCCACCAAAGAATACTATGTATAATATTTTTTAAAGATATAAACAAATTACATAAATATTCACATCTATTTCAAGTAATAGTTGATCAATCAACTCCTTTATCAATCACTAATACAAATCACATGGTTAGTGAAAAAATAATTTCAGTCAATTCTTTTTAAGGGATCTCATAACATTTACATTTACATGCACAATTTATAGATCTATATTAAATGTTTTAACAGTTAAAGCTGAACTAATAAATGGAATTTCTTATTAAGAACCAGCACTTAAATGCTTTAAATTATAATTATGGTGCACATGTCAATTTTATGTTTCCTAGTTTCCTTTATGTAGTAAGACAGTTTATGATAACTTGTTTCTATCCTAAATAGTACCTTACAGAATTCTCCACATACAGTAAACACTCAGTGACTTAAATGATTTGTGATTAAACAAGTATTTCTGAAACACAATGCTTTTCTTTTCATCTTTGAATCACATTATGAATTATATTTTTCTTCCTTCCTTACAAAAAAAAGGGAAAATACACAAGTACAAGGAAAGTTATCATGGGAAAAATGCACAAAACAGCAAAATTATAACAGAAATTCTTTATTCTACATCTAGTAATGACACTACTTTGTTCCATTTTAGACAAATTTCTATGCCCATTTTCCTTACAACCACTTGTATAAAAATTCTGAATAAGCTGATAATAAAAGTCAAAGATGAAATAAAGCATGTATTAAATATACAGTAATATAAGCAAGACATTAAAATTACTGCAACAGTTTCCCCAGATGTCTTTACAGGTATTAAACTTATAAAGATTAATTTTCCCACATTGACAGAAAGGACAGATGACAATCTAAATACAAATAAAACAGAGTATTCAGCATCACAAATAAACTAAAATGGATAACATTTAAGTGAACAGAAAATCAGCTAATGTTAAGGGCTTGAATTTTAAATTGTATTAAACTTCAAACTCAGTACACATACACAAAAATTCACCCAATTAAAAATCACACCTCTAAAGGTTAATGTGTAGTTTTTATACTGATGCTGAAGCCAAAGCAATCAGCACATCCAATTTTAAAACTAGGTAAATTAGTTGTTTACAAATCAAGTTTAAACTCTTTTGTGACAATCTTTATGTATGTGACATCTTTAAACACCATAACAAAATCATGAGGGAGCCGAAAGAAAAGTAAAAGATTTTTATTAGGAAGGTCTAATTTAGCCATGCCTTTATTAAAGGCAAAACGACATTCTAAATAGGTAGTATACTTATCCACATATAAATACATACTTTCATCTACCTCAGTATATTGTGATAAGAGATTTGGCAAATGTTTTTTAACCTATGAAGCTTGCATTACATTATTTTTTGCAATGAAGTTTTTAATTTTGAAATTAAAGCTAAAAATTAAATTTTACTATTTCAAGAATTGAAAGTAGTCTCTCCTCACTAAAAACAAATTCATGAAATTCTGCCATCTTAAACAGCATTTTAACATATATAACTGGGGAGCAGGGCATGAAAGTAAGCCATACATATATTACAAAAATAACTTTTTGAGCAAATAAATTTTAAAGCAAACATTTTTATTAATCTTGAAATTAACTAAAATAATCTTGTCAATCTTGACTACTGATAAGACTATCACCAAAATAGAAAATCTGACCAAATATATGGCAGTATTTCAAATTTTATACTAGATAAATTACAAAAGCCAAAAAAAAAAAAATTACAACAGCCATCTTCTAATAGCATAGGAACAATTCAAAGTTCTCAATTTACCTTCTATAATTGCTGCTATAACCTTTACCACGGGGTGAAGGGCCATGTACGAATCTACAAGTGTTTCCATAGAGGCAGTTGCCAGTCTTCAGCCAGTTACGGCACTGTGTCTAAGAGACAGATATTACTATGTGAATTTCATATTTAGTCATATTTATTTCTGGAAAAAAAATGCTAGTGGGACAAAATTAAAATAAATGCTATCAAAAATCCAGCTAACCTGAGATACATTACTCCCCAAATAATGAAAACATCAGGAAAAAGAGGCCCATAAACCCTAATGCCCATCTCACTCCTTTGCTATGAAACACATTTAACCAATATCCCTACAACATCCTATTCACTTTTGTGATATAAATAAGGATCTGAAGAACAGTAATTTAGGAGAACCCCTGTGACTATACTAGTGACAACTCACCTCTGCTGTACTGCCAGTGCTGGGTCCAAGCCTTTCAAATACACTGGGTCTTCGGGATGTGCTATCAGATATGGTCTTGGTATTTTCCACCGTGACCTTCCTTCTAATTTTTGACATTTTGTACTACTTTAACCAAAAAAGAGAGAGGCAAACTGTAAAATTGTTCAGTTTTAAATATCTGAGCCAATAACTTACAAGTAAATAAGAGGGTAGATAACACTATAAAATTACAAGGGATTTTTCTCAGAAGGAAAAAAGACATAGGAGAGGTCACAAGTAAACAGAGGAACAGAAGAAACTATCTTTTAAGACACAACTTGTTAGTGAGTTTATTAGGACTTTGATTCTTTTGGGCTAGAATTTTACCTCTTCTACAGAATGAATAAGATTCTACTCACACAGTTTCCACAGTACATTCAATTTCAGAAAACACTATAAAAAAGTTTCTAAGTTCGTTATAAAAGCTGTTTCAAAATTTAGTAGTTATCTTTTAAAGAAAAAGTGTGCTATCATTCTCTATCAACTGGTCTACTGGAAAAGAAAGCTATGCCAAAAATTTCTTCAGCTAAGAATTTTGGAGTAGAAATTGTGTTTTATACAACTTAAGTGATAACATCTGGTACATCCCCAAAAATCAGCTTGGGAGAAAATTTTAAGCATTTTCTTTGTTTTACACAAGCCAAAGATGAACAGTATAATTAGGAATACACTTTTGCAGTATTATAAAAAACAGAAAACCATCCCTCAATATTGATAAAATGACTTTCTTTCAAAATAGGACAGGATGAATGAACAACTAAAAACAGTGAAGATGTTTTGATAATCTATACTGCACTGACATAAAAGCCAAAGGTGCTAAAAGAAATAAACAGGCTATTTTACCATTATTAGTAACAAGAAAAGAAATTATGAAAATATTTTACAAAAGCAAATAAAACATTAGAAACTAAAATATACAATCAGGTGATTCAACTGGAAATGAAAATATCAATAAAAGCACTATGATAAATATTAGAAAACAATCTTAAATTCTAGACCTAGAATAATCTAGATGGTATACTACTGAGGGAAGCGGGCAAGAAAGGTCTAAGAGAAAGAAAAGGAACCAACCATATCACACTTTATACACTAAACATTAGTTGAAATTTTGTTAGTAGGCAAATGCTACTAGAATGAATGATGTCAGCTAAAGAAGTAAAAACTCCATTTGGTAAAGAACTGGTCTCTAAAAAGTTCACAATGTTTGTTACTGTGATGTCAAAGTAAGGTCCCATGACTTGCAAGGAAGTTAAATCATGGTGGAACAGAATCAAAACTTATTAAAAAAAATTATAAACAATGTTTGGTCCAGTCAGATACTTCTTGTCAAGTCACATTTTAAAAAGGTTCAAAGAATAAGGACAACAGTTGACAAACTAACAGAACCAAACTAATACGAACCAAAAGAAAAATATATTATACAACATGGTAGTTTTTTAAATGAAAATATGTATGATTATTTTCTAATATACAATGTAACCATTAGTTATGGTTAGAATCAATTTTTAGTGATTCAAAAAAGTTAGAAAGTAACTTTAATTACAAATTTTTAAAAATTATGTAGAGCATCCACATAAGTGAACAAGAATCTGTTCAACATAAAATCACTTATGTATCAAACGTTCTTCACCCTCCACACAACAGTGAATATTATCATCTTTGATTTAACTTTTCCTGAGCTCGTTCTCAGTCCTAATTTGAATTTATAAAGGAAAAGGTGGGTAAATTCCATACATACATTTGACTTACTGAATATAAAGAACTAAAAGCCAAGATAAGTGTAAGTGGAGTTGAAAAAGATCTAGAAAATCTAGAGCTTTGATTAACTGAGAAAAACAACTTTTTTATAATTTATAATTGAGATTCAGTAAGAAATAAATATGAAATAAGATAAATTTTTAAAATTTCATCATCTGTTACTATAAAAATACATAGGCATACACTGAAATTCACATTCACTAATTCAAAAACATTAATAACTTAAAAATGAACGTGTTCTAAAAGTTGATTAGCTATTTCTAGTTACCTGCAACTTAGGAACAGGCACCCTATCCCAACACGCTACATCAAGGTGACTAACCCTAACCTTACATTTTTCCTTCCAGTATCAAGGGAAATGATCATGTCTGCCCCCTAAACCTCTATCCCCAACCGGACCCTACTTCCAACATACCTTCCTTCCTAAAAAAAAAAAAAAAAAAAAAAAATCAACAGTAGTGTTTTCCACAATTGGGGCAACAAGCTATTTCTCAGTATACATGAAACACTGGTCATCTATTACCTCTTTTCCTGTCTTTCTGAGGGCTCCAGATACTAATTGCCTCTCTTCCCTGCCTATAACCTGTTGCCTGAATCAGGACCCTCTTCCTCTGACCTACTGCTGGGAAGCATGGTCTCACAGCTTCTGTCCCATGTTAGATCCATCCCTAACACAAGCTTTGAAGACTTCAAGGGGTTTGGGCTGCAATAGACAATGTAGTGAGGACTAATGATCCAACCTTACCCCTCCCTTTGTATTCTTGACTCTAAAAAAGTTTCTTCCCACAGAGACAAAGTAGCTTTCACAAGGTGATATCCAGTACTACAAGATTCACCTATAGGGTGATTATCCCAAGATTTTACTTCTGCTACTGTTGAGTCTTCCAACTTAGGGAAGACGAGCAATGAAGTAAAGACTAGTCACTTCTCTCAGAGAGTCAACAGTACCAAAACATGGCCTAAAATAACACTGAGTTTCAGGAACAGGTCTAGGTTACAAGGAGGTCCTGGTCGGAAAAAAAAAAAAAAAAACCCTGCGGGGGGGAAAAATAGAAATTGAAGTTTTCTAATTGATAGAGAAATTTTTCTGATCATCTATCTAGGAACTTCTATCAGTAGTCAACAAATTATCTAAATATTACTATGAAACATTTATGATTTTTGTACAGATAAAATGCCTTAAACTTGCATTAAAAATATTAAAATATATTTTAAATCCTATTTGTCTAAATATACACACACAACCTACAACAGAAAAGCATTTGCTCATATATATTAATTAAAAATTAGGTTGCATATAATGTGATAATTAGAATTTTCAATCTAAAGATTTGGCACAGAGAGAAAGACAAATCACAAAAGAATAAAATGTAGATTTGCCAGAGAAGGGGAAAACTCTTTCAATTAATGTATGAACAGACTTCAATAAGTAAATGCTTCAACGTATAAGGGAAAAGTTAGAAATAAGATTAAAATGTAAATATTAAAGTCTTCCCTACTTCAGAGACTTTGAAGGCTTCCCCTCGGTTTTCAACTTATTCTTTAGTTTTAAGTTGGCATCACACTCCCACTCATATTATCATGCCTTTCCCAAACACCAGCATTATCACAGTCACAGTGCCACTGATGAAAGTCTATTGAGTAATTCTCCTATCTTTCCTCTCCATTTGCAGAGAAATAAATATCAGAAGCTTTAATATTTTTTCAATTGAAAAAGAAAATCAGGAGAATTCCCTGGTGGTGCAGTGGTTAGGACCCAGCATTTTCACTGCTAAGGACCCAGGTTAAATTCCTGGCTAGGGAACTACGATCAAGCAAGCCACAAGGTGTGGCCAAAAAACAAGAAACAGGGCCACAAAGTTTGAATCCATTAAGACACAACAAAAAGTCTTAATAAATGGGAAATGTCTTCTTTCCCCCGGAAACTTACAAATATCACAATGTATTCATAGCTTCATGTTACAAAAATATTTGAGAAAAGAAAAACACAAATGGGCCTCTTTTTAAACAATTATTTCTGAAGCCTGATAACTAAAACCTTTCAATAAAACATTAGCTCTAGTATTCTCACTTCAATCCACAATTACATCTTTGAGATCTCAACCTCCACTAGCATAAATGAAAGCATGAAACACTTCAATCTGGATAAGAAGCACCATACTAGGAAACTCTCAAATAATTAAGCAATTAAAGCTAAAGAATTCCTGGTACCAACAGGTAGGAGAATAAATCCCTATCCACTGGCACTCTAAAAGTGTTAAAGATCTCATCATATTCATGTCTTAAGTTTTGAAAGAAAGAAGTTTATTTGATACGTACTTTGAGATTTTTTTCTTCACAATTTTAGAATAAAAGAATTTTCGAAAACAATCCTGCAGATTGCTTATACGTGGACAGACTAAAACAACTTAACAAAAGCGAAATCTGAGCAGAATTGTCATAACTAAACTGACCATGCAAGCATAAGGAAGGCAATACACTAGTGCTGTGAGCAAGACACATTTTGTTAAAAAGACTATGTAGGGAGAATACCCCATGCTGGCAACTACTATAAAATGAAACACAACAAACAAAACTACCAAAACAAAGAATAAAAGGCACTTTGTAAACCAACCAGTTAACATTTCAACCGCTACTAAATATCTGCTGAAATAGCTCAACTCAACTTTACAGGAAAAGGAGAGCAAGGGGTGGGGGAGGTAGGAAAGACTAACACTGAAAACCAATTCTGTAAATAAATATGCTAATCAACTGCTTTCTATAAGTAAATGTCAGTGCATGTTACAATACAAATTAACACCAATGACTGTTAAATTTTCAATAACTTGTACAGAGATTAATACAGCATCCACCTGTGGAATTTTAGTTTTCATTTACAAATAGGCAAATCAGATAAACGTGAATATCTTAAAATCTGCAGTCAATGTTCACTTTACAACACCAATAGTTAGGAGGCGAGAAGGAGGCATGCATTTGACAAAACTAGATCCTCCCAGATTCCCCGTCTTAGTGTCACAATATTTTTCACGAAATTTTCACAAATATTTTTGCAGACACAAATCGCTACACACCTGCATCTACATTCTCAGTCTCCTGTTGAAATTGTCATGTTATCTAAATACTTCACTAAATTCTCAATCACAAAATAAATAAATAAATAAATTCTCAATCATTCGAAAGTCAAGAGATATGTCCACAAAACTGTCCAAAATATTGATGCGTAGATTCTAAAGTCAGTAAATTCAAACACTGCAGAAGGAGACCCCGGTAACCGGCACAACACAAGAATGAACTGTCCTGCATAAGCATCTGCATTTACTGCAACAATATGTCTGGCAAAACTTTGAAAACTTGAGGTATGAAGATCCTTCCAAACTTTTAAAATTATTTCTTCAAAAACAAATAAAAAACCTGAAGAGGCTGTGCACGCCCACAATTTTCAAAGCAGTTCAAATGATCTGAAAATCTCACAATAAAATCGAATGGCTTGAACCTAGGCTCCACAAACTATCTTAGCGACAGCATCGGTCTTACCAACCCACAGTTCCAGCCACATAAATTGTTTGCACCTGTTTAGAAAGAGCTGATGCCAAAACATCTGAGCCTCGCCTTTCATCCCGCTTTCCCTGGTTTCTGACAGATAGCTGCCAAAAGTAACTACCGAGGGACTGTGAAGACAAGTAGCACTCCTTAACTCCGAGAACGTTGAGTCGTTATCACTGCAGGGAAATAAGCAAGCCCAAATATAACCAAAAGTAAAGATACCTTTCCCTAAGAGGTCTGGGGAATGCGTGACCATATTCCGGCACCCTTCCATCTCACACAAATGCGAATACCACGCAAGAGTTTCCAGGCTCACAGTAACTGGTAGTGACCTAGCAAAGTTTTCCGTCTGAATTCACTTGCCCCCTCAGGCAAACGCGCCTGAGAACACCTCAGGATGACAGCGAGAAACCGGGCACGAGCACCGGGCTCTTCTGCAGAGTTAAGGGTGGGGCGCTCAAGGAGGACTTAAAAGCCCAGCGTGACCCAAGCAGGATGGAGGACCGCTTGGGCCTCCCCATCCCGGGCCCGTCCAACCAACCTCTTTCCCCCCGGTACCCACACCAATTCACAGGATTCAAGCTTACCTCCTCCCCGAGCTTCTTTCGCAAGCGCAGTTCGGAGGTGGCACCGCCGCCTCAGCTCCGAGGAGCGGGGGAGGCGACTCTCTGTCCCCGCGCCCGGCCCCGGGGAGACGACGGCGAGAGAGAGGTGCGCGCGCGGACCCCGGGATCAGGCCCTGGCCTAGCGAGGGACTCCGGGATGGCTGGGAAGCAGAGCCCGCTCGCCGCTTCGCCAGGATCGAGACAGCCTGGGACGTGGGGGAAAAAAAAGAAACAAAGAAAGAAAGAGACTAGAGAGTAAGAAAAGACAAGGAAAACACTGTGAGGCCTCAAAACCCCGCCGGAAGTCAAGAGTTTGCCCTGTTCCTCAGAAGACCGAGGCAACTTCCGGCCTCCGGATTAGTCGTCAGAAAGCAGGCTCCGCCCCCTGTGGCCACGCCTCCTGGGCGTGACGTTAGCGCCGAGGCGTGCGGTGAAATCAACAAATCTGTGCTTTAGCTGCAGTCCCTGGAGGAGAAACCGGGAATCCGGGGGAGCAGAAACTCCCACTTTTAAAGTGAATTTAAGAGGAAGAGATTTCTCATTTTATTATATAATTTCTTACAATAATAAACGGCTACTGTAAATGTGCAGAATGGCACATTTGTTGTCGAAATAACTGCTGTCATTCATTTCCCTCAAAGTTTTTATTGAGCAGCTGAACTGGAGAGACGCGCGGTATTTGTCTTGTTTTTCATGCACCTCTGCCTTTTCAGACAGTAACAGTTGTCGCCTATTACTGTGGAGCAAAAGGCAAGCATGACTGCGTCTTTAAAGGAGCCAGCAGAAATTTACTGTAAATTGGAAGCAGAGATCTTGACTGTACTTCTAACAACTTTCTTTCCTTGTTTAGAATACAATGCTCTGCATGAAGCTAGTTACTGAAATTGCTTGAGATGGCTAGGCAAATGTCACGGATCAAGAAAAAATCCAGTACCTAGCCTTTCACAAATTAAAAAAAAAAAGAAAAAGAAATGTAAACCCTGGTCGGCGTTAATTTTAAGGTACCCTTTATTTTGTTCTTTGACAAAACCAAGGAATGAGAAAACCTTTGATCAAAACTACTGATAAAACTCAAAAAGAAACGGGTACAATGGTTTGGCTGGAATCAGTAAATTAAAATATGGGAACAGAGTGAAAAAGTCTAGGGCATTAAACATTCCTGACAACATGCGAAGCTATTTTAGCGACAGCAACCAGAGCTTCTGAACACGTGGGTCTGATGAATCTCTCTGGCAACAAGAATCCATATCTGCCTTTATCTCGAAGTTCAATTGTAAACGAATACTTGATGCCCAAGTCATAGATCCAGTCGTCTGAACCTCCAGGAGCTAGATCTACAAAAAGCAAAAACAAATTACTTTCTGAAATACAGATGTTTCGAGTTAGCTAATAAGGTGGGATTTTTTTTCTAAAAATGAAAATAGCTTTGCTTTTTTCTGATTATTATATAAGTTTCTGGAAGTAAATAGAGATTGAAGGAAGGCAGTTTAAGGAAGAAAAGAAAAATTACCCATGTAACCCCTACCAAGAAGTGATGATCACCGTTTCTATTCTAGTGCTTTCTTTTCTAGTACATACTTGAACATATTTTTTTCCTACATAAATAAGATCAGTCTGTGCAAGCGGTTCAATAACATTTCGAAACATAATCTATCCTGAGCAGCTGTATGTATTAATGGGTTCAAATCTACCTTATCATTTTTAATGATCTCATAGCATTGCTCTGTAAAGTTGGTGTGATTAATTTTAATAATTATTTATCTAGAGAGCTTTAGGGGGTTTTTTCTATTTAATAGAAACAACTTTACAATGAACATCCTTGTTTATCCATAATTGCTTTGTTGTTTCTTGAGAATATTCTTCCCTAGAAGCAGATTCTCTAGACTAAGGGTATGCACTTTTCACTGATGAGCTACGTGTTGCCAAATAGCCTTTAAAAGAATGGAGCAATCTATACCTCCATTCAGTTCAGTTCAGTTCAGTCGCTCAGTCGTGTCCGACTCTTTGCGACCCCATGAATCACAGCAGCCAGTCCTCCCTGTCCATCACCAGCTCCCGGAGTCTACTCAAAGTGATGCCATCCAGCCATCTCATCCTCTGTCGTTCCCTTCTCCTCCTGTCCCCAATCCCTCCCAGCATCAGGGTCTTTTCCAAGGAGTCAACTCTTCACATCAGGTGGCCAAAGTATTGGAGTTTCAGCTTCAGCGTCAGTCCTTCCAATGAACACCCAGGACTGATCTCCTTCAGGATGGACTGGTTGGATCTCCTTGCAGTTAGCCGGGTATGACTATGTCCACTTCCCCTTACCATACCATCTGTGGGAATCATACATTTCTGGCAATTTTATGGGTGAAAAATAATATCAAATTGTCTTACTTTGTGTTTGTCAGTGATTTGGACATTTTGATATATTGTACATTTTATATTTTTTTATCCATTTTCTTTGCTCATTTTTCTTGATTCATTTTATAGATTACTTACAAAACAACATTTATGTTCTTAGCCTTCTGTAATATGTGGAGAATTTTTTGTCTTATTTGGTAATTTAGCTTTCAGTTTGGTTTATGGCCAGGTTTTTATACTAAAATATTTCATGTATCTGGAATTTATTTTGGAGAAAGACATGTTAGTAATTCAAATACAGTTTTTTTTCCTAAGCAACTTACCCCTTTTTCAAACCCTAATAATTGGACATTCTTAACCATTTGAAATGCCTTCTTTATGAGATACTAGATGTTGTGTATCTGTCTTTTTGTCCTCACTATTCCCTCACTATTGATATGTCTCTTACAGGTTGAGTGCCTTTATAATGAACATTCTTATTTATACACAATTGCTTCTTTGTTTCTTTATAATTACTATAATTAAAACAACACTGTAACAGGTTTGTAACCTGTTTTAATACTTGGTTGGAGCAGATTCTCTCTTATTAGTCTTATTTTTTTCAGAATTTTACAAGCTCTTCTACCAAGTGTATTTTTTTATATTTTTTTAAATAAAGCTTAGGAACTTCCCTGGTAGTCCAGTGTATAAGACTCCACTCTTCCACTGCTGGGGGCACAGGATTGATCCCTGGTCAGGGAACCAAGATCCCTCGTGCCATGAGGCACAGCCAAAAAATGAAAAACAAATAAATAAATGAAGTTCAAAGTTATTTAAGTGCTCATTGGGCTGCATTAAATATACAAACTAATTTAGGATGATTGGCACTTTTTCTTATATTGCTTTCCCACTCAAAAAACAGTAGGTTTCTCATTTTGTCTTCATGTGTGTACACCAGTAAAGTTTCTAAGTTTTTCATCGAGATCATTGGATTTGTGCATGTGCACAAATATACATTTAACAATGAATCTATGTACATATGTATCTATATATGTACATGTCTGCATGTGTATACATGTATATTGGAGGGGGCCGTAGGAACTTATTTCCATTTATTTCTTCCTGATTATTTTTGGTATGTAAGTTATAGATTTATACATGTTTAGTTCATAGTCAGTCACCTTACTCAACTCTTGGGTTGTTAATAATATTTTTGGTTGATTTCCTACTGTTTTCCAGGTAGACAATCATATAAGAAGCAAAGTGACCACTTTTCTTCTATCTAATACCTGTACTTGAATTAATTACACAAGTCTTTACTGAGGTACTAAAAAATATTCATCAACAGTGCATTAGTTAAGTTACTCATTCAGCAAATATTTCTAATAGTTATTATTAATATCTGGCATTTATTCTTCCAACTATATTTTTATACTTACACATACACACAGATTTGTATTGAATGAATGCATGCATGAAGATGGAATTATTTCATCAAAACAGGATGTTTCTCTAGAAGTTCCTCCAGCCCTGAAGGAACAATAGTAGAGAAAACAATGGGAATCAAGAAAGGGGTGATTTATGAAAGGAAGTTGTGGCCCAGAGCAAGGACCTGGGTCAGCAAAGGCAGAGAAAGACTGGTGACAGAGAGAGAGATAGAAATATCATGTGGACCAGTCTGGCCTCAGTTTGTCCTGAGATTGTCTGGAATGATTGAGGAGGATGAGGAAGATTCTGAACTTTCTGGTCATGAAGCCTCATGTACTCAAGTAATTTATTCAGTATGAATGTTTTCACCCCCCCTGTAGATCATACCAGTTGAAGGAAATTCTGGGACTTCAAGTATATTGCCTTAAAGCCTTTTCATATGCCATTCCCACTCCCTGGTTCTTCCCCACACCTTTGTCTGGCAACCACTTGCAGGATAGGTCTCACAGACATGTCACCTACTGAGAAAGATGTTCCCAGGCCACCTGGGCTAAGTTGCCTCTCTCTCTGGCAGTCATTTTCAAACCTATACACTTACTTAGGAGAAGACTCTTGAGATTCCCTTGGACTGCAAGGAGATCAAACCAGTAGATCCTAAAAGAAATCAACCCTGAATATGCATCAGAAGGACTGATGCTGAAGCTGAAACTCTAATACTTTAGCCACCTGATGTGAAGAACTTACTCACTGGAAAAGACCCTGTTGCTGGGAAAGATTGAAGGCAGGAGGGGAAGGGGATAACAGGGGATGAGATGGTTGGATGGCATCACAGACTCAATAGGCATGAGTTTGAGCAAGCTTTGGGAGATAGTGAAGTCAGGGAGGCCTGGCATGCTGCAGTCCACGGGGTCACAAAGAGTTGGACATGACTGAGCAACTGAACAACAACAACAAATATGCTTATTTTATGTTCTTCATTATCAGTGGGATTATACTATATTTTACTATTTAATTGTTTACATCAGAGATTGGGAAACTTCTCCTGTAAAGAACCAGATAATTAATATTTTAGGCTTTGAGGGCCATGTAATCTATGACACAACTACTCAATTCCACTGTCATGAAAGTTATATAGACAATATGCAAATTAATGAGTGTGGTGCACTCAAATAAGACTATTTGTGGACATTGAAATTTGAATGTTATGTAATTTTCACATGTCACAAAATCTTATTCTTCTTGTGGTTTTCTTCAACCATTTAAGTAGAAAAACCATTCTTAGCTTACAAGCTATCCGGAAACAAGCAGTGGGCTAGATTTGGCCTGGGGAGTATAGTTTGCCGATGGCTTGTTACATGCTTATTTTCTGTTCTCTCTTCTCCTGTCTCCCCCTCCAGTTTCAAAAAAATTGCTTGTTATTCCCTCTGTGGATACAAAGGAATCCCTCAATAAATACCTCCCAGCAGAGATTAATTTAAGATATTTGTTAAGAACTTGCCACATTCATGTTCTCATCAGTGTGATATAAACAAAGGATGTTCAACTCCAGTGTGCCATGAGCTGTACTCTTGGACACAGGTTGTCACTTAAAAGCATCTCATGTAAATGGAATTCCTAGATTTGTACAGTGTTCAACCTGCACAACCTTACATGGTGGCCTTGGACACCTTAAGCGTTCTTTTGAACTTGTATGACTTTTTCTGTTTCAGTCTACTAATGTGATACCAATTCTGTAATCCCTACTCTATAGGAAAGAGCATAATTTCTTAAGTATGATTTTGGTTCCTTTCTAGTATGTATATTAATGTAGCTTTGTTCAACAACATCATAGCTATTATTCTTCCATTTCCAGTTGTTATAATCCAATTGTTTTATGTGTGACCATGTTTTAAAAGATTTCAGTTAGAAAAATTAAATCCACCCAGAAAAACCAAACACAAATTTCTTTAGTACCTCACAGTCCCCCAAGATCTGAAGAAGAAATACTTACATAAACTTTCTGAGCCACTGCCGTGTGTATATCTGATGTTTCTATCAATATTCCCTATAGCATAGACTGCTTCTCTGGCCACTAGAGACTGAAATCAACAGAATATGGAATTTCAGTTAATGTGCAGCTTTAAAACAAGACAGGTACAAGTTTCTAAAAAAAAAACAAACCAATCATATAGTAACTGAATCAGGCTGTAGATATGAAGAAATAGCAGAATGGTTGTTGTCAGGGGCTGAGGTAGAGGTGGGAAGAAAATGGAGATACTGGTCAGAGGATACAAACTTCCAGTTATATGGTGAATAATTTCTGAGGATCTAAAATACAGTCTGATGACTCTAGTTAACAATACTGTTTTATATACTTGAAAGTTGCTAAGAGAATAGATATTAAGGGTTCTCACCACAAAAGAAAAAAGAATTATGGGAGGTGATGAATATATTAATTAACTTTATTGTGATCATTTCACAATATATATATGTATCAAATAATGACATTGTACATGTTAAATTTACACAAAATTAAAAGTCAGTTATATATCACTAAAACTGAGGGAAAATGGCATAATGAACAATCTGCATTTATCCAAAAGGTAAATTGAGAAGAATAAATTAACTTTAAAATATGTTTTCCTCTTTATGGAAACCACAGTTGGGTAGCTACAAACACAGATCCTTCCAATATAATTAAATTTTTATTTAATTTGAAGAAAAAGGAATTCTCACATACCTTTTTAAGGAATTCATTTATTTTGTAAAACAAAGCATACATAACAAAGTTATACTGTAAGACAAGGTATAACTACATGGCAAAGACAAATAATTAGGCAAAATTATCACCGAACTTTAAACTCAACTTCTCTAAACAATATGCACATCTCGGGCATGAATGATTCCCTCCTCATCCTTCTCACAAGCTCTTTGTTTTTTTGTGTAAAACGTGCAGAAACTCATTTAATAAAAAAGATTATATCCCTGGAGTGCAGCAAGATGGTAACTAAATTCCCTGTTCTGTTATTTTTGTTTCCAGCTTCTGCAGATCTTTTCTGAAACTGGCACTAGCATTATAGTATTTACTGTTGCTCCTTTGAATGACCCCAAGGAATATCAGTGGATATGATGCTGTGTCACCCCCTGCTCAAAATAAGTTTTAATGGAACCACATGATCTACAGAATAAAATGTAAATTTATTCTGACATTCAAACAAGCTAACTGTTCTTCACAAATGGATTTCATATGCTTTCTGAGGGATCAACTTCCTTTTCTTGCCCCTAGATTCCCCTGAACATAATTCCTGTGGGGAAGCTATGGTCTCTGCTTAGAAATTCTTCTCTTCCTTGTCCACTTATAGAAGTCCTATCTTTCAATATTGTCTGAAACTGTACCTGGTTCTTGACTTCACTAGCACTTTACCATTCCTCCTTTACAGTACATTACATCTTCAGTTCAGTTCAGTTCCGTCATTCAGTCGTGTCTGACTCTTTGCGACCCCATGAACTGCAGCACGCCAGGCCTCCCTGTCCATCACCAACTCCTGGAGTCCAGCCAAACCCATGTCCGTGAGTCAGTGATGCCATCCAACCATCTCATCCTCTGTCGCCCCCTTCTCCTTCTGTCCTCAATCTTTCCCAGCATCAGAGTCTTTTCAAATGAGTCAGCTCTTTGCATCAGGCGACCAAAGTATTGGAGTTTCAGCTTCAGCATCAGTCCTTCCAATGAACACCTGGGACTGATCTGCTTTAGGATGGACTGGTTGGATCTCCTTGCAGTCCAAGGGACTCTCAAGAGTCTTCTCCAACATCACAGTTCAAAAACATCAATTCTTTGGTGCTCAGCTTTCTTTATAGTCCAACTCTCACATCCATACATGACCACTGGAAAAACCATAGCCTTGACTAGACAGACTTTTTTGACAAAGTAATGTCTCTGCTTTTTAATATGCTGTCTAGGTTGGTCATAACTTTTCTTCCAAGGAGTGAGCATTTTTAAATTTCATGGCTGCAATCACCATCTGCAGTGATTTTGGAGCCCCCCAAAATAAAGTCAGTCACTGTTTCCACTGTTTCCCCATCTATTTGCCATGAAGTGATGGGACCGGATGCCATTATAAGTCCTCAAGGTGGAGACTTTATCCCCTCACTTATCTGTTTCCCTCTGAATGAATTAATAAGGCCACCGTTAGCTATCGCAGTCAGAGGGGAGCTGTACCATCTGTGCCACTTATAGAACAGTTATTCCCTTGAAGAAGGGAAGTATTCTTGGCTGGAGAATTCTATGGACAGAAGAGCCTGGAGGACCACAGTCCATGGGATCGCCAAGAGTCAAAGACCACTGAGTAACTAACACTTTCACTTTTCATACTATAGAGCAGGGTCACCAACCTCCGGACCACAGAGTAGAACCAGGCCACACAGGAGGAGGCGAGCGGCAGGCAGGCTAGTGAAAGTTCACCTGTATTTACAGCTCCTCCCCATCACTCGCATTACAGCCTAAGCTCCACCTCCTGTCAGATCAGCAGCAGCATAACAACATGCTTGAATCACCCCAAAACTACCCCCCCCACAGATCCCTGGTACCAAAAAGGTTGGGGACCACTGCCTTAGAGTATAGCAATCTGTAACATTTGCTAGTGGCTGAGCTCTCTAACCATGTGACATTCTCTTAAAGGGCAGAGCCCTACCCAATGCTTCTTTCAGTGTCCATGGAACAGTATTTTACACGTAATAACTCAACAAACATTTGTGATAACAGCAGTCCAAAAAATAACTCAAAATCACATTAAATCTATTTTCAGATCATGACAAATACCCTCTCACTTCTTCAATCACCAATCAAGGAGCTTTTCTTAAAATTTTTCCCTTGAAAAGAAAAAGGAATCCTAAGTATCAAGTATGTTTCTGTTCTAAAGGAGTTATTTTTAGCAACTGCAAATAACTTTACATTTGTCATCAGGAATCGCTAGCCCCTAACATGGCTATAGTTTATGCTGTTAAGAGAACCAGGACAAAACAAGTCAATGAGAAATAAACCACTACATAAAGATAAGACCTTGGGCAAGAACTGGAATGTTGCCATAGCACTTCCATTGACTAGAGAGCATCTGGGGTGATGATTTGCTCAAACCTAGTCACAATCCATCAAGAACCCTTGCATCCTCATCTTTTGCCATCTTACCCAAGTATAGAATATCTGCAGCCAAAATATCTGTGGTTGAGGGAGTAGTATCTGTATAAGTCCTCTTTGAACTCACTGTACCATCCATTGCATTCCAAAAAGGAGGGATGATCTTGCCTCAATGCTGAAATTGGAGTTGCTTTTAATAGGACCAAATCCCTGCAAGTAAGGGAGGTCAGTGTAAAAACAATTCCCAATGCTAATATCAGATCAGTAAGTATTGTGCTAAGACTTGACCTGTGGCAGGCTGCCATAGAAAACTAGCCACCACAAACAGACTGATAATTCCAGAAAGTCTTGTCCTTGGCTTCATATGTAGGTCAGGTCAAGGTGGACTGGTTCCCTCCTGACATCCCAAGAGCTTGTCTGACGCTTTCCTAGGTAGCCCATCTGCTGGACAGAAGTTCATGTCCTCAAAGGAAGGCTCAGTTCTTTACAGTCTCTCAATGAACCCTGGCCCAGGGTGACCCTCAAAAGAGTTAGATCAAGATAGAAAGCATCTATCCCACTTCGTACTCTACGGGAGTATAGTTTCCCCCCCAGTTTTCGATTCTTGAACTAAGTTTTATTTTACTTACGAAATGCTAACAAAAAAATGAATTGAGCAGCACTTACCAGTTCCTCGTGGTCTTTGCTTCTGCTGCGGCTGTAGGAATATGGAAACACTATCTTCTGGGAGTAGGAATGCATACTGATGTAAGCTCTAACGTGCTTGATATTTCTTCTCAAGAAATCAGCCACCGCCTTCACTTCTGGTTCCGATTCAGGGTAAGTCCCACAGTAGACTTGTGAGCACGAGTCACTTGAGGCACCCTCCCCTGGAGTGAAATGGACGGAGTGGAATTATAAGGGGCTACACTTCCTACTTGTGATCTCCCTGGCAATGTATTCTCCTAATATCTAGAGTGTAACATCTTTAGATAAACGGATTTGCTCGAGCACTCTAAACGTGTTTATGACAATGTCATCGATGCTCTGTACTCCCAGTGTAGGGGGCCTGGAGTTCAGTCCCTGGTCAGGGAACTAGATCCCACATGCAGCAACTAAGCGTTCACATACCTAAACTAAAACAAAGGTAAAACAGAAACCACATGCCACAATGAAACCTGAAGATCCTTCATGAGACAATGAAGACCCAGTGCAGCCCAATAAAGAAATAATTATTTTAAAAAATGTTGTCTGTGTTTATTTTGAATTCAAAATTTATATGCCCTCAGAGCAAACAATTCACCAGTTGTGGCCTAAGGGCAGCTATCTTGCAGCCTCAAGAAAGTGGCTGTGAGAATGTCAGAAATGCCAGCTCTGCCTCTGAATATGTGGTTATATGAGAAAAATATAACCCCATCTTCTCTAATCATTGTAAGTTTGGTTTTTCTGATGTGTATAGTTTGGTTGCTGTTGTGCTCAGCTGAGTCAGACTCTTTGAACTATAGCCAGCCAAGCTCCTCTGTCCATGGGATTTTTCAGGCAAGAATATTAGAGTGGATTGCCTTTTCCTTCTCCAGGGGATCTTCCCAACCCAGGGATCGAACCTACTATGTGTCTTGCATCTCCTGCCCTGCAGGCAAATTCCTTACCGCTGAGCCACGGGGAAAACCAGATATGTGTAGTTTAAAAATCACTAATTAACATAGCCCACAATAGAAAAGTCTCATTTGGGAACTCAGGTCTGCTTTCAGTGCTACTTCTAACCTGCTAAAAAGATTAGTAAATAAAATGGGATGGCAACATTTGGTGTCAGAATAATGCATGTCTATTCCTTTGAGAAATTAGAGTAAGCATCATTTTAGATGGCAGCCTGACTTTTAACATTTCTCTTTCTGTACCTAAGTCAAGGGTTGGGGCCCAGGGAGCCACCTCTGTCCCAAAAGATTATCTCTTCAAGAAACAGTTTATTAGCCTCAAATTGCCTCCTTCACTTGTGTTTTGCCAATCAGAATCCCTCCACCAATAAGTTGAAATGGAGATGCAGTTTCTAGTTTCAAGCTGCTCTCTTGAAAACAAAGATAACAACAATAACAGTGCCAGCTGACTTGCAAAGAACACAAGTTGTATGTCAGGAACTCTGCTAAAACTTATAGGGAATATCTCCTTCAATCTTCACAGCAGATCTATGAAGCAAATGCTGTTATTTTAGGAGATGCAAATTGGGCAATAGGGGTGGTAACCATTGTTTACTATAGATGCTATGGAGCATACTGTTAATCAGCCTATCACTTGATTTCAATCTTGGCACTGCCATTTAACAGTTATCTGGCTTGGGTGATTTTTTTTTTTTTAACCTATGAGTCAAAAGTTGTTGTAATCCAAATTAGTGTTTATAGAAAAGAATAATGGTAATGAAAGATGAGGCCTTAAATTGAATACCACTTTTAGACCTTCATAATAAGAACTGTCTGGAATTCCCATTCTATGTAACATCAACAGAACTTACTTGGCTCCACAGGAAATATGAATTGCCCATATGTTCTCTGGCTTCCCAAAGCAGCCAAGCAAGACAAATTCTTTTAATTCAATGGATGCTTTACATTAAAAAAATAATAATCCACTTTTGGCACAACATGGGTATTTGGCACCATCAATTTCTAACAAGTTAGAAATTTTCATTTCAAATATATATTTTTTGGTTTTATTTTTAAAAATACCATTTACTCCATAAGGCACTGCTAATTGTTAAGACTCAACAGTAACAAAAGAATACAAAAAACATTCTAACCTTCTCTTTTGGCACTTAAGCTGTTTATCCCTCACTTGTATTTCAATCAGTCTTCTAGTTCAGTTCAGTTTAGTTCAGTGGCTCAGTCTGTCCGACTCTCTGTGACCCCATGAACTGCAGCACGCCAGGCCTCCCTGTCCATCACCAACTCCCAGAGTCCACCCAAACCCATGTCCATCGAGTCAGTGATGCCATCCAACCATCTCATCCTCTGTTGTCCCCTTCTCCTCCTGCCCTCAATCTTTCTCAGCATCAGGGTCTTTTCAAACAGGTGAGAAAGAGTAGAATTCTTGTACATGCCCTAAGAGGCAAAGCAATATTGATTTTTTTAAACCTATCTATACTTAATTTCTTTTATCTATTAAATGGAAAAATCATAAAATGCTTTGCCCAGTGCCTGGCATATACTGAGTGTTCAGTAACTATTGTTTATCATCATTGTCATCATCATCACATGGATTGGGACACAGAGAAGGCCAGGGTGCTTTGCAGAGATGAGATGAGCAGAGAAAGGACCCACTGAGTCCCCTACAGTCCTCCAGGCCCAGTTTCAGTCTGTTTCCAAGGTCTGCCTGAATCCTGGTCCTTGGGTTCTGTGGGCTACTCCATTATCCTCACAGAGTCTGCCTTTCTTACTTAAGCTTGCTTCATTTTCTTCCTTTTATTGCAATAGAATCAAACTTAATGCTTATTAAACATCCCTACTCCCACCCAAGGAAAATTTGTGCTCAGATCTTTCCAAACATTTGTGTTAGTTTTTAATCAATAATGTCATTATTGATAGTTTAGTTACCTCTGAATACTTTTATTTAACCCCATAGGTACAAGTTTATCATTTCAAATGTAATCAACATAAAAATTACTCGCAAGATATTTTGTGTTACTTTTTCATTCGAAGAGTATGGTGTTTAGTTCACCTTCATTGCACGTCTAAGTTTGGACAAGCCACATTTCCAGTGTTCCATGGCCACATGTGGCTAGAGGTTACTGTCATGAACAGTGCCAGCTCAGATTCTCATTTTGTGACCATTATTCTAGAGATTTCAAACTTTTGTTTGAAAGAGCCATCTAGAGTCAATCTGTTTTTCAGATTCTGTTTTGCCTTTCAATAGGTATGTTAATATGGGCACACCACTTCCTCTCTCTCAGCCCAAATGCTCCATCTGTACCAAGAGGAGCTTGGTCTTCCAGGTCCCTTCATGTTCAATCATTCTTTGATCTATTAGCAATGGGATAAAAAAAAAATACCTGGAATAGCAAACTCATTGAGACAATAGTGAGTCAGAAACTACCAGGGGCTCCTGTGTGTGGTGAACAAGAAGATATTGCTTAATGGTTTCAGAATTTCTGTTTGGGATGACAAAAAATTGGGGGAACGGATGTTGGTCAAGGTTGCAAAAATTGGGAATGCACTCAAAGTCACTGAACTATAGTTTTTAATGGTTGAAGTGGCAAAATTTTATGTTATGTATGTTTTACTATGATTAGAAAAATTAAAAGACCCTAGGAAAAGAAATGAAATACTTTCCATCCCACACCAGTTGCAAAAACTTTGTAGATTAACTTAACATTTCAGAATATAAGTAGAGTTGTTAAAAGAAGTTTGAGACCAGAGGTCCTCACAAATACCCCCTGTTGGAGACTGAATTCTTCTCTCCCCATGTGTGCATGCAAAGTCACTTCAGTCTTGTCAGACTCTGTGACCCTATAGACTGTAGCCCACCAGGCTCCCGTCAATG
Source organism: Muntiacus reevesi (assembly GCF_963930625.1). Taxonomy (NCBI): domain Eukaryota; kingdom Metazoa; phylum Chordata; class Mammalia; order Artiodactyla; family Cervidae; genus Muntiacus; species Muntiacus reevesi. The sequence goes on from NC_089259.1 coordinate 14,943,223, forward strand.
GGATTTTCTAGGCAAGAATACTGGAGTGGAGAGCCATGCCCTCCTCCGGAGGATCCTCCTGACCCAGGAATCAAACCCAAGTCTTTTACTACTCCTGCTTTGGCAGGCAGGTTCTTTACCACTAGCACCTCCTGGGAAGCCCCACTCTACCCCCAATTCCTGTGTTGAGGCCATAAGCCATCATGTGTTATATTGGGAGAGAGGACCTTAAAGGAGGTGATAAAGTCATAAAAGTAAGGCCCTGATCCACTATAACTGGTGTCCTTATAAGAAGAAAGGGACACCAGGGATGTATGGACACAGTGAAAAGGCCGTGTAAGGACACAGCAAGAAAGCAGCCATCTGACGCCAAGGAGAGAAGCCTCAAGAGAAACCCACCTGCTGATAAACTTGATCTTGGACTTAACAACCTCCAGAACTATAAGAAGTGCATTGCTCTTGTTTAAGCCTTCCACCCTGTGATATTTTGTTATAGTAACCCAAGCAGACTAAGATATCCCCACCTCTATTTCCAGCTCCAACACACACACACACATATACACAATTTTAATACAGAGGAAAGGTAAAATGAACATAAAATGAGTAAGTAGGCTTTGCAGGACAGTGATGGAGACACAGGCATAGAGAACAGACCTACTGACACGATTGGGGGGTAGGAGGAAGGAGATGGTGGGGTGTATGGAGAGAGTAGCTTGGAAACCTACATTATCGTATGTGAAATAGATAGCCCATGGGAATTTGCTGTATGCCTCAGGGAACTCCCAATGGGGCTCTGTAACAACCTAGAAGGTGGGACGGGGAGGAAGGTTGGAGTGAGGTTCAAGAAGGAGGGGACATATATACCTACGGCTGATTCATGTTGTTGTTTGGCAGAAACCAACACAAAACTGTTAAGCAATTATCCTTCAATTAAATATCAAAAGAATTTTTAAAAATTTTTGCATGAATAAATAGGCTTGATATTATCATTTCCTGTTCCTAAGTGAAGTGCTCTTTCAGATTCTTGACAAAGTAATATAAAGGCACATTCTATTAATAGTTGTAGGGACAACAAAGAGATAAAATTTAATTCTTTTTTTCTCACTTTTTTTTTCTTTCTTTACTTTGCTCACAAAGTACTGAAGAGATGCTGGGGCACTTAGCAAAAAAAAAAAAAAAATTAAAAAAAAGAGTTCCTTACTGTTATTTTTGATTTGGAACTCTCTGTTATCTATAATATATTCTTGCTGCTTCTGTTCCTGCTTTTAACACCTGTGACATATAATAATACAACCACAGGCCTAATCAGGGGTCTGAAATATTTTTTGATGACCATAACAGAAGATATTTTGAATACTTGGTTATTCAAATTAGGTAACATTAGTTTCACCATAAAAAAATTAGGTAAAATAGAGCAGTAAAAAGAAAAAAAGCTTACAGATAAAAGAAGCTTCAGAAAGGAACTTATATCTGAAGAGTGATTGTCAGACTCAGAAGAATTTCAGCAAATTTGGAGTCAGGCAGCCTGGCTTTATATCTCAGCTCCGCCACTTCCTAGCTCTGTGCTCTTGAGCAAGGGACTTAAACTTTTCAAGTCTGGGTTTCTTTATCAATGATGTGTAGATAATGAAACCCAGGGGATGAAGTATATAAACCACTCAGCACTTAGCAACTGTCAGCTCTGTTTATTTGGAGGCCTTTGATAATTAGCTGCTGCTTCTCTGACTCCCTCCCCAGTTATCACTGCCATGGGGGACTTTATGCTTCGGTGGGCACTTTTATTGGACAATCTTAATGATGGCTTTTACAAAGAAACCACTAAATGTTTCCCTTGAGCCTGAGGCAGGATCAGCTATTATTTCCTGTGTTTTCTTACTATGTCTGTGGCTTTCTTAGAACAACTTATTTCATGCACAGATTCATTTGAATAACTTTCTGAGACCTGCTGTGTGCCAGGTACTGAGCCAGGTAATAGATAATCGTCCCTACCCTCATGGAGTTTCTGACTGAAGAGGGAGGAGGAAATCAAGAAAAAGTACTCTGCTGTGAAGTTTTTGTATCTATTAGGTTGGCCAAAAAGTTCATTCAGGTTTGTCCTTAAGCTCTTACTCCAGTGCACTTTTTGGCCAACCTGATACATTGTGACAATGATGAAATTATGAGTTTTCACTTGGGCTTCACAGGTGGCACTTGTGGTAAAGAACCCGCCTGCCAATGCAGGAGATTTAAAAGGCATGGGTTTGTCTCAGTGATGCGATTCCAACAGATCCTTCTGACCCTCCACTGTGGACTCAATAGCAGGGAGATGAAGAGGATCGTGACTGAGAGACCATGGCGAAAAAAAGCAAAAAAAAAAAAAAAAAGAGAGAGAGAGACATGGGTTTGATCCCTGAGTCGGGAGGATCCCCTGGAAGAGGAAATGGCAACTCACTTCAGTATTCTTGCCTGGAGAATCCCATGGACAGACGAGCCTGGTGGGCTACACTCCATGAGGTTGCAGAGAGTCAGACTTGACTGAAGTAACTTAGCAGGCAGCACTTCTTTTTTAAAGGAAATACAGAGGGTCATGTAACTATGACTGCATACGGTAAAGGAATGGGAAGAAGAGGATATTTCCGTGGCTTCAACAGCTTTGCCCCCTCTACGTTGTCCTCATAGAGCCACATGCTCCCACTTGCAAAAATATAGATGATTCCAGCTCATTGTTTAGATTTGTAGTTGTTTCCTAAATGTAGTAACTATGAAATATCCTTGGAGGGTGGGTGAACTAGCACCCGTCTCCCTGAGAGCAGACAATATTCCTGAAAGCCCAAGCCAGTGTTCACTGAGTACCGTAACTCATTTGAATCAAGGGACAAGGAATCCCTACTGTGCTGAATACAAGTTTCTCTGTATGATATTCATGAAAGAAAGAAGAAGGTGAACGGTAACAGGGAACACGAAATGCTTTGGGACTTCCTGGCCATCCAGCGGGTTAGGACTCTGCACTCCCACTGCAGGGGGCCAGGTCTGATCCCTGGTCCTGGTCTGGAAAACTAAGATTTCACAAGCCAAACCAACAAACAAAGGTTTTGCAACACTATAGGAGTAAATATTTTCCTGAACAATTGAAAACGAGAGATACCCATCCAACTCTAGTCTTTGATATCCTCATGATGAATGCTATTTGTTCATGAAAGTAGGAAATTTAGTGGTCAATTCTCTATGAGTCTAGAGAAAAAGAATTTTAGAATTTTGAAGCTAGAAGGAACCTTACAGAACTGGCCCAATTGCCTTCTTATAATGATGTGGCTATTAAAACAAGGAGGACAGGGTAAGGATGTTCTGCTGATTTTAGTCAACCTTCACATCATTACATTTAAGCAAAAAATTTCTTATTTCAATTATTTCCTGATTCAGATAGTCCTCCCCTCTAATTAGCTTGAATTAATGGGTTTTTAGGAATACCACCTTTTAAATGAAGAGACATTGGTAGAAATTAAGCAAACAACCTACCACACCAGTGTTTGGAGGCAAAGTTCCTGTTCAGGTCTGTTCCGACACAAGCATTGTTCTCATGTAAAGAACGATTCTTTCTCCACATTCGATCCTAAAGAAACAAAACACAGATTACGAGAGCATCCGTGTTTAGGAGAGACGCCACTTCTAATGCCAAAGTGGAGAGGGTTGTGTTTCTCTCCTTTAACCCCACCTCTTCACCGGGTCACTGTCTTCACAGTACTTGTTGCATGGCCCCTGTTCTACCCAGGTCTTAACTGGGTTCACTCAAACTTGAATCAAATGAAGTGGTGATATTTTATGAGCTTTGACCTACCAAAAAAAAATTCAGCTGGTTTTTCTAGGCTGCTTACTGGCCTTCTTGTTAAGTCTTGCTTCCTTTAAATTTATGCACTGTCATTTTCTATCTTCTGTCCTTCTAAGAAAAGTAAAATAACTTGGTGTTTCAACTCAAATTAAAATCATGAGTCATGAATTTCTTTTTTTTTAATTGAAATGTATTTGACATACAACATTGTATAAATTAAAGATGTTCAACATGTTAATTTGATTCATTTACATATTATGATTACTACTATTGGGATAATTAGCACTTCTAACCTGTCACATTATCTCTTTTTTGTGGTGGAAATGATTAAGATCGAGTCCTTTAGCAAATTTGATGATTATGATACAACGTTGTTGAATCATGAGTTTCAGTGCTCTCTTTCAATTGAATTCAACATTCACTTAAAACCTACAGGAAGCAGAGATGTGAAAATACCTCTAGTTTGATGGTACCTGTGACTGTAGTGATACAACTCTGGTTTTTAAATGTAAAGCAAAAATACCCCATTGGGTTCTTGGGGTAATCTGGGAATTTAATCTTGTAAACAGTTGCATAGACTTTGTTTGAGTTCTGGGTTGGGATGACATGGCACCCTTTTCCCTATTCCACCAACCCTTCTGTCCAGCCTCCCAGTCTGTTTCCAACCCCAGGCCTGTGATTCTGGCAGCAACAGCTGCTCTGAGGAAATCGGGTTCTCATACTTCAGGAGTTAGTTGGCAGAGTTAAGATACAAAAGACGGTTGCAGAGTAAGACTAAAGCATGGCTGAACTCCACTGGGAGTCCAGTGAAGGCATAAATTTAATCTAATAGCAATCTATAAATATGACCATTTATTGAACTCCAATTTTATGTTAGATACTATACAAGGTATTTCCCATTTACTTAGTTCAGTGTTTGCTCATTCCCACCTAAAAACTTCTGTTCACAGTATTCGCCTTCCCTGAGATGACATTTTCATCAATCTCCTTCACCATTCCCACCTCTTCTGCTTAAATTAATCGCTACATAAAATAACTCCTGTATAACTCCTTGTGTTTCTAACCACTGCAATTCTGCCCATTCCCCTGAGTGTTTAAATGTGCTATTCAAGTATGTTTTTCATATAATGTTTGACTGTGTTTATAATTTAAAATTTTTAAATTAAAAATTATTATTAGAGTTTACTTTACAATGCAGTCTTTTTTTTTTTTTTTTTGCAGTCTTTTTTTTTACACACAAGAATTAATGTATTTCAACCAACATTAACAAGTCAGAAAAATGAAAAGTTTTTATATGCCTGCACTTGCACACATACACACCTATGAATAAACTCAAGCAAGAAGTTTGCAGAACTATACAGACCAGAGTTTTTATGTGCTCCTCATTAAATTAGAAAGGACCGTACTTCATATTGCTTGAGTAATTTTATGTGAATCATGATGCTGTTGGATTAAAACGGTTTTCAGTGTAAACAAGACTGACCATGATACTCCTATATATGTTCATGATTGAGTTAAAGGGTACTAGGATTAAATTCCATTCTGATGCACATTCAGTTAGAATGCCATTCTAGTTCTTGCAATTCATGATTTTTATAAATCAAAATACCATCCAAACAACTCCTAGTGAGAATGAACGGATGGAGGCACTGTGTATCAAGGCAGCTAACATCAAAAAAGAGATAAAACCAGACCTGTGCCACTCTTGCTGGGAAAACACCCTATCACAATGAAGTAGTCTTGCCAAAAAAGTCAAACCTGAATCTTATTAATCTTCTAGAATCCAAATATCAAGTTTCAGAAAATACAGAGGACAAAGCAACATGTTAAACTACAACATGGCAACGTAATGAGTAAATCCAGACAGGAAATTCTCTTCTTCAGTGAAAAAAAATTGCACGGAAATAGAGAAAAAGAATTACGGGGAGAGAATCTATGGATTAAAAAAAAAAATAAAGGCTATAAAGCAATCACAATATATCAACCTTATTCGGATACTGAACCAAAGAAATGAACATTTTAAAAAAGTTGTGTTATGATCAGAAATTTAAATATTGATTAGAAATTTTATGATAGTAAATAATTATTGTTCATTTTTAGGTATAATTGTATTGTTATTTTTTTTTAAGACCCCAGTTAGATGCATCCTGAAATATTTATTGATGAAATGATATGGTATCTGAAATTTGCTTCAAAAGTATATGGGTAAGATAGAAAGGAGTTGGGGATACAGGTGAAAAAAGATTGGCCATGAATTGATTGGCTATGTGATAAGTACATCAGAGTTTACCATACAATTATTTCCACTCATATATGTTTGAACTTTCCCATAATGAATTAAACAAAACATTTTTTTGATAATAAAACTGTTATGCTGGGGTCCAGGATTCTATGAATAATTCTGGGTATCCTGTATGCTCTAAAGGAGTGTGTTTTGTTTTCTTTGCCTTCACCTACCTTTTTCCATGTGTAGTCATAGCCATCCACATTAACCACTGGCATAATATAGAAATCCATGTGCTTCAGAAGATTGGTATACATCTTTTCTTTCCCATAGTTATAAGTTACCTACGGATTAAACCAAGTATATTTGATAACGTATCTTTTACCTCCTTCTAAACTTAGCCTGTTTCTTTTTTTTAATTGAAATATAATTGATACATAATACTGAAACAACACAGGTTTGAACTGTGTGGGTTTACTTGTAGGCAGATTTTTTTCAATATTAAGTACTAGAGAACTACACAATATGCAGTTCTTTGAATCCACAGGTGCAGAACTGTGCACAGATGGAGGGCCTACTTATAAACACATATAAACTTATGTGTGGATTTTTGAGTGTATGGAGGGTGGGTGTGCCTAACCACTGCCTTGTTCAAGGGTCAACTATATTAGGTTCAGGTGTATTACCTAATGAGTCGATATTTGTATATATAGTGAAGGAATCACCACAATAAGTCTAGTTAATATCCATCTAGCTAACATCCACTAAACTTGGTCTGTGTGTGTGTTTTTTTTTTAATTCGACATTTAGATTTGCAGATTTAACTTTCAGGAAAAGTATTAATTCCTTGAAAAGTCTAGACTTCGGGTACTATGCTGACAAGTGATGGTAAATGTCCTGGACATGGGACAACTGGTCTTCCTCTTTAATGGAGTCAGAAGACAGAATTATATGTTTTCTAAAACTTTCTTCAAGAAACAGAAGAATTCTTTATTAATACATAAAGCCCACCACAAAGATTTAAGGAAACAAAACCTAGACATATTTCCACTCTTTTTATAATAATCTGCATCAATCACCACTTAAACTAACCTTGTCTCATTCCCAGACATGTCTAGATAATATTTTCTGCATTGTCTTATAATTTGTGAGCTAAATTTTTCCTAGAATTGAGTGTATTTCCCAAGCATTCAGTCATTTGGCTTTAAAGCCAGTGGTAGCTTTTCCTAGGTACTGACTACGAGTTTCTTATCAGACATCATCTGACACTGTTCTTCTGTGCTTTAGATTCATCCCCAGCTAGGGTCGCATATTTTCACATGATCCAAGGACATCCACATTCCAGTGACTGAGAAGTTAACCCCACAATGACCAAATATAGATGCCGGAGAACCACAAAGACAAATTTCAGGTAGTTAAATGATTTCATCTGGTGACTCAGAGGTAAAGAACCTGCCTGGCTAATGCAGAAGATGCAGGAGACACGGGTTAGATCACTGGGCTGAGAAGATCCCCTGGAGAAGGATATGGCCGCCTACTTCAGTATTCTTGTCTGGGAAATCACATGGACAGAAGAGCCTGGTGGGTTACAGTCCATGGGGTCGCGAAAGAGTCAAACACAAACTTAGTGACTAAACAACACCAAAGCTTTGGCATAGATTCTTCATTTGTGGTAACATTGCTGCATTTAAATTCGTAGATTAGTTCACAATTTTTTGCTGATTTAAACTTTACTTGAAAGACTTTGTAAAGAAACATTTTTCATTATTGATAGAAGAAAAATGTCTTTTTAAAAAATTGAAGTTGCTGTAAAATTTTATATAAGTTACAGGCGTACAGTACAGGTTCACGTACAGCTGCAAAGGAAACCATCAACAAAACAAGAAGACAACCTACTGAATGTGAGAAAATATTTGCAAATGATATGATCAATAAGGGGCTAATATTCAAGAAAAATGTCTTATAAATCTTACCTTTGCTATAGCTAAAACATTACCATTTTTCTTTAAATATTTAAAATACTATATCCTTATCTCCCTAGAACAACCATAATAGTCAAATTTAAATTATTTGCCATAGGTAACCACTTACCAAATATGGGAGAAAAGAAAGAAAAAGTACAAGTCACTTTTTGACCCACTATAGGTCAGGAAGAGAAACTTAATGAAAAGGAAGCAATTTTATAGAATGAAAGAAGCAATATTTTAAGTAATTGAGCAACTAGTGAAATCATTTTTATGCTACAAATTAGTACATTTATGTTAGTCATTTTTTTCCCAATAATGTAGCACTATCAGAAAAAAAATTAGGAGATCTTATTTTCTTTAAAATGAGAAAGTATCATTTTTATTTCTATGGGGGTTGCTGAACTTTTAATAGGTATGTCATGGTCAGTTTCTTTGTCTTTTTTACTCTCCTTATTTCCTTCCTACTTTAGCAATGGTTGGATGGAAGCCTTTCAGCAAAAAGTTAGTCTCTGAGAGAAGATCAAATATTAGCCCGGAAATTTGTCTAATAAGCAGGGCTCCAAACAGAAGGGCTGAGTGATAGCTGAAATACAGCCTATACTCTGTGCGTCAAGCCCTACCCTCATGTGGGGCTGCAGCTGGAATCCCAGAGCAAGGGGGACCTTTTTTTTTTTTTTTAACAATTTATTGAGAATATTATTCATCTACCAGAAAATCCAGCATTTTAAAGTGCACAGTTCAGTGGGTTTTATATTTCACAGAATTAAGCAAAGACCATCACTACCCAATTATACGATATCTTCATCACCACTCCATCAATGTTGCTGTTGTTTGGTCACCCAGTTGTGATTGACTCTCTGACCCCGTGGACGGCAGCACGCCAGACCTCCCTGTCCCTCACCATCTACCAGAGTTTGCCCAAGTTCATGCTCATTACATCGGTGATGCTGTCCAGCCATCTCATTCTCTGGTGCCCTCTTCTCCTTCTGCACTCAATCTTTCCCAGCATCAGGAATTTTTCCAGTGAGTCGTCTGTCCGCATCACATGACCAAAATACTGGAACTTCAGCTTAAGCATCAGTCCTTCCAGTGAATATTCAGGGTTGATCTCCCTTAAGATTGACCGGTTTGATCTCCTTGCTGTCTGAGGGACTTTCAGGAGTCTTCCCCAGCACCATAGTCCGAAGTCATCAATTCTTTGGCATTCTGCCTTCTTTATGGTCCAGCTCTCACAACTCCCATCAATACCAAAACCTCCCTTTAGGAGTTACCCCTTTCTCCCTTCTCTTTCCCCAGCCTCTGGCAACCATTAATCAACTTTCTGTCTCTGTGCATTTGCCCATTCTGGACATCTCATGTTAAGTGGAATAATAAAATATATGGCCTTTTCTGTCTGACTTCTATCACTTAGCAAAATGTTTTCAAGATTCATCCATGTTATAGCCTGAATCAGTACTTCATTCCTTCTTGTTGCTGAATGGTATTCCATTATAAGGATATGCCACATTTTATTTGTCCACTCATAAGCTGATGGACATTTGGATTGTTTCCACTGTTTTTTTTTTTTTTTTTTTTTTTCTTCTTCAATCTTTTGGCTGCAGCATGCAGCATATGGGATCTTATTTCCCATATGCAGGAATTGAATGGTGCCCCCTGCTTTAGAAGCATGGAGTCTTAAGCACTGGACTGCCAGGGAAGTCCCTGTTTCCAGTTTGGGATTTATGAATAGTGTTGTTATGAACATTTGTAAACATATGTGTTCAAATCTCTTGGCTATATACCTGAGTGGAATTGCTGGGTTAAATGGTAACTCTATGCTCAAACTTTTGAGGAACTGTCAAACTGCTTTCTAACATGGTGGCACCATTTTATGATCCCAACAGCAATGGATGAGAGTTCCAGTTTTTCCACACTCTTACCAATATTTGTTATTTGCTATTTTAAAATTTTTGCCCTCCTATTGGGTAGGAGGGCTTCCATTGTGGCTCAGCTGGCAAAGAATCCGCCTGCAATGAGGGATGCCTGGGTTCGATGCCTGGGTTGGGAAGATCTCCTGGAGAAGGGAAAGGCTACCCACTCCAGTATTCTGGCCTGGAGAACTGTATAGTCCATGAAGTCAAAAAGAGTTGGACATGACTGAGAGACTTTTACTTCACTTCACTTCGTTGGGTAGGAAGTGGTATCTCTTTGTGGTTTTGACTCACATTTCCCTAATAACTAATGCTGTTGAGCATCTTTTCATATGCTTATTGGCTATTTGTATATCTTCTCTGAGAATTGTCTTTTCAGATGTTTTGCATATTTAAAAAACTGGATTATTTATCGTTGCATTGTTTAATTGTTTAAGTTATTTATACATTTTGGATGTGAGTCCCTCATCATTTATAATTTGCAAAGACTTTCTGCCATTCTGTGAGTTGTCTTTTAGCTTTCTTGGTAGTGTCCTTTGAAAAGCAGAAAGGTTTTTAATTTTGATAGAGTCTCATTTATCTCTTTTTTCTTTGGTTGCTGTGCTCTTGGTGTCAGGTCTAATAGTTCGTTACCTAATCCAAAATCACAAAGATTCACTGCTTCTATATTTTCTTCTAAGATTTTTGTAATTTTAGCTTTTAAACTTAGGTGTCTGACCCACTTTTAGTCAATATTTGCATATTGTGTGAGATAGGAATCCAAATTCTTTTTTTTTTTTTTTTTTGCATATGGAGAACTGATTGTTTCAGCAATTGCATGCCCCCTGTTGATTCTGCACAAAGGCACCACCTGGACTGACGGTGAGCCTCTTCAGGTCTTTGATTAAAAAAGATGACAGTCCAGAGCAAGTGGGAATGGGTGACAATCTGTGGAGCAACAACAGAGTGAAACCAGGACCTCAGGGGACAGGGTTAGAAAGGGAGGGTAGAGAGAAACTGCAATATGGAGACTTCTTAATGTCTGTAAGTGGAGATGTGGGCCCCAATGGAAGGATGACCTGAATGGATTAGTCAGGTAACATTTCGGGATCCTCAGGACCTGGGGTATTTTTCTGATTGGCCAAGGGAACTTGGTAATGGGGCAAACCTGTGTTTCCATCAGGCATGTGGGGATTAAGGTTAGGGTTACATACATAGACATAGAAAATAAACTAATAGTTCCCAAAGGCAAAGTGGGGGAGGAATAAATTAGCAGTTTGGGATTAACATATACACACTACTATATATAAAATAGATAACAAAGATCTACTGTATGGCACAGGAAACTATACTCAATATTTTCTAATAATCTATAAGGGAAAAGAATCTGAAAAACTATATATATATAAAACTGATTCTGCTGTGTACCTAAAACTACACAACATTGTAAATCAATTATGCTTCAGTAAAAAAAGTGGTTAGAGGGGTTTCCCTATTTGTCCATCAGCCAAGACTCTACACTTGTAATGCAGGGGACCCAGGTTTGATCCTTGGCTAGGAAACTAGATTCCACATGCTGCAACTAAGAGTTGACCTGCCACAACTGAAAAGAAAAAAAAATCCTGCACACGAAAACTAAAGATTCGAAGTGCAGCAACTAAGACCCAGCACAGCCAAATAAAATCATAATCAAAATATTTTTAAATAAATCAAAACCAAATAGTGAAAGTCATATATTCCACTGAAAAAAAAAAACCTACCTAAAATAAATAAAATATAAAACAGGGAGGGATTGTGAATCAGTGAAGTTGCTCAGTTGTGTCCAAATCTTTGCGATTCCATGGACTGTAGACTACCAGGCTCTTCCATCCATGGAATTTTCCAGGCAAGAGTACTGGAGTGGGTTGCCATTTCCTTCTCCAGGGGATCTTCCCAACCCAGGGATTGAACCCAGGTCTCCTGCATTGCAGGCAGACGCTTTACCCTCTGAGCTACCAGGGCGAAATCAATATTCTTAATTAACTTTGTGAATGATGTTGTTACTTATAAAAATATTTTCATATCTGACATTTATCCAGTTATTTATACTTCAAAAGTATGCCATCTAGATATCTAATCATGACCCTGAAGTCATGTAATCTCTCAAACTCTATAAGCCTTAAAATTCTGACTTGGTGTATTTTAACAGTGTTGAAAGACACGATTTTTAAAAATGACATTTTCAACCACGTTGAACATGTTCATGAATCTAATTCTTTACTATGAATTTAATCTGTGTATCACGGGGTTCTCCAAGCATATGTTTTCTGATGAGTTTTCACAGTCATCTATAAATATATTTACAGTTATGGTTCTATATCTAGTGAATGAATCACTCAGTGAGGATGATCGCTGCAGAAATAATGTCTGACACACAAAGACAACACATAAATATTTGTTGATGGAATGATTCAACAGAAGGATAAGTAATATAACTGAAATCACTGTCTTGCAGTTAAAAAAGCAAAAAACAAGAATAAAGATGAGGAGCAAGGGTAGCAGAGGAAAGAACACAAGAGCAAGTGAGCAATTAGAGGGCAGGAGATAAAGGCTTGACTAATTCCCATCCTGTGACTGATGATCACTCAGCTCTCTTTGCCTGGGGGACACTGGAGCTTTGCCTTTCTTATAATCCTAGACAAGAATAACAATGCCTGCCAACAAGTTAACCAATAACCATTCGACAGAGAATAAATCTGTACATAAAAGCATATAAGACATTTTGAATGGAAGATTCTGAAATAAGTTATCGTGCTCATGACCATTAAAAACACAACAAAGAGCTCTCCAAGTCCCATTGTGTGGATGAATAATTTAGACCTTTTCCAATGCTAAGAACCTATTTAACCCAAAAGTAGGTACTGTTTAAGTCCTCTCCGGACCCCAGAGTTGTATTTCAGTTTAAACCATTAATTTAAGTTTCCAATGCAGGAAGTGGATGTTGAGCACTGATTAAGTGGGCCAAAAAAATACAGTTATAGGGAACAGAAAAATGACTTTTACTATTTTCATTTGTTATACAGATTTACAGTCATTATAATTTTTACTATTATGAAATACTGCTTGTCTCATACTTGGATTTTTTTTTAGTACAAGGCCTTCTTTAGGGACAAAAGTCCCTACTACGATATATGGAAAAAAATATAATCTGCTCTGTAATAGGGTACTTTATGTTCAATTTCTAAGAGCAGAATGTGGCAAAAGATATCTGGATAATTCAAATCAAAAGAAAAAAATTAATTGGGACTCAATTTCGACAATTGCTTCGGTTCTTTTAGTTGGTAAATGGATTACAGCTGCAGGTGTGTGCTCAGCTGCTCAGGCATGTCCAGCTCTTTGCGAGCCCATGGACTGTAGCCTTCCAGGCTCCTCTGTCCATGGGATTTTCCAGGCAAGAATACTGGAGTGGGTTGCCATTTCATGATACTATTTCTTAATTATGTTGCAGTGTTTGAAAAGTGTGTTAGTTACTCAGTCATGTCCAACTCATTGCGAGCCCATGGACTGTACCTTGCCAGGCTCTCTCTGTCCATGGGATTCTTCAGACAAGAATGCTGAAGTGGGTGGACATTCTCTTCTCCAGGTGATCTCAACCGAGGGATCAAACCCAGGTCTCCTGCATTACAGGCAGATTCTTTCACCATATTAGCCACCAGGGAAGCCCTCCAGTGTTTGTATGCTTAGTCACTCATTCGTGTCCAACTCTTTGTGACTCCATGGACTGTAACTCACCAGGCTCCACTGTCCATGGGATTCCCCAGGCAAGAATACTGGAGTGGGTTGCCATGCCCTTCTCCAGGGGACCTTCCCAACCCAGGGATTGAACACAAGTCTCTCACATTTCAGGCAGATTCTTTACCATCTGAGCCACCGGGGAAGCCAGTGTTTGGTACCAGCTGGAAATGTAGAAAAGATAAGGCAGATAATCTTTACGGGAATTTAAATGCTTAAATCCATGGTTCTCAATATGCATGAAAGTCACCTAAGAAGCATGAGATAATTGTAGATTCCCAAGTCTCACCCCCAGAGGTTTCAAGTTGAGAATTCTAGGAGGTGATCTAGGAAAACGCATCTAATAAACAGGCCAGTTGAATCTACAGCAAGTGATCTTAGGTTACATCCTGAGAAACTCTGGGCTTGAAGAGAATGTGAATACTTACAGAGCCTACGAACCACAAGCAGAAAGCAGGAGAGATCCACTCTCTGGCATGGATTCCACAGTCAATCCACATGGCATTTTTGGCCCTTTGTTCCTTTTTAGAAACCTGCTCAGAGAAAACCAAAAAACAATTAAGAAAAAGCTTCAGGATAATAATGTCCTGAATAATAGGGCTTCGATTTCATCCTTATAGCAAATCTATGAAATATACCCTATTCCCTTCATTCCTTGGAGAATTCCTGATTTAAAATTCTTTTTATTCCTAAACAAATACCCGATGATACCAGAGCTACACGAGAAATTGCAGAAGTAGAGAGCAAAGAACTAGTGCTTCAGGCCATATGTTCATACTCCAGTTAGAACGAAATGGGCGTGTGCTGGGTGGGCAGCTTTCTGGGGGAAGTGGGCACAAGGAAAGGCTTGGGAGAGGGAAGTCAGTGGTGCCCAAGACAACCCTGGACTCCCTCACCATTTTCCTAGGGCACACACTTTTAATGTGTAGATTATTTCCTTATTTCACACAAAAATAAACACACATCTAACTTGACATCAATTTATTATCAACAGGTCTGCAGACAGAGACCTTGTTCTGATTTACCATCTAGGGTAAGCTGCCAACTTTCTGGAATAAGAACTGCCAACTTTTCTTCAATGATAGTCTTTGATGACTTTAGAAGAATTCTCACAAACACCTCTATACAAAATGAATCATCATTCATCCACTTTTAAACATTACACAATTTTAGAGTATGGAGGGAAGGGAGAAGAGTGTTGCAAAATCAAAGAGATATGTGGGGTTGGAATTCCAAAGCCTGAAAAAGAGAGGGTTCCATTTTTAAATTGCCATCTATACCGCTCAGGGAGTTTTCTTCTTAACAAACCTGAAGTTACTGATGTCCAAAAAGAAGGCAAGTGAGGAAAGCTTTGGCCACAAAGGATAGAATTGTACAAAGAGAATTACCCAATTGATTTAATCTCCTCAACTTAAAAGAAAATCCTGAGCTGTTTTGACTAGTTGCTTTATTCGACCTTCAACTGTTTAACTGTGCTGAGCAAATTCTGTTGGTACCCATTCCGACACTGAGGAACCCTAGGGACTCACATGATGTGCACATCCTTGATTGAGACTGGGACTAAAGCTTGCAAGAAGCATGGTTTTCCAACATGTACATCAGGTCCCAGAAACACAAGTTCCAAAGACTACATACAACAGGGCAAAAAGTAAATGTCATAGGTGGGTATGCCATGATTACATGGATCCAGTCTAGTAGACTAACTCAGCTACCAAGAGAACCCAATGTTGCCTAGGGTCTGACTTGAGTTTGTACTGTAAGCTCTTGTCAGAACAGGTTAAAACCCAGAAATTTTGACTCCAAATCTTATCTTTGGACAATCAAAGAGCCTCACCTACCACAGTTTAGACCATGTGAGGAAACTATGTATGAATGAAATTTTACTAAATCAAATGTATTTTTCCAACGATTAAGTTTTTGCAGACCTTCTTCTTAATTTTTTTTTTTTTTTTTTTAGGAGAAAGAGTGGTTTTAAAAACAACAGAACTGCAGAATTAGAAATGAACAGGCAGGAATCAGTTTGGTTTCATGGTTCCCAATATTCTTCCTGTGGCCCAGTTCACTGACTTTACTAAGGCCAGTTTGTTCAACTGAGAATAAATAACGAAACAGATGGTGACCGAAGCAGAAGCTGTCATATCAGCCCTACTGCCAAGAATCCCAGCATTGCTCTGGTTCCTATTCTTTCCTAGTTTCTGTTGTTCAACTCCTTTGGTTCTAAAAACTATATTAATGTCAAGGTTTATTCAATAACAGATCCCTTTCCTTCTTTTGGCCTAAGTCAGTCAGTCAGGGGTGGTGCTGGTGGTGGTGGTTGTGGTGGTATAAATAAGAGGATTTGAAAGATAATCCAGACCACTCTCTTCATTTTATGAAGGTAGGCATTGAAGCCCAGAAAGGTTAAATGACTTATCTATGTCACAGAATTGATTCTAAAACTGAAGTTACTACTCTTAGATCAACACTATAGTAGTAAAGGAAATTCAAAAGTAATCACCAATCACTAAATATCTGGATATTGAAGTTGAGGATCATTGGTAATACACATATTTCCAGAACTCAAAAAAAAAAAAAAAAATTCCAAGTAATAACAGTCACCACTGGAGAATGAACACCTCTCCAAAGTTGAAAAATCAATGACTCTTCGCATAACATACCTTTAAGACATAAAGTGGGTACTTCTCATATGAGGATCCAATGTGGATTTTTTCAACCATATCAGGATACCGCTCAGTCATAACTTCCATCCAAGAATAGATCTATCAAAGCAGAAACCAGTGGTCACAGAGCAAGTTCAAAGCATTTCCCTGACAAAGGAAACAGACAAATGCTTCCAGGAAGTGTTATCCCTCTAGAAAAAATTCTGTGGAGATAATGAGGAACTAAAACACTTGAGGCAGTGTTTCTTCTGCTGCTTAGGAAAATCAATAAAATTAGTTTTGAGAAGTATCAAGGTTTTGGGAAAGTGGAAATGTACTAAGAAACTTATGACAAAGTAGGAAAAGATCATCTTTAAAGCACAATTCCTTAAGTAGTTTTTAAAGGCTGATCATGTTGAATCCTCACCTCTGTGTATGAAATCCTATTTACCATTCAAGAGTTCATTTTTATATGAGATTTTTAAAAAAATATTCACTTTTCAAGAATAACCTAAGGAAGCCCCAGGCACTGTCTTTGCACAGGATAAATAGAGCTGCCTTTGTTTCCCACTGGAGACTTGTGGACTCACAACAAGGGCTATGAAATGATGAGAAGCAAAGGGGAGAACAATCTGGAGGAAAAAAGAATTTCTTCTATCCAGGAAAGGAGTTTGATTCTAAAACTCTCTCCTAGGCAGAAGTCTAGTGGTTTGTGATTCTGACAAGATTATAGTAGAAGGAGAAAAACAAATAAATTCTAGGCCTGATTTTAGGCTAGCCCCCACTTCAAAGCAGGTGTTGAGTGGTGGAGCCTGGTCATGTTTTAAAGTAGACCAACCTCTCAGGGGCCATTTAAAAATGTTTACACCTTTGGTAATGGGAATAACCAACCCTTGGCTTCATTTCTAGGAAACGTGCTGAAGGTAATTTCAAATAGCAGTCCTAGCTGACGGGAACAGGAGCACCATTTATCCTTGGGTCTCCTTGCAGGAGCGTAACTAGGGCGAGTGGTATGTGTGATGGTTTGTCCTGTGCCAGGAACTAAGATGCTCCTGAAAGGTCTACCTGCTGTCAAGTACCAATGCTGTCAGTGTCTGCAGTGTTGAAAATTTAACCGTCAGAGATTTCCTCTGTTTACTGTGCTACTCTTCTAAGGCATGCATACATCTAAGAGAAGTGCTCCATCCAACTATTTTGTGTTACAGCACTGACAGTTCAGTAGATTTCCTCCAACAAGGGAGGGTGTACTGTATTAATTATAGTAAGGTAGCTTTACAGAAAACTTTAAATCTCATCTGCAATAATCAAGGTTACATCCTTTGAATAATGCTCTTCTTTTGCCATTTGTTTTAAGACATGTTTTTTGGTCATTTGTTTTTCTCCCCTACTGTAGCTTACTTAAAACTTCCTAGTGAGAGTCAGTGACAAAAGAAACCCCTTTTGCTCTCCAAGTGAATATGAATGCAGACTGAAGAGCAGTGCTGAAGGGGAAGAAAGGCAGAATTTGGGGGAGCAAGGTTGCTGCAGTTGCTACAAACCTCTTGGAAAAGATTCAGGATGGGAGGGATGAAGATGTCCAAACTGTTTTCTGAAATGTCATTGTGATGAAATGAATTGTGTTCCCCCTCAAATGCATATATTAATCCCCAGTGCCTTAGAACGTGACTGTATTTGAAGACAGGACCTTTAAAACAGTAATTAAGTTGCACTGAAGTGTCAGTGTGGGCCCTAATCTAACCCGACTGGGGTTCTCATAAGTGGAGACTAGACTGGACAGTGAGGCTTCAGGGATGTGCGCACACTAAGAAAAGGCCATGTGAGGGGGTGGCCTCCTGCATTGAAGGCAGATTCTTTACCATCTGTGCCACTAGGAAAGACTGAGTTCTGATTTAACTAACTGGAAAGGAACAGATGTGTTTGAAGATTAAATAGAAAATTGATGCTTATTATTTAAGTGTTAGATGTCTCAAAAATATGGATATGGTTCTTAACAGTTTCTGGGCACCTAGCCAAAAATGGTTAAAAAAAAAAAAAACTTCTATTAAGGAATATAGCAGTACTTCTATGAAAGAATAAAAGGTATCAAGGGATTTGTACTACTTGGAGAATATTAGATTGAAAAAAAAGGGCTCCAAGGGGTTTACCCTTTAAGGGAACAAATATGGGGAAATGGCTCTTAGAATATGATGTGAAAGCTTATTGAGGTCAACTGAACATTTATATCAAACTTAGGTTTCCTCTAGGCAAATTAGAACCTGTAAGTACTAAGAGGGAAAAAAACCCCAATTTCTTAAATATTAAAATACAGGCATCATCATAATCATTACTATTACTATTATTATTTTAAATAGGTTCCTTCTAAAGGGAATAAAATACACTTAAACACTTTACTGTGTCCTAAATATAAGTGAAAAAATTCTTTTAATTCAGTGAGATAATGTGGCAATTATTCAGTAAGAGTTCATTTAGGATAATCGTCGGACTGCTATTTTTTTGTGGCAGTTTCAATAAAAAGGTCCTATTTTTTAATTTCCTGTTGTTCCTTAGAATGCAATGTTACTCCTGACAGTCAGAGATATTCTTAGCTATGGATAAATAGCCTGCTTAGAGGGGCAAAGTCCAAAATATGATGCAATCTTTCCAGGCAAGATGTCTACAAAAGGAGAAATTACCTCTGTATAATCAATCTAATAGTGATTTTTTTTCACCCTCTTCCACCAATTATGATCCTCTAACAATTTCCCATGGCTGAAATGGCAAAGCTCATTCAATGAAAACAAGAATTTTGGAGAGAAACGTGACAGCTTACCTCATTTAGTGAGTGATACTGTTCGTAGTAGGAGTAGGACGCCCGGGGGCTGATGGTGTCATTGGAAGTCTGCTGCTGGATAAGATCTTCCACATTTTCCAACAGGACGCTGGGTGATGAAACAAGAGTATGAGCTGGTTTCCAAACAGGGCTCTGCTTTTCCCTCGTGGCCCATTGCAGACACAACAGGCAAGTGTGGGGGGGAAAGTCACTAAGAAAACTAGCAAGCTCAAGGTGAAAACACCACTAACATGATGAGCTGAAATTAACAAGCCCTCTGCATAGAGCCACATGGGCACTGGAGAGACAGTAGCTTCTGTAGGGTATGCTTTCAGGGCCTTCAAAACCTGACCCTTTCTCCAACATTACCAACATCTCTTGATTGTGACTTATGAGTGCCTTTTAAATGAACACAGGAATAAGGAAGGTATGGGAAAGTGATCTCATTTAATTTCTCTTGCAAGGGGTCACACAGTTAACTTAGGCACAAACATTATAACTAAGATGAAATTGGGCCATTCTGTCACCTGGGATGAACAAGAAAAAGTTAGCTACCATAATAAAAGTTTTTTACTTTTATTTGGAGTTAGTTGCTCAGTCATGTCCAACTCTTTGTGACCCCATGGACTGTAGCCCACCCCCCTCCTCTGTCCATGGAATTCTCCAGGCAAGAATAGGGGAGTGTGTAGCCATTTCCTTCTCCCAGGGCTTCCCTGGTAGCTCAGACTTTTATTTAGACCAACAGGTAAATACCAAGGTTTTATCATCAGAAAGTTCTGAGTTAGAGTCCCAGATGTGCCACATTCTAGCTGGTTGACCTTGAGAAATTCCTTTGTAAATCTGAAAATTTTTTCTTACACACAGTGAGGATAGTATCTACCTCACAGGGTTTAATAAGGGTTAAAAGATACAACATATAGAAAAGCTCAGCACCTTTTCTGAAAGGCATCAAATGCTAATAACCTGTTATTATAATAATCATACTGTATTATCCAAAGATTGCCTGGCATCCAGGAAGTGCTAGGGTGGCAGGAAAACTCTGATGCTTGGGTAATGGATACGAAAGGAGATATGAACAGGAGACTCTAAAAGGAAGAAGGCGTGGACTCTGAACAGAAATCACACCTAACGCATATTTTAGTTTAGGGCCAGACATTCCGGAATGCTCGCTGACCTCCTGAAGCAAAATTCCCTTTAGCAGCTGCTTTTTTAAGTGATATCACAAAGCCTAGTAACGTGAATGACATTTTGCTTCCTAAATCCAGGAAGAGAGTAGAGGAATTTTAAGAAGGAACTGGGAGAAATCATAAGAGGCTCCATAGATCACTGAGTCTAACAATCCATTTTTGACAAGGGGCCAAGGTCTTGAGCAGTAAACCACTTGTTCAAGGTCATGGAGTCAGGCTCTTGGGCTTCATAACAAGTCCATTCCAGAGCTTTCCATGTGGCATGTTTAATGTAAGTATTCATTTTTCTAGGAAGCAATGATACCATCCACTAATAAATGCATTGTGTGTGGTGTGTGTGTGTGTGTGCACACAATTGCTGGTCATGTCCAACTCTTTGCGACCCCACGGACTGTAGACCATCAGGCTCCTCTGTCCATGGAATTTTCCAGGCAAGAATACTGGAGTGGGGTGCCAGCGATCAAATCTGAGTCTCTTGCATTGGCAGGTGGATTCTTTACCACTGTGCCACCTGGGAAGCCCCAAATGCATCACAGTTGCTTATAATGTTTGTGTATGCTCAGTTGCTAGTCATGTCTGACTGTTTGTGACTCCATGGACTGTAGCCCGTCAGGCTCCTCTGTCCATGGAATTTTCCAGGCAAGAATTCTGGAGCAGGTTTCTATGTCCTAGTACTTATCATAGTTACTCAATAAATATGGAATTATGCCTACCTGAATAGAATTCCACTCGCATTTAAATGGACTTTCACATTGCTTACATCAGATGCATTCACGAAAAAATGGACTTCGTATCGCTTCATAATATATTCAGCTGTTACTGGCTGCCAGAGAACAATCTGTAGTTTCAAGAAGGAAAATTGATAAAACAAAGACAGTTTTTCACATGGTTCTCATCTGTAGCTAACGCCATAAAAGAATATCTATAAAAGAAATGAAAAAATAATTTCTGGTCACTGGTCCACTCACAGTCACCAATCCCATTCACATATGTGGTAGTTAAACATTTATTCTGTAGGGGGCTTGTTTTATTCTGAAACCGCAGTGGCTAATGAGGGCCTGGGCTTTACTAGGTATTCAATAAATATTTGCTGAGGCAATGAACTGATGAATGAACGTGTGAATATTTACAGGCCAACTGTAGGACTGGAGGTGTATGTCAGATGTTTAAAGAGAAATGAAAATTGGTCTGGAAAGAAAGTTGATTAATGGTGTTTTTCTTTAATAAAAATCCCATACCCTTGATTCTAACATCACATTGGTGTTTCTTTCCTTTAATCTAATTGTGGTCTTTGGCCAAAACCTTCCCATAATATTTACAGGTTTTTGTTTTTTTTTTTTTCTGGCTTGCACTTTCACACCCATTGCCTATGATCTTTTTACTAACTCTTTGCCATAATCTAGGCAGGAGTTATCATTTTGATTGTTCAGTGAAGAAATTAAGGGTCGAAGCTAAGCTGTCTAAAAATCACACGCCAAGCAGTGGCCAAACAAACCCTAAATCCTGAATCTCTGATGCTTCCTCTGGCAGGAGGTCCTCTGTCTGCAGTGTAGAGGCTGTGGAGACATAGCAGGCTGCTCTTCTGCTGGGAAACGCAGAGCTCTCTGACCCTGTATGCTGCTGTCCTTCTTGATCCCCTACAGGCTGAGGTTCAGTGGCTCCAGGGCTGCGGCCAGTCAATGATGGTGCACTGCAGGCATATCATCGCAGGCCCATTCCTGCCAGATTAGGCTTTCCTCTTGCAGTGGACTTTGTCTTAAGGACTTACATGGTCCAGTCAAACTTTCCTCAGGATTGTCCTGCAGTCTAGAAGTTGTCCAGGCATGACCCTCCTTTTTGCACAGTGACGGCTGCTCAATGGTCTGTGGGTGCTCCCCTCCACCTCCAACTCCTTCATCCTTCACAAGTAGACCCCTTAAAAGTCTCTTATATCCCTAATCTTCTCAGAAAACCTTAGCCCAATAACCATGGAGCCAGCAATCTTTTTATCATATTTTGTAACTCTTAATAGTTTTCTACATTCAGGGGAGTTCAGTCCCAGGCACGAAAATGTTAGCCAGTTTTCTTCTGTTTTTATGCTTACACTTTAGTTAAGCTTTTAAAACAAACATCTATTCAGTTCAGTTCAGATCAGTCGCTCAGTCGTGTCCAACTCTTTGCGACCCCATGGACACATGGGGCATACCAGGCCTCCCTGTCCATCACCAACCCCTGGAGTTCACCCAAACTCATGTCTATTGAGTCGGTGATGCCATCCAACCATCTCATCCTCTGTTGTCCCCTTCTCCTCCTACCCTTAATCTTTCCCAGCATCAGGATCTTTTTAAATGAGTCAGCTCTTCCCATCAGATAGCCGAAGTATTGGAGTTTCAGCTTCAGCATCAGTCCTTCCAATGAATATTCAGGACTGATTTCCTTTAGGATGGACTGGTTGCATCTCCTTGCAGTCCAGGGGACTCTCAAGAGTCTTCTCCATCACCACGGTTCAAAAGCATAAATTCTTCGGCGCTCAGCTTTCTTCACAGTCCAACTTTCACATCCATACATGACCACTGGAAAAACCATAGCCTTGACTAGATGGACTTTTGTTGACAAAGTAATGTCTCTGCTTTTTAATATGCTGTCTAGGTTGGTCATAACTTTCCTTCCAAGGAGTAAGCGTCTTTTAATTTCATGGCTGCAGTCACCCTCTGTAGTGATTTTGGAGCCCAAGAAAATAAAGTGTGTCACTGTTTCCACTGTTTCCCCATCTACTTGCCTTGAAGTGATGCGACTGGATGCCATGATCTTAGTTTTCTGAATGTTGAGCTTTAAGCCAACTTTTTCACTTTCCCCTTTCACTTTCATCAAGAGGCTCTTTAGTTCTTCTTCACTTTCTGCCATAAGGATGGTGTGATCTGCATATCTGAGGTTATTGATATTTCTACTGGCAATCTTGATTCCAGCTTGTGCTTCATTCCAGCCCAGCATTTCTCATGATGTACTCTGCATATAATTACAAAAACAGCCTTGATGTACTCCTTTTCCTGTTTGGAACCAGTCTGTTGTTCTATGTCCAGTTCTAACTGTTGCTTCCTGACCTGCATACAGGTTTCTCAAGAGACAGGTCAAGTGGTCTGGTATTCCCATCTCTTTCAGAATTCTCCACAGTTTATTGTGATCCACACAGTCAAAGGCTTTGGCATAGTCAATAAAGCAGAAATAGATGTTTTTCTGGAACTCTTTTGCTTTTTCGATGATCCAGCAGATGTTGCCAATTTGATCTCTGGTTCCTCTGCCTTTTCCCAGCCTTAACATCTGGAAGTTCATGGTTCATGTATTGCTAAAGCCTGGCCTGGAGAATTTTGAGCATTACTTTACTAGCGTGTGAGATGAGTGCAATTATGTGGTAGTTTGAGCATTCTCTGACATTGCCTTTCTTAGGGACTGGAATGAAAACTGACCTTTTCCAGTCTTGTGGCAACTGCTGAGTTTTCCAAATTTGCTGACATATTGAGTGCAGCACTTTCACAGGATCATCTTTTAGGATTTGAAATAGCTCAACTGGAATTCTATCACCCTTACTAGCTTTGTTCATAGTGATGTTTCCTAAGGCCCACATGACTTCACATTCCAAGATGTCTGGCTCTAGGTGAGTGATCACACCATCGTGATTATCTGGGTCATGAAGATCTTTTTTGTACAATTCTTCTGTGTATTCTTGACACCTCTTCTTGATATCTTCTGCTTCTGTCAGGTCCATACCATTTCTGTCCTTTATTGAGCCCATCTTTGCATGAAAGTTTCCCTTGGTATCTCTAATTTTCTTGAAGAGATATGAAGATATGAAATATGAAGATGAAAGATGGAGAAATTACCTTGTATGTTGTAGTAACATTCTGCAGAATTTGAACTTGCCTGGAGGTTCTAGGAAGAGCACATAAAACCTGGCCCCTGTGAGAAAAACACACACAGGATTTTGGTGTTAAGTAAAAAGTGAAAATAAGATAAATTATACAGGGAAGGGCTTCTAGGTAATTATGAAAAGGAAACAAAATATGGACATAAAAGAGGATCTCACCATTGATTTTTAAATAACCCAGATTTTGCTTCACTCTAGATAGAGAAATAGGAACCAAGTTTACCCTTCCTTCTACCTGAAAACTAATACATATGTATGCATACATATACACACACATATAAAACAATGCACTCAAAAAATTGAACATATGCAACATGATGAAACACAGTATCCTGTATTGGGTCCTGAAACAGAACAGTGAAAACACTGGTTATATCTAAATAAAGCCTGCAGTTAGTTAATAGTAGAGTACCCACGTTGGTTTCCAAGTTTTGACAAATAAAACCATGATGATATAAAATGCTAACATTAGGTGAAACTTGTTGCAGTATATACAAAACTCTCTAATATCTTTGCAACTTTTCTGCAAATCGAAAAATATTTCAGATAAAATTTTAATTAAAAAAAATTGAAACAAAAGCATGTACCAAGAACTCTAGAAGCTCAAAAAGTTATGATAACTTCTGCTTGTCATGATTAGGAAAGGTTTCATGAAAGAGGCAACTGGTAAGTTAGCTGTGGAAAGGCAGGCTGGCAGAAGACAAAAGGGCATTGTTGTGGAGATGGAAAGATGTTTATTTTTGCCAAGTGTAGGATTTAGGTGTTTAGGGCAAGAGAACAATGGTAGCCAAACAGAAGTGAGTTTGGACACTTATGTTCATTCTCCCCTAGAGAAGATTTCCAATGCACACTGAAATATTTAGCCTTTATCTTGTAGGCAATTAGGAGCTAGGAAACTGACACCATGTGCCATGTGATTTGTAAGAATAACCTTGACAACAGGGTGGAGGATGGTTTATTTTGAAAAGCCTGATTAAAAGATACTAAATTCTAGAAATAAATCTATGGAGACTTCATTATCAAAAGAGATAAAGAGGAGCTCACAAAAACAATAAATTCAGAGGTTTTGTGTCAATTATTGGTACAATTTAAGCATAAAATTTTCAACCAGTGTTAAGGGTATATGTCCAGGGATATATGTTGCAGGATGATTCATAGTATCAGTAACTGGGAACCACATATATGAGTGCTCAGTCATGTCCAACCCTTTGAGACCCCATTAACTGTAGCTCACTAGTTCCTCTGTCCATGGAATTTTCCAGGCAAGAACACTGAAGTGGGTTGCCGTTTTCTACTCGAGGGGAATCTTATCGACCCAGGGATTGAACCTGCGTCTCTTGAGTCGTCTGCTTTGGCAGGTGGATTCTTTACTACTTGTGCCACCTGGGAAGCCCAGAAACCACACCTGACTTCACATTCCAGGATGTCTGGCTCTAGGTGAGTGATCACACCATTGTGATTATCTGGGTCATGAAGATTGTTTTTGTACAGTTCTTCTGTGTATTCTTGCACCTCTTCTTGATATCTTCTGCTTCTGTCAGGTCCATATCATTTCTGTCCTTTATCGAGCCCATCTTTCCATGAAATGTTCCCTTGGTATCTCTAATTTTCTTGAAGAGATCTCTAGTCTTTCCCATTCTGTTTTCCTCTATTTCTTTGCATTGATCACCGAGGAAGGCTGTTTTTTTAATCTCTCTTTGTTATTCTTTGGAACTCTGCATTCAGATGGGAATATCTTTCCTTTTCTCCATTGCTTTCTGCTTCTCTTGTTTTCATAGCTATTTGTAAGGCCTCCTCAGACAGCCATTTTGCCTTTTTGCATTTCTTTTCCATGAGGATGGTCTTAATTCCTCTCTCCTGTACAATGTCATGAACCTCCACCCATAGTTCATCGGGCACTCTGTCTATCAGATCTAGTCCCTTAAATCTATTTCTCACTTCCACTGTATAGTCATAAGGGATTTGATTTAGGTCATACCTGAATGGTCTAGTGGTTTTCCCTACTTTCTTCAATTTAAGTCTGAATTTGGCCATAAGGAATTTATGATCTGAGCCACAGTCAGCTCCTGGTCTTCTTTTTGCTGACTATATAGAGCCTCTCCACCTTTGGTTGCAAAGAATATAACCAATCTGATTTTGGAGAAGGGAAATCCAATATTCTGGCTTGGAGAATTCCATGGACTGTACAGTTCATGGGGTCGCAGTGTCGGACACGACTTTTTCAGTGACTTTCACTTTCACATAAATATATAGAGAAATGCATGAAAGAACAATCACCAGAATGTGATATCTTCTCAGGGTGAGGAAATTTCAGTGTCTTTCTTCCTAATTGTATAATTTTCCATATTGTTTACTTCTTTAACCAAAGAGAACTCTTTATTATTTAATCAAGGGGAAATTACATAAAAGAAGTTACTCTGGCTGTGAAAAAAAACACTACCAAGCTTCTTAACAATGCTGGTGGCCCTCTCACAAACACATTTCTTATTGTTTTCAAATGTCTTTGGCTCATCACTGGAACAGAGTTACTGGTGACTTTCCTAGCCTTCCACAGTGCTTTTATTCTGGGATATCCTTCCCTAGGAATTTTTTTAGTATTTATTTATTTGGCTGCACGGAGTCTTTGCTGCAGCACATGGGATCTTCAGCCGTCATTGCGGCATGCCGGATCCTTAGCTGTGGCATGTGGGATCTAGTTTCCTGACCAGGGATGGAACCCGGGCCCCCTTACATTGGGAACACGGAGTCCTAGCCTCTGGACCACCAGGCAAGTCCCATGCCCTAGGAATATTTTGATCCCCCTTTTTTAACATCTGCCACAATAGTTCTGACATTCCTGGTTCACTTAGAACAGGCCATTATTGTCTCCAAGCTTCCAAGAGTCATCCTGGTGGCGGTTAGCACCACCTCCCAAGGCTGTAACTAGAATGTCAAATCTAGTATCATGGGCAAGTGCACCCCTTTAGGGACAGAGATCTTTTTGCTTATTAACACACTCAGCACTTGGACACTCGGATTCTGTCATGACTTAACCCTAGGTATTAGTTTGGAGGCCAGTGTGGGGAGGTGGGAGTAGATTCTGAAGGCTGATGGTCAGAGATGACACTGCAGAGGGAGGTCCTGATAGTAACGGGGGTGATGAGATTGCTTTGCGTTAAAGCCAGGTGGCAGTGCTTAACTGCTGTAACACGCTGGGCACAATTATTATAATAAGCAGCAAGGTCAGAGCGGTACCCAGAGGGACATGACCCTCAGAAAACTGGAGTTACGAGAACACAGAGCTCTCAGGGCCAAGATAGATGGCAACCAACAAAGGTATTGGTCAATCTTTACAGTCGAAAGAAGTCAGGGATGGATGAGAGTGGCTAAGGACAGTTGTCCCAGTCAAAACACTCAATCCATTGTCCAGGTCCCAGGCCTGGGCCCCTTCTTAGCCCAGGATCTCTTGCCTGAGGGGGGAGTCAGGTCCCCACAAAGCAAGAACCTGCCGCAGTAGAGAGAGGTGCTTCCTCAGTTCTTTTTGAAAGAAAGGTATGGCTGTTTACTCAGGTCACTCTGCCCACTGCCCACTGGGGAGAGAGGAATACTCAAGCATGCGGAGGTGGGGTGTTTTTTTTTTTTCTTTTCTTTTCTTATTGGAGTCTATTGCTTTCCAATACTGTGTTAATTTCTCCTGTATAGCAAAGTGAATCAGCTATTATGTACACATATACCCCCTCTTTTTTTTTGCTTTCCTTTCCCTGTAGGTCACCAGAGAGCACCAAATACAGTTCCTTGTGTTACACAGTCGGTACTCATTAGAACAACAGTCCCTGCATCTTTACGGTTGATGTCTTTAAGACTGCCCTGAAGGCACAGCTGAAGCCCTTGTTAAGGCTGCATCACAGTCCAATTCCTCCTCGGCTCATTTCTCCTTCCTTTATTCCTCCACACATGTTGCTCCTGAGATTCCATTCCAGTAAATTCCCTACATGCTAATCTCTATCTCAGAGTCTGCTTCCTGGGGAAACTAACCCACAGCAGTACAAATGCACACTGTGTGGGATAAAACATGAAAAATTGCTATACGAATGGTATCAATACTCTGCTATAAGAATGTAACATCAGAAGTTACTTTTGTCTGGGGCAGTCAGAGGATGGAGACCTTCTGAGCTGGACTTTTGAAACAGGTAGGCTCTGACTGATGAATGGGCAGTGAATGGCCTAACACTAAGACAGATGGAGTTTTGGTGAGTGAATTGGAGATGAGATGGTGTCAAGTGCTGATGCCTAAGTGGAAAACAGAATCAGAGCTCAAGGAAAGGCGTGTGACCCAGGTGGGCAGGAATACGGGGCTTACTTCGGGATGTACCAGGAAATACAACCAGGGTAAATGGGCAGCCTAGGACCTGATCATTGAAGGTCTTAAATCCTGGGTACCATTTTGGAAGTTTGAACAAAAAAGCGACCAACTCAAAGATTTTTTTTGAAGTAAAGTATAAAGAAGTGGGCTTCCCCTGTGGCTCAGGTGGTAGAGAATCTGCCTGCAATGCTGGAGGCCTGGGTTCAATTCCTGGGTTGGGAAGATCCCCTGGAGAAGGGAATGGCTACCCACTCCAGTATTCTGGCCCGGAGAATTTCATGGAGTGTATAG
This sequence comes from Muntiacus reevesi, assembly GCF_963930625.1. Classification (NCBI taxonomy): domain Eukaryota; kingdom Metazoa; phylum Chordata; class Mammalia; order Artiodactyla; family Cervidae; genus Muntiacus; species Muntiacus reevesi. The sequence goes on from NC_089259.1 coordinate 14,972,027, forward strand.
TCCATAGGGTCACAAAGAGTGACATGACTGAGCGACTTTCACTTTCACAAAAAAGTGGGGATATGTCCTGAGGAAAAAGAACAAAGGTGTAGGCACAGGCCTCTCAGACTTCAGACAATACTATATGAAAAGATGAAAAGACACCCTACCGACCAGGAGAAAATACATGCAAACAATGCAACAGACAAGGGGTTAATTTATAAAACATACAAACAGCTCATACAGCTTGATATCAAAAAAACCAAATAACCCAATCAAAAAGTGGGCAGAAGACCTGAATAGACACTTCTCCAAAGGAGACACACAGATGGCCAACAGGCACGGGAAAAGGCACTCATGTGAAATAAAATTGATCTTTTATGGCAGGACAAGAAAAATTTAAACATAAAAAATTTCTCTGTTCTTTGGCCTCCTCTCTCCCCCATACTTTTCATCTGAATTACCCCCCAATCAGGAGACATCTTGTCTAAAGAGCAGCATACTCCTAGCATCAGTAAGACAACTCCTTAAAAGATAACACTTCTTCTTGATCTTGTAAGGGTCACAGTGATCCTTAGATCTGGATTTTGTAAACTGTCAATAATATGTCATTTAATAGTCAACCCTCTATCTCAAAAGAAACTTATATTTAATATAACCATGCCTTGACTTCTAACAGGTGAACTGTCCTCCAAGCTCTCTGAGATGCTCTTCCTAGGTTATAATACTCAACATGGCTCAAATAAAATTTTTTATTTCTTTCTTAGATCAAAGAGATAAATTTTTCTTCAACTCTCAGCATTGCTCATTAGAAAAATGCAAATCAAAACTACAATGAGTTATCACCTCATACCTGTCAGATGACTCTCATGGTTAAGTCTATAAATAAATGCTGGAGAAGGTGTGGAGAAAAGGGAACCCTTCTGCCCTCTTGGTGGGAATGTAACTTGGTGCAGCCATGAAGAAAAATAGTATGCAAGTTCTTTTACAAACTAAAAATAGAGTTATTATATGATTCAAGATTCCCACTCCTATGCATATAACCGGAAAAGATGAAAACTCTAATTTGAAAAGAGATATATGTAGTACAATGTTCATAGCAGCACTAAGATAAGATATGGAAGCAACCTAAGTGTCCATCACCAGATGAATGGATAAAGAATACGTGATACACACACACACACACACACACTGGCTTCCCGCCCTGGTGACTCAGCAGTAAAGAATGTGCCTGCCAATGCAGGAGACGCAGGAGATGCAGGTTCAATCCCTGGGTTGGGAAGATTCCCCTGGAGGAAGAAATGGCAACCCACTCCAGTATCCTTGCCTGGGAGATCCCATGGACGGAGGAGCCTGGCGGGCTACAGTCCATGCAGTCTCAGAGAGTCCAACACAACTTAGGGACTAAACAACAAACAACATACACACAAAATGGAATATTACTCAGTTATACAGAAAGAATGAAATATTGCCATTTACACCAACATGGATTAACACAGAGATTATCATACTGAGGGAAATAAGTCAGACAGGGAATATGATATCATTTATATGTAGAATCTAAAAAATAATGCAAATGAATTTATTTGCAAAACAGAAACAGCCTCACAGACAGAAAACAAACCAGGTTAGCAAAGGGGAAAGGGTGGGAGGAGGGATAAATTAAGGGCAGGGAATAAACAGACACAGTACTACACACACAACAGATAAACAAGGATCTAGCTCACAGCACAGAGAACTATATCCAATGTCTTCTCATAACCTATAAACAAGGAATCTGAAAAATACGTACTATATCATACACCCAAAATTAACACAATATTGTAAAATCAACTGTACTTCAATTAAAAACAGGATGTGGGGTTTGTATAATTAAATAATTATACTTTTAGAATTTACTTCTAAATTTTAAAATGAAACTCTTGACAAGTTAACCTAACAATGAAATATAACGTCTTACAAAACAACGACTTCATTATTCAACTAGAGGTTGAATTGCAGTTTCATGTAAAGGAAATTTTGTGTTGACTAGAAGATAAGATGCTTGGGCATTTTTTAAATGTGTTAAGGGACAAGAAAATACTAAAATGAGTCAACAGAAGGAAAAAGAAAAAATGTGGAGGAGTACAATGATCGGGGTGTAAATTTACCATTAATATGTAACACCATTCCATTAATATGTAATTCCCATAATACCACTAATAAAATAATACGTCCAAGTTCCAATTGCGGCGAGCTGGACTCTTCCTGTTTCCAGTTTGACCAAAGGGCAATGCAGCAGAATCAAATAACGAGACGAGGTCAGTCAGGAGCTGTGCAGCTCAGGCCCCAGGCACAGAGACTGGTCTTAAACTGGACAGGCTAGCTGGGTTTTGTCAACAGGACGCTAGGAAGGCCCACAACAAAACCAGACTGAACAGGCTAGATCCTAGATAGAGGGCAAAAGGGGCTAAAGGCTTTCCTGGCCTTGATTTCTCTCTGAGTTTGTTTCACAAGTACTGGAGTTTGGCAGAGGTGTTTTGCAGTTGCATTTTGAGACATACAAGGGTCAACCACTCCCAGCTAGCTCTGACTTGACCACAAGAACATGCCCATGCAGATGAAACCTGGCTGTGTCCTGGTGCTAACTTTGCTTCATCACCATGCTCAGATCTCTGCTGGAGGAGGGTCTCTGTACTCTGCTGGCACAATTCTTGCTGGGTTCAAAGGAGCGTATCAGACTGCACGTGGGCTGGCCCTGGAATTCTCCAACCAGGGAATTCTGTGCCCACTCCCTTGAGCCCTAACGACACGGCTGCCTCTTAACCCTTAAATTCCCATACTCCCCTCCCTTCAGAGAGAAAGTGCCTTTGGAGTTTGAGTTCTCCTTCTCCACCCTCTGACCATTGAATAAAGGCCTGTCTTGCTTGCATCAAACTCGGGTTCATCCTTGGCAACAGGAACCAGAGCAGGAAAGAGCTTCCTAACCCAGCCAGGGGGCTTCTTGTTCAGCCAGGCCCCAAGATGGGGGCCTTTCCTCTCATTTAGTAACGAGATCACCTTATGTAGAGCCTTCCATTTTTTAAATCCATGTCCTGGCTCCGTGCCCCCTTTCTTAGAGACCAGGAAAAGTAGTCAGAGAGGAGAGAGGGGGAGGATTTGTGAAAATAGTTCTGTCAACTACAAATTGGCACTTGCCAAGGGTGGTTGCCGTCTACTTCTGTAAGCACGAAATCAGGCGCTGCTGACCTTCAGCCCCCCGAAGGGAGTTCAGGCTGGATGGCAGAAATGAGGCAAACTGGGAAAACTGTCAGAGCAGGTCTTCAGATAGTTAGATGCTCTCCGGACCTGATTTAAGGGCCCAGTTGTTGTATCTCCTCATATCTAAAAAAGCATCAAAACCTTTCACGGTGACAACTGCTCCTCATGACTAGCAAAGGCTTCACAAAACCAGCAGAAATCTTCTGGAAAAATATGTGCCTGATTGCACGTATTCCCACTCACCAAAAATCACAGATATACTGAACTCCAGCCCCAGCCCCACCCCAGCTCTTTGGAGCAGTTTCTCAGAGCTCTCTGAGGGACTGTCTCCTGGGCTACAGTTCTCATTGTCCCCCCCAAAAAACTCAACTCGAAACTCTCACATTTTACATTTATTTTTAAGTTGACATTCTTTGCAAGAAGTTGCTGTGATTCTCTCTCAATTCCCACTCTCCCAAAGGGATGAAGTTTGGGGGTGTTACTTCCTTCAACTCAGCGTAGTGGGGAGAATGGTGGGCCAGCCCTCAGGTTTACAGACAGAAGGACTGGTGCCTGAGAAAGCTAAACCTGAGAAAAGCTAAACCTGCGAAGACTGGCCTCCAGTCGTCTACGCGTGCGTGCTCAGTCAGTTCAATCAAGTCCTACTCTTTTCGATCCCATGGATCATAGCCCTCCAGGCTGCTCTGTCCATGGGATTCTCCAGGTAAGAATATTGGAGTGGGTTGCCATGCCCTCCTCCAGGGGATCTTCCCGACCCAGGGATCGAACCCACATCTCCTGCATCTCCTGCACTGCAGGTGGATTCTTTACTGCTGAGCCAAAAGGGTCTAGGTTGGTAAATAAAATTCAAAGAAAAACTACTTCATGGGATGCAGTTATTGCTCAGATGCCATCCAATAGTGCCACCTAAAGGAGTGGCGAGATCTTACAGTGGCAAGAATCTGGAGGTAAAAGTGAGATTCTTAGAATTGAAGATGGAGTCACAACTGACTAGAAACAGGTAACTGTATCCTGTAGAGGGTGATACAATTAACATCACCATGCGAAGTTGTCAGAGCTTAAAATTAATCAAGGGTTCATTATATAACTTAGGATTATTGTTCTCATTCACGTTTTGCTATGTTAGGTTTTGTTCCAACTTTGTGTCCCTTGTGGCTCAAACAGTAAAGAAGCCACCTGCAGTGCAGCAGATGAGGGTTTGATCCCTGGGTCGGGAAGATCCCCTGGAGAAGGAAATGGGAACCCACTCCAGTATTCTTTTTTTTTTTTTTAATTAATTAGTTAATTTATTTTTTCAGTGGGTTTTGTCATACATTGATATGAATCAGCCATTAGTTACACGTATTCCCCATCCCGATCCCCCCTCCCACCTCCCTCTCCACCCGACTCCTCTGGGTCTTCCCAGTGCACCAGGCCCGAGCACTTGACTCATGCATCCCACCTGGGCTGGTGATCTGTTTCACAATAGATAATATACATGCTGTTCTTTCGAAACATCCCACCCTCACCTTCTCCCACAGAGTCCAAAAGTCTGTTCTGTACTTCTGTGTCTCTTTTTCTGTTTTGCATATAGGGTTATCGTTACCAGCTTTCTAAATTCCATATATATGTGTTAGTATGCTGTAATGTTCTTTATCTTTCTGGCTTCTTCACTGTATAATGGGCTCCAGTTTCATCCATCTCATTAGAACTGATTCAAATGAATTCTTTTTAACAGCTGAGTAATATTCCATGGTGTATATGTACCACAGCTTCCTTATCCATTCATCTGCTGATGGGCATCTAGGCTGCTTCCATGTCCTGGCTATTATAAACAGTGCTGCGATGAACATTGGGGTGCACGTGTCTCTTTCAGATCTGGTTTCTTCGGTGTGTATGCCCAGAAGTGGTATTGCTGGGTCATATGGCAGTTCTATTTCCAGTTTTTTAAGAAATCTTCACACTGTTTTCCATAGTGGCTGTACTAGTTTGCATTCCCACCAACAGTGTAAGAGGGTTCCCTTTTCTCCACACCCTGTCCAGCATTTATTGCTTGTAGACTTTTGGATAGCAGCCATCCTGACTGGCGTGTAATGGTACCTCATTGTGGTTTTGATTTGCATTTCCCTGATAATGGCACTCCAGTATTCTTGCCTGGAAAATCCCATGAGCAGAGGAGCCTGACCCACTTCAGTCCATGGGGTCGCAGAGTCAGACACAACTGAGCCAATAACACACACAGTGAAAAAATTTCAAAAACGACACATCGTGAAATTTTAAGTGAAGAAGAATTTTTTGGTGAATTTTATGCATATCCTTTCTCTGATTGTCCAAGCAACATGTATACTAATGAAGTTGGTAATTCTTCAGAATATAGTTCTGATTCAGACAATGTGAATATTAGACCACAAAACGACAAAAAAACCTTAGTGACTGATTCTGATAAAGTGAAAATGAAGCTCAGTGCTGAAGAATGCTCTTTTATTTCTACAGAAGAGTGGATCGAAGACAATATTTCACAAAAATTAGACTCCACAGGTGTGTCAGGTATAATTGTTGAATGTAATAACCCGCAAAGTGTTAGTAAGATGACAGAATTAATTTTTAGCTGGCCAAGACAAAAATCACCATAGGTGTGCTTTTCTGTAAAAATCTCCCAGTCAATAATTAAGAGTGGGCTAAAAAGTCATAGAATTTTCTAACTTTCCATGGAAGGGCAGGGAAAGATTACTCTGCCATGTAGAATATGTTGGGGCAATGGGAGATGAAAAATAAAGACGTATTGTGATGACATCTCTGAAGGGATAGAGTCACAAGACTTAACCAATAATCACTTGGTAGTGGGGAAAGTCTTGCATCAAAAACAGAGTGAAAAATATAAGCACAGTGAAACAGCAGGTCACTTTAAACCAAGGCTCAAAGATGACTCTTGCTCATGACAACAAGTAGCAGTCCTGAGGCTGAAACTCAGCTTTCCAGCTCCTGAGTTTTAATACCTAGGCAACATTTCCTGCTTTTTCATACTGTTCATGGAACAACAGCCTGGTTCCAAATTGGGAAAGGAAAGGAGTACTTCAAGGCTGTATATTGTCACTCTGCTTATTTAACTTATATGCAGAGTACATCATGCGAAATGCTGGGCTAGATGAAGCACAAGCTAGAATCAAAATTGCTGGGAGAAATATCAATAACCTCAGATACGCAGATGACACCACCCTTATGGCAGAAAGTGAAAAGAACTAAAGAGCCTCTTGATGAAAGTGAAAGAGGAGAGTGAAAAAATTGGCTTAAAACCCAGAATTCAGAAAACTAAGATCATGGCACTCGGTCCCATCACTTCATGGCAAATAGATGGGGAAACAGTGCAAACAGTAACAGACTTTATTTTGGGGGTCTCTAAAATCACTGCAGAGGGTGACTACAGCTGTGAAATTAAAAGACTCTTGCTCCCTGGAAGAAAAGCTATGACCAACCTAGACAGCATATTACAAAGCAGACACATTACTTTGCCATTGAAGGTCCATCTAGTCAAAGTTATGGTTTTTTCCAGTAGTCATCTATGAATGTGAGAGTTGGACTATAAAGATGAGTGCCGAAGAATTGATGCTTTTGAACTGTGGTGTTGGAGAAGACTCTTGAGAGTCCCTTGGACTGCAAGGAGATGCAACTAGTCCATCCTAAAGGAAATCAGTCCTGAATATTCATTGGAAAGACTGATGCTAAAGCTGAAACTCCAAAACTTTGGCCACCTGATGCAAAGAACTGACTCCTTGGAAAAGACCTTGATGCTGGAAAAGATTGAAGGCAGGAGGAGAAGGGGATGACAGAGGATGAGATGGTTGGATGGCATCACCAACTCGATGGACATGAGTTTGAGCAAGCTCTGGGAGTTGGTGATGGACAGGGAGGCCTGGCGTGCTGCAGTCCATGAGGTCGCAAAGAGTCAGACATGACTGAGCTACTGAACTGAACTGAACTGAACTGCTGAGTCCCCTCTAAGAATATGATTATGCTCCTCAAGGTCTGTCCTGTGTATGGTTTACAGGGACTGTTCATACTTGCCATAGCTCTGAAAGATTGTTTTGTAATTTAAAAAGCTGGTGAGATGCCTCTGAACAACGGAACATAGCCCAAGGCTGCAATTTTGTTTTCTGCATTACAGCATTTCGAAGCTACTAGTGCCCTGTTCTCTAAGATGAAAATAATATATCAGTGGAAGCTAAAGTGAAAGAGAACAAGCTGGTCTCCAGGTGGCAGACAGTATATGAAGTCAACAGAAGGAACACTTCCTCTGGTCTATTAATAATTCAAAAGCCCTCTATGCTCAACCCTTCTTCACTCTCCAATTCGTTTTCCTTCTTTTCTTCCTACTTCTTTTCATTTCCTCTTTCCAGATAAATAACCTCAGCTGACTGGCTGCACTTAGGTAATCAGAACACAATGCAATTAATGACTGTTTACACGATTCTTGCTAGTATTTTATTTTTACCCTTTATAGTGTTTGGCCTTTAAAAGCAAGTGAATATGGAGACTGTTTTTTTTTTTTTTTTTTGGCTGCCTTTCTCTTTGGCATATGGTATTTATGCCTTTAAAACTTTTTTTGTTTCAGTTCCAGAGCATTTCGTTGATGAGATTTATCAAAATGCACCTACAAATCAACCACTGAGAGATTGCCTGAACACTAAGCATTATTAGGAAAATGATCATGCCAAGAAAATGATAACAAAGAGCAGGTTTAGGAAATAGCCAGACCCCTAGCTCTTTTTAGGAGTGGTTATATATTTTACCCCCAGAAATAATTCATTCAAGTCTGTCACCCTGAATAAAATTAGATTTTTCTTTTAGCTTCAGTAATAGACAATTCCTGGAAGAGTGATGCTCAGAAACATTTGGTAAAAAAATTATTTTTACTCAGAATCAAGATTTGTGATTTTATTTCTAGTGGAGGAATGGGACCTGAGAATCAGATATGCATCTGCCTACAAAGCTGCAGTTCCTCCCTCCCGCAATACTTGGGGACCTGCATGGTAGGCACAAAATACTAAGTGTTGTCAATATAATATAATTTGATTAAGATATAGTCTCTTCCCTCTTTTCAAGCATAAGTATTAATCACACTCTTGAGAGTCCCTTGGGCAGCAAGAAGATAGAACCAGTCAATCCTAAAGGAAATCAATCCTGAATATTCAGTGGAAATGAATGATGCTGGAGCTGAAGCTCCAATACTTTGGCCACCTGGTGTGCAGAGCCGATGCATTGGAAAAGACCCTGATGCTGGGAAAGATTGAAGGCAGGAGGAGAAGGGGACAACAGAGGATGAGATGGTTGGATGGCGTCACCAACTCAATGGACATGAGTTTGAGTAAACCCTGGCAGATGGTGAAGGACAGGAAGCCTGACTTGCTGCAGTCCATGGGGTTACAGAGTCAGACACGACTTAGGGACTGACCAACAATCAATCAGATGTTGAAGTATACAGTTGGCCATAGCTTTGTTTGGATTTTTTCTTAACATCTTATGGGAAAACCTGAACAAATTTTCTGGCCAAACCAAAGCAAAAAAAAAGTAAGAATAGCCATGTATGAGGGAATTTTCCTCATTCACTTACTATTTTTTTCAGTGTATTTCTTTAATATTTAGTCCTACTGAACTATTATAAGCTTACTCATTTTGCAACAACAGGGTCAAGCTTTGATACATCTTGCTAGTGGCTGTCTTACCAAGGAGCTTAGTTCACTATAGGAGGCAGATGGTGGTCTGTAGGTGAGCCCACCAAACTCTGCCACAGCCAGCAGTGATGATGCTTGTGCTAGGCTGGGCTGGGCTGGGCCAAAAGTGTGAAAGTGAAGTGAAAGTGTTAGTCACTCAGTCCATTCTTTCCCCATGGACTATAGTCCACCAGGTTCCTCTGTCCATGGAATTCTCCAGGCAAGAATATTGGAATGGGTTGCCATTCCCTTCTCCAAGAGGATCTTCTGACCCAGAGACTGAACCCAGGTCTCCTTCATTGCAGGCAGATTCTTTACTGTCTGAGCCACCTGAGAAGCCCTAAGGCCACCTTCATAACTACCGCCATAGGTGACGTCTTAAGACCCCGCCCTAGCCCCTCTCCCAGGCTACCTTCCAGACCTACTGTCTCTGCCGTCTCACTGTGACTAAACCTGATCTCCCTTCAAATTGGCTCTCTTCCTAATTTCTATAATTTTTAGAGGCAGTCCTATGCAGTAAAATGAGTTGAAATGATGAAAAAATGGGATTGAATCCAAACTCTACATTTATTGTTTGATATGGGGCCATTGTTATTCTCCCAGGAGGCTTATTTTCTTCCTCTGTAAAATGTCAGGGAAAAAGATCCCTGGAGTGGAGAATTTTGGGGGTTTAACAGGATAACTCCTAAGCACCTATCCTAGTGCCTGGGACAACACAGAAGCTAAATCCTCATGCACTTCCTCCCCTTTCCCTCTCTGGGAATGATACTGTCATTGCCTACAGTATCCACGTTGGATGTGTTGACAGCAGTTCTTCTATCCCTCTCCTTTACCCAAGTAATAGCCAATTACTTGGATAAACTATATCCTTTATCCAAGTAATTCAATATTCAAACTAGCAAGAACCTTAGAAATCACAGTCATCTCATTTCTTGACACTACATAGAGACATAAGGAACCAATTACCCTAGCAATTTGACTTCTGTGTCAATTTCTTAACAATCCTTTGGTGATGGAATTTGTCACTTGACACTTGGTGACCAGAAAAATAAACTTAATCAAAAAATGGGCAGACGACGTAAAGAGACATTTCTCCAAAGAAGACATATAGATGGCCAATAAACACATGAAAAGATGCTCAACATTGCTCATTAATAGAGAAATGCAAATCAAAACTACAATGAAGTATCACCTCATACCAATCAGAATGGACATCATCAAAAAATTCTACAAACAATAAATGCTGGGGAGGATGTGAAGAAAAGGGGACACTCTTGCATTGTGGGTGGGAATGTAAACTGATACAGCCATTATGGAAAATAGTATGGAGATTTCTTAGAAAACTAGGAATAGATCTACTATACGTTCATGCTCAGTCGGTTCAGTCGTGTCCAACTCTATGACCCAGCAATTCTACTACTGGTCATATACCCTGAGAAAACCACAATTCTAAAAGACACATACACCCCAGAGTTTATTGCAACGATATTTAGAGTAGCCAAGACATGGAAGCTACCTAGATGTCCATCGACAGATGAATGGATAGAGAAGTTGTGGCACACTTCAATAATGGAATGTTACTCAGTCACAAAAGAGGACAGAGTTGAGTCAGTTGCAGTGAGGCAGATGAACCTAGAACCTCTTACACAGAGTGAAGTAAATCAGAAAGAAACAAGTATTGTATATTAACACATGCATATGGAATCTAGAAAATGGTACTGATGAACCTAGCAGAGAACGGACTTAGCGGACACAACAGGGGAAGGTGAGGGTCAGATGAATTGAGAAAGTATCATTAACATATACACACTATTATGTGTAAAATAGATAGTGGGAAGTTGCTAAATAACACAGGGAGCCTTGCCTGGCATTCTGTGATGACCTCGAGGGGTGTGTTGAGGGGAGGGGAGGGAGGCTGAGGAGGATAGAGAGATACATATATACACATACACACACATATATATATACACACACATACATACATATTTAATTATGATTGATTCCTGTTGTTGTATAGCAGAAATAACACACAATTGTAAAGCAATTGTCTATCAATTTAAAAAATAAATGAAAACTTTATTTTTTTAATTTTTTTTCCCCAATTATTTTTATTAGTTGGAGGCTAATTACTTTACAATATTGTAGTGGTTTTTGACATACATTGACATGAATCAGCCATGGATTTACAAAATGAAAACTTTAAAAAGATAATTCCAAAGGAAATAATATCAACTTTGAAAAGCTTAAAAACTGACTAGTTAATAACAATAGTGTGTATAGCCTCAGAAATATTTACATCATGCTTATATATGCTAGACTTCTTTCGAGTGGTTTATAGTAGAAAGTCCTAAGGAACTCACTCTGCCAAGCAAAATAAGAACAAGGTATGTTCACACGTGTATTCCTGTAACACACCTGTTCTTCCTTTCCTATTCCATGCTGAACACCCATGCACAACCCAGACCTCCAACTTTATCCTCTTTTCCCTCCCATGTTCCATGTACGAAAATAAATAAATCATCCACAGTCAACACATCATATATGTGAAGACAAGAAAAATATAAATCATGTGAAGTGTTAAGGTGCAAATAAATACTTTAAAAAATCAGAAGACTCGATTTAATTTTCATAGCTGCTGAATATACATATCATTCAGAGTTTTCTCAGTAATAAAACTAGAGCCAGAAAAGAAAAAAAGACCCTAGATCTAGTGAGAGCGTTATTGTACTGAAATCTACAATTTGGAAGAGCAACATATGGAAAGTTTCAGGCAGAGGTGACCTTCAGACTTGAATGTTTTGCTCCCTAGCCCAGTGCACTGACTCGATTCCAGGAGGGCCGAGCAAATGGGGAAAACCACCCACCACCACCTCGGAGTCCAGCGGATTGATTACCTCTGAAAGGCGAAGGCATGCTCCCCGCAGAACAGGATGGTGGCGACAAGGACACCCAAGCTATAAAGCTTCATCCCCACAGCAATTCGCTATAAAACCAAACTCTCCGAAGAGAAGGGTCCAGATAGCTGGTTACACAAGAGCCTTCTTTACACACTGGTTAAACTGTAATGGCCTGTTCCCTCTCATTTCTGTGATCAATCGACTTCACTGCCATTTCCACCCTCAAAGAGAAAGTACGCTGAGCTGTTATTCTCAGTGTAGACTATCTAGAGAGTATTTAACTCTTCAGGGGAGATGAGCCAAGAATACAAAAGACAGTAATGTGGCGGAAACGTGTTTGGGTTGTTGAAGAACCATAGCCATAGAGTATTGATCCCTGGATCACAGCCCATGCTGAGGGAGGTCCCCTGCGGAGTACTAATGAGGTCCTCCCTTGCTTTTGTCTTTTTCAACATTTTCAACCAGGGGAAAACATGGAAGGTGAGTTTTTCAAATTTTTTGACTTTATTTTTCAATTTTTTGACAAAATTTTGACAAATTTTTGACAAGTTTTTCAAATTTATGACTGAGAAGAAGCACTTGTATGGAAGGTTATAGTATCTCCCTTTGGAGATCCATGTCCTTTCATGTTTTTAAAATGTGTGAGCATGGAAGTCACTCATTTGGGTCTGAATCTTTGTGACCCGTGGACTATACAGTCCATGGAATTCTCCAGGCCAGAATACTGGAGTGGGTAGCCATTCCCTTCTCCAGGGGATCTTCCCAACCCAGGGATTAGAACCCAGGTCTCCCGCATTGCAGGCAGATTCTTTACCAGCTGAGCCACAAGGGAAGCCCAAAAACCATCATCTCTGTCTCGGTATGTTGAGTTCTGGGTTCATTTCTAAGCATTATCTTCAAATACAATATTCCATTCTCTGTGTCTTGTTTAGACTCATACTCAATTGAAGTGGGTTTTTTAAAAATGTCAATAGCTATATAAGTATTTTCCAAGTTTTGCAACTGGCTCTTTTTCACATTTATCCATGTTGTTTTTACATCTGGATTTTAAAGTATCACTTAAAATATTTTATTGTTCAACAACCAGGTCATGGAAGGAAGCTAAATGTCCATCAACAGAGGAATGAATAAAGAAGCTGTGGCATACATATACACCACAGAATATTACTCAGCCATAAAGAGGAATGAAATTGTGCCATTTGCAGAGATGTGGCTGAACCTAGAGTCATACAGGGTGAAGTAAGACAGAAAGAGGAAAACAAATATCATACATCAACACATATATGTGGAATCTAGAAAAATGGTATAGATGAACTGACTTGCAAAGCGGAAATAGTGACACAGACGTGCAGTAGAAATGTATGGACACCAAGGGGGAAGGAGGGGCAGGGTGGATGGGTGGGGTTGGCATATACACACTATTGATGCTGTGCATGAAATAGATAAATAAAGCAGATAAGTAACGAGATAACTGCTGAGACTGCGGAGCACAGGGGCGCTGCTCAGGGCTCTGTGGAGACCAAAATGGGAAGGAAGTCCAAGGAAGAGGGGACATATGTACGTGTGGCGGACTCACTGCCGTGCAGCAGAGACGGACACAAGATTGTAAAGCAACTGTACGCTAACACAAAATATTTTACCATTTGTTTTTTTATGAATATGGTTTCTTCAGCGCTCTGGCTGAGAATCCTCAGAATACTCATTTTTAAGTCTGTGCCAGGCTCCCTAGAAGTTTAATTGTATTTGGCGTGATTTTATACTTTGAGCTTTGGTTTTATTGGCTGCCTCGCTTAGCGTTTGATTTTCTTCTGTGTTTTGGAACCTGGGTTTCTAAGCTCATTTGGAAGCCTTTTGTTTCCTTTTTCTGCCTTTCTTTCTCTTTGCTCACGTCTCTCTCCTTTGCACAAGTCTTCAAGCAGCCCCTGGGCTTCCAAAGTTCTCACAGTGGTTTTCAGAGTTTATATGCCATGCTAACACGGTGACCTTCAAAGATCCAGTAATCAGTCAGGTGACATGACTTAGTCACTGGCTTATTTACTCCTGGTCTAGTTATTCTTTTGTCTCCTACAGACCAGCAGGCGTTATAAACTGTCCTAGACAGCAGAGGGCAGTGTCTTTAAAAAATTGGGCTACATACAATGAAATACAGATACTAAGTATATAGTTAGAGCTTCCAAAAAATATGTACACTTGAGTAACCCGCACTTCAGTCTGGCATAGAAAATTTTCATCACTTCAGAAAAATTTTGCATATTCCTTCCAATGAATTACTACCACCCCCTCCACCCCAATAATAGCTGCTCTGATTGTATTACACAGATTAATTTTGCCTGACCTAGAACTCCACAGAATCACATGTTGTCCTAGTTTCTTCGGGCTACTGAAAACCAAAAAATACCATGGACTGGGTGGCTTAAACAGTAAACACTATTTCTCACAGTTCTGGAGAGTGGGAATCCAAGATCAAGGCACAGATTCAATATCTGATGAGGACCTGCTTCCTGGTCCCCTTCTTGCTGTATCCTTCTGTGGCAGAAAGAAAGATGGAGAGCCCTCTGGGGTCTCTTTTATAAGGACACTAACCCCATTTATGGGGGCTCCACCATCATGACTTAATCATCTCCTAAGAACCCCACGTCCAAACACCATCACACTGGGGCTTAGGTTTCAACAAGTAAATGAGGGGCAGGTCGGGGGCAGGGACACAAACGTTCAGTCTACATCGTGTGACATGTACTCTTCTGTGTTAAACTTTCTTCACTCAGGGTATTTATTTATTTTTTTTTTAATTTTATTTTATTAGTTGGAGGCTAATTACTTCACAACATTTCAGTGGGTTTTGTCATACATTGACATGAATCAGCCATAGAGTTACACGTATTCCCCATCCCGACCCCCCCTCCCACCTCCCTCTCCACCCGACTCCTCAGGGTCCTCCCAGTGCACCAGGCCCGAGCACTTGCCTCATGCATCCCACCTGGGCTGGTGGTCTGTTTCACACTTGTTAATATACATGCTATTCTTTCGAAACATCCCACCCTCACCTTCTCCCACAGAGTTCAAAAGTCTGTTCTGTACTTCTGTGTATATATATATTTTTGCATATAGGGCTATTGTTACCATCTTTCTAAATTCCATATATATGTGTTAGTATGCTGTAACGTTCTTTATCTTTCTGGCTTACTTCACTCTGTATAATGGGCTCCAGTTTCATCCATCTCATTAGAACTGATTCAAATGAATTCTTTTGAATGGCTGAGTAATATTCCATGGTGTATATGTACCACAGTTTCCTTATCCATTCATCTGCTGATGGGCATCTAGGTTGCTTCCATGTCCTGGCTATTATAAACAGTGCTGCGATGAATACTGGGGTGCACGTGTCTCTTTCAGATCTGGTTTACTCAGTGTGTATGCCCAGAAGTGGGATTGCTGGGTCATATGGCAGTTCTATTTCCAGTTTTTTAAGAAATCTCCACGCTGTTTTCCATAGTGGCTGTACTAGTTTGCATTCCCACCAACAGTGTAAGAGGGTTCCCTTTTCTCCACACCCTCTCCAGCATTTGTTGCTTGTAGACTTTTGGATAGCAGCCATCCTGACTGGCGTGTAATGGTGCCTCATTGTGGTTTTGATTTGCATTTCTCTGATAATGAGTGATGTTGAGCATCTTTTCATGTGTTTGTTAGCCATCTGTATGTCTTCTTTGGAGAAATGTCTGTTTAGTTCTTTGGCCCATTTTTTGATTGGGTCATTTATTTTTCTGGAATTAAGCTTCAGGAGTTGCTTGTATATTTTTGAGATTAATCCTTTGTCTGTTTCCTCATTTGCTATTATTTTCTCCCAATCACACTCAGGGTATTTAAAAAATTTTTTCATGTTACTGTATGTGCCAGCAATTCATTGCTATTTATTGCTGAGTAATATAAC
The DNA here is from genome assembly GCF_963930625.1 of Muntiacus reevesi. NCBI lineage: Eukaryota > Metazoa > Chordata > Mammalia > Artiodactyla > Cervidae > Muntiacus > Muntiacus reevesi. The sequence goes on from NC_089259.1 coordinate 14,987,758, forward strand.
ACTGCTTATCCATTTTCCTACTAACGAACATCTGAGATGTTTTCAACTGGGGACGGCTATGGATAGAGTTGCTATGAATATACTTGTACAGAGCTTTTTTGATGGACTAATGTTTTTGTTTCTCTTGTGTAAATATGTAGGAACAGAATTGCTAGGTCAGAGATGCTTAGTTTTATAAGAAACTCCAGTGCCTCTTTTTCAAGGTGGTCGTATCATTTTACACGCCCCTCTCCCCAACCATATATTAGACTTCCCAGGTGGCTCAGTGGTAAAGAATCCCTCTGTAATGCAGGAGAACTGGGTTCGATCCCTGGGTCAGTAATATCCCCTGGGGGAAGGAAATGGCAACCCACTCCAGTATTCTTGCCAGGAGAATCCCATGGACAGAGGAGCCTTGCAGGCTACAGTCCATGGGGTCTCAAAGAGTCAGATATGACTTAGTGACTAAACAATAACAACAACAACCATATGTTAGAGTTCTAGTTGGTCTGTATCCTTGTTATTTGAAGCAGTCTTTTTCATTTTAGCCATTCTAGTAAGTGTATGGTGGTGTCTAATTTGGGCTTTAAATTAAATTTCTAAGACTGATAATGTTGAGAAGCTCTTTTGTGCTTATTGGCCATAATTATATGTGTGTGTGCATGTGCACGTGTGTTCCAATTATTTGCCTGATTTTTAATCAGATGGTTTGTCTTATTACTGCTTTGTAGGAGGTATTTATATACTCTGGACATCTATGCGTGCTACTGGGATGGGTTGGAATACTGGAATGGGTTGCCATGCCCTCCTCCAGGAGATCTTCCTGACCCAGGGGGTCAAACCCACGTCTCTTACGTCTCCTGCATTGGCAGCTGGGTTCCTTACCACTAGCGCCACCTGGAAAGCCCCTGGACATCCATCTATATGACACCATAAAAGGCAAAACTGCAGATACAGAAAGTAGGTTAGTTGTTGCCAGGTGCTGAGACTGGGAAGGAAGTGATTAACCTACAAGAGGTACAGGAGAACTTTTTGGAGTGGTGGAAAAATTCTGTGTTTTGATTATAGTGGTAGTTACACAATTGTGTACAGCCCAAATTCCTCCAAGTTCCTCGGACTTAACTCTTAAATATCTTGCATGAAGAGCAAGAGAGACAGACAGAAAGAGAGAGAGAGAAAGTGAAAACACAACAACTTGATGAGGAGGACTCCATCCACCCTAGCTCACAGACAAATCTCTTAGCTTCTCAAAGGTGCAGTTTCCCCTTCAGAGAAATGAGGTTAATGATAAGCTATCTCTGAGGACTATTGTGGGAATCAGAGGGATCTCATCTGAAAGTGACTGGCAAAACAGGTGTTCAGTATGTCCCATTCATCAAGAAAAAGGTAAGTCAGGAAGGGAGCTGATAGGGGCCAAAGTGTTCTCTGCCCAGAGCCTTATCCAGGTCATGGTGACCTTGGGGACAACTGATCTCACCTTCTGCTGCTCCCAAAGAGAGGATGAGACACAGCCCCAGAAGCCAATCTGGTCCTGGGGGATTGATCTCAATGAATCATGCCCCCTGGGGCCCAGCTAATTTGTATATTTACTCGAGTCAATTTGGAACACTAGGTGGCAAAAATAATACAGCAAGTGTTTCTTCCAGAGCTGTAAACTGTTTTGGGGGCTTCCCGTGTGGATCAGCGGTAGAGAGTCCACCTGCCAATGCAGGAGATGACAGAGACGCAAGTTCAATCCCTGGGTCAGGAAGGTCCCTGGAGTAGGGAATGGCCACCCACTCCAGTATTCTTGCCTGGAGAATCCCATGGACAGAGGAGCCTGGAGGGCTACAGTCCATGGGGTTGTAAGGAGTTGGACACGACTGAACGACTGAACAACGACAATAATAACCATGATCCAGACTGGCCTGGATTTGGATATGCAGCTCAGGCGTCCTGTTAGATAATCACTGAGAGAGTCAATTAATTTCACGGAATTTTATCATGAGTTCAGGTGCAGCTCAATTTACAAGTTTTCCTTTCAAAATCATTCAGCCATTAAAGCTGCATAATCTTGGGAGGTTTGGAAGACACATAATTGATAAATGTTTTTTCCCTCCACACACTCTCTCTCATGTTTATTCATGCAGAGCGAAGGTTTTATAATTTACACAAAGGGCTGGTGTATCCAGACCCTTGTGTTTCTGAAGGGGAGGAAAGATGATGCCATTCAGGAGCCACTGAAGAAGGAGATTTGAGGCTTGAAGGCAAGGACTCCATCCCAGGTTCTGATGTTTTGGCTGCAAATACTGAGTTGGGGACTTGTGGCACCAGGAGTGTTAGTAGGTACCCAAACAGGTAAATGCTTGTTGACTGGATGGTTAAATTGTGAAGAAAGCAGGGTTTGTCCTTAAAACACTTTCCTTCCTGCATTCCCTGTTTCTAACGATTGCTCCCTTCTATTGGTCTGCTTTTTAAAGATGCTGTAGCCCATCGGTTCTCAAACTTGACTGCCAATAAGCCATCTGGACATCTTTTAAACATCCAGCTGCCCTGCCTGCCCATCAGATCAATTATATCAGATCATCAGAGGCCAGGGCATACATGCCAGCATCTTGTAAATCTCCCAAGACGATTCCATTGTGCAGCCAGGGCAGCAAACAACTGGACTGGACCAGCACTTCGCCAGGGGTGGCCTGTGAGCCCCCTAATCTTTGAGGATATTTGTGGAAAATGCAGATTCCAGGGCCCACCAGCCCTCTAAGCACTGAATCTCGTGGTGGGATCTGAAACATTTGCTTTAAAACTCTCCAGGTGATTCTCAAGCATCCTTGATTCTGATAATCAGCCCTACTCCTTGCACTAGTCCATCTGTTGGATTTTCTTTTAATGTGGACCATTTTTAAAGTCTTAATTAAATTTGTTACAATATTGCTCTCCTTTATGTTTTGGTTTTTTTGGTCGCAAGGCAGGTGGGATCTTAGTTCCCTGACCAGGGACCGAACCTGCACCCCCCGCCTTAGAAGGTGAAGTCTTAACCACTGGACCAGCAGGGAAGTCCCAGTCCATCTCTTTCTCATGATATGGCACTCTAGTCTTTCAGTTCCTCAAAAGTAACCAGCTTTCTTTCTTCCATCTGCTGGACCTTTGCATATTATACCTGTTCGATTGGAAGGCACTTTGCTCTCTCTTTGCCAGTGGGAAACTGGCAAAGACACCAGTGATGGAGCTATATCTCTAGAAAGTCACTGTAAAGTGTGGGTTTTGGAGGAGAAAAGAGTAGGAACTGAAGGGCCGTGGTCCCCTCCCTCGGGGACAGTGAGGTTTACTAAGTCACCCAACTGTCACTGGAAGTCAGAGAGATTGCTACAGAGACAGTGGGAGAAAAGTCAGCAGGCTTGATGTGGGTATGGAAGGAACATTACATACAAGGGTAAGGAAGGAGAAAAGACTTAGGTAACGTGGCACCAAGAGGGTGGTTTGCAGTGAAGTGGCAGCTCTGGGCAGCCGGGAAGAACTCTTCCAAGAGACACCTTAAGTGTGCCCTGAAGGACCAGGGGCGTGCAGTCTTGGAGGCCTGGAAGAGGGTGTCACCAAGAATAAACGGACGAAGGGGGAGAAGGACAGCAAAAGGCAAGGTTGAGCGATGGGGGTAAACCTGGGTGGAGGGCAGAACCACATCGGCTACCTCACATGGACAACAGTATGGGAAAATGTTGGGAGAGGGCTATTTTAATCTCTCAAATCTAGTGTAATTGGGAAAGGATAATTTAACATTGGTTAAAATTTAGTGGCCTATCAACTGTAGATCTTTTAAGAAGGCTTCTACTCTTAGAACTTCCCTGGTGGTCCAGTGGCTAAGACTCCATGTTCCCAGTGAAGGGGGCCAGGGTTTGATCCCTGGTCAGAGGACTAGATCCCGCATGATGCAACTAAGAGATCCATGCTAAGTCGCTTTAGTCATGTCTGACTCTTTGCTGTGAACAGTAGCCCTCCAGGCTCCTCTGTCCCCAGAGATTCTCCAGGCAAGAACACTGGAGTGGGTTGCCATGCCCTCCTCCAGGGGATCTTCCCGACCCAGGGATGGAACCCGCGTGTCATGTCTCCTGTATTGGCAGGGAGGTTCTTTACCACTAATGCCACCTAGAAGCCCAAGAGATCCCACATCTGGTAATGAAGATCCCATGTGCTACAAGACCCAGCACAGCCAAATAGATAAATATAAATAAATAGATCTTAAAAAAAAGAAGACATCTCTTTCATGACAGTATTTCTCAATCTTTAATGAGAAAACCCATGGATTAACTGGGAATCTTATTAAACTGAAGATTCTGATACATTCGATCTGGGATGGGGATGAGATTCTGTCATTCTAACCAGTTTCTGGATGACCCTGCCCTGAGTCCCATTCTTTAAGCAAGAAGGTTTGAATATTGTGACTCTTAATAGTGGGCCCCTGGTCTAGCCCAGTCCAACAACCCTGCCAGCCAGATCATTAACTCTTATGTTGTATTGCACAGAACTTTAGAATTAAATATTTGCATGCATTTCTAATCCTCTAAAAATTATTCCAAAAGTTATATACAGTAACTCTTTATTAACCAAAATACTTATTTAAATGGAACTCTCCATTTTTTACATGCCTATTAATATTGGATTGGCCAAGAAGGGTTGGCCAATTTGGGTTTTTCTGTAAGACGGTATGAAAAAACCCGAATGAACTTTTTGACCAGCCCAATATAAAGATCCCTGCCATTTTCCCAACCTGTCCCTGAGTTGTTAAAGGTGAGATCGTGGGTACTGACTGGTTTATCTGTGTTTTTGTGCTGGACCTAAGGTGGATTACTAAGTATATGTGGACATTAGACATGTGAAAACATTCACACAATTTCCTTTTTCCTATTTTTTTGATCACCCATGCACAGCCTCAGTTAGTAAACTCTGTCTTACAAAAAATGGGGAAAGAGGACATTGTGGAAACAGCGGTCCTTGGCAGCTGAGAGTTTAATTATTGGAATTTTATTAGGAAACTGTCAGAGGAGCCAGATTTCACAAGAGGCTCCGTCAGCACCTATGACTTGGGTGGAGCATCAGCTCCGGTTACGGGATCACGGGCTGGCAGAGACGTACTGCATCACACTCCCCAAGCAGCGCCAGCATTTAATCCGAGAGCACTGCACATCTTGGGGGCAGGGGGACAGGGAGCAAAGGTTGATGACAGCTCCACAGCTGCTGGCTGACGAAAGGCAGAGTGACTGCGGGGAAGGTGGGCCTTGGAGCCACCCAGGCACACCGGGAGTCCAAGGGGATGTCTCTTGTGTATTAAGGATCAGTCCAAGGTGGGCTGGCTTAAGGTGGACTGAGTTTCCATACTTTTTACAATCAAGACTACAGGTGTGCTCCAAAGGACAGACTAGATTGTGTGTATTTTGTTATTTAGTTGCTAAGTCGTGTCTCACTTTTTTGAGACACCATGGACTGTAGCTGGCCAGGCTCTTCTGTCCATGGCATTCTCCAAGCAAGAATATGGAGTGAGTTGCCATCTCCTTCTCCAGGGGACTTCCCCACCCAGGGATTGAACCCCTGTCTCCTACTTTGGCAGGCGGGTTCGTTACCCCTGAGTCACCTGGGAAGCCCGTGTGCTTAGGGCGATAAAATCACTAGATTGGCTGAGGCTCGAAAAGCCCCTCTAGTCCAGTGCATTGACTCAGCCAGGCTCGAATGGCATAATTTCCAAACAAACAGGAATCCATCCCCTTCTAAAAACTCTGCCAAAAGGTCTGTTTCGCAACTTTTCTCCCAATGACTTCTCTCTGCTTCGCATCTCTCACAGTCAGGAAACATTTGTTCATGTCTGATACAAATCAATTTTAAAAAGTTAACCAGCTCCCATTAAAAATCTAGTAAGTCCTTGGCACTACTGGGGAGGTGAACATGACAGGGCATGGTTCCTGCCCACTTCTCACTAGTTGGAGCTCAACTCTTCTGTAAAATGTTGCTAATCTTTTCTTCAGAAATAATTTCACCCCTGAACCCCCATAGGCTCCCCTGGTAGCCCAGGTGGTAAAGAATCTACCTACAATGCAGGAGACCTGAATTTGATCCCTGCGTGGGGAAGGTCCCTTGAAGTAGGGAATGGTAACCCGCTCCAGTATTCTTGCCTGGGGAATCCCAAGGACAGAGGAGCCCGGCGGGCTACAGTTCATGGGGTCACAAAGAGTTGGACACGACTGAAGCGACTTAGCATACATGCACATAAGCCCCCATACTTCATTTATAAATTTGTTATAGCAGGGATCACATTCTGCTTTTGATTACATTTTCCCTGTGCATATTATCTCCTTGCTGGATTAACCTGCTTTAGACAGAAAATGGAAAAGATGGGAGGGGTTCAAGCCCTCCTAGCTCAGGGTTCTTTGTCAAATACTTTGAGAAAACGTCAAAGGAGGATTTAAGTGTTACTTTCCAATGTTCAATACCTCTGACAGAGCAGAAGCTTGATTAAGTACCTGTTAAATGAAAATGAACATTCTGAGCACAAGAACTGGGCATAGTCTTCGCTGTGGCTTTATTTGCTGTAGCAAAGGATGGAAACAGCCTCAATATTCATTTATGGGCCACTGGTTACATACAGGTTGGTACACCCATATGACAGCATACTGTGCATCTGTTGAAAAGATCGAGGCAGGTCTCTATTTGCTAACACGGAGCAATCGCAAAGGTATGGTGTGAAGAAAGTGCAGAATGTTGTGTATGGCATGCTAACATTTTCAGTAAAAAGTTGTGTGCGTGTAACAAGAGCACAGAATGTGTCTAGAACGATACAAACTGAGGGACGGGGGCAGAGGGAGTGGTGGGTTGATAAACCAGTTCTCAGGGAATACAAACCCTATCTGTAGAGTCTGATTATTTCTGCGGTATAAATACCCTCAACCTGGCCAAGTTCAAAATAATATGTTCTGACAACTGGGCTAACTAGAACCAATATGAGCTGACTTCAAAGACACGGCGGTGAGAAGGTGGCAGACTTTCCACTTGTAGAGCTTTTGGTACAATTTTACTTTCTGATGTCATACTTGGATAGACTAAAATGTAAATAATAAACTCTTAAATTTTGAAAGGGACTTCCCTGATGGCCCAGTGGTTAAGACTCCGTGTTCCCAATGCAGGGGGCCCAGGTTCTACCCCTGGTCAGGGAACTAGATCCCACATGCCACAACTAAGAGTTTGCATGCCCCAACTAGAGATGCCATATACTGCAATGAAGACCTGGTGCAGTCAAATAAAGAATTTATCTCAAAAAAATAATCATGAGATTACATGGGTTAAAAAAGAAATGTAACTAGTGGGATGTTCACTAGAGTGAAAAAATTAAAAAGGAACGAGCATTAAAACCTAAAAAAATCTTTTAAGAAAAACTGTCCTGCTTTGATTGCTATATTCCAAGACTCTTAGTTTTCCTCCCTTGATAGTATCCTGCTTGCCTGTACCTGTTCAGTCCTCCTGGTCAGGACCCATCAAGGCAGTCTTACATACAAAAGACAACATTTATCATTAGTAACCTCTCCATATGTAGGGAAGGCCACTATCTTGAAAGTGTAGAAGCTGCAGGGATATTAGGCCAGAAAAGAGTCATCTCCAAAGAGTGCTGCTGGAGAAGCCGGGACACACAGCTTAAGCACAAGAGCCCAATTTTCCAGCAGCTGTGTGGGTGAGGGACACCTCGGGAAGTCAGGATGTAACCAGGCCAAACAGCAGACTACCCGAGGGAGCCAGTTACAGCAGAATTCTTCAGCCCTCTGAGCATCCTCTGCATGTATCCTTCTTCAGCATCACCCCCGCCAGCCAGTGTGAGGCCCAGACTAGGGAGCAGAAGTCAGGGACCACCAGCCCCAAAGATTCCTCCTCAAATCTCTTAGAAGCCCATTCACACCAATCCCCAAGTCTGGCTTTTGGGCCCAAGTGGGTTCCACGTGTTCCTGAGAATTTGTTTCTTACCTTTCATTTCAGCCTCCTCTTGGTCCAACTCCCGCCAACTTACTCTTCAACTTTCAGCTAAAATATTTCTCCTTCGGCGGTTTCCTCCGGGTAAGCCCGTCTCACCCTGCCCTCATCAATAACTCATGGCACCTGTCCGTGGATTTGTTTTTCCTGATCAGTCTCTCTCGATCAGCTGAGCTTGAGGCCTGCCTCATTTATGGGCATATTTCCAAAACCTGGCACACACAGGCCCTCAGTGCATGTCGGCTGAATGAATAAGTTATAGTACACGCTCACGAAACCTTCAGAAGACGTCTGATAAGGGGAACATTTTATTTGGAGAGATCTTGATTGAGCATTATTTTATCTTCATTTTCCTTTAAGGCAGTAACATTCCTCCTGGAGGCAGATGGGGGGAGAATCATCTGGGGGCTACATTAAGTGCAGATTAAGACAAAGCCAACCACTTTGCAATCAGATGCAGCAGAAATACAGATTATGGGCTGGGAGAAGCCATATCTCGGCTTCCTGAGCCCACTGATAAGGAGCAGACCAGGGCAATGCATTTCAGTCACTTTGAAAAATGACCAAGTTCCACTACACACCACCCCTAAAGCAGATACCTCCTCCATGAGCCCTTCCACCATGACAGAAGGGGTCTGGCATTGGTGCCCAATGCTCTGTTGATACTTAGCCTTTGGTAAGTTTTCAAGGAAATTGCAGTCTATTAGAACTGCTCAAGAGCACTGAGTTCCTTGGGTTTTGTTTAGGAATTCTTTAAATATCCAGTAAATTAACTCTTCATAAAGTGACTGTGCCAGTTCCTAGCCAGCTTGATACCCAGCTAGGTATGTGTGTATGTGAGTGTGTTGGTGGGGGTCAGGTTTGGGGTTGAGGTGGGGGCACTGTTCATTGGCACATATGACCCCTGGGAATTTGGGGGTACCAAAAAAGGAAACATTGATCCTATGGCCCGGCAGACATCACATGCACTATGATCTAAGAGCAAATGAAATCAGAGCAAGGCAGTTCCCAGTCACCAGATATTTAGCCACAGTGTAATAACTAGATCTAATGAAAGCATTAGTCACTGAGTCATGTCCAACTCTTTGTGACCCCATGGACTGTAGCCCGCCAGGCTCCTCTGTCCACGGAATTCTCCAGGCAAGAATACTGGACTGGGCTGCCATTTCCTTCTCCAAGACCTAATGCTGCTAAGTCACTTCAGTTGGTTCCGACTCTATGCGACCCCAAAGATGGCAGCCCTCCAGGCTCCCCCGTCCCTGGGATTCTCCAGGCAAGAACACTGGAGTGGGTTGCCATTTCCTTCTCCAAGACCTAAAACACAGGGCTAAATACACAAGAGAGGCAGCACCTGAGATCAGAAACTTTGTTGTGACTCCACACTACCCTCTAGTGGTTTGCTGCTCAATGACACCCTCCTTGAACATAACCCTAAACCAACAGTAAGAATCTATTTGAAGGCACGCTATTTAAGATAGTAGATCTGGTCAGAGCCCAGATCCTAGAGTTAAAAACAGAGGGCTTCTCATTGACTGCAAAAATAAAATCTGATGACATCTGGGACCCTCGTTTTGAGAAAATGCTCTGATGATAAGTCTTAGTTCTGGAGGTTAGCAGACACAGTTCTGAGAAAATGCTCTGATGATTAATGGTCTTAGGTCTGGAGGTTACCAGACACTCTTGGGGACCCCAATACAGCCTGATTTGTCAGATGACCCAGAAGGCCCAGAGAGGAGGGTGGCCAGCAGAGGTGAGCCACAGAGAGGGCAGGTTCTGCAGGGGTGGAGAGCAAAGTCACAACAGGTAGACACAGGTGGAAGGGCGGCAGGAAGGAGGCTTGTAACAGAGCAAATGCTGGCCTCCAGAAGCCAGTTTTAGGGCTGGTTTCACGATTCTCCCCTCTGATGATTCTCCCCTCCTAGTTCTCACCCTGAACAAGAAGGCAGACAATGTAAGCTGGTTTGAAAGATTATGTTAAAATGAACTACATTTGAGGCTTCTATACCTGACTACATAGCAAAGGCAGGAAAGGTGCCTGGGAAGTAAGATCTCTTTTTCTCTACATTTTCAAAGAAGCAATCAATTCAATGATAAAAAAATACTTGTAAGAGACTGGGTCTTTTGCAAAGAATAAAGCACTTTTTGTTAAATATACGAAGGCTACTTGGCTGAACAGACATACATTTTTTTTTGGAACCGTGTATAATGTCATCAAGTTGAAACTTTGGAATGGCTGACTCCCCCCGTGTTTCCTGGAGCACCCGGCCCTGAGCGGCCAGAGACCCGCGCCCCCCGGCCCGCCCCTGGGCCTTACACCCTCTTCATCCCTTTCCCCATGAGGCACGCGAACACAGTCATGACCATCTTGGGGTTCACTTCCACCAAATCTTCTGGAAGCGCATACACTCTCGCTCCAATTTTTCGTGCCATAGAGATGGCATACCTAAAAGAGAAGAGAGGAGGGATGAGGGGACCCTGAGCACGTATGAAGGGGCGCCCACAGGGTCAGAGTTACTCTCATTCTATTTAATATATACTATACACTCTATGAAAGAAAGAGAGAGTGTTGGTCACTCAGTCACGTCTGACTCTTTGCAACCCTATGGACCGTAGCCCGCCAGGCTCCTCTGTCCCTGGAATTCTCCAGGCAAGAATTCTGGAATGGGTTGCCATTCCCTTCTCCAGGGGATCTTCCCGGACCCAGGGATCAAACCCAGGTTTTCCGCATTTCAGGCAGATTCCTTACCATCTGAGCCACCAGTGAAGCCTTCTATACTGTAAACTATCCACTATGCCGAGGTCACTCCTGGTACGGCTGGAGCCAATGAATCACTGGCTTCCTCTCGAGGTCTGTGGGCAGGTCTTAACTTGACAAAGCTCCCAACTCCACCAAACTTGCTGTCCAGCCTCGTGATAATTACCAAATGTCTTATTTGTCCTTAAAGAGCTTCCTGGCTCCCACCACTTTTGGTGCCTATTTGCTTGGGCTCTACTGTGGCAGAAAAAGTCACAGACCTGAACAAGAGTGTGTGCTAGGGAAAGACTCCAGACTCCACTTCGGCTACAGAACATTGTTTACAAGGCAGAAAAAAAAGAGGAAGGGCATCTGTAATACCATGATCCTACGCATCAATTCTTTCTTTATTTTTTAATCTTTTTTGGCTGCAAGGAATATGGGATCTTAGTTCCCTGACTAAGATCAAACCCATGAATCAAACCCATGCCCCCTGCTTTGGAAGCTCAGAGTCTTAACCACTGGACCTCCAGGGAATTTCACCCTACTCCCCCATCCATTCTTTTCTTCCTTCTTCCATTCCAATTCTCGCCCACATGCATGTGTATTTATTTATGCTACTATAATCGTAGAATAACCAGAGTTTTATATTACACATTTTTCACATACGATTACCATAGCTGCATCAGAATATTTTTGCTCTGTTTATAGTTACAGGAAGATAGTTTTATTAGTTATAGTCTACTTGCAAATGAGCCCACACTATTATTATCTGGCAGTTCTTTTATTCTGCTCGTTCGTTATCCAGCAACCTCTTACAATGGCTGCTCCAGAGATTCTTCATTCCACCTGAGGCCCCGTGACTCCCTCCACTCTTCTGAAATAACTTTACTTGTACTTTAGTGATCACATTAATTTAAGAGCTCCAGGCAAGAGTACCCCATTCTTTCTCCTTGTCCATCTCTCAGTCACTTCCTCTATATTAATGATTAATGAAGTACAATTAATTTTCCATTATAAAATATAGAGGAAAAGTTGTTCAAAAATAAGAAAACAGAACTTAAAAAAATGCATGATCTTGCCACCATAGCCATTTTTAGGATCCTATATTTTGGGCTTCCCTGGCTTCTCAGACATCTGCCTGCGATGCAGGAGAACCGGATTCCACCCCTGGGTGGGAAAGATCCCCTGGAGATGGGAATGGATACCCACTCCAGTAAGAATACTGGAGAATTCCACGGGCAGAGGAACCTGGGGGCTACAGTCCATGGTGTTGCAGAAGAGTTAGTGACTACACAACCACCACCCTCACACTGTGTGTAATAAGCAGCAGCTGCTCTCAAACCAGTGAAGACTCTGGCCTTGAACCCCACCGCTGCCCAGGCACATCCATGGATATGCACAAATAGGGTGTTTAACTCCGCATCCACCATGTACAAACTCTACTCAGGAAACCTCCTATAGATTATGATAAGGAAATTAGTCTTATGAAATTGTAGGCTTGCTTATCAGTTGGCAGTCAATTGTTTTCCATTTCAATTGTTATCAGTTGTTTTTTTGTCATATTCCCTCTTACACCTGGAGCCTTAATCTGTCATTGCACAGTAGCAAATATAAAGGTGATGGGACACAACAAGTCATGAGAAGAAAAAGCATCAGTAGTGAAACGAAATTGTCTGCATGGCGGCATGGGCACTAGACCTCGCAGCTACCCGCTCCTTCCCTCCCTGACCTCGGCCTTGTTTACGTACTTTGCGTTGTTGAGTTTCTCTTCTTCGTCCAGGTTCTCCGTCTTCAGAAGGTCATAGTTAATGGAACCTGGCTGAATGGCATCGATGAGGTCAAGGACTGGCAGGCTGGTGCTGATCTTCGGGTCCTGCACGGAGAGAAAGCGTGGGCTTCATCAGTATGCTCCCAAGTTACTCCTGTTTGGCCCAAGGAGAGTGGGTGGCTCTTTTCATTTCTTGGTTGCTCCATGTGGCATGTTCCCTCATAGCTCAGTGGGTAAAGAATCCGCCTGCAATGCAGGAGACTCCAGTTTGATTCCTGGGTCAGGAAGATCTGCTGGAGAAGGGATAGGCTACCCACTCAAGTATTCTGGCCTGCAGAATTCCATGGACTGTATAGTCATGGGGTCGCAGAGAGTCAGACAAGACTGAGCGACCTTCACTTTCACCTTCCATGTGCCATGTGGGAACTTAGTTCCCTGACCAGGGATTGAACTCCTCTTAAATACGAAATATATACGTCCTGGTCTGGGCAATGCCACAGTGTGGCACACGGCGTTTCAAACCAAGTGCTGTTTCTCTAGGGGGCGTCAGTATCCTGGTTGGTCACTATGCAGAGGAAACCCATTGTCTGCCAACAGGCAGGCAGTCGTTCACTCAGAGCTGTGAATGCACAAAACTCTGCTCTCTCTCGGGTACCTGCGAGTACAGACAGGGAGAGGCAACTGCATGTCCCATCTGAGCACAGTCAAGTCTAAACACCTCATACCTCGAGGGTCCAAATCAGAACCAATTCTAACCAAGAAACAAGATGCGGGACCCCTGCAAGAGGCCAAGTCTCCAGCACAGGCCCTCTGCAGAGGTACAAAAATATTTTAAAAAAAAAGACAGGAAGGGTAGGGACTTCCTTGGTCATGGTACAGTGGTTAAAACTCTTCCAATGCAGGGGGTATGGGTTTGATTGCTGGTCGGGGAACTAAGATCCCACAAGCTGTGCAGCATGGCCAAGAAATTAAAATGAATGAAATAATAATAATAAGATAACATAAAAAATAGGATGGGTCCCTTTTTACTTATTTCTGGATAATATAAGTGAAAGTCGCTCAGTCGTGTCCAACTCCTTGCAACCCGGTGGACTATAGCCCGCCAGGCTCCTCTGGCCATGAAATTCTCCAGGCAAGAATACTGGAGTGGGTTGCCATTTCCTTCTCCAGGGGATCTTCCCAACCCAGGGATCGAACCCAGGTCTCCTGCACTGCAGGCGGACTCGTCACTGTCTGAGCCACCAGGGAAGCCCAGGTAATAGGAGTCCTAATACAAAATTAAAATCAGTACATATAACCATACTCTAGTTTCCATTATTAGCCAGAGCTTCTATCTCCACAGAACTTTTTGGTGAAGAAGCACAAGGAAAGCAAAATGGAGGGACTGGAGTTTCAGCCTCTTCCCTACTTTCTTCCCACAGTCTTGGGGGGCTGATGGCAGCGAGATGGTGAGCAGTCAGCAGCATTCATAGGTGAGGGGGAACCAGGACTGTTTCCACAGTGGCTAATGAGGGGTGGGCTATGCTCATTTTTTGAAAGGTTTCACTTAAAATCCCAGTCTGGTGCTCTGTGATGACCTAGAGGGGTAGGACAGGGGGAGGGGAGGGAGGCTCAAGAGGGAGGTGATATATGTGTAAGTATGGCTCATTCACATTGTTGAACAGCAGAAACCAACATAACATTGTAAAAAATAAAAAACAACAAAAATAAATCAAGAAAAAAAAAAAGCGATGTGGGGCTAATTTGACATTTTCCTTTTGGGTATTTTCCCTCTTTTTTGACCTATTCTGTAATGACTTGATGAGAAGACAGGAGAAAATTCACCCTGGGCATCACAAGGAGAAAAGAATTGTCAAGCATTCCTAAGAGGAACACCCCAGAAACTGCCGGGTATTGCAGTGGGCTGTGTTCCTGTAAAGTGGCAGCTGTTCTACCAAGAGACCACTCCCAGGACTGTTTAACCATCGGGCACAGCCATGGTCACGTGACCCACAGACACCCCGCTCCAGAACCCCACCGTGCAGGGAAAGGCGCTTCCCCCCTAGTGGCCACCACCTGCAATTACTAGCTGTGACTTCAGGAGTTAAACGAGCCCCCGATTCCTCACTATACACTCAGGAAAATGGTGGGACTTCCCTCCTGGATCAGTGGTTAAGACTGCGCTTCCGTCACAGGGGGCACAGGTTCGATTCCTGGTCGGGAAACTAAGATCCCACATGCCACACAAAATGGTAAAAAAAAAAAAAAAAAAAAAAAAAAAATCAAGAAAATGGTAAAGCTATCTTCACGATATCTGTGAACAAGAAGGCCCTGGTCCTCAGAGTGCAGCCCATCCTGGGAGCGCCCTTCCTCACCGCCTTCCCTGGTCTCTTTCTGGAAAGATTTGCTCATGTCGATCACCAGTCTCCGCTCAGCTCTTCAGACCAGACGAACGGTAAGTGGAGGGCAGGCTCTTTCCTGTGCTGAGCTCAGAGTCCAGGCACCCCTGGTAGAGCCCAACCCAGATACACCCCCTGCCCTTTCTGGGGGGGAGAGACTTTCACTCTTCTCTTGATTTTGAAGCAGAGGATCGACATTATGACAAACGGCCTCACTCACCCTGTTAATATAACTCCGAAGGGGTCCCTCCCCCAATCTTGACCTTTAAATCAAGAAAATGTAGTTACGATGGGATGGGCCGACACTATACTGTGGATCAAGTGCTCAGGGCCCCTGAGGAAGAATCCAGCTAATGTTTAAAACATGAGATAAGAAATGTAATAAAATATAATGCTGTTATTAATAAAAACGGGATTTGGATACAAGCACACAACTGCTTTTTTTCCTCAAAAAAAAAAGAAAAAAGAAAATACCCCATGGGAGATCTTCTGGCATTTTACATTTCACCCTCATCATGTTAACAATCTGAACCATGGAGCTGTGCACACTTAAAAAAATACTATATTTTACATTACTTTGGAAGAACAATGCCTAAAAATCCCTTACAAAAAATGACTGGATTTTTAAAATTAATTTTAGGGAGGAAAATGACAAGAAATTTGTCAATGAAACGGCCTATGAACATCAAAACAATAATGGGTCATTCAAGCAAAATCAAAATGGGAGGGGTTCCTCAAAGACCTCATACTGAAGGTCACTCTTAAAGATAGAGTGAAAGCAATAAAGATAAGCATAACGCTCAGGTGGCCGCGAGCAGGAGACAAAGCACATTACCTTGAAACTAGAGATGGATGAATTCTTCTCTGCTTCCTTCAATGTTTCATTCACCCAGTTGACAATAGTGTCATCATTGACCTTCTGCCCACCTCCAATTTCTTCAAGAATATTCAATGTGTACCTAAACAAAACCAAGCATGATTTCTGGAGAAAATTCACTAAAGAATTCACAATTTTATAGCACAGGGAACTCTTCTCAATACTCTGCTGCTGCTGCTGCTAAGTCGCTTCAGTCGTGTCTGACTCTCTGCGACCCCACAGACGGCAGCCCACCAGGCTCCCCCATCCCTGGGATTCTCCAGGCAAGAACACTGGAGTGGGTTGCCATTTCCTTCTCCAATGCATGAAAGTGAAAAGTGAAAGTGAAGTTGCTCAGTCACGTCCGACTCTTCGCGACCCCATGGGCTGCAGCCTACCAGGCTCCTCCGTCCATGGGATTTTCCAGGCAAGAGTACTGGAGTGGGGTGCCATTGCCTTCTCCATCTCAATACTCTATAATGACCTAAATGGGAAAAGAATCTAAAAGAGCCTGGATATATATGTTTGTATAACTGAATCACTTTGTTGTTCAGCAGAAAGTAACACAACATTGTAAGTCAACTATACTCCAATAAAAATTTTAAAAAATAAGAAAAAGAATTCACTATTCACAGAGTTGCCAGTGTAGAAGTTTTTATTTTTTATTTTTCCCTGTCGCAAAAGATGGCCTGGATACCATCACATTTGAGGAAAAAAGGATATGTAATAACACTAGTTCCTTTTAGAATAACAAAATAGACCTTTATATGTAGAGTGTGATGCAGAGCAAATACCACCGTCATTGTGGGAAGGGAAAGCGGAAGGGAAGCAGGGAAAGAAAAATGAAGCAAAGGTTTTGAACCAGTGGTGCTTTTCTTTTCTTTCTTTTTTTTTTTTTTAGTTTTCTGAATGCTGGGCTTTATTTATTTATTTTTTATTATTATTATTTTTTTTCAGTGGGTTTTGTCATACATTGATATGAATCAGCCATAGCCAGTGGTGCTTTTCTTAAAGGCATCATGAAAATCAAGGAACAATTCAATGTTAGGCAAGCCCAAGCACATATATTCAGACATGACTATCATTCAAAAAGACATGTGCACCCCTATGTTCAGAGAAGCACCATTCACAATAGCCAAGACATGGAAACAATCTAAACGTCCACTGATAACGGACAAAGAAGACACACACACACACACTGGAATACTGCTTGACACAAAAAGCATGAAATCACACCATTTACAGCAACATGGATGAAACTAGAGGTGATCGAGCTAAGTGAAGTAAGCCAGAAAGAGAAAGACAAACACCATATGATATCACTTATATGTGGAATCTAAAATATGACGCGAATGGACCTATCTACAAGACAGAAACAGACTCACAGACACAGAGAATAGACTTCCGTCTGCCAAGGGGGCAAGGCGTGGGGAAGGGATGTATTGGAAGGATTTGGAGTTAGCAGATACAAACTGTTAATTATAGAATGGATAAACAACAAGGTCCTACTGTATAGCACAGAGAACTGTATTCAACATCCTGTGACAAACCATAACGGAAAAAATATGACAAAGAATGTATAAATATACATATATATGCATATGCATGTATACCTGAATCACTTTGCTGTACGGTAGAAATTAACACAACGTTGTAAATCAGCTATAGGTCAATAAAAAAAGCAAAGGCCAACCAGTTAACATAACAAAGAAAAAACATAAAAGTCTCCTTGGTATAATACAGAAGTAGAAATTAATCTCTAGTTAATCTCTAGTTTGAGAGTAAGAACTGCCTTTGAGACACATGATTATGAGAAGTGTGGTGGTGAGGAACGTTACAATGGTTCAAGCTCTTAAAATTCCAGGGAGCAGAGAAAACTCACCATTCCCCAAGCTGATCCCTCTCAAAAGGGAAAGAGAGAGGCAAGCAGTGAGTGGGCAGGTCGGCTGGCCTCATGGTTCATTCTTGTTAAGTGTGAGGGGGAGGTGGTCAAATTACCAACGAAAGACTAGGGTTTCAGCGTGCGTTGTCCAAACTTGAAATTCAAGTCTCCAGCCTGTCTGGAGGGCCTCCCTAAATGAGGTCACCCTCCGCCCGGGGTTTTGCTTGCATAACCCATCGGGTATCTCCCTCCAGTTACTGCTTCTGTGGAAAACACCATGCTTCATGATCTCCGCACGGTTTTCAAGTGCTATCTCTGAAAAAGGAGTAATGACCCACTTTCTTCAGATGAAAGCACTTCCCCATCATTGGCGATGGGGAGGAAAAGAGCTTCTGCAACTTTTCTTCACCAAAAAATATAATTGGGGGGGGGGTGCTTCCTTGGTGGCACAGTGGTAAAGAATCTGCCTGCCAATGCAGAAGACATAAGAGATGTGGGTTCAAATCTCTGGGTTGGGAAGATCCTTGGGAGGAGGAAATGGCAACCCACCCCAGTATTCTTGCCTGGAAAATCCCATGGACAGAGGAGCCTGGAAGGCTACAGTCCATGCGGTTGCAAAAAGTCAAACTCAACTTGAGAGATTGAGCACGTATGCATGTACACGTATTGTTGATTCACTTTGTTGTATAGTAGAAACTAATACAACTGTAAAGCAATTATACTCCAATAAAGATTAACAAAATGAAATGGCCCCATGAGCCCCACCTGGGCCTCATCCAACAGCAGGGGATTGATGGGATGTGGGCCTGAAGGGGCTGTGATTATGACTTTTGTGCTTTCCTGCCATCAAACTCGTGGTTTTATTTATATAACATGTGACCCTGAGGGGCCCTGAGTGACCCTAGCTGCTCTGCTTTTCACAGACCTATCCCCAGTTCACGGTCCACAGCCTATTTGATTTGGAGAGAATTCCCTCCTTTGCCTGCCGCAGACTCGCCTTCCTTTGCTGGAGTCTACTGTTGCTGTCTGCTGGCAGTCTTCTTGCCTCAGGCTTTTGTCTCCAAATTTATACACATGCAATCTGCCAGCTTTCCAATCTGAGACCAATTTCCAAGCTACCGAGGGGGAAAGGGAGGTTTAGGCTCTCATTTGTTTTTAGGGGGAAAAATGACATGCCATTTATTGTCCAGATAAATGACCAAATTAACACATCTGTGCAAACCAGTGAAATAAATTTCAGCTAGAACTGGCTCTAAATTTATTAGATCTGTTAATATGTGGCACACAGAGAAAGAAAAAAATTCCCTTCTGCTGGAATTTACATAATTATCAGTCATTTCATCACCTTCAACAGTAAGGAATTTCTCTATTTTCTTATAGGAAATTATTATTATTTTTTAATCTTTGGCCATGCCACACAGCATGTGGGATCTTAGTTTCCTGACAGGGATCAAATCGTGTCCCAAGCATTGGCAGCTTGGAGTCTTAACCACTGAACCACCAGGGAAGTCCCCTCAATTCTTGTACCGTAAAGAATGAGAAATAGGACTTATTAACCAAGAAGAGATTCAGCTCAAACTAGCCCTTGTTAAATATATACCAGCCTTAAACTGTGATGTTGGATCACATTTTTATAAAACTTTCAGAACAAAGATCATATTACAAGGTGATTTTCAAATATTATGAAATTCAAAATAGAATAGAGTTGGTCTGAGTATTTTTTAAAGTCACTAGAACAAAATATCAAAGATTCTTTCATCTTCAGACCCAACAGTCAATTTAACTGTGACAACTAGAAAGACTTTGGTTTTGGTTTTCAAAGCAATCAGTACCAAAAGCCATTCTGTTAAGAATTAAACACATGTGGGAAATAAAATAGTGGGGAGTTCAGAAGGCTTTTCTGAAAATACACTGGTAAGAACAGCTCTTAGGAATTTTCAGCAATGTTCTAGATACAGGCAGTGTAACAGGAACTAGAGTTAAAGCTGCTTTAGCTCTGGTGTTCTCTGTGCCAGAGAAGCCTATGACATCCGCCTTTGATCATTAAAGAGATCCCAGTTGAGAAGAGGGTAATGGAACATCATACTTGATAAAGCAAATGTAAATCGGGTAGTGATTATAATCACTTCTGATCACCCTCCATCACCTGGGAACACTGACATAAGTACTCTGAGGACCATTATAGATATTAGGACCTGCAGACAGTGACCTGGGAATAGAGCTTCTGTGCTTCAGGAAATGACAAACCTTGTCTCTGCCATTACCTTGTTAGATATAATGTAATGTGACATATGGTTTCTGGGGCTTCCTTCCAGGTAGAAAAATGAATTAAGTCACTCTAACATAGGTTCTAATTAAGGAATGGAAGACTTCTGCCTGCTCAGGGCTATCAGTATAGGAGGCAAAGAGCAAAGCATGTAAAAGTGAACTAGTTAATGCTTACAGCTTTGCTATCTAGAATTCTCCCCAGGCTCATGCTTTTGTACCAAAAATTGTTTACTTTTCTCATCATTTATCTTCCATTTGTGTATCTTATTATATTCTACTATTGATTAAATAATTTATCCAAAGAACTCTCACATTAATCAAATTTATATTTGGCTCTAAAAGGTATGCACACGAGTTTGAGTGAACTCCGGGAGAGAGTGAAGGACAGGGGAGCCGGCGTGCTGCAGTCCATGGGGTTGCAAAGACATGACTGAGCAACTGAACAACAAACTAAAAGGTATCTAAAGCTCTCTGTTATAGAAATAGCAGGAAATTCTGCTTCTGGTCATGATGGAATAACAGGAACCAGACTGACCCTTCTGCCTTAAACACATAAAACAGAATGAAAAAATATAAAATGGTGTTGTCTAGACTTTGGACAATGGGAAGCACAAAACAGGGGTCCCTGAGAGAAGGAAAACGAATGTGGTGAGCCCTAAGATTGTCCCAGCTTATTGCACAGAGAATTCCCAGGCTGCAGTGCAGGGCAAGGGAGCTCAAACAGAGCATGGCAGTTTCGATGAGCTGACGGGACAGGGTTGAGAACTCAAGGAAGCCATGGTGCTAGAATATTTGTGGTGGAACAGCAGAGAGAAGAGAGCTGCCTAGAGAGCAGAGTCATCGAGAACAAAAGCTCCAGAGATCTTCAGAAGGTCTACCTCGAGTGCTTAGCAGAGTGCTACTTGGTGCATGCATTTGAGCAAATTACACTGAGGCTGGGAAAAGAACTTGCAGAAATGAATGCGCAGAGCAATCCTTGGAGTTCACACAAGCGTGGGATACATCTGGCTACCACCAGTCAGAGTAGACAAATCTCACGATATATGGAGCATCAAGTAAAGTACTCAGATGAGATTATCTCAGTATTGAGAGGCAAAATTAGTTCGAGATTAATTAAGATTTTAAGTAAGCCCCCAAAGGATCAAATTGTGTATAAGTAATGTAGCTGCATCCCACCAGTCCATCCTAAAGGAGATCAGTCCTGGGTGTTCATTGGAAGGACTGGTGTTGAAGCTGAAACTCCAATACTTTGGCCACCTGATGTGAAGAGCTGACTCATTTGAAAAGACCCTGATGCTGGGAAAGATTGAGGGCAGGAGGAGAAGAAGACGACAGAGGATGAGATGGTTGGATGGCATCACTGACTCAATGGGCATGGGTTTGGGTAAACTCTAGTTGTTGGTGATGGACAGGGAGGCCTGGCATGCTGCAGTTCACGGGGTCGCAAAGAGTTGAACACGACTGAGCAACTGAACTGAACTGAACTGAACTGAACTGCAACCCAGGACAAAATTCCAAGAATATTTAAAGGAATACAGAAATATCTAGCAAACAGCAAGGTAAAATTCACAATGCCTTACATACTGTGAAAAATCAGTAGGCATTCCAGGAAGCAAGGAAGTATGACCCATAGTGAGGTTAAAAATCAATTAATAGAAACAGAAATAGCAGTTATTGTACTTATATTCTATATGCTCAAGAAGGTCAGGGAAAGAGATATATGAGATGTCAAAAAGACCTAAATCAAATTTCTATACATGAACACTATAAAGTCTGAGATGAAAAATATATACACCAAATGGAATTAATGGTAGACATTGTAGAAGAGAGTAGTGAATTTAAGACAAGGCAATAGAAATTATCCCAAGTGAAAGAGAGAAGAAAAATGAAACATAAAGGAAAAAGATGATCTGAGCATCAATGAATTCTGGAACAACTTCAATGATCAAATACTTAAAGGTCCTGAAAAAGGAGGGTGGGTGGGTACAGGAGTCAAATTTGAATAAATAAAGGCCAACGTTTTTCCAAATTTGATGAAAATTGTAAACCCACAGATGCAAGAAGCTCAACAGACCTCAAGTGCAAGAAACACCAAAGGACATCGTAATCAAACTACTTAAAACCAGTGATTAAGAGAAAATCTTGAAAGAAGCCAGAAAAGAAAAGACATGACCTACAGAGGAACAATGGAGAAGTTAATGGCAACCCATTCCAGTGTTCTTGCCTGGAGACTCCCATGGCCAGAGGAGCCTGGCAGGCCATGGTCCCCAGGGCTGAAAGCAGGCAGACACACCTGAAGCGACAAAGGACTGAGGAACAAAGGTGAGAAATACAATAGATTTACCACTGGAAACAATGCAAGCTAGAAGACAGTGAACACTACCTTCAAAATAATGAAAGGAAAAACTATCAACCTAGAATTCTACACTCAGATAAAATGCCTTGCAAAAATGAAATAAAGACTTTATCAGACATATAGAAGCTGAAATAATTCCTTGCCAACAGATCTGCACCACTAGAAATATTTCAAGTAGAAATCAAATGGTATCAGATAGAAATCAGGATTTATACCAGGAAAAGAAAAGCACCCAAAATGACAGATATATAGGTAAATATAGCATATTTCCCCCTCTTATTTTGAAAGTCCCTTTAAAGGATAAGGGACTGTATTTACATCACTCAGTTAAAAGAGGATGGGGGAAAAATGTATCATGTTAAAACTAATCAAGAAGCTGTACTACTATCTGGAAAAATAGCTTTTAGAGAAAAAGAGTATCATCAAGCATAGAGGGTCACTCCACATGAAAAAGGGTGATTCATTAAGAAAACGTAGCAACCTAAAATACTGATGAACTTGACAACAGAATTTCAAAGTACCTGAAACAAAACTGATAGAAATGAAAGAGAAAACAAACAAAAAAATAGGACACGCCCAGCCCCCCCACAACATTCCTTTGGGTTTAAGCTTATCTTAAAATATAGTTTTACTGGATTAAATCACATTCCTGAAATTTGCTGGTACTTTTCCATATTAAAAAATACATTCAATCAAACCAATACTGTAAAGCAATCATCAATTAATAAAAAATAAATAAATATAATTTTAAAAATAAAGAATATGTTCAATAAAATGCCATTACCCTGAGCTGTATTACCTTCTCATTAACTGCCAGACCAAGGCCAAAGTTAGGGTGCGGTTTCCTTCATTGAGATCTTGTCCACCAATGCCAACCAGGGAGAACTTTGCTTGATTCTTCCCCAGTTCCACTGCATAGTTACAATTCTCAAGCTGTTAATGAGCAGGAAAGGAAACAATCTAATGTCATCATCTCTTTGATGATAAATACCAGAGGCAGTAAGATGATAAAAATAGACACAAAATGAAATAATAAGGTCAGATTGAATAATCTCTCAAGTCTCTAGTTCTGCAATTCTAGGATTCTAAATTAGTCAAATAATTTTCCATCTTTTAGAAAAAATTTATTTGGCTGCACCGGGTCTCAGTTGCAGCATGCAGGATCTGGTTTCCCAACCAGGATTGAAACCCCAGACTCCCTGCAATGGGAGCTTGGGGTCTTAACCACTGGACCAGCAGGGAAGTCTTATTTATTTATTTCCACCTTTTCTTAAACAGAACCCCTCACTTTCATCAAAAGAAAAAAAAATACTCATAGTGTACCAGGTGTAAAGCCAAAATGAGTTATTAATGATGACCATTTTCATGGCTCTATCCCATGACATAACTAGAAAGCCATAGTAAATAACCTGTCTATAATATCCCTAGGATAGTTGAATTTGTAGAGATTGACCTAGAAAATCCAGATCCTGTAAGCACACAGTGGACAGACATATGGGATGGGTGTTCCCGTGGTTACAATTCACGGATTACTGGGTCACAGGGAAGATAAATGGTGGGAAGTGTTCGTGCCACTCCCGTGGTTGTGGCTGCTTTTACAAAACAATGTGTTCTCACTAGACATACTATTTGTACATGTCAAACTGTTAGCACAGGTTTCGATCCTTTAGAAAATTAGAATGAGGATCTTGCTGGAGGGAAAGGCACCCTGCAGCTCTGCTTGCTCTAATTATCTTAATTAGAATTTTTACATCATGACGCTTAAAGACATCCAACACAGAATTATAAATAAGCAATCAACTGAAATAATGAACTCCCTTTAATAAAAACCACTCAGGTTTCTGATTGCCGTACTCTTAAGTTAATCCCCGGATAAGCATTTCTGATCTGAGCTTGCCTTCCTGATAAAAGCATTCACACGGTGCTCTTGTGGGCCTAGGACTTCACCTGACGTCCAGAACCTCACAAGAGTCATCATTTACCTTCTTCATGTTACCCCCCAGTTTGGGGTATGGTGGTTTGTTTACTCTGTTCCAATCAACAGGGACTTTAATCTTTTCATAGAGCTGGAAGATGACCAGGGCATCTGATAAGTCACTGAATGAAGACAAACACAAAAGAATTCTCAGATACCCAACATTCATGAAGGGCCTGGAGCGGGCCAGGCAGTTCTTCATACGTGAGTTCCAGGAACATTCCCGGCAACTTGGCCACATTGGTATCAGTCACTTCGTCTTTAGAGGGGAAGAAATTTCTGACTCAGAGAAAGGGAGGGAGCTTCCTAGAAGTGTCCTCCAGATGTGACCACGAATGCCTCTTCAGCAGAAACATACATTCTCCAGAAAAATAAACAGCTCCAACAAAGGGCATTGGAGACACGCCCACAGACTGAACATTTACTGTTTGGCCTGCTTGTGAGCAGATCTTGGGTACACCATAAAGTCGATTTGTTCTTTTGCTGCTGGATTATGAGTTTTGTACAGTAAGTCCCCAACATATAAGCCTTCAAGTTGCAAACTTTCAAAGACGCGAATGTATGTTTGCACGTCCAATCACATAAGTCCGGGCACACATCTGGCATACAATGCATGTGCCTGCACCCTCTTTCCTTCACAGGTTTCCCTGGTGGCTCAGTGGTAAAGAATCCACCCGCCAACGCAGGAGATGTGGGTTCAATCCCTGGGCTGGGAAGATCCTCTGGAGAAGGAAATGGCAACCCACTCCAGTATTCTTGCCTGCGAAATGCCATGGACAGAGGAGCCTGGTGGGCTACAGTCCATGGGGTAACAAAGAGTCAGACACGACTGAGCGACTGAACATGCAGGCAGGATGAGCATATAGAGTACAGTATCTTTATTTTTTGCCTGTCCACTTGATGCCAGCCCCTGTGTGCCAGCTTTTGCACTGTACCACAATACTTTCCAAGGTACTGTAAGATTTAAAATGTTTTTCTTTATTTTTGTGTTTGTTTTTAATGTACTATTTGTGTGGAAAGTATTATAAACCTATTACAATACCGTACCATATAGCTATTGCGTTAGTTGGTCACCTAGGCTAACTTTGTTGGACTTTTGAACAAAATGGACTTACGAACACCCTCTCTGAACGGAACTCATTTGTATGTAGGGGACTTACTGTACTAAATACATAGCAAGGTTGGTGTATGGAAGTGAGTTTTTCAATACCTGCTGCTCAATTTGGCGTCTCCCCCCTTCTCACTGAGGTGCCCACATTTTTTGAAGAGAACTGCACACGAGAGTGATACTTGAAACCTTGGGCTTCTTCAAAGGTCTTGGTACCTCATATTCAGGAAGAGACCCTCAGCATTCTTACCTGTACAAGTGATTGACTCGCGGGTTTACGCCCAAGGAGTTCATCCAGTTCCTAAATGTCCGCTCTTCTCTCGTCTCACCTAAATGAATGAAGACTAGTTATCTTTCAGGCACCAAGAAAATATGCTTTTTTATGATCAAAGTTTAACTAAAGCAGTGGTCACAAACACTGAAAGTAGAATTAAAAAAAAAACCCTAAAGGATTTGAATGAGGGTTGTTGTTCTGCATTAATTGTCTTTCCATTTCAATTCAATGAGAACAGCATCTATGAGTATTAACAGCGTCCAAGAGCCCATGCGGGGAAACTGTTCAGGGTTGTCCCTCAAAGACTTACATTCTTTCTGGAAGAATATGTGTTTTGAGAATCAAAGAGGGATCATGCAAGCTAGAGGGCTACCATATGAGGTGGATATTTATATTTGAGTTGAGATAAAGGAGAGAATTGTACAGGCTACATTTGGAGGCAGTGCAATTTGATCTTTACCTTAGAGCTAGGCTAGTAAAATCTGGATGGTAAAGAGGAAATAGGAGAGGATTTGGGGGGACAAGTAAGGAGGGCGGGGTAGGAGATTATGTAAATATGAACACAAAGGGAATGACAGTCAAGGTCTGTATTAAGACCGCTAGAAACTGACTTTTCAGATATCTGTGCAGTACAGTCCACGCCGATAAGGCTGTCTAGTGGCTGGAACCAGAATCGGGGATCTTTGGATGCCAGGTAGCAGATTTTGGTTGACATCTTAGACAATGACAGTCATTATGGGTTCTTTTTTAATTACTATAATAAATTCTTGAGCAAGGCAGAGTCATAATGAAAGCAGTACTATGTTGTGTTTGGCACAGTGCACAGAATTACCGAAAGGCAATATGCATTTAAATTAAACACGGAGGGGAGAGTGTTTGACACCAGCACATGGGCGCATTCAAGTGCTTGATGGATGGAGGGCTAGGCCCCTAAGACCTATTGAAACAGTTGGTGTATGATTTAGTAAGAGTCTGGAAGAGCAGAAAGGAAAAATAACAATCTAAAAGTCATTCTGTGGGAAGAATTATTAGTATTTGCTGATTCAAGAAGATTTAGGGGTGAAGGAGAGGAAGATATCAAAGTGGAACCCAGGGTTTTGGTGACTGAAGAGAGAAAAATGTGGTATGATTCATGGAAATGGAGAATTTCTAAAGGAGAGTGGATGGGATGGGAGTTTGGTGGTGGGTAGAGAGGCAATACAGGAGGGGGGAAATGATCGATCCTGCTTTTCATATTGATCAATTCTGATCAATATGCTGAATTTCAAGCGACAGTGACAGACCCAAATGTAGATGAACTAGAAGCAGCTGGAAATGGGTGATGAGAGGGCTTGACATACAGACTTGGTAGTCAACAGAATGCACGGACCCTTGACCACCATACATCAAAATCATACAAATGCAGTGTTGGAACATGGATTGACTCAGCACTTCCAGCTAGGGTAAAGCATTGTAGAAAAGGATTAGCCAATTCTTTAAAATGTAGATTTCCTTTCTCTGAGGATATTCACTTATTATTATTCTTGTATTGATTTTTCTATCTCAATATTAGGACTCATTCACAATGGGAAAAAAAGAAAAAAACATCTCTGGCAACTTCACCTCTTAGAACCTGACTAAAAGCTATGTGACTTTTGCCTAGGTTTAGGGCATTAACCCCCTAAATATAACTGTCATGGATTTTGCCTCAAAATATTATTCCATGACCTCCAAATCAGAGACAAAACAAAAGCCTCAGTAAGTACCTCTTAGCATAAGTTAAATATCATTTTTAGATGATAAGTGGCTGCAATTTCTTGCCTCTAGGAATTAACACTCAGGCCATTAAGTACATAAATTAGGCTTTTGGAACTCAGGATTTATTTCATCCGATAATTAAATGCACTGTCTTCCCTAAAACATTTAATTCTGATAATGGATGAAGCCTATGTATAATGGATGCGATAGAATGGTAGTTGATTATTCCTCCTTGGCTGTAATTGATTTGATTAATCTATTTATTCTCTTTGTTAGGTACCAGAGAATTGATGACCTGTTTGCAAATCTCCCACATGAGGGGCTTATGTTTGCTTAGGAGGTGAATCTGAATTACTCTTGAATTAGAACTGTGACTGCTTCTCAGAACATTTACGCAACTGGTTCCAGTTACCTTCAAGAGCCCCCCAGTCGATGTCCTGGTTCTCAGGCTTGTGCAGGGCAGGGTACTTGTTAAAGAGGTTGGCAATAAAGGCCAAGTTCAGCTTGGGGTTCCCTCGGACAACATCTGTGGCCGTGACAAACTGGCGGCAGCCCAGCCTCTCCGCCTGCTGCAACATGCATTCGGCCCTCTGGATGTCGTCCTTCTCCTGCGATGGGAAAGGACAACCATCTCAAGGCTGGGTCAGAGCTCCTCCGGACAGCAAAGACAGAGACTGTTTGCCTGGACCCAAATCAGAAGAGGGCTTCGCTGGTGGCTCAGACAGTAAATAATCTGCCTGCAATGTGGGAGACCCAGGCTTTATCCTGGGTCAGGAAGATCCCCTGGAGAAGGGACTGGCTACACACTCCAGTATCCTCCCGTGGACAGAGGAGCCTGCTGGGCTACAGTTCATGGGGTCACAAAGATTCAGACATGACTGAGTGACTAAGACACACACACACACACAAATCAGAGTTTCAAGTAAGAGGCATATCGACTTAATTAATCGAGTCCTCCTATCTTTATACAGAGCAGGACAATTTCAGATGAATGGTTGATTGTCTCGTTTTTAAAGAGATGCAGTAGATTCTACAATTTTATCATTTAAGTTGATCTTAATTATTTTCAACCACTAGGCTCTCTTTTTATTATCTTCTGGCATAGCAGCAGCAGCAGTAGTACTAGTCACTCAGTCGTGTCTGACTCTTTGAGACCCCATGCACTGTAGCCCATCAGGCTCCTCTGTCCATGGGATTCTCCAGGCAAGAATACTGGAGTGGGTAGCCACTCCCTTCTCCAGGCAATCTTCTTGCACAGACTTCACAAAAAGTTCATTTATTAAATAATAAATCACACTTATTTTTAGTTCATTAAAAATATTTACATCTGCAAACAAGAGCTTCTGATTAGTTTAACTTCTTTACCCACATTCAGCTGGTGTACCTGCAACTCTGACAAGATAAAATTTAACCTACATAGTGTCACTGATAAATATATAATACCAATTTGGCTTTGCAGACTTCAAATTGAACATCACTCCTTAACCTTTTAAAAGTCTATTCAAATAGGACTAGAGAATTTCTAGTCACTTATAAGCAGACTCTTAATAGAAGACTTAAGTTTTGTGGAAATACAGTTCACTGCCATTTAACGCTCTTAAAAAATCTATGAAAGTACTAATTTTCAGACAACTAGAACTTAGTAAGACTGGGATTATCTCTTACTATGATGCTTTACTAGTTAATACTATAGATTATATATTTCAGATGCTTTACTTCTCATTCAGGAATGAGTTTTTTTTCTTTCAAATTTCTTTTTTAAAAATGCTTATTTTTTGGCCTAGTTGGGTCCTGGTTGCGGTGTGTAAGAACCACACTGTGGGATTCAGGACCTTTTGTTGCAATTCATGGACTCCACTCCTCTCTGTGCTTAATGTTTATTTCCAGATTCAATTTTCCACAATTACTACCCCAAACTGTTAACAGTTTTTAAAAATTTAACAGGGCTCTAAGCAGAGATGTCCACTCATGGACCTCTGGAGCCAGCATCATGCAGGGTAATGGAACCGCCAATGCAGAGGAATAATGGCATCGAAACACGACTTGGGGTGTGGACTTACCCTCAGTCCTGACATGTCAATAACAACAGCAGGAATACCTTCTTCATCTCCTTTTGGAGCCACCTGTTCAAGCAGGTGGTAATAAGCTTTCGAGTCCTGTGAGAAATGAGGAAATCACAATTTCAAGATGGCATAGCTAATTACACACTTAGCACAACAATAATTTCCCCAAAGCAAATATATTTCATTTCTTACCCAACTATCATTCAAGAATGCAACTTAATTAACAAAACAGGGAACATCCACCAATTTTAATTTTCCACTTGTCCTTTACATATTATATTTAATTGCCTTTCTTTTTAAAAGAAGTATAACAGTTGAAAATACAGGACACACATAAAAGGCAACCCAAGGAAGCAAATACTATTCTGCTGCCCTCAGGGGAGAAAATAATCTATTTACATGTATTAAATTGTATACAGGAAAATATATATACCTTTATATTGCTGTAGAAGTCAGTCAGCTAAGGTTTAATTTAAAAAAAAAAGTGACAGAAAAAGGAAGCAGAAGTTTAAAGCAGAGTTTAAAAATACATTTAAATGGACAATCAGCAAAAGAAAAAGATTTCAAAGACAAAAAATTGAAGCATTCACAAGCAGTCTTTATGCCAAAGGAGAAATATTAAGTGCATTTAATATTGATCAAGAAGCTAGAAAAAGTGATTAAATTTAGTTATCTCAGAGAGGATATAGATATTGAATTCTCATGTTTTCTTAGATTCTGGAAATAGGTTTATTGACAAGAAATTTTCTGAATCACAGTCAAAGTTTGTCATTCAATGAAAGCATGCAAATTTTCAGGTAATTTATTATTTAAATCGCTGAAAGACACCTCAATTTCTCCTAACGGTCAAACACTCAGCTGTTTCTCTGTTTGCTTTTTAGACCTGGGTAGAGCCAGTTTTAGACCAGCGGTACGCTCACCCTTGTGGCCTTAGAAAGATGAGAAGAGACAGTGGTAGGCACAGATGCTGCATCCAGGAACCAGACTTGCATCTCTCCTTTCTACCCTCCCCTTCTCTCACTTTCTGCTATAGCTATTTCAAAGTCAGTGAAAGTTCCATGCATCTGTTTTGTTGTTTAGTCCTTAAGTCGTGTTCTACCCTTGCAACGCCATGGACTGTAGCCCACCAGGCTCCTCTGTCCTTGGGATTTTCCAGGCAAGAATATTGGAGTGGGTTGCCATTTCCTTCTCCAGGGGAATCTTCCCGACCCAGGGATCAAACCCAGGTCTCCTGCATTGGCAGGCGGGTTCTTTACCATCTGAGCCACCAGGGACGCTCTCCATGCAGATGTTAGGCATGAATAAAATCTGCATGTCACATGTCACATATGTTGAGCTTTCCTACGAGTCATCTCATTGCACGGGACCCTAAGAAACCTGTTTCACTCTGTAGTGGGTGTTTTCCCCTCCTTTGCTGACTTGGTGTGATTTAAAGGCATCCCCTCAAGTTGCCAGATGCTGACTTATATGTCTCAGCACTGACTTCAGTGGTGATGCAGCTGCTCCCGGGGAACAGGCACAACCCCGTATCTGTGCTCAGCCTGCCAGCTCCTATCTCATGTTCTAAAGAACACAGCCTTTCAGTCACAGGGAATCAGGTACATTTATGGCTCAGACTAAGCATCCTAATTTTGTCTGAAAAGTGTGGCTGAAATAATGGCCAAGTCTAACTGTTGAGTGTGGAGGGAGATGAGGCCGTCCAACTCCTGTTAAATTCTAGGCTGGCTGCTCGTGCCAGAAGAATGTGAATAACCAATGAAAAAACAACTGGCATCACTAGCCGATGTCCTAAGGAATGGGGGACTTTCCATCTAGAAGCTTTGCTCTAACTGGTACTGTGCCTGGCAGACCTTGAATTCTAAAAGCCAGAGAAAGAGGGAAGCTGTCACTCAAGAATTAAAAGCTGGAGTTGACTCTCAGTGGGTCATGTGACCTTTCCTCTGACTCTTCCTCTTTGGAGAAAATGTCTTTTTTTAACTTTTGAGAAAGTGGAAGACTGAATTATTTTCCTCACGTTGCACACCAGCATCTCATACCATTTCCTACTGGGGAATGACATTCCTTCCTGCTCCTTAAGCTCTTTCTATTTGGATATATCTGTCATCAGTGCCAACAACCCTGACATGGAACTTTTCACAAACTTGCAAACCACGAGGTGTGTCTCCTTAGCTTTTCAACTTTTGGGTCCCTGTTGTAGGACTACTTGTGTCTTCTACATTTTCTGGGGTTAATTCTCATTGCAGATGGTTTCCAGAATCATTATCTTTACAGTATCACTCTGGTTTCTACAAATGCAAAGCTTTCCAGAAGTTTACAAATCGTTTTTAGAGGAGCCCTGTGTATGGTGGTCAAGGACCATGGAGATCAACTGCTCAACTGGAGCCCGGGCCCCATTCTCCAGCTCTGTGAACTTGAACAAGTTCCTTATATTCTCTTTACCTTGGTTTCCTTACCTGCAAAATGAGCAAAGAATAACCCTTATCTCAAAGATGTGTCATGAGGATTAGAGGAGTCGATACATGCATAAGGCAGTTAGAACGGTACCTGGCATGCAGTCTTTGCTATGATTAAATGTAATTAGAAAAGTAATCCTGGTTTGATTTTCTTTGGAAAGGAATCCCCATCTGATGCTCCCGTTGACAAAATCAGAAAGACATTAGAACCCTATGGAGACTCTCTTCACCTGAAAATCAGTCTTTTCTCTTGCCCTTTGTCTGTTTCACCCTCATCCCTCTGTATCGGGATGTTGAAACTCTAGGGAACACCCATCACGTTTGGTGCCATGCAGCTACTAGGGCCTTGGACAGATCTGTACGTGGCCCAGAGCTGGGGCTGCGCACAGCCCTGAGGACAGCACAGGCTCCAAAGCAGCGCCGGCCACTCCCGCGAGCCCTAGGACTCCTGAAGAGATGAAGCCCGTGACTTCATCTGTCTCCATGAACGCCCACACCCCCTCCACTGCTGTGGCTTTAGTCACGTTCCAACTCCAGTCCTCCTACCTTGATGTCGCTGCTGAAGTTGTTGATTTTGTTGCAGCCTGCATTTTCCAGGTGGTAGTTAGCCCATCTCAGCAGGAGCTCCTCAGGAGAGAGTTTCATCAGGTCCTCCAGGCTCTCCCCTTCTCTCAGAAGAGCAGCCAGCGCTGAAGAAAGACAAAGAGCGAAGAAACATGAATGCAGGGGATACTTGGGGGGGATCAGTGACAAATAAATGCAGGGGATTGGGGGTGGGGGATTAGTGACAACTTAAACAGAGCCCTGCTGGGAAGGCAAAGGTATCAAGCTATCTCCCTGGGATCAAGGGCTGTATGGCCTTGCCCATGGAATAAACATCTTAGTATTATTCCCAAAAAGAGGTATAAGGTATTATGAGCCTATTTATTACCCCCATTTTGGGGGTGGAGAAGAAAGTGAAACTGTCAATTGCTCAGTCATGTCTGACTCTTTGCGATATCATGGACTGTCCATGGAATACTCCAGGCAAGACTACTGGAATGGGTAGTCATTCCCTTCTCCAGAGGATCTTCCCGACCCATGGCTCGAACCTGGGTCTCCTGCAGAATTGCAGACAGATTCTTTACCATCTGAGCCACCAGGGAAGCCTCTATGGGTGGAGAAGGCATGACACCAGTGAATGTCAGCACTATGCCTAAGAAAACGGGCAGAACTGCGGAAATAATCAAGCCTATCGACTCGGAATACTCTGCTGGGTCTGTTAGAACACATTTCATGATAGGACAACATTTTTACTTTTAAGAGATCAATTTTGTGATAACGACAATGTCCTCTTGTTTATTTTCATAGGTGTTTTATATTTCCAATGCTTACCTGCATAATGACAGCAAGTCAAAAAGTGCAATTAACTGTTTCCTCTGTGTTTCCCGGAAGAATTAAACCACTTTTGTTCAGCGAGAAGGTCTAAATTTAGCTGAGGTCATTATTTGCGAATCAATATTATTTCTAATGTGTTCTAAGTTTCCCTATTTGCTTTTTTATTCTTTATATTCTGTTTACTATAATACACTGGTTTTCAAATGGTACCCCAGAAGTCTTCCCTGGGTATTTTGATTTGGACATGTTAATAAAATGTATGTATAACTAAAGGGCAGAATCTGGCTACAGATTTCATATAAGTAGGGTCTACCCAGGAAAAATGAAAGGTAACAGTGTGCTGAGTATTGATATTTGTCAAGGTCTACTACTACTGTCCAAGGGACAGGCTGAATTGTTGAAACACTTAGGATGCTGACAGCAGATGGAGTAAGACTGACAGCTACAATATTTGGTTGAGAACTCTAAAACCCTAAATGTAATTTCCTATAATCTTGGTAAAAAAAAAGATATGGCATTTCCCCTAATCTGGTACTATCACTGCAGTATATGAATGCAAATATCTTTGTAAAATCCAAGTTTAAAATAGCCTAATTTGTTACAAAGTATCTAAAGGCAAAGTGAACTCAGAAAAGCTCTTGAGGTTGGAGTCCCAGACAGCTAGACAGAGCTACAGGTTCTAAACAAGCCTCCTTATTAGTCTGTGGTCTTTAAAAGGCATTTGCTCTGGGCAGTGTGGACAGAATGTGTCATAGTAAAATGGACTGGATTATAACTATAGTTTCAAAAACTGAAGATTCCGCGCTTGACAACTCATGACATCTTCCTCGTACAGCCTTCAACATCGGCATTAACAAAAAGTCAGGCCATTATTCACATTGGAGGCTTTGCTCGTACCTTCGTTTCTGCTGAGCTCAATGTCGGCAAATAACCCAATCTTGATGACCTGCCACAACAGTCCCAGGACCAGGTAAGGCTTCCCCTCCTTTAAGTCCTCAGCGCCGATATTAACCACGTGGCACCCGATGGCTGAGGCAGAGTTCAGAGCCAGGTTCAAATTTTCCTGAAGGAGAAAAAATAATGCAAGTTTTGTTTTTGACTTTGCAGATGCCAAATGATCATTACTGATTGGCAAAGCAAGAGTGTTTCGCTTCTGGAAAGTTCACAGGTCTAGGGGCATTGTCTTCACTAGGCTTAAATATTGGAAAAAAGCAGGAATATCTGAAAGAGAAAATCTAGCAACCTAGATACTAAGATCAGGCAGCTCACCCTGGTCAGGATGAAACTAACGAGTCTTATTTTTCACACTGCTCTGTGATGGAGCCTCCACACTCAGCATCTCCATCAGCCAGCAGTAAAGCGGCACCTTTGAGGACAGCCACTGTCTTGTCACCAGTTATTATCAATAACCCAGCTGCTGATGTAAATTGAGGTCATAAAAGAGAACACCAAAATAGCTTTTGACCTGCAGACTGGATATTGAAGGAATGAAAAAGATACAAATCAACTTCCTGGAAAAGACATGGTGGTTTTTCCAAGGATAATTTACTGAGTATCCATAATATCTAGGGTCCTTGAGTACACACAACATATATACAAATACACATATGCCTATCCACATACATACAGATTATATGTTCTTATAAACTAATAACAATCTATGTAAGGTGACACATATACAGTTGGAATAGGATCAATGGAGTTTTCAATCCAGGGTTTTCATATAGCTGACCTTGAAAGCCATGGGTCTGAGCTGCTCAGACCCACATAAGTGTATGGACCCACTGTGTATAAATATTGTGTTCATCACTCAGTCATGTCCGACTCTTTGCAACCCCGTGGACTAGGGCCCACCAGGCTCCTCAGCCCGTGGATTTCTCCAGGCAAGAATGCTGGAATGGGTTGCCATTTCCTTCTCCAATGTATAAATATAGTGAATACTATAGTACTACATGACCCATGGCTGGTCGAATCCACAGATGAAGAACCATGGTCATGGAAGAACCAAGTACAGGAAACACAGACTGTAAATAACATTCAGATTTCAGATGGAGCAGAGGGTGGACACCCCAACCCTTATGCTGTTCATGGGTCAACCGTACTATTATTCTGGGTCTGCAAAGCAGGATTTAGCAGAGGCAAGGACCTATAGAACTTGTTTTCATGAGAAATTAAAAACAAAACACAACACAGACCACCAGGGAATTTGGAAGAGCACTATCAGAAGAAAGGGCTTCCCAGGTGGCTCTGTGGTAAAGAATCTGCCTGCCAATGCAGGAGACGCAGGAGATGTGGGTTCGATCCCTGGGTGGAGAAGATCTCCTACAGTAGGCAACGGCAACCCATTCCAGTATTCTTGCCTGGGAAATCCCATGGACAGAGGAGCCTGGTGGGCTATGGTCCATGGGGTCACAAAGATTCGGGCACAACAGAATGACTAAGCACACACACACAGAACTCAAATGATAAGTAAAAAAATATGGGGTCCAGTTACGGCAAAGACTAAAATGTAACAGCAAGATTAAATATGACGTTAAGTGCCTTCATATACATTTAATCATAGTTCTTGCTTTGATCACGGCTTCCATTTTTTAAAAACACAGGGTTGCTTAAATCCAAACAGGACATAATTTATTGTTCATGATTTAAGAAGTGAGACGTGGCTTCCGAGCGAGAAGATTACAATAATGTTAAAATGCTGGAACACAGCACAGAAATGCAGCTTACTTACTCCCAGTCACTGTTCCAGTTAATCAACAAATCGAAGGCATAAAAACAAGTTATATTTATCACACTGGTGGCTGTGGCCGACACGACTGTGGAGGCTGCCGGAGCACTTCCCGTGTTCACCCCCTCACTTCTTAGAAAGGCTAATCTTTTCAGATAAAATGCTGTGTATCTGGCATCAGCTCAAAGATAAATTGCCAGGGGAAGTCTGAGTTAAAACTTCAGCCAGTGTGAATTTTATTCATAAGTGGCCAAAAAAAGTCTACCCCCAACGACTAACACTCACCAACTCCACCTACCCCCACTATATTAATAGAAGATGAAGTAAAAATGTTTTCCCCTGTGCCCACTGGTCATGACAGATGACCGACCCAAGAGCCTGGGTTGGAGGAATAATGTTTGAACATCTGAAAAGGCCCAGCTTGGCAGTGATGATGACTCATTCCTTCTAAGCACAACACTATATTAATTAAGGTAACACAGGGAAGATGTACCTGAATGGTGAAAGGGGTGAGTTTCTTTTTGTTGATTGTCCTCTCATCAATTGTGTCCGGCACTGACAGATTGATCATTTTACTGAAAGAGAAACAATGAAAGAAAGCAGGCTTCTAAATAAAAGAGCCTAATGACATGGAATTTAAATTCTAGTGATGCCGTAAGCAGATAAGACAGCACCATAATCTGCGCTACTCAATGTTCAAATATAAAATCAGTTATGCAATTTTAACTAGATTCAAACTATCTGTGGAAAAGGTTCATCCTCCTTGAAGTCCTACTAACACAGTGAAGCAAGAAATAAGGATCCTATTTCATCCATTCACCAAAAAGCTGAAAAAATATTCTGGTTCCTTTAATTAGGAAATTCTGGAGAATAGTCAAAGCAAATTCTCCATGAGTTCTTCTCTTTCTCAGTCATGAGACTTGCCCCCACCATATAAAAGATTATCCATACACAATCTGAGTGTATATAATGTCTAAATTTCTATTTGAGATCTGGTCAAACTCTATACCTTCAACATCCCAGGGACGGCAGAGCCTGGTGGGCTGCCATCTATGGGGTCGCACAGAGTTGGACACGACTGAAGTGACTTAGCAGCAGCAGCATACCTTCAACTAACCACATGATGAAATGTTTTATTATCTCCTATAATCATTAGAGTATCCCAACGTTAGAAATGTCTGCCACTTAAGTATCTAGTATATTGACCAGACATTCAAAATAAGCAATTATTAATTATGAAAAACTGATTTTATCCACTTTGCATTGGTTTAATCTACATGAGGTTATTAAAAATAAAAATTCTTTGGCCACTTCCATCTTATTTAGAGAAGTTGGGGGAAAAAAATCCAAAGGAACAACAACAAAATCAAAGAATAATAGACTTGAATGTGACTATTCCTTTTTTTTTAATAAAAGAAATCAGCATTGACATCTTTCCTAACAATTTTTAAGCAACTACCTTTTCTTGTGGTTGTTCTTTAAATATGTATTTCTACAACTTTGCCGTGTGTGTGTGTGTGTATTTTATTTATATAAAAAGCACTTTAATGAAATTTAGGCAAAACAAACCCCTAAATCATTATTTGAAAAATATGAAACTAATAGTGAACTAGAAGCTATGGGAGATGGTAGCAGAGCAGTGTGGCTTAGAAAAGAAAAAGATATCCCTGCCTTTGAAAAGCTTATAGTTGAGGCACTCTCCTGATGGTCCAGGGGCTAAGACTCCACACTCCCAATGGAGAGGGCCAGGGCTTGATCCCTGGTCAGGGAACTAGATACTGCATGCCTCAAATAAAAAGACCCTGCGTGCCCCAACTAAGATTGAAGATCCTGTGTTCTTCAACTAAGACCCAGTGTAGCCAAGTAAATAAATTTATTCTATTATAGATAAAAGTTATTGTATTTATTATTTTATTATTTAAAAATAAATAAAATTTATTTATTAAAAAGAAAAGCTTATAGTCAAATTTCAGACAAAAGATATGGGTATCAAAAGTTACGTTAACTGTCCAAAGCAGAACACTATAATGGCTCCCAGAGGACTACAAACTATATGTGCTTTAAGAATTCAGTGAAGGGAGAAATCACTAGGAGTTGGAACAGACTAGAAACCTTGGATTCATGTAGGAATCACGTAGTAAATGGATTCATGTAGGAGGAGAGGGTGGGGAAGGGCATTCTTAAAAAAGAAAATAAAAGGCAAAGCCGGAGTTGCAAGATATAAGCAGGCTGTGTATGCAGAAGAGTGTGCATGGCTGCTGGTGCAGCCAGTCACTCGTGGAACCCTTCACTGGTACCCTGGACGGGGGGCCTGAGCCATGCAGGCCTTGGGAGGTAGGACTAGGAGACTGAGGGAAGACCAGGCGATGCCTGCGGCACCCATGGAAAGAGTCAGGACCTGATCCTGTGCACTAGGTTTTTGATGTCTTTTTAACAGTTGAACTTTATAAAAATGAAATCTCACAGTGCACTCTAATAATTAAAATGCAATTGCTCTGGTCAGAGCAGAGGAAGGATGGGGGGTGGGCGGTTAAAGTCCTGCCCACTCATCCTTTCCTTCAACTCCTGAGCCCACCTGAGATGAGGCATTTCAAGCCTCCTCAATTACACCACGCCTCACGAAGACAGAGAGGCTGCCAAAGCAACAGCCACAGCGGCTCTTTCAAAGTCACCATCCTGAACTGACCGGCGGCGCTGAGAGCCTCCCGTGGAGAGAACACAGCTCTCCTCTTCCAGGCGCCCTCAGCATGTGTGCACCAAGCAGTAGCCCCTCTGCCTGAGGACTGGCGTTGGACGCTCCGATCATCATGCTGCTCTTTCCTATTCAGTTCTATGCACTCTTACGACGGGCCGTGCTCAGATGAAGAAAAATAGCATAGAACCCAAAAGTAATTGCCATTGACCTTGTGTTCCTATGGCCCTACGTTCACGTTTCTCTCTGATCTATGCCTCCCTCTCCTCCACCCGAGTGAGAGTAGTTTTATATTTCTCATTATTAGTTGCTTTTAAGAAAGAATGTGGACCATTTTTAAGTTTTTATTGAATTTGCTACAGTATTGCCTCTACTTTACATTTTGGTTTTTTGACTGAGAGGCATGTAGGATTTTAGCTCCCTGACCAGGGATTGAACCTGCACCCCCTGCACTGGAAGGGGAAGTTCTAATTGCTGGACCACCAGGGAAGTCCCATAAATTGCTTCTGAAATCAGTTTGCTCTCCTGGACCTTCCACATGAAAATCCAGAAAAGCATCAGGTCCAGCTAAGCATCAAAAGAAGTGAGCCTAAAAGGATCAACACAGCGAGTGGTGGGTATTCCAGAAAATTCTAGGGAAACTTTAGGAAGCCAAGACCAGGAGGGAGTGTTTTTTACCAAAGCACAATGCCATCTCCAACAGCACTGAAGAGATCATTGGTGTTAGGATCCATTGGGATGACGTGCCGACAATCGGGGTCATTTTCCAGGGCTTTGTTTATCCAGTTGACAAAGGCATACTTCTCTTCCTCTGCAAGTAAATGATTAAAGTGACTTATTTACAAAGTGAAAATCTGGTACAAGCAAAATCGTATACACACATGGCTGTTAGATTCTCATGCCCAGAAGAGACATTGTGAGGTTCATCTGGTCCATTATCCTATCATCTCACATTTATTGACAATAAAAAATCTCAGATGATTTGGGAAATAGGCACAGAATCTGTTTTATGTCCAGGTCATAAAACATACATATAGTAAGCAAATTTAGAAGCTATAGATATGCAAATATATGTATAAGTAAATGCAAAAATGAAGTGAAGTGAAAGTCACCCAGTCATATTCGATTCTTTGCAACTCCATGGACTGTAGCCCGCCAGGCTCCTCTGTCCATGGAATTTCCCAGGCAAGAACACTGAGGTGGGTTGCCATTTCCTATGCCCCTGTGCAGGGAATCTTCCCAACCCAGGGTTCAAACCCAGGTCTCCTGCATTGCAGGCAGATTCTTTGCTGTCTGAGCCACTATCTATTTATATATATATATGTAAATATATAAATAATTAAATGTTTATTTATATTTCTATACAATCCAAATATGAATATGGTCCAATGCTTACATGATAAAACTCAGGGTTCCGCCTCTCGCCCTGCTGCTTTCAGTGTGGGGTGATCACAGGCAATCTTTGCAATGTCTCTGAGATTCTTTATACAATTACAGGCATCTCTGCTTTCCAAAAGTTCACTTTATGCCACCTTGTTTTTGCAAAAGAGCTACATCAGTACCTGTTTTTGCTCACCACAAGAAATCCGCAGGGGATTTTTGCTTTTATGAAAAAAGGTGAAAAGTAAAAATAGTGCTCAGTATTTGTTTTGCAGAGGCAGCGGGTATCCCAGCAAGCAGAGTACCACCGCCCAGCTCCTTTCCTGGGACTATACACAGCATCCCAGCATCAAGCTGCCATCGTTCTGAACTGAGTCTGTGAGCCTCTGCCTCATCTCTGTATTCCGTGCATCCATCAGCAAGATACGACCTAAGGTAACTGCTTCTTCACTTTGCACCACTTTGGTTTACAGAAAGTTTCATAGAAACGCTGTCCTTTCAGATAGTGGGGGGAAACTGTATAATGAAAATGCTATGAAATGAAATCACTTGTGATATGATATTTCTTTCCTATCAGTAAAGCTGCCAGAAGTTACTTTAGAAATTTTAATAAAGCCTCAAGTTATGCCTTATAACCCAGCAACGTGTTTCCCAAATTGTGTGTTACTGAAAGCAGGAATGTCCCTCAGAAGAACTCTGAGTCACAGCAGTTTGGGAAACATCACACAGCATATTATTGTCTTGAAGATTCCTAATGCACATTTACAAAGCAAAAGCCTGTAAAATTTGCTGTATTTAAAAATAAAAGTCTGAACTTGGTCTTTGCCATTAAGAATGATACTTAAGTATGAGCTGATCTTTAAGATCAAACAGTGTTTTGAAGACCACAGGAATTACTGGAATTATCAGATTACTGTACTGTTTGGGCTAAAGTTTCCATGAAGGCTGATGGATGGCAGCCTTCAGAATAAATATACAATTTTCCTCCAAATCAATGAAAACACAATTATTTTTTTGGACTGCTCATCAAGAATTAAGAACCATCATGAATTCTGGAGGTAGAAGCCTTTTTGTTCCAAAGATTTACAAAGGAGTTTTGGCAGTCTTTAATATGCTTTTTAAAGTTTTTTTTTTTTTTAATTCATTTATTTATTCGGCTGCACTGAGTCTCAGTTGTGGTAGGTGGGATCTAGTTCCCTGACCAGGGATTGAACCCAGGCCCCCTGTATTAGGAATGCAGAGTCATAGCCACTGGACCACCAGGGAAGTCCTTATAATACACTTTTTAAATGCTGATGAGATTATTTGGCATTGGACCCTATCTAGAGCCAGAACTGTGGGCCCACCTATACACAGGAAGATACGCAGTAGTTAATAAACACAGGTTAACTTCTGTCTTTCTTTGCACCCTTTAGGTTTGAAT
The DNA here is from genome assembly GCF_963930625.1 of Muntiacus reevesi. Taxonomy (NCBI): domain Eukaryota; kingdom Metazoa; phylum Chordata; class Mammalia; order Artiodactyla; family Cervidae; genus Muntiacus; species Muntiacus reevesi. Next base: position 15,029,175 of record NC_089259.1, read on the forward strand.
GCTGAGTTTGGAATCTGTAATCACAAAAGACGTGGATCCTTTCCACATGGTTCCCTCTCCCTTTGCCCTCAGTTCATCCCAACCGTCTCTCCACCTTGCTTCCCAGCTCCCGGGCTGGGACACCTACCTGAGTACGAGTGTTGAGTGCCAACACTAGACTGCTCGGAAGTACCCCCGATCGCACAAATCCCTTCCTTCTTGTTGATAGCTTTTCTAAAGGTCTTGGCAACCTCTGTGCTTTTCAGGCCATGAAAAACCTGCAAACACATAACGTATCTTTAGAAACCTAATCTGTGATGTAGAAAACCATAAAGGAAAGAGTAAACAATACTGAAGTACGAAAGATGGGAATGTATTGCTGGTATTTCTCAAATTGAACTTCCATGTTTCAAACGCATCTCCTTGGCTTCTGCATCACACTCACCTTGATAAACTCATCAAAGCTGATCTTCCCATCCTGGTCCAGGTCACCCGTGGCCATCAGGTTTTCTGTAATTTCTCTCACCCTGTACCCAGGCAGAGGCAAGCAGGCAGCCTTGAACAAGTCATTCAGTTCACTGCAGCTGATGTACCCGTTGCCATCGGTGTCTGTAAGGCAAACGAGGAGCTGACGGCTCAGGGCAATCTGGGCTACAACACGAAGAGAGGTGAGAGAGGGCCGGATGGGAGGACGGCGGGTGGCAGAGGCAGTCGTTCAGGGGCTGTGAGCTGATCCCATGCAAAGTCAGAATCTCACAAGAGACCTGCTGCTATTATAAACGGGTATTAGCATCATTTCCAGCATCCAAGAGTCAAAATTTCATCAAAGAGGTTCTGACAACAAGCTGAAGAGACACTTACAGAAACAGATGGGAAAATAAATCACAGACTTGGAGCTACAGATTAAGAAAAAATATTCGTTGTTGTTTAGTCACTAAGTTGGAGAAGGCAATGGCTCCCCACTCCAGTACTCTTGCCTGGAAAATCCCATGGACGGAGGAGCCTGGTGGGGTGCAGTCCATGGGGTCGCTAAGAGTTGGACACGACTGGGTGACTTCACTTTCACTTTTCACTTTCACACATTGGAGAAGGAAATGGCAACCCACTCCAGTGTTCTTGCCTGGAGAATCCCAGGGACAGGGGAGCCTGGTGGGCTGCCGTCTATGGGGTCGCACAGAATCGGACACGACTGAAGCGACTTGGCAGCAGCAGCAGTCACTAAGTTATATCTGACTCTACAGAGATCCCATGAACTACAGCCTGCCAGGCTCCTCTGTCCATGGGATTCTCCAGGCAAGAATACTGGAGCGGGTTGCCATTTCCTTCTCCAGGGGATCTTCTTGACCCAGGGATCAAATCCGAATCTCTTGCATTGGTAGATGGATTCTTTACCACGGAGTCATCTGGGAAGTAAGGAATACTATAAAAACAAAGGAAATCAAAAAAAGCAGACAAGCCATAAAAGCTGAGACTTAGTGGCCACTTCCAGGAAAAGCTACAGGTGTAAAAGGACTCGTATGCCATGCTTTGATAGAGAAAGAAGTAATTTTCTTGAAGAATAGCTTTCAAAAATATTTCCCTAGCTCCTATAATCAATACCACTATATTCTTGCCCTTTCTACTATTTTGCTCATGTTACCAGTCATTGATTCTGTCCTGAAGCTACTAAAAAAGTAGAGAATTGTGTGACTTGAGGTATCAGGTTCACTTACCAACTTTGGCAAAAGCTTCTCTGAGCTCCATCATTTCTTCATCAGATACTGATCCTCTGGCCATTTTTTACTGCTTTAGGTAACAGTTCTGCAGAGAGGGGACAACACAGGGAGTGAATGATGTGCATCTTCTTAAAATATCACATCGAGAAGCAATTCTTATTTATTAAGTAAAGAAATATTTCTTTGTACCCCTTATGACTTATAATTATCTTCCCAAAAGGTAAGAAATGGACTTTTTCTTATTTTATCTTCTTCAAATTTTTAAATTTTTTATTTTATATTAGAGTTTAGTCAATTAACAACATTGTAATAGCTTCAGGTGGACAGCAAAGGAACTCAACCACACACACATATGAGTGAGTGAGGGAAAGTCGCTCAGTCACGTCCGACTCTTTGCGACCCCATGGACTGAAGCCCACCAGGCTCCTCTGTCCACGGGATTCTTCAGGCAAGGATCCTGGAGTGGGTTACCGTTCCCTTCTCCAGGGGATCTTCCCGACCCATTCTCCCCTGAAATCCCCTCCCATCCAGGCTGCCACATAGCACTGAGCAGGGCTTCCTGTGCGCCACAGGAGGTCCTTGTTGATTATCAAAGAAACAGCCTTCTTCTTAACTGGACTCCACTTTTTGGTCTCCAGAGATGGTCCTCAACATTCAGAAAACTAAGATCATGGCATCCGGTCTCATCACTTCATGGCAAATAGACGGGAAAACAATGGAAACACTAACAGACTTTATTACTTTGGGCTCCAAAATCACTGTGAATGGTGACTGCAGTCATGAAATTAAAAGACGCTTGCTCCCTGGAAGAAAAGCTATGACCAACCTAGAAAGCATATTAAAAAGCAGAGACATTACTTTGCCAACAAAGATCCATCTAGTCAAAGCTATGGTTTTTCTAGTAATCATGTATGGATGTGAGAGTTGGACTATAAAGAAGGCTGAGTGCTGAAGAATTGATGCTTTTGAACTGTGGTGTTGGAGAAGACTCTTGAGAGTCCCTTGGACTGCAAGGAGATCAAAACAGTAAAACCTGAAGGAAATCAGTCCTGAATATTCATTGGAAGGACTGATACTGAAGCTGAAACTCCAATACTTTGGCCACCTGATGCGAAGAACTGAACTCCTTGGAAAAGACCCTGATGCTGGGAAAGATTGAAGGCAGGAGGAGAAGGGGGCAACAGAGGATGAGATGGTTGGATGGCATCACCGACTCATTGGACATGAGTTTGAGTAAACTCCGGAAGTTGGTGATGGACAGGGAGGCCTGCAGTTCATGGGGTCGCAAAGAGTCGGACACGACTGAGCGACTGAACTGAACCGAACTGAAAGATGGTCCACACTATTTCTCTCCTCCCTGTGATCAGGCTGCTCCTCACGTCAGGAGATGGAGCTTATTTCCTTTCCTTGAGTCTAGGCTGACTCTGTGACTGCTGTTAGTATTTAGAGGGCTAGAGAAGCCATGTCTGGGCTGGAAACTTCTGCTTCCTGCCTTTGGGAATGCTCCCTCCTTCTGGGATGCTCATCCTTGGGATGGTCCCTCTTGGAAACCAGCTGCCATGCTCTGAGATGTCTAAGCCACAGGAAGAATGATAATTGGATGCTCTGGTTAGTGGTCCCTGCTGAGTTCCCAGGCAGCAACCAGCATCAACTGCCAACCAGCAGAGCAGGCCAGTTTGGACATTCCAGCCCATTTGAGCCCCTGGATGAACACAGTCCCAGACAACATCACAGGAAGCAGAATTGCCCAGAATTCTGATACCAAGAGAACTGAGAGATGGGTTTTAAATCCCAACATTTTGGAGTAGTTTGAACCACAGAAATATATGACAAAAACACATTTTTCACATAAATGTCATTTTTAGAGATATGTTCATTTTCATATTTCAAATGAGTATGTTTGGCCAAGTCAACAGATAACTTCAAAGTCAGTTATCAAATTTCTCTGATTATTTTAGAAAAGAGGAAGGGAATCTGATCGTCTAATAAGTCTAAAGGGAATTTGGGGGACTTTTTAGGTGTTCTCAGAAAGACTAGCGTTGGCTAAGAAACTATCCTAGTGCTGGAGTAATTTCCCTTTCCCTGGGCATGATTGCTGCCCTCTAGTGGGTAGAAAGAGAATGCAACAGAAAAAGGATTACACGCTTGTCTAGCTAACCCACTGCAGTATTCTTGCCTGGAGAATTCCACGGACAGAGGAGCCTGGCAGGCTCCATGGGGTAGCAAAGAGTCGAAACGACTAAGGGACTAACACACTAGCTAATTCACAGGCCCATGTTTCAAACAGGAGTTCCGTTAAAGCTTATGGAATTTCCCAATGGGGAGGCAATAAGCGGGGTGAGAGTGTGGAAGAAGAAGAGTTTCTATTTACATTTGGGGCATTTTAGTGAAGTTACTGATTTTAAAAAAGATTTAAAATTTGTGACAGAATGTTGCTTTAAATGGATTTCCTTTTTTATATTTGCACTTCATTTCCGCTGTACTTTTTTCTCAGTGACAACGAGCCACACAAGACAGTGAACGGTTTTAACACAAACCTGTTGGCCAAAAAAAATGCACTAGGCTAAACTTTGCAAATACACATCCCTTATTCACCAACTCTCTATACTGCCACATACATTTATCACATGCATTAGTAGTTTCGAACTTTCATTTTCCTAAGCAAACCTCTGTCAATAGAATCCTTACATGTAAACAACAATAACAAAAATAACTCTGGGGAGGGATAAATTAAGAGTATGGGATTAACAGATACACAGTACTATATATAAAATACGTACACAACAAGGATTTACTGAATAGCATGGGGAACTGTATTTAATACCTTGTAACAACCTAAAATGCAAAAGAATCTGAAAAAGAACAGACATTTATACATGTATAAAGGAATCACTGTGCCGTATGCCTGAAACTAATATAATATTGTAAATTATTATATAAAATAAATATCACCAAAATATAAATATAAAATTAAACATAAAATAATTATTATATTAAAATATAATATTGTAAATCCAAAAAAAAAAAAAAAACTCTGAAAGACTTCAGTTGAAAAAAACCCAAATGCCCCCCCCCCCTCCACTGTCCCATCTTCTTGTCACCTTACACACTGGTGGGAACTCCAAAGAGCATGATTTTAAAACTGTGGAATTATATATATTGTTATTATTTCGATTCCTTTAAATTGTGGGATTCTATATATGGTTATTATTATTATTTCCATTTTCAATATATATATATAATTGTGGAATTATATATATTGCTATTATTTCAATCTTTTATTATCAAAAGCACCTATGGTATTATTATTTACCTTATATCTACAAAGGTATTGGCCCGTTAGGTTCTCGGACAGAAGACAGAAACTGCTGAGAGCTTAACTGTGTAAGGAAATGCAATCTCAGCCACCAAAATAACTTCAGAGCCCGGCGGCACCGGTTACCTGACTTTCTTGCCTTCACTTCTCTTTCTTCCTTTTGGGCTTGTCTGTTTCTCTGTCTCCCTCCCTCCCTTCCTCCCTCCCTCCCTCCCTCCCTTCTTTTCTTTCTTCCCTTGAGGTTTGTTGTTATTGTTAGTTTCCTTTTAAAAAATCAAGCCAGGAAATCTAAGAGACATGGCTTCGATCCCTGGGTCAGGAATATTCCCCCAGAGAAGGAAGTGGCAACCCACTCCAGCACTCTTGCCTGTGGAATCCCAGGGACAGAGCAGTCTGGCGGGCTACAGTCCACGGGGTTGCAAAGAGTCGGTCATGACTGAGCGCACATGCGTATACCATGCACTTGTTCCAAACCAATCTGAGCCCAGTTATAAGGATAGACCCAAACCTAAGACCTAAACCCAATAAAATGTGATCAAGCAGAAGGAGTAATAAGCACGGGTGAAATAAGACAACGGCGAGGGAGAGCCTTAATACTTCAAACCCTGCACATTGTGAAAATCTAGTTCCAAGTTCTCTAGAGGTTAAATGCTAAAAAGGAGCTATCACTTCCATAATTCATTCTATCTACGTGAGAAAAGTCAGTTTTCTTAGGGCAGCAGAACGAAGCCCAAGAGCAGTAGCTTCACGCAAACTGAGTGAGAGGACGTTCCTGGGGTGTAGTAAACGCAAGTTCTGTGTTTCTTATAATGTCCCACAGTGAAGACTGACAGCTCAGCTACATGCATTCACACTTCGTAGAGCAGGAACCAGGAGCTCAGAGAAGTTAAGATTCATGTCTCAGACCACACAGCCAGGGAGAGGAGCATCAGGATTCCAGTGCTCCAGTCTCCTCTCCTCTCCCATGCTGTCTGTCCAGGCTGCTGTGCATTTCTCTTAGACGCTCACTTCATCCACCCATTCACTCATCCAGCAATTACTCATTAAGTATTGGCTTGGCCAAAAAGTTCGTTTGAGTTTTTCCATCTTAAAAAAAAACAGAATATGAAGTGGGTATCCAGGTGTTCTAGCTTAGGAAGCTTTTGCTTTCCTGTGTTAAGAAATCAAGGCTTCTGCTGGAAGATACCAGTGTGTAATTTTGCATACTTCACTAAATTCTTATGACTAATTTGGTTTGATTCTTCTTTATACTCTCTACCAAGAAGAGAAGGCTCTCCTCCATTATATTTTAGCAAAGTCTTTGGTAAAGGCTGGCCCTTCTTGTTTTGGGGGTGTCTTATTTCTTGGTTCACAGATGTTCACAGGGTTACTAGATAAACCGATTCACTTACAAATATTTGCGAAAGCCTACTACAAGGCAGACACTGCTCTTCATTTCAGGTGAGGGTGCTGCCCTAGCTACTCTGAAAACATGAACCAATGTTAAAGGTCAAGAGAATGAATGGGGTCTCTGAGTCTAAACTTGGCCTATCCTTTGACAGAGACTTTTAGATTTTAGAGCACGTGAGTGATTGGTGAGAAAGACGTGTAAAGAGGCAGGGAATGAGATTGCCTTTTAAGGATCAAGGGCAGGGTTGAGGAAAAACGAAAGAATTACAGCGTTGGGTGACAAAGAACATCTAAAGATCATGGTTCAGAGGACTTCCTTGGTGGTCCAGGGGTTAAGAATCCACCTTCCAACGGAGGGGATGTGGATTCCACCCCTGGTTGGAGCTCAGTTCCCATGTGCCTCACGGCCAAAAAACCAAAACACAACATAGAAACAATATTATAGCAAATTCAATAAAGACTTTAAAAATGATTCACATCAAAAAATAAAAAATAAAGATCATGGTATAGTGAAAAAAGAAAAAATACTTTAGCATAAAAATTGCAGGGCCCATTCAAATAAAAGATATAGGGAAGGAAACAGGGTTATTTTAAAACCTTCTAAAAGATTTATATAAATGGGGAGGATTAACTCAGAGAGAGGATCTCAGGGGAGGATCTCTCAGAGAGAAATCAGTCCTGAATATTCATTGGAAGGACTGATGCTGAACTGCAACTCCAATACTTTGGCCATCTGATGTGAAGAACTGACCCATTTGAAAAGACCCTGATGCTGGGAAAGATTGAAGGCAGGAGGAGAAGGGGATGACAGAGAACGAGATGGTTGGATGGCATCACCGACTCAGTGGACATGGGTCTGGGTGGACTTTGGGAGTTGTTGATAGACTGGGAGGCCTGGCGTGCTGCAGTCCATGGGGTTGCAAAGAGTCGGACATGACTGAGCGACTGAACTGAAATGAACTCAGAGACACCAAATGGTGAGACAGCCTTCCAATGAAAAAAATTCAAAACCCTCCCTGGTGGCTTAGACGGTAAAGAATCTGCCAGCAATGCAGGAGACCGGGGTTCCATCCCTGGGTCAGGAAGATCTCCTAGAGAATAAATGGTAACCCACTCTGGTATTCTTGCCTGGAGAATTCCATGGACAGAAGAGCCTGGTGGGCTACAGTTCATGTTATGGGTCTCAAAGAGTTGGACACGACTGAGCGACTAACACTTCCACTTTTCAGTGATTTAAAAGCTAACGGGAAAGAGAATAGATTGAATTCATTTGAGAGGAAACGTGGAGAAGAAGTAGTCACCAACCTAAATTACTACGATACTGTTTGTGGTTTGTTGAGCCCAAACACGAATAGATGTTGAGGGAGGATCTCTTTTACCATCAGAGTGAGCTGTAAATCCTGGAAACACAATCCAACTTGTAGAGACAGAGGAATCTAAGAAATCATTTAGCACAACTCCCTCATTTTATAGATAGAGAGATTGAAGTTCCAATGAGATGAAGTGCTTTGCTTACAAGTCTTCAAAGCACTCCCAGGCTAGGGTCTGTAACAGAAGGAGCAGAGCAGCAAAAGGCCGGAGTGACCATTAATCAGGCCATTAAGGCCCACAACTGCAAACAGATCCTTTAATTTAACAGCATTTCACAAGGCAGAACAGGAAGAAGAGGTAATTAATGGAAAAACATGCAGAGCGGACCATTTCTAAGAAGGATATGGCTGGGGTTAGAATCAAGGATTAGGTACTTCACACAGTCTATTAATATGAAAAAAATATTTGCCCATGTTAATTCATGTGTGTTTGATGGCTTGTATTATAATTGTGTGAGTTAGTTTCCAAAGATAATTGATGGGGGTCTGTTTGTAAATTACTGGCACCATATTGGCAGCTGACTCTAGAGAGGTCACTGCAGCAATGAGACTGGCTGTGGTCATTTGGAAGCTCCCATTTGGAGCTTAGCAGAAGTGGTTGAGGAAGGCGTGTCCCTTCCAGGGCGTGAACGAGCTCTTTCTCGGGCTCTGCTCTGCTGCTTCTGCACTAAGTGGGCTCCTTTTAAATGACTACATCATCTAACTATGACTTTGCCAAGAACCACTTTAAGGTCTTTTGCAAATCAGTGGTGAGTTCTGGAACCCCATTTCTGAACCACTGCCCAAATCATAAATCTAAGAAGAGAAATCTCACATCATTTATCTAAGTCACGTCTGGCCGCTCATTTTTCTGCAAGCACTTAAATTTATTAAATCAATGATTACAGAATCCCAGGACATTTGGCCAAAGAAGGAACCAGTCGTTCTTCTCAGAAGGTTAATTTTAAAGCCTCAAGAAAATCAAATTACTGCCCCTACCCCGCCCCCTCCAAACTTCAAAAGCCACAAAACCTGTTCCTTCTTTTAGGTCATCGAGTTCTAAGTCTCTGTTTAAAGGAGGCTGGTATTTTCCAGATGGGTAGTGAAAGATAATTTCTCAGAATGACTTCTTACACTAAAAGCATTTCACTCAAGTTCCCTGAAATCTGAATGTAGGAACTAATTGTAGGAGTTCACTACAGAACACAGTGCTGGAGAATTTAGAGAAGGAAATGCATGCTGTAAAATGAACGTTAAAATGGAAGCTAAATTTTCTCTGAGGAGTTTCCTAACTGACAATGAAAAGAAGCAGAAAGGCTGGTAACACGTGATCTGTGCCGAGTGGAACGGCTCCTGGGCTGGCATCATTGTTGAAAGCAGGTAATGCTGTGTGGGTCAGTACTTTGATTCGATAGATTGATACCCAGTTACATAACTGCTGGGATCAGAGCCCTATCTGTAACCTGGCATCACATTGCCAAGGACTGTTTTGAATGTGCCCTACTTTTTCTGCAACTTGACACAGTGGGGAGAGCACAACAGGAAACTCGGGACCCAGGTTCCCAGCTTTCCCTCTGATTCAGTATGCATCCAGGAGGAAACTGTACAACTTCCGAACCCCTCACTGAGCAATAAGTAAACCCCAAACAACGCGACGTCCAGAACATCATCAATCTGCCCTCTTTAGCCTTACACTCTGATGATGAAAGAAGGGAAACATACAATACTCAGGATTCCAAAGCCAAATAAAATCCCCGTAAATTTTTGAAAAAGCAATCATGCTACAGCTATATCAGATAAGGACCGAATTTTGCTTTCCCTTAATCCTGTTTCCTTTCCTTTCCAAAGTAGAACACTGTGTGTGGTTGGCGGGGGCGCACGGGAGATAATTTTCTATGTAAGCTATGTAAGATATTTTCTCTGTGGATACAGATATTCCAAACTTTCACAGAAAGGATGATTCTCAACATATATATGTCAAATGCCTTTGTTTTTAAGAACCCCATAACTATGCGTGTGTGCCAAGCTGCTTGGTCGTGCCTGACTCTTAGGGACCCCCAGGACTGTAGCCCGCCAGGCTCCTCTCTCCGTGGGATTCTCCAGGCAGGAATGCTGGAGTGGGTTGCCACGCCCTCCTCCAGGGGATCTTCCCAACCCAGGAATCGAACCCGGGTCTCTTATGTCTCCTGCACTGGCAGGTAGGCCCTTTACCACGAGTGCCACCTGGGAAGCCCCCAAATAACTATAACTGTCCTCAAATACAGACGACCACTTAAAGGGGCCCTTGTGAATTCTGTGGTCAAGTCAGAATCTCTTTTAGATTGACCTTTCTCTCCCTGCAGACACACGGGTTCTCCCAAGGCTCTGCAGGGGGCAGGACTCTTCTCTGCAAGTGTCGGAGGGAAACACGGCAGTGGTCAGTGAGGCACGGGAAGCTACTCCCAGCACAGGCTCAGTGGTTCTCTATCTCAGGTGATGAAAACACCCCCAGGGAGCCAGCAGCCCCAATTACTCCAAAGCTGATGGACCTGACCTTGCTCTGGGGGTCTCTGTGATCTGATCAACCTCAGAAGCTGAGGGGCTTCTGAAGCTGCATTAGCAGTGGGACATGGAGCCCCGCTCTGGCCCCAACTCAGGAGTGCCCAGCTGCCCACCTCCCCCCCCAGCACACCCTGATGCCTGTTTTCTACCAAGCTGCCCCCTCCACTAAGGATGCGACGCGGGGTAGGCCTCTGGCAAGCAAAAGGGATGCTCCAAGCTGGGGTTGCCAGGCCCTCCTTGCCTTGGCTTCTGTCTCCTTCCCGGGGCTGCAGACAGTGATAGTCTTGGTATTCACGTCTAGAAAGACCACAGCTACCCTTCATTCTACATCCAACCACAAGGACTTAAGATCCAGACTTTCACCTATTGGAAGCTCAGCGAACCCCAAACACGTCTTTTCAAAAAGCTGAATATTATTATGGGCTAGTTGACAAGCCACTATGACAGCCTTGTCTCAATATCAGACGTCATTCATTTCCTTCAGTCATTCACTCCACCTATGAGTCTGCGTGCAAAGCACTGCCCTGGTTACTAGGTACAAGCAAGGGACTCCCTGGGACGTCATGGAGCCCACAGTTAAAGGTCAAGTTTCAGATCCAACACAGAGATGACAGCTCATTACTGCCAAATGGTTAACAGAATGAAAAGAGTTCTGAAGATCAAAAATGAACAAGTGAAAAGCCTAAACACAGGGCTGCAAGGGTGGAGGGGGGTCAGATGAGATAAGAGTAAGAAATTAGCACAGAAGCTTGTCAAAAAATAAAAACATCAAACATCTCAATCAGCCCATGCAATACATCTACAGGTAAGCAGATAATTTCGACATGTGGCCATCTCCAAGGAAACCACAATAACCAGCGGGGAGTGGAAAAGAGAGCTTGGGGATCAGAAGACCCAGGCTGCTACCAGTCTATGCAACATCAGCCTCTCTGGGTCTCAGTTTCCTCATCTGTAAATTGGGAGAGGAAGTCCCTTCCATGTTAAAAGTTCCAAAAGTCTGTTCACTAGCTGACAAGTGTAAGGTACAAGTTAGAGCCAGGGTGAGGTGCGTTTCAAGTGAGCCTAGGAAAAGGGCCAGGGGCCATGAGGAGCTGTGGCCGTGGCCCTGCAGCATCTCTGGGGAGAAGAACCTTCTCTAAAGTGGACCCAGCCTCTCCCAGCCCCACCTGGTTCCTGCTCTTACCTCAGCATCGGGAAAAGCTCTGTCCTCATGCATTCTCTTCACTGACCCAGGCAGATGCCCACAGCTCAGCGGCTCCCCTGCTCAGTCCAGAGCAGGGAAGCTTCCAGAACGGCACGTGAGCTCCGCTTTCTGGGAGGTCGGTGCGTACAGCTTAAGTCCGGCTGCTCCAGTTCATTTCTGGTTTCTAGGCAAGACTGCACAAGCACTGTCCCAGAAAGAGAGCCATCTACTATTTTCTCAAAAATACCAAATAAGGCAACCCGACAAACTCTCCGGTGTCTCACATGCCTACCCTGTAACCTAAATCTTGGCTGATATGATGAAAGCGCCCTCTCTTGGGCTATTCTCAGAGGGAATTACAGAAGCGGCTCGATTCATAAAAATTCCGTCACATGCCTTGGTGAGAGCCACTGGACCTTCAAAAAAAAAATTCTTTAGACCTGTTTTTGGAGGCTCTCTTTCTCTAAATAGTTTTCTTTGCTATCTTCTGGATCTATGCCAAGTTCCTTAAATGAGAATACAAGAATAACAACAGTCATAGGATGTAGAGATAAAAGAACCAGATTTCCTATCTGGTCAGTCCCCTAACACAGAGGAATGAAATGACACCCACATTAAAAGATGTGCCCAATGTCACAGAGCTCACTGGGACTGTCGTCCAGGGCTCCTTACTTCTCTGTTTCCTTGATAGTAAGTTTTCAAACCTAGGAGGGAATGTTATTCTTTAAGTAAGACCAGCTCAACGTAATGGTCAAGTACAAATGCCCCATGATTTCAAATATCTTATGAATATAATTTCACGTATGTTTCTTGCACCTGAAGGAGAACCTAATCTAGGTAACGAGAAGGCAGTGTCCAGGTCCCGAGTACAAACAACATATGCCCATGCCAACATGTAACATTTGTTACAATGTACAAATCCTACTGGCATCTTCAGGGTTACAAAGACTGAGGCAGGATGAACGCCCTGTGTATTCATCTGTACCTTCATTTTTGACTTCACAGGAAGGACCTCTGATAGTTTTTAGCAACCCCAAAGCAAACCACAGTAAGATTAACTCACACTGAGGCATAAAGTTCTAAAAACAAAACGCCAAATTCATAGGGGAACATGAAAATGACACCCTCAGACATCTGAGATTAGCAAGACATCCTGTCCTTCCGGCTGCTGGGTGGGGCTCTGTGGTCCTTCCTTCTCTGAGCTCTGGTTCAGACCTCTATGGCTCAGCCCGCATGTCCACACCTCCATTTCTCCTGGCAGATTCTGAGATCACAAAATGTAAGTCATCTCACAGCACTGCCTCGTGGCTGGGCGTAGTAGGTACGCAGGAAATCAGTTGTAAGCGTGAAGAAGCAAACCCATAAACTAATGGTACCCAGGGCTTGAGCAGGCTTCTTCTCACCTTCTTTGAGGAGCTAAATACTAACATTCTCATGTGAAATTTAAAGTGTTAGTTGCTCAGTCATGTCTGACTCTTTATGACCCCATGGACGGTAACCTCTGTCCATGGGATTCTCCAGGCAAGAATCTGGAGTGGGTTACCATTTCCTCCTCCAGGGGACCTTTCTGACCCAGGGAGTGAACCTGGGTCTCCTGCATTGCAGGCAGATTCTTTACCATCTGAGCCACTGAGGAGGCCATTCTTGTGTTCACACTTATCATATCCCTCCCACTGAAAGACACAAATGTCAGAAAAGGCAAGCGGATGCGTCAAGTTTATATGAGGCCACTTGGCGGGAAAAGCGACTCTGCAAGTGTCTCTCGGCCGTCTTTGAACCAGGCTGCGGGTGCTCCCGGGCCCCAGCCTCCAGCCGCGGGAGAGAGCAGGGCCTGGGGCTGGGCCGTTTCTGTAAACCCTGCTGGCCGCCGCTGACGCTGTGGCCTCTACCTCGGGGTACAGTGTCTCACCTGGAGCCGAGTCCTGCTGCGGGGAAAGGGACTGTGGTGTGGCAACAGATCAGGACAAAAAGGAGGGGAAAATCAGCCTGGATGCACAAACTCAATGTATCAGGAACACACGCAGGAAAGAACTTGGAATGGGTGCCAGAGTTCACCTGAGTATAATTTGCACATCACTATCTGGACTATGAAATTGCTCCTCTGGCAATCCTACATGTCCATGACTAAGTTGTTTTAGTTGGGACCCCATGGACTCTAGCCCGCCAGGCTCTTCTGTTCATGGGATTTTCCAGGCCAGAACATTGGAGTGGGTTGCCATTTCCTTCTCCAGGAGATCTTCCTGACCCAGGGGTCGAACCCACGTCGCCTGCATTGGCAAGCGGGTTCTTTACCACTGAGCCACCTGGGAAGCCTCCTCGAAGGGTGAATAAATTGGCTTATTACATGCAGTAGAACAGGCAACAAACCAAACCAACTGAAGAACAAATTCTTGAATAGGGCCCTCTGAATTGTCATCCCTGCTAAGTCAGTAAATAGTAGCTATATGATATATGGCATTTTGCAGTTTTTACGAACTTGTTTTTAGAGTAATACATGTTTATCTTAGAGTAATGTATGTTTATCTTAGAAAATGTACATGAGTAAAAAGAATAAAATATAAACCACCTGTAACTCCAACACCTAGTGACAACTGATCTATTTTGGTGTATATGCTTTTACATGTTTTATAAATATACATACCATCTATTTATTTGTACATTTCTTCTTTCAATCAACATCTGCCAAGTACCTATTCTATTCTAGGTCATGGTTGGATGCTGGTGATGCAAATATAAGATGCGACCCTGGCCTGTTAGGTAAGAGAGAAAGACACCAGTCACTAGAAAACAGGACTTTTTAGATTCTTGGGAAGGGGGAACACAGCTCCCCCCAGGGGAGACATGCATGGTGCGCCGGAAGTACTAAGATGTGACCTGAGTTTCCACAGATGGGAGGAACCTGTTTAACGATCAGTCAGTCTTTTCCTTATTCATATAGAGTGACGAAGCCATATGCTCTCCTTAGAAAGGTTATCTATGTTGGGCCAGAGAAAACAACAGCTAAAGGACAAATGGAAGACGAGCTAATGTTCCCTTAGTGGTTACTCAACACTAAATATTTTCTAAGCATTATCAAGCTGAATTCCACCACAACTCTATGTGGCATTACGATTATTTCCTCTTTATAGATGAGGGAACTGAGATTTAAGTAACTGGCCCAGGGTTACATTGCTCTGAACCAGGGAAATCTCAGGCAGTATGGCCCTGCAGCGTGAGAAAATGGGAAAATGGGGGCCCTGAAAAGGGAGGTTGCTCCCCGAAGTCTCAAAGTGAGTCACTGACTCATCAGAGAAGAGGAGAAGAGCCTCCAAGAATCCTACTTTGGTCTAGAAAGTATCAGAAAAACAAGCCAACAACGGGCTTCCCTGGTGGCTCAGAGGGTAAAGTATCTACCTGCAACATGGGAGACCCAAGTTCGATCGCTAAGTCAGGAAGATCCCCTGGAGCAGAAAATGGCAACCCACTCCAGTATTCTTGGCTGGAGAATCTCATGGACAGAGGATCCTGGTGACTACAGTTCATGGGGTCCTGAAGTTGGATACGACTGAGCAACTATCAAAGTCAAAGAGGTTGTAAAAAAAAATACCCTGAGATGCACAGTCCATGAAATGTAAGATGGACTTACATCTTCTGTACTCCATATATGGATGGAGAGGAGGATAATGGGAGGAGTTTCTTCCACTTGTTTCAAGAACAGCACACATTTAGTTTACAGCTTCACTGAGGCTATAACAAGACCATTTCTCCCAATCTAAGCGAGTGTGGGGGCATGACGGGTTTCTTACAAACTTAATCCAACCACTGATGATCTTATCTTTCTTTATGAAATTAAGCTTGCTACATACATAAAAAAGAGTGAACTAGGAAATTACATCATAAAGCAAAAAGATGGTGGATTTTCTGATGCAGCGGCTTCTTTCTGCATACTTGCATACACATTACTTAAATTCTATGAGTCTCAGTTTCTTTATATATAAAATGGGGATATTGATAACAGTACAGAGGTTCCTTCAAAAACCAAAACCAGAACTACCATATGAACAACTTACTAGAGGAAGAAATGGAAAACCGCTCCAGCATTCTTGCTGGGAAAATCCCATGAACAGAGGGGCCTGGTAGGCTACACTCTGTGGGGTTGCAAAGAGTCTGATATGACTGAGCACTCACGCACACACATATACACACACATGAACAACCTAAGTGTCCATCGGCAGGTGAATGGATAAAGATGATGTGGTACATATATACAACGGAACATTACTCAACCAGGTAGAGGAACAAACCTGGGTCACTTGTAGAGATGTGAATGGACCTACAGTCTGTCATACAGAGTGAAGTGAGTCAGAAAGAAAAAAGCAATTATCATATATTGATGCACATATATGGAAACTAGAAAAATGATACAAATGAACCTAGTTTCAGGGCAGGAACAGAGATGCAGATGTAGAGAACAGACGTGTGGACATAGGGCAGGGGTGGAGGGTGGGATGAGCTGGGAGATGAGGGTTCACAGACTATCGTGTGTTAAATAGACAGCTAGTGGGAACCTGTGGTATAGCACAGGAAGCTCAGGGTAGTACTCTGTGACGACCAAGATGGGCAGGCTGAGGTGGTGGTAGAATGGAGGTTCAGGAGGGAGAGGATGTGTATATACATGTAGCTGATTCTTTAGCTTATATGCAGAGGACATCATGACAAACGCTGGGCTGGAGGAAGCACAAGCTGGAATCAAGATTGCCGGGAGAAATATCAATGACCTCAGATATGCAGGTGAACACCACACTTATGGCAAAAAGCGAAGAAGAACTAAAGAGCCTCTTGATGAAAGTGAAAGAGGAGAATGGAAAAGTTGGCTTAAAGCTCAACATTCAGAAAACTAAGATCACGGCATCTGGTCCCATCACTTCATGGCAAACAGATGGGGAAACAATGCAAACAGGGACAGACTTTCTTTTCTTGGGCTCCAAAATCACTGCAGATGGTGACCGCAGCCATTAAATTAAAAGACGCTTGCTTCTTGGAAGATAAACTATGAGCAACATAGACAGCATATTAAAAAGCAGAGACACAATAAGTCTGTCTAGTCAAAGCTATGGTTTTTCCAGTAGTCATGTATGGATGTGAGAGTTGGACTATAAAGAAAGCTGAGTGCTGAAGAATTGATGCCTTTGAACTGTGGTGTTGGAGAAGACTCTTGAGAGTCCCTTGGAGTGCAAGGAGATCCTACCAGTCCATCCCAAAGGAAATAAGTCCTAAATATTCGTTTAAGGACTGATGCTGAAGCTGAAACTCCAATACTTTGGCCACCTGACGCAAAGAACTGACTCATCTGAAAAGACCCTGATGCTGGGAAAGATTGAAGGCGGGAGGAGAAGGGGATGAGAGAGGATGAGATGGTTGGATGGCATCACCAACTCAATGGACATGAGTCTGAGTAAACTCTGGGAGTTGGTGATGGACAGGGAGGCCTGGGCATGCTGCAGTCTATGGATTGCAAAGAGTTGGATACAACTGAGCGACTGAACTAACTAAATAACTATAGCTGATTCACTCTATTGTACAGAACAGGCTAACACAACATTTGTAAAGCAATTACATTACCATAAAAATAATAATGTAGTCACAGTGTTCATCCACAGAGCTGTGTTAGAATAAAAGAAGAAAAAGTGTTTCAACTGTATACAACTGTGTTTGGTGAAGGAGGAAGAAAGGAAGGGAGGAAAGGGAGGGAGAGAAGATGGAGAAAAATAAAAAAGGACCAGAACTTCTGTTACAAAATTATCTTGGGGAACAAACCCAATTTCCATTATAAATTGTATGAAATATTATGTGGAGTCACTGTCTAAAATTCACACTTAATTGTTATGTGTGTGTGTGGGTGTAAATCTAGATTTCACACATGCATTATCTTCAAATGATCTTAGCTTGGCTTCTGGCTCCTGTACCACTTCTCTCCTCCCAAGTCCTTGAAGTCAGTTTCAAAAGCAACCGTGGAATTAGTAGCTGATACCAGCCAGAAGCCAACAGCAATAGTATTGGCTGATCTCATGTTGAGTGGTCAAGGGGCTCTGGGCTCAGTCTTGCCCAAGATACTTACTGTGGAAAGTACCTTCTAACAGTTGAGGAAGTGTGGCCAGAGTGGGAAAATGTACAGCAATATTAAGAAAAGCCTGACCACAACCATTGTGAGTCACAAAACGAGAAGAGATCTGAGTATCTGTGATGAAGCCCACTGGCCTACGACTCCTCACTCTCAGGCATATCGATGCTTGGGTGCTGATTCTGCTGGCCTTTTTTCTGCCTCTATCTCTTATCTACTCCTGAATTCTCCAGGCACTTTTTGGAAAAACACTGAAACAACATGCAGTTGACAATCATGTACTAGAGCCAACAACCGAAGCTTCTATTTATTCTCAATAAGGCAACCCCATTTTCTATGGGCTCCTTGGAGTAGTTCTTTCGGAATCTCTAATGACAAGCTCATTCTCATAAAAAAACAAAATGAGGAGTTACAGGTAAATTGAGACAGAAATTTGTATTTCTTTTGATGGACTATACTTATCTTCACTTTGTTGGAAGCCACAGTTCAGGGGGCAAATATTTACCAATTCCAGTTTACTCATGGGATATACTGTAACATTTCTTTTGTCAAAATTTTAAATAACTACATAGCCTAGTTGAATCCCTTCCCAACTCTTATTTTAAGGACTTTGTACCATCGAATCCGCAAGCATTTATTTATTTGTTTGTCAATTATGTTTGGTATACCAGGAGACCCATCAAAAGCAGAGTTGGGATCTCTGTCTGATAGAAAATTAGGAATAATCATTGAATATTCAATCACAGAAAGGAAAACCTAGACTTATTAGAAAGCAGCCAGTGGATCATGTTAGAAAATACAATGCAAAGAAAACAGACGAGGTTTACACATTTAAGAAGCTATGCATATTAAAATGGGAAAGAGGCAAGGTGTCAATCTGGGCTCTGACTAGCTCTGTGACCTTGAACGTAACTCTCCCCAAACCTCAGTTGGTCATCTATCATAAGATGATGATAACATCGATCTTAGGCAGTTTTTGTTTAGAAATACAAAAGCAAATACTTGTCAAGTGCTTAGCATGATGCCCCACAAATAATAAGGGCTCAACAAGTCAGTGGGGCTTCCCAGGGGCCTCAGTGGTAAGGAATCTGCCTGCCAATGCAAGAGATGCAGGTGTGATCCCCGGGTGAAGATCCCCTGGCACTTTTTGGAGTGCCCTGGAGGAGGAAATGGCAACTACTCCAGTATTCTTGCCTGGAAAATCCCATAGACGAAGGAGCCTGACGGACTACAGTCCTTGGAGTTGCAAAGGGTCAGCCATGACAGAGCACGCACACACACAAGCTGGCATCGACGGTGAGTATGGCAGAGTGAGATGTGAGCACAGACTGACCAACGGGGGAAATGGAAGAGGAAGTGGACCCAAGAGCAGAGCCAGGGAATAGACAGTACTTGCCTCTAGTTTGTAGATGAGGAAACCAAGCTGGAGACCTGCTGGGGTTCCATATTTAGTGAAAAACTAGAAAAGGGAATCCAAATTTGCCTGCAAATTTGCTTGCTTTTTATACCATGCTTATTTGTCTCAGGCACAGAAACTGTACATCCTGAGACTCACAAGCTTTAAAAAAACCCTGACATTATATATGATATTTAATCCATTTCTATTACATACATCATATGCAATCACTAGCCAGATTAAGTGTCCCAGCTGTCTACCTCCATGGTCACAGGAAAGAAACAGGGACTCAGGGATATTTCGGTGAAAAATCTCAAAAGACAATGAAGGAAGGGAAAAATCTGAAAAAAGTCCTCAAAGGTGCCCATTATAGTCCATCTTGTCAAAGGGAAATTTTCTTAAATGTTATAAAGCATGGGAAATGAGGGGAAAGTTCATTCATGTCTTTGAAATGAAGAAAAGGGGGCCCAATATGCAAAACTGCATACATGTTCCTCATTTTCTTCTCACTTTCTCTTTGCTTCCATGATGCAGCTTTCTCTATAAGGAGTGTATATTTCACTCTTCTTTCTGATCAGGCCCTCCTGGTGAAGGTAATGTGAGCAGATGATATCGAGGACATGCAAAGGATCCACATTTTAAAATGTGACACCTGAAGTTAACAAAGATGCAATTCTAGTCCAAAATTTTGCCTGAGGAATGGCAAAAGTGAAGAGGATGCAGATATTATACAAATGCATTTGTGCACCTCTTCTCTTCATTCATTTGGATCTTCAGTTTGGATAAATACTGGTGACAACTACCAGACTGAGGGATCCAACTGCAGGCTATTATTGAATTGTAAAGTAATTAGTTCAATCATTTACTTCCCTCTCGAAAGTACAACCAGAAAAGAAAAAAAAGGAACATAAATTATTTGGGAGGTTGCAATTCACACGCAGTGTTAATTTGTCTGTCAAATTTGATGTCTTGGCTTGGCTGCCTGTGGAGAACGTAATCCATAATCTCTTTTCCATTTTAGCTCAGCCAGTCAAGAGGGAGGGAGGGTGTGTGTGTGTGTGTGTGTGTGTGTGTGTGAGAGAGAGAGAGAGAGAGAGAGACAGGTATTGGGGGTGGGGGAAAGGGAGAGGGAGATAATACAGACAGACAGAGAGAGAGCATGAGAGTGTGTCCATCTGTCCATGGAACTGGTGCTAGACTAAAACAAGAACCAATGGTGCAGCCACAAAACTGTGGCTTTCTTTGCAGGTTCCTCAATTTAACATCTTAGCTTTTCCTTCCGCCAGAAAAAACAACCGACCGTACTGGAGAAACAAGCCTCCTTACGACTTAAAGTGGGGCTGAGGCAGGCGTGGCTCTGAAGTTGAGCAAAACTCATTTTAACTCAGTAAGTGGGTCACTTTTTACCTCTATTCTACAGCTCACAATTAAAACAATCTTTCATTCTTTTGCAGTTTTAGGACACCTATATTTGGCCATTACTACATAATTATAGATATGTGTGCTTGGTATATCTATAATTATATAGTTATGGCCAAATATAGGTGTCCTAAAACTGTGAAAGATTGTGCTTGGGTATAAATACAAACTTGTTTAATTTATTCATGTCTATCAATCACAATAGTTAGAAAATGGGAATGCCACTTGGCTAAAGTATTCTAACCTTCTCTGACTGAGAACTTTTCAAAGCTTTAGGGGTAGAGATATTTTGTGACCTAGGCTCTGGTCTATAAGTTGGTAAAAAAAAAAAAAAAAAAAAAAAGTCAAGAGCAAAGAGGGACTGAGTAAATACTGATGAAGTTGACAAAGTCTTTAAAAAAAACAATTAATAACACAGACACATTTATCTGGGATACATTATTATTACTTGAGTGCAACTCAAGGGTCTAGGCACAAATAACCATCATGGTCTGCTACCTGTTTATTCTAGGAGGTTTTCCCTGGAATTTAGCAGTTAATACATAATTGATTCAATTGTAGAAAAGTAAAGTAATACCAAATATTTGAGGCATTAACCTGCTTTCATACATGAAGCTAACACCAGTACCTACCTCACAGGATTGCTGGGATGACTAAATGCATTAATATGTTCAAAACAATTCAAAATAGTGCTACGGAAGACTTAGCAGTTACTATGAGGGTAATGAACTGATATTCTTTGTTCCCTATCTGCTGTTGGCAGTATCTTATAAGACAGAGCGATTATGAAATTACTGGGAAGACTGATGTAATGACTGAAATTGACAAACAAAACAAGAGGAACAGTCAATAGCATAAGGAAGTTGAATCAGGAGGGAACTGAGGGATGCAAGGGGGAATGGCCATCCGGGGAACTCAGGGTTCGTAGCAACTGGAGGGAGATGCCCTAGAAGATGAATATCTGATCAAGTGGTAACTTCTTAGAACTTCAAAATGAGAACAAGGAGAAACATGAAATCTTTTGATTTAAGAAGTGCGTTGCCATCTGGCAAAATAGGGAAACTTGAAACTCTTGGAACCTGCAGACACTGCTTAGTTTTATATTTTGGTGGACTCATTCTAATTTTTATTTTTTCAGGATTCAACAGGCAGATGGAATAGAATCATTGGATGGTATCTGTGAGTTGGAAAGCTAGCAAACAAACAAACAAATCCTAAGAAGGCAATTAGATGAATCTAAATGTCACTTTGGCAGCCTGGGTGGGAGGGGACTTTGGGGGAGAATGGATACATGTGTGTGTGTGGCTGAGTCCCTTTGCTGTCCATTGTTAACTGGCTGTACCCCAATATAAAATAAAAAGGTTTTTTTGAAAGTAGCCAAATTTAAAACCAAGGAAGGATAAAACATATGATTTTTCTCAAATATTAATATTTATTGAAAAGTACACTAAATAAATAATGTCATTTTGCTATAAAATCTATTAATCATAAAGTCATTAGGCTTTATAATCTTCAGACTTTTGACTCTTCATACATATAATCTTATGAGAAAATTTCTTAGTTTTATCTTACCAAACTTGATTTTTTTTAAATATTCATTTGCCATCTCTCCTATATACACAGAGAGGCCTTTGCGCTTTTGGTAACAAGGAGAAGTTGACAAGAGAATTTTCTGAGAAGAGTGCAAAGTGAATAAGGAAAAGTCAATGATGTCTGTTCCTGTGTTCTTGGTCATCAAATATGCTTACGATCAGGTACTTAATTTTGGTATGGGTAGCTAAGTTTTAGCTCGGTTAATGTATTTAAACTAAAATAATGAGATTGATTTTGCCTGTTGGCTACAGTCATCAGACAGTTTCTTCAATTCCTTGAAGTCAATGTTCATTTAATGCTCTAAAATGAAGAATAGTGCTTTGACAAAAAGGAAGCATGTTAGAATGTAAAATACTATACTGTTGTTATATCTTCTTGCATAGTAGTCACTAGGGGAACTCAGAAAATATTAAATTAACAAGTGAAATGTAAAAAAAGACTTCCATGCATTTCTAAGGAACTGAGAAAAACTGAATAAAGATCATGAGCACCTACTATGTGCCAGGAAGCACAGAGCAGGAAGGAGCTCAGACTGTCAGCAAATTAAGGACTTGAAAACAATATGATTACTGCCTTGCTTTGAGTAGGCAAAGCATTACGCACACACACACAGAAGAAACAATGGAGGCAAGGAAGGTGGGGGCAGGAACCAGGAGGAAAGACCTGCAAAAGGACACGTTTCTTGAAATAAGCCTTAAAAAACGAACAGAAGTTTTTACATAAAGAAGAAAGCACCTGGAAAAACAGCTGGAGTGAAAAGAAGTGAAAAGAGCATGGAATTTTTTGGTGGTTTGTGGTCTTGGGCACTTAGAAAGTGGGTGAGTGTCGGGGGAGTAAGAAGATGGTGGGCGGCAGCTAGAGCAGAAGGAAGTGACAAAGAAATGAGGCTGGGGAAGTGGTTGAGGCAGGTCGGTGGAGGCACACAACTCTTGAGTAAAATTATGCATTCATTAAAAGAGAACACTTCTTCATTCTATTATTATATGAAAGCCACAGTGCTATCTCTTACTTATGAAAATGCTTCTGGGTTTACGGCAATTTTTTTCTTTTCTTCTTTCTCTCTCTCTTCAAATCATGAATGCCAAGATCTCTTCAGTCAGCTTCAGAACTAAAAACCCATCGCAATCTACATCTGGGGAAAAGATGCTGGTGTGGAAGAGAGGACCTGGAATACACAGATGCTTCCAGGGAGGCAGGATGAAGCCTGAAATCCTGGCTTCTCATAGCCCCTCCCCACCTCCAACTGCCCAGTGACCTTGGGCCACTTCCTTTAACAACTAAGCCCACTCCTCAGCTCTAAAGGTAGTTGGGTGTGGGGGTGGGGGAGAAGGGGGGGAATTAAATGAGATCAGGCATAAAGAGTGGCTTACACAGTAAGTACTTATCAATAGTAAGTGTCATTACTACTTTCTTTGTCCTCTCTAATTTAAACAAATATATTTAAATGAGAACATTGCTTTTTGGTCTCCCATCCCCCAAAGGGTTCAGCAAAAGAATTAGCTTGTTATTTAGTCACTGAATCATGTCTGACTCTTTTGTGACCCTGTGGACTACAGCCCACCAGACTCCTCTGTCCATGGGATTCTGGACAGAACACTGGAGTGGGTTACCATTCCCTCCTCCAGGGGTTCTTCCCCACCCAAAGATTGAACCTGCGTCTCCTGCATTGGCAGGCGGGTTCTTTCCCACTGAGCCACCTGGGAAACAGAAATGGTGTTAAAATACTGAAATTGTTTCCCAAATTACAGATTGTTTCAAGGCATAATCTATGAAGGAGACAAACTTTAAAATGTGACAAGAGAAAGAATCTTTGGGATAGCTAATAAAATGTCCCGCCTCAGCAGTGTTGTTCAAAGGGCAAGATCTAGAACATTCTTCCGTGATATTACTGGGGGTGAATGAGAATGAAGAGAAATGGTATTTTATAACATATCAGATTGATGCTTTAACAATCTAAACTTGATTCCATTTTCATTTCCTCCCAATGTAAAGAAAATACTGACATAATTTTGCATCCTAATTCATTTTTTTCTCATCAATATTTTTACTTAAAACATAACACAGTATATTTTTAATCTGTTCTTTTTGGGGGTTCAATCCTTCTCCCTCAACTCCACATTTCTGCTAGTTTAAAACTATTCAAGTGAGATGTGTCAAACAATATTGATGATCACATTTCACAACTTCAGAAATTTACATTAAGTCGTTAATTCCATTCAAATTTGTCTGTGCAAAGATGTTCTTTAAACCATTTTATTTACTAGAAACCAATTATGATAAATTTATGCAAATTCAAAATCAAGATGTGTGTGGATAAACCACCTTTGTTTTAATGACAGTTTTTTAAGTTGTTCTGAGGAGATAAGTTTAGAAAACAAGTTGCTGTGCTTAATTGGGCTTCCCAAGTGGCTCTAGTGGTAAAGACCCCGCCTGCCAATGCAGGAGACGTAATAGACATGGGTGTGATCCCTGGGTCGGGAAGATCCCCTGGAGGAGGGCATGGCAACCCACTCCAGTATCCTTGCCTGGAGAATCCCACGGACAGAGGAGCCTGGTGGGCTACAGTCCACGGAGTCGCGAAGAGTCGGACACGACTGAAGCAACTTAGCACATACTTAATTAAGAAAAACTAGGTTTTGGTAAGTATGCTGATAAATGAATCCATTTGCAATCTGAATGGCTTTTATGTTTATCATTTGTCAGTGGTTCTTAATATTGTTGAATAATGATAATTAATCAAGGCTGATGTTACAAGTTTCAAAGACTGAGTTTCAACAAAGTTTCTGGAATAAATATCCCACAGCAACTTTATAAGAATTGCTATTGCAGACAGAAGCCCTTCCTCCATAATTTAACGGTCATTTGTATGGTTATAAGGACATCAAGTAGTTCAGACGATTCTACAAAGCAGTATAATTAAGCAACACAAATTGCTTTTATTTTTAGAGAATAAATGGAGAAGAGACAGCCTCTAGTTCCATGAGGCTAGTAAGCACACCCATTAAAAACCACTGGCGCCAAAAATCAGTCAAATCACCAGTGACACACTCGGTAACATAGGACTCAAGATGTTAATATATCCACTAAAGTACCATAAAGAAGTTTTTTCGTTTTTAGAAAAACAGAACCACAGGAGCTAAAATTAAACTATCCCCATCAGGCCAATGAGCAGTACCATCTAAATGATCAATATCCACTTTCCTGAGAACATTTGAAAGTAGGTAAAATCACAGTAAACAGCCTCCCTAAAATAAAGCAACAGAAGTAAATCAGAACATGGTTTGGTTTTAAAATGGAAAAAAAAAAAAAATCATATGCTATACAATATAGCATTGGGAATTCTGCTCCGTGTTAGGCGGCAGCCTCAATGGGGGGAGGCCGGGGGGAGGATGGGTCCATGTATATGTAAGCCTGAGTCCCTCCCTTGGTCACCGGAAACCACCACAAGTGTTAAATGGCTACACCTCAACACAGTATGAGCAAGCACCGGGACGTGAGTCTGCAGAGCTCGGGGAGATGGTGAGGGGCAGCGAGGCCGGGCGCGCCGCAGTCCACGGGGTCGCAGACGGAGCCAGGACTGCGCAACTGAACGACAACACACAAAACAAAAAGTTTTTAAAAAGGAGAAGAAAAAAAAACAAACAAACATGGCTTTCGGGGCGGAGTGATAACTGCGGATAGCTGGAGAAGTCACCCCGAGCGCAGAGGCAGAGGGGTGCCCCTCCGGGCGGCCACACGGGGCGGCCGCAGCTTCGCTGAGCACTTCAGCCGGGGCGGGGGCAGAGCGCACGCGGACAAGGGTGACAGGTGCTCGGATCTCCAGTCCCCTGAAAGCAGAGTCCACGATCCACGGAGCCAGAACCGCCCGACAAGCAGACCATCGTAAGCACTCAGAAAAGGCACGAAAAGAGAAAATTTACCTGGTAGCCAAACTGCTCTCAGTGGCGCTGGCGTGTGACCAGAAAACCCCTTCTTTCTGATCTGGAGAACAACTTTGTTAACCCCGGGTGTGTGGTCACAAGGCAGGAAGTGACTAGAATGACAAATCATCAGCCAGGAAAGAAATAGATTTTGTCTTTATAAGGACATTTTACTTAACGTGTTTTTTTTTTTTTTTTTTCCCTCATGTCCCCTCCCCCGCAAAAATCACCTGACAGGTCACACTGAAATTCAGAAGCCTCTTACCACTTCCTCTTTATAAGCATTTTTCTCTCTCCTTCCCTTTCTTTCTCCTCTAGCTGGCTTGTAGACGCTGGGCTACTGAAACCTGTCTGATTTCAGATAACTACCTTGACTTTTCGCTCTGACCCTAATTGAGAATGCAATGCTCTGGTGCTGAGCTTCTGACAGCAGAGGTAAACAAATTATTCATTTTTAATGAAGGAGCCAAAGGAAGAGGTGGCGGTGTCCCCAAAACCAGCTGAAAGGGATTTCCTTAGGAAAGCCCCGCCCCAGGCGAAACTGAACCCCTCTTAAGAGTCCTGAACAATGATCTCATTGGTGCAAACAAAACAAAAAGATCTCTTTAAGGGGAAGGGCTCGAAAAGAAAGATATATTATTTACTCATTCTTTTATTTATAGAACACCTATGTACTAGGGATCTCTTTAACCCAGTTAAAGATTTCAATTATTTAGACGTTTCCTACCAAGAACACCTGCAGCAGTGACTAGGTTCAGTGGGTTGGCTAAATTCCTTCCTAGGTTTCCCAAGTAGCTCAGCAGTAGAGAATCCACCTGTCAATGCAGGATGATGCAAGAGATGCAGATTTGATCCCTGAGTCAGGGAAGAAGCCCTGGAGGAAGAAATGACAACCTGATCCAGTATTCTTGCCTGGAAAATTCCATGGACGGAGGAGCCTGGTGAGGCTACAGTCCATGGGGTCACAAAAATTCCAACATGACTGAGCCCACAAATTCATCCAACAGACCAGGTTTATTTTCCGAATACACATTTTATAAGATTAGCAAAAGAATAAAAAAACTCAACTCTTATGCCAAAACCCTGACCGCCTGTCCTGAGGGCTAATTCTTATCTTCAAAGGGAAGTGCTCAATGCTCAAGAAGCCTAAAGACTGCTTGTGAAGGTTGTGTAGCATCTTGAGTCATGTATGACGGAACATTACTCATAGCCTGTCTCCATGCTGCCTGGAGTCTGTGTAGCTCCAGCGACCAGCCTGCCTTGGAGGAATGAGAATCTGAGGCTCTGCTCCAGCTGATAGTGAGTTGAAGATGTTTTGATCTTTCAATAAGTTTCTGTATTTGCAAGGGGTCTGGGACTCCCACCAGTGGGTACTCTGGTTGGTGGGCAGGGTAGGGGGGGAGGCTGCCCTTATACTTCTTTTGCTTCTTTGGTTTCTCCTCTAGAAAGTTCTTGCTTCTGACCTCAAATGTCAGATCAAGCCCTTCTGGTATCTCCATCTACTTCATTCACCAGAGCGGTGTGACAATGTCTTGGTCAGAACCCTACAGGGGCCATCTCTGGGGAGAGGGTGGGCAGAAGAACAGGAAGAGATGGTGGAAATTCAGCCCGTTCTAGAATGGTTCACCTCACAGAGAACTGTCAACCCTCTTGTGACTCCCGAGGGAAGACTGAGGGGGTGAACTGGACCTCATTCTCTCCATTGCATCCTTACTTCCAAGTAATACAGTGCGGGGATTGGGGAATTCAAGAGGCACCTAAATTCTTTGAGGACACCAGAGACACATCCATGCATCACTGTGACAGGACCGATCACCCTACGAAGCAGTCAAATGCTGGTGGTTTCCACTCTGGTGGGTCAATCATCAGCACAGATAATGTCTGGATGGTCCTCAAGGGTGAAAGTATGTGAGATCGCTGTGGATCTCCCTAGTCTGCGTCCCTTGAGGTTTCAGGATGGAATGGAGGGGTGACAGTAACATTTCACAAAGAAGAACAGAGACTCATCTAATTCCCCAGGGAGGCAAGCAGCCCTCTGCTCTCCTGTGTCTCCTGGAGCCTGGCCATCAGACCTCAGAGGGAGCTAAAGGAAGAGACACATACACTGGGGCATGGCTTGGTGGGTGTGTGAGTGCCTGGCTGGCAGCACCGGTGATTCAGCAATGAGTAAGACACAACCGCAGCTCTCAAGGAGCACATAGTCTGGAGGAGAAAAACATGTAAGTCAGTAAATGCCATGAGTGAAAGAGGAGAAAAGGGAATGGAACACTGAGGCAGAGGCAAATGTCAGCAGAGATGATGCTGGAAGAGGGTGAAACGTATGGTTATGCCTAGCAGCTGATTCAGGTCAAAAAAAAAAAAAAAAAAACCCACATCGGATTCCAGGCGACATCTAGATTCTAGGAGATGAAAGCCACTGAATTGTGCTGCTTGCAACCACCCACCTGCAGGAACCCTCCACACGAGCACTGACTCGGCCCTGGGCCCACCTCAGCCAACCGCCACCGCTTCACCCACATCCTGGGCCACCCCTTCAGTCGTAATCCCGCCATCTGCCTCCCAGCAGCACCAGGCTACCCAGTGGAGGCAGGCAACTGTTTAGGTGTTAGACCAAAGCTTTTTCAGAGACGTATTTTACCTCTGTCAGTGTTTAGAATTGCTTGTGCAGCATGCTAATGAGCAGTAGACCCATCTGGGTTTCATTATTCTTAGGGGCTTCCCTGATAGTTCAGTTGGTAAAGAATCCACCTGCAATGCAGGAGACCCTAGTTCAATTCCTGAGTCGGGAAGATCCCCTGGAGAAGGAATAGGCTACCCACTCCAGTATTCTTGGGCTTCCCTTGTGGCTTAGCTGGTAAAGAATCCACCCGTAATGCGGGAGACCTAGGTTCGATCCCGGGGTTGGGAAGATCTCCTGGAGAAGGGAAAGGCTACCTACTCCAGTATTTTGGCAAGGAGAATTCCATGGACTATATAGTCCATGGGGTCGAAAAGAGTTGGACACGACTGAGTGACTTTCACTTTCTATAGATCATGCCCCACTGATGGTTTGCGCTGGAATAGGACTCCTCCCACCTCCTACCCACCATCCACACGCCTGTCCTGCCACCTCCGCCACTCCCCTGCCTGCGCTTTGCCTTCCATCTACTCCTGCTGCCCTCCCTCCTATATCCCACCCCCGGATGCTCACAGCCTCAGTCCCTAAAACATCAGGGGCTCTGCTCCGGCCACTGAGTGCTGCTGTAGAAAGTTCCAGAAACACAGAGTTGAAATGCTATAAATTCAAGCTGCTTGCTTCGGATTACTTCTTAGATATACTTTTGTTCAATATTATTCCTTCTGGACAGCAAGCATCCTCAACCTGGGGCTCACAGACTCCAAGCATTTTATGTGTGATTTTGTGTACATGGGTTTTTTTCTGGCTTCACCATACTGCTTACCATAGTATCAAAGAGATCACAGAACCCCAAAGTTAGATCAAAGAGATTCTCATCTCTTGCCTCAATCTCTCATTCTACCCTCTTGCATCCTTTCCTGACCCAAGATTCCTGCCCCATGTTGACTGAGATGATACCCAAGTCATCAGCGGTGAACTTCTTTCTTCAGACTCCTCGACTCTCACAAGACCCACCTTCTCCTTCTCTTTCATTCTTAGAGGGGGAGGTGTCATCTCTCTTTTCAAGGTAGTTTTGCATTTTGCAGAGTTCCAAAGAATAACCAGGAGAGATAAGAAAGCCTTCCTCAGCGATCAATGCAAAGAAATAGAGGAAAACAACAGAATGGGGAAGACTAGAGATCTCTTCAAGAAAATTAGAGATACCAAGGGAAACTTTCATGCAAAAATGGGTTCAATAAAGGACAGAAATGGTATGCACCTAACAGAAGCAGAAGATATTAAGAAGAGGTGGCAAGAATACATAGAAGAATTGTACAAAAAAAGATCTTCACGACCCAGATAATCACAATGGTGTGATCACTCACCTAGAGCCAGACATCCTGGAATGTGAAGTCAAGTGGGCCTTAGAAAGCATCACTACGAACAAAGCTAGTGGATGTGATGGAATTCTAGTTGAGCTATTTCAAATCCTGAAAGAGGATGCTGTGAAAGTGCTGCACTCAATATGCCAGGAAATTTGGAAGACTCAGCAGTGGCAACAGTACTGGAAAATGTCAGTTTTCATTCCAATCCCTAAGAAAGGCAATCCCAAAGAATGCTCAAACTACCGCACAATTGCACTCAGCTCACACACTAGTAAAGTAATGCTCAAAATTCTCCAAGCCAGGCTTCAGCAATATGTGAACCGAGAACTTCCAGATGTACAAGCTGGTTTTAGAAAAGGCAGAGGAACCAGAGATCAAATTGCCAATATCCATTGGATCATCAAAAAAGCAAGGAGTTCCAGAAAAACATCTATTTCTGCTTTATTGACTACACCAAAGCCTTCGACTGTGTGGATCACAAAAAACTGTGGAAAATTCTGAAGGAGATGGGAATACCAGACCACCTGACCTGCCTCTTGAGAAACCTGTATGTAGGTCAGGAAGCAACAGTTTGAACTGGACATGGAAAAACAGACTGCTTCCAAATAGGAAAAGGAGTACGTCAAGGCTGTATATTGTCACCCTGCTTTTTTAACTTATATGCAGAGTACATCATGAGAAACGCTGGTCTGGAAGAAGCACAAGCTGGAATCAGGACTGCTGGGAGAAATATCAATAACCTCAGATATGCAGATGACAGCACCCTTATGGCAGAAAGTGAAGAGGAACTAAAAAGCCTCCTGATGAAAGTGAAAGAGGAGAGTGAAAAAGCTGGCTTAAAGCTTAACATTCAGAAAACTAAGATCATGGCATCTGGTCTCATCACCTCATGGGAAATAGATGCGCAGACAGTGGAAACAGTGTCAGACGTTATTTTTTTGGGGGATCACTGGAGATGGTGACTGCAGTCATGAAATTAAAAGACACTTACTCCTTGGAAGGAAAGTTATGACCAACCTAGACAGCATATTTTAAAGCAGAGACATTGCTTTGTCAACAAAGTCCATCTGGTCAAGGCTATGGTTTTTCCAGTGGTCATGTATGGATGTGAGAGTTGGACTGTGAAGAAAGCTGAATGCCGAAAAATTGATGTTTTTGAACTGTGGTGTTGGAGAAGACTCCTGAGAGTCCCTTGGACTGCAAGGAGATCCAACCAGTCCATCCTGAAGGAGATCAGTCCTGGGTGTTCATTGGAAGGACTGATGCTGAAGCTGAAACTCCAATACTTTGGCCACCTCATGCGAAGAGTTGAGTCACTGGAAAAGACCCTGATGCTGGGAGGGACTGGGGGCAGGAGGAGAAGGGGACAACAGAGGATGAGATGGCTGGATGGCATCACCAACTCGATGGGCATGAGTTTGAGTAAACTCTGTGAGTTTGTGGTGGACAGGGAGGCCTGGTGTGCTGCGATTCATGGGGTCCCAAAGAGTCAGACATGGCTGAGCGACTGAACTGTACTGAACTGAACTGTTGCATTTTAATCTTAATCTTGTATCTTCTGTTTAGATACATTGCTCCATCAATTATCTCATGCTTTTCCAGCATCTTTAACTGCTTTTGATCTCCCCACTTGCCCTTCACCCACTGTGGGAATTGATCAAAGGACAAAACACCTCTACCTCACCCTACTGCCCCTCCCCTGCACCTGATATTTGATGCACAGGTCATAAGAGCAACTAAGATGAACATGATCCCCATCTCTACAGAATGTCCACTGCAAGGATGCTGGGACAATGGATGCTGGGTGCCTGTGGGAATACAGAGCACTAACCCAGACTCAGGGTCTGGGAGGCATGCAGAATAAAGACTAAGAGTAAAGATGCTGGGCCACTTCTCTGGTTGTCAAACCTCAGCTCTACTGCTGTCCTGGAGAAGGAAGTGGCAACCCACTCCAGTATTCTTGTCTTGAAAAATCCCAAGGACACAGGAACCTGGCGAGTTACAGCTCTTGGGGTCACAAAGAGTCGGACATGACATAGCAACTGAGCAGGCACTGCTGTATTAGTTGTGTGACCTTGGGCAAATTATTTACTGTTTTTCATCTAGAAGGTGGGGATGAGAATAGTGTCTGTTTGGTACGTTGCTGTGAGGGTGAGGTCAACTGATGCTATGTAAGTGTTAACTAGCCTTTTACTGTTTAGACCAGGCTCTGGACTTGGATTCCCTGGTGGCTCAGATGGTAAAAAAAAAAAAAAAATCTGCCTGCAAAGTGGGAGACCTGGGTTAATTCCCTGGGTCAGGAAGATTCCCTGGAGAAGAGAATGGCTACCCACTCCACTATTCTTTCCTGGGGAATTCCATGGACAGGGAAGCCTGGTGGGCTACAGTCCATGGATGGAGATGCAAAGAGTCGGAGATGACTCAACGACTAACGCTTTCACTTTCTGGACTAGATAGTTCACATACATTATTTTATTTATTCCTCACAAAAATCCTATGAATTAGGTATTATTTTAAATTTTCCTTCAATCTTTTAAAATTACAGTTTCCAAATCTATACTACCTCTCCACTGTAGAATTATACACTGACATCTTTGCTCTGAGATGACTCAGGACCTCCCACCCAGGCTGGTACAGCATGCTCTCCTCCTACCTAGGCTTGTTGCATGCAACGTGTTTGAGCTTTTGATTGTTAGCAGAAAAAAACACAGAGGTCTTGAATATGCTTCCATGGTTTGACTTGGTCTCCTGTACTTCTGAGTCCACTGACCATGAGAAAACCACGAGCCTGCATGCGTGCTCAGTCATTTCAGCCATGTCCGACTTTTTGCATCCCCACGGACTGTAGCCCACCAGGCTCCTCTGTCCATGGGATTCCCCAGGCAAGAATACTGGAGTGGGTTGCCATGCCCTTCTCCAGGGGATCTTCCTGATCCAGGATTCGAACCCCACGTCTCCTGCATTGCAGGCAGGTTCTTTATGACCGAGCCACCAGGGAAGTCTCGAGAAAACCACATCTTTGTTCAAAAGGAAGGAAGAGATGCTTGAAGTGAACCTGAACCCAATGCAGAGCCCAAGCCAATTCCAGCTGACACGTGTTCTGAAACAGAGTCATCCCAGCTGACCCAGGAACCTAGGTTCCTTGCTGTAAACAATTGAGATTTGGAGGTTGTTTACTAGGCAGCCTTAACACAGAAATGGATAATGTGGGAGCTTCCCTGTAAGTCCAGTGTCTGAGACTCCACGCACCCAATGCAGGGGGCCTGAGTTCGATCCCTGGTCTGGAAACTAGAACCCACATGTTGCAACTAAAGATCCCGCAGGCGGCAATGAAGATCCCATCTGAGGCTACTAAGACCTGGTATAGCCAAATAAATATTTAAATTAACAAATATTTTAAAAAACAGATGACTTGGACTTCTTCCCCAACTATTTAAATTTGTAGTCCTACTCTTGTCATTTTCAATCACCCACACTCTTCTCTATAGCTTCTACAGATTTAATACCTTCTAAAATATAATTTTTTAAATTAAGCTTATTGTCTCCTTCCAAACATAAGCTCAGTGGCACTAGAAGTAAAGAACCCACCTGTCAGTGCAGGAGATGCAAGAGACGCGGGTTTGATCCTCGGGTTGGGAAGATTCCCTGGAGACGGGAATGGCAACCCACTCCAGTCTTCTTGCCTGGAGAATCCCATGGACAGAGAAGCCTGGAGAGCTACAGTCCACAGGGTTAGAGAGTTGGACATGACTGAAGCGATGAAGCGACTTAGTGTGCATGCAAACATAAGCTTAATTACAGGCAGGTCTTTACTGGCTTAGTTATGGAGTGACATGAAGAAGTGAACGAATGCTTATTGCACTTTTGCTTGACAGCAAAAATATGAAAGTAACAGGAGAGTGAATAAATTGTGGTTCAGTATAATGTCTAGCATGGAAAATGGGTAAAGTAGAACTAGATTGCCAAAGCAAGAGAAAATATTGAAAATAAAAAGTGGGTGGAAAGCAAAACTGTAGAATAATGCCAACATATTTCTATACATTTTAAAGAACTATTACAGTATGGTTTTTGGATGTCTCTCTATATGTGGGTGTTCATAATAAAAATATGTCTAAGGAATGACAGATACCAGTTCAAGAACACAGCTACCTCTGGCAACTTAGAAAGACAGTGGGAAGGTAGGCAGAAGAATCCAACTATGTCCACAGTAAAATGTTGTGACTTGGCAAAAGTAAGTGTTGAATACACGAGTGATTAGGATACTGTCTTTCATCATGTTTTAAATACTATTCACTTAAATTTAAAAATTACTTTCTTGATTAATAAGATCTTCACAGGGCTCAAAATAAAAAAGATGCAATAAACTATTTAGTAAAAATATTATCTTTCAACTCTATCCTCATGCAACCCAATTCTTCTTTATTAATAATGGATCTTTTGAGATATGATTCACATACCATAAAACTCATCTTTTAAAAGAGAAATTCAGGACTTTTTAGTATACTGACAGAGTTGGGCAACATCACACTATGTGCTTCCAGAACATTTTCATCACCCCCAAAAGACACCTTGTACCATCAGCAGTTACTCTGAATTTAACCCCACCTCCCAAATTGCCACCTACTACTGTTATTTGCACCAACAGATTTCTCTGTTATGGACATATCATATGAATGGAATCATACATGTGGTCTTTAGCGACTTGCTTCTTTTACTTAGTAGAATGTTTTTAAGGTTCATCCATGTTTATATGGATACTTCATTCCTTCCTACGGGATAATAATACCCACTGTATGGATATGTTGTGTCAGTCATTCAGTCTTGTCTGACTCTTCGAAACCCTATGGGCTGTATGTAGCCCACCAGGCTCCTCTGTCCATGGAATTCTCCAGGCAAGGATACTGTAGAGGGTAGCCATTCCTTCTCCAGGGGGCTCTTCCTGACCCAGAGATTGAACCTGGGTCTCCTGCATTGCAGGTGGATTCGTTACTTTCTGAGCCACCAGGGAAGCCCATAAGGAGATACCACATTTTATTTATTCATTCATTAACTGATAGACATTTGAATTGCTTCCATGTTTTGGATATTATGAATAATGTTGCTATGGACATTTGTGTACATGTCTTTTGTGTGGACATAAGTTTCCATTTTTTAATACAATAATACATGTACGTAGTTTTAGAAGTCAAATATTAACTCCCGGTTTATAATGAAACATTGGTCTCCTGACACACTTCTCTACCTCTGACTCCCATTCCACTGAAACAATTATTTTCAACAGTTTGGCTATCTCTCTGCCACTTCATACTTCTTGATGCTTTGCTTATACTATGCCTTGCTTGTTCAGGTTCGATATATTATTTTAACTTCTTACTAGGGAGGTGAAGATTTAACCCTCACACTGTGTGTACACATCAGCCCTCTCATCATTCTCTACAACAAGATCTTAAAGGTTATGACACCTTCAAACCAACATGCAGTTTTCACAACACCTATGTAAATATTCATAGCTGAGTTCTGTAGAGCAAAATCTTTACACTTCCTTTCTTACATCTTTTCTTTTCCATCTGTTTGGCTTCCGTATGCCTATTATTAATTCTGTGCCAAACTTTCTCCAACAGAGCTAAAACACAATATGAAAAACCAAAAAATGGATCCAGTCCTCTTTTTCTTCCTCCTGGAGAGGCCCTTCCGGGAGTCTTCTGTTTTGCTGTCTGGTCCTGCTGTCCAGCTACCGTCTAGAAGCTTCCATTCGCCATCATCTTGGGAATCCCCTTCTTCCTCTGCATTGGATCTTCTGCTTCTGGAGCGCAGACCTTCCACTTTCTCAGTCTACTTCCTTCTCTTCGTTAGCACATCCTTCAGTTAGATTCCCGAGGGAGACCGCATGGGACAGAAACTTCTTGAGATGTTTTATAGCTGAAAACACACACAATCTACCTTCATTCTTGGAAGTCCACACAATCATTTTCTTTCAAAATTCTGAAGAAACTGTTCCATTGCTGGCTGTTGAGAGGTCTGCCAACCTATGGTCCTGGCTTAGGACCATACCCACAAGGACATGACCCTTGTATATGATTTTTTTTTCTTTCTTTCTGGAAATATTTAAGGGTTTTACTATATGTCTGACATTGCAACACTTTATGATATGTCTTAAAGTGGGTCCATTTCCATCCACTGTGCTAGGGACTCAGTGGTCTCTTGATGTGGAAATTCAAGTATTTCACTTCTGGGAAGTTTTTCTATCCCTCTTTCTCTCTTATTTCCTTTCCTTACTTTTTTGATGTTCTTTTTCTTTGGGATGAGTTTTACTTGGGTGTTGGGCTTCCTGAATTGATCCTCTAATTTTCTGCCCCTTGGTCTTTCTGTTCTACAATCAGGGAAGTTTTTAACCTTTTCTTCAAAACTTCTATTGAACATTTTACTTCTTTTATCATTTTTAAAAATAACCCAAAGCTCTTTCTTTGCATCTCCCTTTTTTAATAGCAAGGTAGGGGTCAGGATGGGGTGAGGAGTGTCTTGCTGATCCTTATATAAGCTTTCTACCAGCCCTCCTGTCTGACAGCTCTTTCCTGCACCCCTGCCTTCAAAGACACATGGCACCTCAGAGGCCTGAGCTTTGCTGAGAGCCTACAGCAGGCTTTGGATTCCTTCGTGTTCTCTCTCAATACAAACTTGGGGTCCAACTGTGTCACATGTGCTCAGGCACTTTCCACAATCCATCTGTTTAATGCCTTCAACATTCTGCTGATGTTGCCCGTCCACTGTTGCCTCATTTGATATTGGTCTCTCCCACTAGACTGGGAATCCCATGAGGCCAAGGACTGGGTTTGTCTTATTGACTTCTAAACACTACCCCTGGATTTTCAAAAGTATTTGTTGAATACATAAAGTGAAGAGGGCTAAGCTGAGCTTTACAGGATGAGATGGAAAGGAGAGGCAGAAATGTACTCTGATCACAAGGGGCTGGCATGTGCAGGAGATCGTAGGTGGCAGAAGGCAAGGAACATCTAGAGCCTGACACAGCTGAGCATTCCCGCAGTGACGAGTGCAAGGTAGGGACTTCCCTGGGGGTCTAGTGGCTAAGACTCTGCTCTCCCAGAGCAGGGGGCCCAGATTTGATCCCTGATTGGGGAACTAGATTCCATAGGCAGCAACTAAGAGTTCGTTCACATGGCGCAACTAAATATCTTGCAACTAAGATCTTGGTGCAGCCAAAAATATATATATATATATATATATATATATATATAAATTTTTAAGTCATTTATATTAAAAAAAAATGCAAGGCAGCTAGGGGTGGGGTGGGGGAGGGTGCAAAGAAAGAGGAAAGGCTGGACAGTGTAGCAGAGACCAGATGGTGGTATGTCAAGATAGCAGCAAGGCTGGTTCCTCCTGAGGGCTGTGAGGGACCATCCATTCCATGTCCCTCTCCCAGCCTCTGGTGACTGCTGGCAGTCTTTGGTTTCCTTGGTTTGCAGAGGCATCACCCACATGCCAGCCATGTCTGAACTTCCCCTTTTTATGAGGAGACAGTCACACTGGATCAGGGCCCGCTCCAGTGACCTCATATCAACGTGATCATCTGCAAACAGCCTGTTGCTAAATAAAGTGACATTCATGGGCACTGGGGATTAGGACTTCAACATCTTCTGTGTGTGTGTTGGGCAGTGGCGGTGGGGGGGACACACTTCATAAGGGTCTTAGAAAGTGTCACAATCAGACCTGTATTTCAAACAAATAACGGTACCTCCAATGAGAAGAAGGAGATATTGAGGGCTAGAGTTGGGGAAAGGAGGATAAAGATCAGACCATTGCATGTGGCTTGCTTCTACACAGTATAAGGAGATGACAAGTGGTGGGTAGATTCAAGGGACATGTGTTCAGCAGAAACGACAAGAAAGGGCTGAGTGGACATATAGGATGAGAGAGTAAATAAGGGGTAGGAGGGATCAAGGATGCCCCCATTTCTGGATAGGATCCTGGGTGTGGAGAATGGTACCATTCGATGAGACAGGAGGTGGCTCAGTGATAAAAAATTTGCAGACGAGGGTTCACTCTCTGAGTCAGGAAGATCCCCTGGAGAAGGAAATGGCAATCCACTCCAGTATTCTTACCTGGAGAATCCCATGGACAGAGCAGCCTGGAGGGCTATAGTCCATGGGGTCACAGAGAGACACAACTGAGCGACTAGGCAGGCACACACACACACACACACACACACACACACACACACACACACACACACACACACACACACAAAATGAGACAGGAATTCAGGAGGAGTGCATTTGGAAAAGAGGATTCTGAATTTAGGAAATGCTACCTTATTTCCTCAATTTTCTCACAGGTGTTATAGGTATAGCTCTTCTAAAACTGATCTGAAGGACTTTACTCAGTCTTAATGTCCTTGCAATATTCGACCCTGTTACTCATTTTTTCTTTTTGCAAACTCTCTTCTCCATGAAAGATTATTTACATGTAATTGCAAAATGAATAATTCCATTTTGAAATCCTGCTGTCACCTCAAATACCTAAAACTGAACTCATCATTCTTCTGACAAAAAAGCTCACCCACACCCCATCCCTCACCTCAGTCCAGCCAGTGGTCTACCGTTAGCCCCGGACAGACCCGAGTATTCTCAACCCATATTTTTTTTCTCATTCTCACACGTGGTCAAAGTTGCATCTATTTTTCCAACAAGCATGCATGTATGCTCAGTCACTTCAGTCATGTCCAACTCCCTCAGTCCATGGGATTCTTCAGGCAAGAATACTGGAGTAGGTTGCCATGCCTGCCTCCAGGGGATCTTCCCAACCTAGGGATCGAACCTGCATTTCCTGCATTGCAGGCAGATTCCTTAACTGCTGAGCCACCAGGGAAGTCCCTTTTTCCCTCATAGTCTTTCCCAATCTTGTGCTCTCTGTGCCTCTTCTACTTTATTTACGCCCTTGCTACCATAACCCTTGGGCCTTGCATCAGCTTCCTAATTCACAATTTCCTGCCTGGCTGCTCCTTAACCCACCCTGCCTCTCACCACTGCATTACTCTTCATACAGCTACACTGTCCTGCTCATGAATCAGCTGACAGCACTCATCACTCCCAGGACAGTGTCCAAACTCAGCCTCCATCCATCTTTCAAGCCTCATACTGACACCATAAACCCTCTGGTGCGCTTCAACTGGTCTGTCAATCCTCCGACATGCCTGGCACACCTCTCACTGCATCTATCAGACTCCTGTGCCCTCTTTCTGCCTGGTCTCCCCACTTCCTGTATCTATAAATCTCAGTTGTTTTCCTAGAATCAACAATAAGACTAGCTACATAATTTATGAACCCCAGTGCAAAGTGAAAACATGGTCTTTCTGTTCAAAAATGATTAAGAATTTTCAGACCCTGACAGCAGAGCATGGAGCCCTTCTGAGCACAGGGCCATGTGACATGGGCCACACACTCATGAAGCAACCCCGATCCAAGAATCCTTCCTTGACCATCGAACTATTCTTTCTTCCCTTCCTAAAATCTATATTGTTTGCTTATAACCCTCTCTTTATATTGACAGCATACCACTTTTGTCAATTAATCCCTGTGACTCTCTATGTGTTTGCAGCATCTTTGTTGGCTCATCAAGCTCTTCTTGTTGTTGTTGCTGTGTGTTATGCTGTGCTCAGATGCACAGTTGTGTCTGACTCTTTGTGATCCCATGCTGCTGTGGCCTGTCAGGCTCCTCTGTCCCTGAGATTCTTCTGGCAAGAATACTAGAGTGGGTTGCAGTTTCCTACTCCAGGGGATCTTCCTGACTCAGGGATTGAACCCACGTCTCTTGCTTGGCAAGCAGATTCTTTTACCACTGCGCCACCTGGGAAGCCTCCCAGCTGTTATTAGGAAATTACTATGTGCCAAGCCCTCAGAAAACAAGATCGAAAGACTCAGTCTCACAAACTGGAGGAGTTTACAATCTGGAAGGTTACCAAACACAATGACAATTATCATCCCCCGAGACAAACACCGTGCCATGGGCGTGGAGAAGCAGGCGGGAAGGCATCTTAGAAGATGTGAAGCTGAACTTCCAAAAGTGCATAGGAGCTGGTCAGGCAAAGGAGGGAAAAGAGAGTGACGAAGGGCATTTCAGAAAGAGGGACCAGCATAGACAGATAGTGCAGAGAATGTTACGTGCCTCTCCCAACTGAAACATCAGCTTCCAGAGGACAGGAATTGCACCTTCTCCTAGCACCCAACATGATTCATTGCTCATAGTACAAATACAATAAATATTTGGTTCGGTGAGAAGGTAAGTCGATTCTATAAACAATATGGCATTTCAAAGTTAAATCAAAGATCAAAAATAATTAGATGTTTCAAATATACCTCTAAAATCTACACTCTCTAAGCATGAGAGTACTTCCAGAGAATTTATATATGTAGCTGCCATATAAAGACTGATTCTTACACCTGTTTAATGCTAATTTTACTATCCCTTTTTGATAACAGTTCACTGAAAGCTGATGAGAGCTCTTATCGCCAGGTAGATTATAAAAGGAAGAGGGTGCTCATAGCTGCAAATTTTATTTTCACAAAATGTTAAGTACATAAAAATGTTATCTCTGCAATATTTCTAAGTGTTAAAAAGCTGAATCTAGCACACTACATGGGCTATGACCATTTCAAAAGCAGACGGTTTGTGCATCTTTAGTTTATAACAACGCCCTAGATACTCACTGACATTTAATAACCCATTGGCACCAACAGAGTCATTAAAACGGATGCAGGCTGAAATGTATGCCACCTAAGTTCAACTTCTCATGCAGGAAATACATGATATTTTCTCAACTTTTGTAAACGGGTATGCTGCTACTGCAGCTGAGACCATGTTTGACATGTTCCCAACCACCAAGAATAGAAGTACAAGGACAAGAATGTTTAAATAAGCACATACAAAACAATCTGGAGTAGGGAATGGCAACCCACTCCAGTATTCTTGCCTGGAAAATCCCATGGACAGAGGAGCCTGGCAGGCTACAGTTCACGGGGCCACAAAGAGTCAGACATAACTGAGTGCCTGAGCACGCACATAGAAAACAATAAAAGAAAAAGTGTGAAGTAAGTATTCAGATAGAACGCCAAGAGCCTTTAACAATGCAAACCAAAAAATAATCAAAATTTTAAAACAAACAAGAAAAATATTTGAGGATGGTAGACAGGAAAAGCAAAAGGACTGAAATTTAAAATTTTAGAGAAAAATTCTGACTCCATTGTACACTAGCAGATCTTGAGTCAGGCATTTCCTCTTTCCTTAGCTGAACTTACATGTACATTGGAGAAAAATAGGGTAACTTCAAAAATTAAATCAGTTGACACACACTAACTGTGGTCTTTGTTAGTGCCAAATTTTACTTGAATCTGAATTCATCAATTGTTATTTATATGAAAATAACTAAATATTTCACTATATTGATTCAAATTCATTCAATTAATCAATCTTTAAAATTAAAATTCAACTGGAATTGATTTTGTATCTACTCTTGCTCCGTGCTGGGTACCATAACACATCTTATTGAATACTTTCAACAAACTCAAGTGGCATTTTCTTTATTTTACCTATTTATTTACTATTTTTTATTTGCCTGTGCCAGGTCTTAGCTGTGGCAAGCAGGATCACTGTTGCCACTTGCCAGGATCTCTAGTTGTAGGCATGTGGGATCTAGTGCCCTGACCAGGGATTGAACCTGGGCCCCTGCATTGGGAACGCAAAGTCTTAACCACTGGACCACCAGGGAAGTCCTTACTCTATGCTAAAGTAAAGAAACTGAGGCCCAGATGAAAAGTTCTTGTGCTTTCACTTATCTGCACTGTAACATGAAAATATTTCTAATCAAGTTCTCCATTCTTTAAATAGTATGAAACAGCCGCTGATTCTCTGCATCCCAGGCCAAAGGAAAGTCAGCACAGCTTCAGTGAATTCATACGACACA
Organism: Muntiacus reevesi; assembly: GCF_963930625.1. Lineage (NCBI taxonomy): Eukaryota > Metazoa > Chordata > Mammalia > Artiodactyla > Cervidae > Muntiacus > Muntiacus reevesi. Next base: position 15,071,030 of record NC_089259.1, read on the forward strand.
GTTTCCGGATTTCAATGACTCACTCATTAAGCAAGTGTTTACAACGATATGCCAAGGAAGAAAGCAAAACAAATCACCTAGGTAAAGAGAATCTTAGGAAACTTGTGCGGTAGAAAGTTAAAACCATGAAACAGATGATTTTAGGTTAGTCTGGTGGCAGACAAAAGGAATAGATGGGAAGTGACTGGAAACAGAAGAATTAGAAAAACAGGGCTATGGATAAGGTATGAGGCAGCAACTGCCAGGCCTGGATGGTAGCGGTGGGCACGGAAGCAAGAGAGATTTCTGAGGCTGACTACAGAAGACAAATGAGAAGATGACTCAAGGACGACTGAGGTCAGTCAGCTAAAGAATTCAGGAAAGAGGGATCTCTTGGATAGAAATGTGGCATTCAGGGAGGGCAAGGATGAAATCCACTGGGCCACGAGGCGATTAGGGCCACACTGAAAACGGTCAAGGGAGCTCACCCGTGCAAAATGCAAGCTGCGTAACTGGAGAGTGAGGCTGGGTGAAGGCAGAACATACAGACTGCAGCCTCACCACCATAGAGCTAACTAAAACCGTGAGATGGCATCAACCTTCCAGCAGGAAGAAGCACTTAGAAGTACATGAGCAGAAGTCCCAGGCCTGACATCTAACATTAAGAGGGAGAATCTAGAAAGATGGTACTGTTGAACCTATTGGCAGGCAGCAAGGGAGACGCAGACATAGAGAACAGATGTGTGGACACAGCTGGGGAAGGACAGGGTGGGGCAAATGGACAGAGTAGTGTGGAAACAGATACACTGCTATATGTGAAATAGATAGCCAGCAGGAATTTGCTCTGTGACTCAGGGAACTCAAACCCAGGCTCTGTGACAACCTAGAGGTAGGGGATGGGCTGGGAGGTGGGAGGGAGGCTAAAGAGGGAGGGGACATATGTATGCCTACGACTGATTCATGTTGGTGTGTGGCAGAAACCAACACAATCTCGTAAAGCAATTAAAAATAAATCAAGCAATTAAAAATAAATTAAATAAAAAATAAAGCAATTAAAAATAAATAAAATTTTTTAAAAGGGAGAAAAGAGCCAATTCGATCAATTTTTTAGCATGTATGGGACTATATTTAAATAAGACTATTTATTATTTCTATTACTTTATAGATTAGATAATAAAGGACTATATTTTATTTTTCTGTACCCAGTAAAGGTTAAATATCAATGAGAGAGAAAGCATGTACACTTTAAGTTCTGCCCATTTTGAGAAGAACTGTACTCAGGGAAAGGAAATCACAGCTGAACATGAAGTCTCTTGAACCAAAAAGGAATATTAAGAATCCATTTCCATTTACACCAATGTGTAAGATCTGTTTCCATCAGCACGTCCCTGGAAGTACTCAGCAAGTCTGAAAACGTGCTTCTGCCTGCACTGATCCCAACAAATTCATCCATTATTTTCCTCATTCACCCTCCTTACTGCAAGGCGCTCAGCTGGACACTGAGAGGTCAGTGGTGGATAAGATGGACACACTGCTCTTGTGGAGTTCACAGTCTAGTCCATGACGGCTCATAGCCTCCCTCTTTGCTTCCAATCCAAGGCAATCAGGACTGACCCTCAGTGACATTTCTACTGTCCCTTGGTCACGTACTTCCTTTTATTTCTGACTATGCTAGGTCCTCACTGTGGCACGTGGGCTTTCCCTGAGCGCACCAGGCAGGCTCTCCAGTCCAGGGCACAGCCTTAGTTGCCCCGCGGTATGCAGCATCTTAGTTCCCCAACCAGGGATCGAGCTCATATCCCCTGCATTGGAAAGTGGATTCTTAACCACTGGACCAGCAGGGAAGTCCCTTGTACTTGTGAAGGCTGAATGCGTGTTAACCAGTAAGTGGAAGTCTTCTTTTAGATGAAGTAGTCAGAAAATGGGACAAACATATGCCCCAGTGGTTATACATTTAAACCTGAGTAGTTCTGTGGTTCCTGCTACCACTCCAGAGGGCTGTGCTGGTTGCTTACACAGTGAGGTTCTGGGCCTTCCTTGTTCACTCGCTCAGTCGTGTTCGACTCTTTGAGAGTCCACAGACAGAAGCATGCCAGGCTTCCCTGTCCTTCACCATCTCCTGGAGTTTGCTCAAACTCATGTCCACTGAGTCGGTGATGTCAACCAACCATCTCATCTCTGTCGCCCCCTTCTCCTCCTTGCTCAATCTTTCCCAGCATCAGGGTCTTTTCCAGTGAGTCAGCTCTTTGCATCAGGTGGTCAAAGTATTAGAGCTTCAGCTTCAGCATTAGTGCTTCCAGTGAATATTAGGGTTGATTTCCTTTAGAAAGGACTAGGAAGCCTCTGTTCTTGCTCTCCAAGGGACTCTCAAAGAGAACAGAGGCTTCCTAGTCCTTTATAACCAGTAAGAGGAATAAGAACATGAGAGGGAGAAGAATCCTTTGTCACCTCATCTCCTTTCTCATCACATTGCTCCTTCCCAAGTAAATCAAGAGAAATGAAGGATAAATGAAAGATAAACAGGAACTTCCCTGGCAGTCCAGTGGTTAAGACCTTGCCCTCCAGTGCAGGGGTTACAGGTTCGATCCCTGGTCAAGAAGTTAAGACCCCACATGCCTCTCAGCCAAAAAACCAAAACATGAAACAGAAGCAATATTGAAACAAATTCAATATAGACTTTAAAAATGGTTCACACACACACAAAAATCTTTAAAAAGATAAACAAAAATACATATTTTAAAAATTAAGAATAAAAACAGAAACAGGCCCCGGAAGAATTAACTTCTCCAAAACTATTTCCAGGGGTGGGGTAGATTCACTGAAGCTACTGAATTTATAAAATTTCATTTCATAAGTATTCAGAAGGAAGAAGCAAACTTCAGAGGAAGTGTGTACCAACTCCGCTTACTCTAGCAAGGTGGCAGCAGCAGGCATCAGTGAGCACACAGGATTGTTCTCATCTCTAAGCCATTTCCCTGTGTATGGTTTGAGTCATTCTCAAATACCTCCCCGGACCCGGGAGGTAACTAAACAGAGTTAAATGTGCCAAGTATAAGTGACAGGGACCAACACACTCTGGAAAATGTATGTCTTACCCAAAATAGTAGAAGGAGGAATGAAAATTGTTCAAGAGAAACCAATAATCTGGATTCTTCCAGGAAATCATCTGATGTTTTTTAAATATCAGCAATGGATTTTAAAAAACTTAAATGTCATCTTGGTTAATCTGTGATTCATCCAGAGGTCATTAATTTACAACTGCTGGTCTGTGGCAACTTTGCTGTGTTTGCACGGAAACATGGAACTCATCACAGGTTTAGAAACATGATTCACCTTATTGCTGGAAATCAGTGCAAGATACATAAGAACACTAAAATGACCCAAAGGAAGCAGCATACAGTTATAATTGAAATGAAAAAAGAGAAAAATTTAAAACTTCAGAAAGATGAAAAAATAATGACCATTACTGGTGTACATACTGGATGAAGACTGACAGTAAAAATGATACTAAAAGGTTGATAACAAATCATGCAAAATGTTGAAACAGGCTTGACCTATGTATTAATTATCACCACCACCATCATCATCATCATCTGCTAGAATCTAGGAGAAAGTCTTTAGTGTGATACATATTGTATATCTAATGTTAATTCAGAGGAGGAAAGCTAAGTATTTTGAGTAATAACATTCCATGGCAAATGACTGCTGAAAGTTGTGGCAAAGTATGGGTAAGTCCATTGGTTCAAAGCCTGTTTCACAAAAGCTTGTGTTGAGGTTCTAGTACAGATTCATGCATCCATCCATTCATTTCACAAATATTTATTGAGCAAGTACTATGTGCCAAATATCATCAGAGGCACTGGAGATACTATACTGCATGAATTAGACAAAAAGTTCCTGACCTTTTCAAGTTGGTATTCCAGTTGAGGCAGATAATATATTAATACAAGACACACTGGTTTATTCTATATTAGATGATATGTGATACATCTTAGGGAGAAAAAAAAATCAGTCAGGGAAGGAGAATAGAAATTTGTGTGTAGAATGTGTGCATCCTTTTGCAGGGAGAAGCATGAAGTGGATTTGAGAATGGATTTGAGGTGGATTTGGTCCCCCTTCCAAACAAGGGGAGCAGGAAAGGCCTCACTGAGAAAGTGCCATCTGCATAGACACATGAGGGAGGTGAGGGCTGACGGTGAGGGAGCAGAAGTGGACCAAGGCTTGAGGTAGGGTCAGAAAAGTCCAGGCAGAAGGCACAAGTGCAAACGCCCCGAGGGAAAGGCATGTGTCACTTTCAATAGCAACACGACGAAGCCAAGAACTAGGAAGGGGCAGAGCAGCAGCTGAGGTCAGAGAGGCCTGATCACACAGAGGGTTGGCTTTTTACCAGAATTGGCTTTTCCCTGCAGGAAGTCACTACAGGGAAGGCAGTCTAATAAAAGGAGTTACGGGATTTGACATATGTTTTATTTTTACTTATTTTTTTGGCCATGTCAAACAGCTTGCAGGATCTTAGTTCCCCAATCATGGATCAAACCCAGGTCCCCTGCAGTAGAAGCATGGAGTCCTAACCACTGGACTGCCAGGGAAATCCCTGACATGTTTTCAAAGAATCCTTTTGACTGCTGTCTTGACTGAACTAAAATAGAGCAAAAGCAGGGGCAGTGAGACCCGCCGGGAGCTGCTGCAGTAATCTAGGCGAGAGACAACAGTGGTCTGGACTAAGGTCTTGGCAGCGGAGATGGCAAGAAGGAATCAGAGTCTGCGTAGATTTTGACATCAGCGCTGGAAAGATTTGCTGACATGCTCTGTAGCACATGAGAAAATGAAGTCAAGGATGACTCCAAGGGCTCAGGCCTGAGTCATCGGAAAGATGGAGCTGGCATTAACAGACATGGGGAAGACCAGATGAAGAGCAGGTTTGAGGGGGTGGGGGAGAACAGCAAGAATTCAGTTTGAGACCCGTTAAGCCTACTGGGGATCCAATCAAGAGATGCTGAGTAGGCACTTGGATACAGTGTCTGGAGGTCCACACTAGTTTTAAATTTGAAGTCATCAGCATATATTTGGTACTTAAGGCTGTGAGGTATGAGATCACCTACAGGGTAAATACAGATAAAGAAGAAAACAGATCAAGCTCTGAGCTTTGGGGCACTCCAACATAAAAGGTTAGGAAAATGAAGAGGACTGGTAAAGCATACTAAGGAACTCGAAGAGAGGTAGGAGATAAATCAGGTGGCTGTGATGACTTAAGGCCTAGGGAAGATAGATCTCAAGTTGAGAAGATTCAACCTTTGGAAAGTTGCTGATGGTCATATGAGGACAGACAACAGCTGACCACTGGATATAGAAACATGGAGGCCGTTAGTAACCATGTGAGAGCAGTCTGATGGAAGAGAGGGACTAAAGTCCCATGGGAGAACGTCTCCGAAAGAATGGAGGGAAGAATTTGGAGACAGCAACTATCAACAGATTTCAAAAGGTTTATTGTAACGGGAAGAAGAGAAATGTTGCGGAAGCTGATTCAAGGGGGAAGTGGGCTAAAGAGATTTTTTTTTTAAAAAAAAGACAGGAGTAATAACAGTTTGTTCCTGTGATTCCAGGAATTACCCAGCAGTGAGAAAGATAAAAATAATGCAAGAGACAGAGGGGAGATCTGTTGGAGCAATTTTCTTGAATAGATAAGAGAAGATGAGCTCCAGTGGACAAATGGTGGGGTTGGCCTTGGTTAGGAGTGGGGACAACTCATCCACAAAGACAGAGTGAATGGTCACAGGGACTGAGAGCTGTGGAAATTCTGATTGCCTTTTTTTTTTTTAAGGATCAATTATGGTGCTTTTTTTTTTTAAGGATTTTTTTTTTCTAGGATCATTTTTAAAAGTCTTCCCAATATTGTTTCTGCTTTATGTTTTGATGTTCAGGCTGAGAGGCACATGGGATCTTAGCTCCCAGACCAGAGATTGAACCCTTGCCCTCTGCATTGGAAGGCGAAGTCTTAACCACTGGACGGCGAAGTCTTAACCACTGGACTACCAGGGAAGTTCCGATTGCCTCTATTTTCACAGTGAAGGATTTGGGGAAAGGAGCTGTAGAAGGGTTGTAGAAAACTATTTAATACAAATAATTGTCTAGGAGTTTGGAAGAGTGAATGCTTTACGAGCAGAGGGTATGATGGCTGAGCAATATCCAAGGCTAGGGATTACATTTTTAAAAATATTTTTCTTTTAATTTCTTAAACTTTCATCTTTGAAGTCATTTCAGAATTACAAAAAAGCCACAAAAATAGTTCAAAAGAATTTCCATATGCACCTCATTCAACTCCCCTAAATGTTAACATCTTGTTTAATCACAGTATAAGTGACCATATCAGAAAGTTATCACAGATCCCCCGTCACTAAACTACAGACTGAAACTACTGAAATGTTAAAAAAACTTTCAAATTTAGCAAACTGTCATATGAATGTTCTTTTTCTAGACTAGGATTCAATCCACAATCCCATATTCTATTTAGTTGTTTTTTCAGTCTCCTCTAATCTGGGGCAATTCTTCAATCTGTCTTTCATCACCTTGACACCGTTAAAAAAGCTAGTCACAGAAGATCCCTCCGTTTGGGCTTGTCTGTTTCCTCACAATTTAAATCAGATCTGTATTTTGACAAAACTGAGGTGTCCTTTTCACTTCATTGCATCATGGGGCACATGACCTCTGCCAGGGTCCTCCACTGTAAAGGTACTGTTTTCTTTGTAATTAATAGTGACAATTAGGTGATCATGGATTTTAAAATATAAAGCAGTCTGCATGGTTTTTCCCCCACCCTACACATCTCCACTGGAATAGGCACTGAGCAGGTGGAGGGCTGATTTTAAAACGTAGTTTATTAAGTGAGGACCTCAATCAAGTTATAACCTAGAACAGTTGCAGATGCCATCAAAGAGAAGAGTTAACACCCTCAATAGATTTTCAATGTAAATCAAGACAATCAATTACAGAAAAGGATGTTTGAACGATTGATTATCATAGCAGACAAACTGTCCTGATTTTAAAGTTTCCCAGGACTGGTTGATTTATACCCATCTTTACAGGAAATACTTCTGGGAAATACTTCTGAAATCCATTTTTGTCATAACAGACTTAAATAAGCATACTTGCTGATGTGTGGCAGGGGCCACCACAGTCTTGTGAAGTGATTGTCCTACAATTAAAATAAATTAATTAATTAAGAAAAAATAATATTTTTTTAAAATAAGCATATCTGAAAACAGCCTTCTGAAATCTAACCTGTTCATAAGTAGAAAAGATGTTCTAGACTTTCATTCATCCATCTAACATATTTATTGGACCAATTTGTAGTTCAGTCGCTAAGCTGTGTCCGACTCTTTGCAACTGCAGCACGCCAGGCTTCCCTGACCAATATTAGGCCCCAAACTTGAATACCTGATTTGTACTTCAGGTCATAGAAAAAATAGATGTGCCAAATACCTAATTAAAACATTCCAGGGGCTCCATGAAAAGTCAAGTGAAAGTGACAGTGAAAGTCAATTCAGTCATGTCCCGCTCTTTGCGACCCCAGGTCCATGGAATTCTCCAGGCCAGAATACTGGAGTGGGTAGCCTTTCCCTTCTCCAGGGGATCTTCCCAACCCAGGGATTGAACCTAGGTCTCCCACATTGCAGGTGGATTCTTTACCAGCTGAGCCCCCAGGGAAGCCCCCATGAATAGTCAAGTTTTCCCAAATGAAACTGAAAATATGATGAAATATTCTGAACTTCTGATAAAGAAGATGTACCTAATTACACATTTTTCTTGCAATAGGATCTGGAGCTACTCTATGGCATCAGCTGTATACTTTCAAAGAAATGGAGGCCAGGGGCAAGATGAAAAACATACCAGACCACAAGTCAAGAGATCCTGGATCTGACTTTGACTGAGTTTCAACCTGTGAGGCCGATGAAGTCTGCAGAGCAAGGAGATTAAGAGCGCATGTTCTGGAGTTAAAAAAGTTTGGGTTCCTAACCTAATTACTAGAGTTATCGTCTTTGTGCCTTTGGACAAACTTCTTAATCCCTCTAAGTCCTTCATCACAACAGGAAAAGTAAACAACACTCACAACCTAGCATAGTTACAAGGTACACAGAAGAGATGCACAGAGCGCATTTAGTAAAATGAACAATACACAGCATACACACCAAACAGAAGTCATATCTAACCATCTTTATTATAGTTACTATTATTATTAGTCACCATTCTGCACTTCATTCTACACAACTGTAAAATGAGTGGCATCAACTAGACCAGAATTTCTCTAACGTGAATAAAAACCTGGGAAAATGAGCCCAAACTTCGAGAGTTGTCTTTATTTTTATGAAAAAGCACACATAAAACTTGGCATAAACTGCTCATGCCATTAGATTCCTAAAATACAAATCCAAAATCAGGTTAAAATTAAACTCAAAACAATAAGAACCAAATCAAATTAAGTATTTTAATGAGGCTAGCGGTGATTTTCTGGAATCACATCGCCTCATGAACATGGTGCTGATCCCCTGTGGTGCGGCTCCTTTTGTGTTCACCACCCACATTGTCTTCTGTGTTCTCCTCATTTTTCCCGCTTCACTTTCTTTGAACTACTGCAGCCTTCAATGGCATCGCTTGGCCTTCACTTTACATAAACTCATTGGAGCTGGTTCTTTCTCATTAGCTCTTGAAAATTATGGGAGGAAGCTGGCCTCAATTCCAGATGCATCTCTTAATGCAGATCCCATGCGTTCCCAGCTCCAAGTCTTTTAGTCACTCTCTACTGCCTGTCAGGATCCTAATATTTAAGTCTCTCCCAGACTTACATTTTCAGCCTTACCTACCCAACTTCTCTCCAGCCAAACTAGGAGAACTGAGTCATAAATTGAATTTCTTTGTGCCTTCAAAACTTATGTGCTGAAACCTAACCCCCGGGGTGATGGTTCTGGAGGTGAGGTCTCTGAGTGGTACCCTCATGAATGGGATTAGTGCCCTTACAGAAGAAACCCGGAGGGCTCCCTGGCCTCTTCCATCATGTAAGGGCACAGCAAGAAGACAGTTACTTATGGAACAGAAAATGGGCTTCACCAGACGCCGAATCTGCTGGTACCTAGATCTTAGACTTTCCCACTTCCAGAACTATGAAAAATAGATGTTTACTAAGCACCCAGTCTGTGGTATTTTTGCTATAGCAGCCAGAACTGACTAAGACACTTGCAAAATATTCTTTTAGAACTTGCTGAAATCTTCTTTATGGCCAAGTAGGCATCAATCTTGGTCAATATTTCTTGTGTACTGGAGACCCTGTGTGTTTTCTGATTACTGGATACAGCTATCTTATAAATGCCTGTCAGATCAAACACCAGTTGGGTTATTCAATTCGTTTGCTCAATCTCTTAGTTACTGAGAAACGTGTTTTTTAAAAATCCCCATTTTAGAAGTGAAATTTTTTTTTTTAGAAGTGAATTTATCAATAACCTCTCCTTGTAATTTTGTCGATATTTAGAAGTTGTGTTGTTAGGTACAGACAGTCTGATGTTGACATATCATCTTGATGAATCATTTCCTTGCATCCTTAAAAAATAAGTCCATGAGAGCCTACTTTGTGCAATATTTGTATATTTCTTGCCCAGCATAATAGTCAACTTTCTTGATGCTTCATTGATTAAGGTGTAGATTTTCTAGGTCTGGAGAATGGGTATCAGTTTTGAGGACATTCTCATTTAATTTTCACAATAACCCCACGTAGGGAAGGGACGGTTACGGTCTCAGTTTTACAGATGTGGACATTAACAGTCAGATGGTTGAGAAACTTGATCAAACTTATACAACTAGTAAATGGTGGAGATGGTACTCAAACCATGCTTGTTTGGCTTTGGGGCTCAAATATATTATGTCTCAGTTTAAATAGCTGAGGTAGGTAAACTGGGTATACTAGGTTTACCCACACACACACACATACACACAAAGATCCCTTCAAAATCACCAGGAGGAACAATAAATACTAAAATATAAAAGTAGGCAAGACACTAGAAAAAGTATTTTATAATAGAAAACATTCAGTAATAAACAGAGAAAAAGATGTTTAAGCTCATTAATGATCATATGCTAATTAAAATAAGATGTTACTTCCCACCTATTAGAGTAGCAAATTGAGATTATTAAAATCTATTAGAGATTAACATTGATGAATTTCCAGGGTCAGTTAGACTGAAGGAAAATAAGTATTCTTACACACAGTTGGTGGGTGCTTAAATCAAGACTTCTAGAAGACAAATAGGGAATATGCAACGTGGAAAAAAATTCTCACATTTTTGAGAGAACAGTAAGGTTATAAAATAGCAATGGGGCAGAATATTTTAAAATTTAACCCATGGCTGATTCATGTCAATGTATGGCAAAAACCACTACAATATTGTAAAGTAATTAGCCTCCAATTAAAAAAAAAAGATAAAATTAAAAATATATGCATGTACATGTATATAAAATACTTTTAATTATATATGTCATATTAAACTGTTAACAGTAGTTACCTCTATTTGAAAGAATTACAAGAAATTTTTCTTTTCTCATTTTTTAAGCTGTATAATTGATTTTTCAACAATAAGCATACATTAATTTCATAACTCATAAGCCTGCAAAATCAAAGGCTGGGATTAGAAAGAGTAAAGTAGGTCTGTACTGTCCCATAAGATGGCTGAGATAAAATATCAGGTGAAAAAAATTAAGTTACCAAATGCCATAGATAATATAACCTCCTTACATAAAAGTTATATATTATATACATCATACACATATATAAATTCTAGACTATTACACACCAAACATTAAGGATTGGGGAGAAGACAGAGAAGACATTTATTTTCTATCCTTCTGTATTATTTTTTCCCAATAAGCATTAATCAGTTTGTAATTAAAACATTCAATTAAAAATATGAAAGTTGGAGGAGCCACTGCTCAAAATCCATAAAGCAGGCACATACTTTTGTTCATTAAATCACAGAAATATCAAACTCAAGTGCTTCCACCCACCAAAGCTTAACAGATGTTATTTAATAGCAAATAAAATTACCCAGTCTAATACTTGAAAATCAAATAGATTATAGACATTCTTACTCTAGTATATGGAAATATACCAATATTGGTATAACTGAATTGAATTTGGAAAATACTGGTCAATGCTGTAAAGCATTAACATATTCAATAATTATTTAGCTACACATGCTAACTGGGGATTCCCCGGAGGCTCAGAGGTAAATAATTCGCCTGTGATGCAGAAGACACAGGACACTCAGGTTCAATCCCTGGGTCGGGAAGATTCCCTGGAGGAGGGCATGGCAACCAACTCCAGTGTTCTTGCCTGGAGAATCCTATGGACAGAGGAGCCTGGTGGGGTACAGTCCATGGGGTTGCAAACAGTCGGACACAACTCAAGTGGCTAAGCATGCACGCACACACTGATTGATTAATTGATCAATAACAGCTCATGAATGTAAATTAGTCATAGAACCTCAGAGCACGAATATGGAAGGAGGCTTATAGGTGAGGAAACAGGGTCTCAGAAGAAGACCATGGGAGGCAGTAATAGTCTTAGAAACTTTCTAGATGGATAATAACACAGATGACAACCATCCCAACAGGTCTTATGGCTCCTCCTTTGGAGACTGAGGATGGAGCTCTCCTAGAGTGACCCATAAAGGTATTTCTTATGTAAATTTCACCATCGATCGTGCATTCAGCAAACATACCCATTCTTTAAAAAACAATGTATAAAAAACCCTATAAAGGGCAATTTACTGTTTTAGGAGACAGGATCTTGATCTTTTCTCTGATTGGGGCTGCAGTACCTCCAGCTTCCTGTACTTCACCCAGACCCCATCAAAAGCCTGCCCTTTCTAAGACAGGTACTATGAGGCACCAGGCAGAGAGGTGCCTGTTCATCTTTGTGTGGATGTTCCTGAAGGGCAGAGGTCACCTGGAGGAGGCCAAGAGGTCAAGCAGGAGACACAGTCCTCACTTGCATTTCAACCAAAGTCCTTCCCCTCTGGGGCTGCTTCATCCTCCAGCCACAAACGGTTAACTCAAAAATTCTGACCTCTTCATAGACATACCTTTCACCATGAGAGCAAGTTCTTGAAGCATTCAGTGTTCTAATACTTCCACATGTTATAGAGAACACTTCTCTTTGAAAATGACTTTTTCCTCTTGAAAATAATAAGTAAGTAAAGTACATATTTTTTTTTTTTTTTTGCCAGACTACATGTCTTGTGGAATCTTAGTTCCCTGACCAGGGATTGAACTTCTATCCCCTGCAGTGAAAGCGTAGAGTTTTAACCACTGGATCACTATGGAATTCCCAAAATACATGTATTAAAAACACTTTGGACCAAGTCTAGTCCTCAGCTGTGGGTCTAAAAAATCACAGCTGCCCTAATTCATTACAGCTCCTCTTACAGCTCACAGGACAAGATTAGCAAAACCGGTCCTTCTTGTTCCTAACTAAATAATTCCTACTATGCAATTGGTGGCAAGCCGGATTTGTTACACACGTGGTTCCACTTTCAATCACTGTGGTCTATCACCTTAGCTCCTCACCAACCCCATCTCCCTTCACTGGGACATCAAGTGCCTCACAACTATGTGCTAAGAAAAAGCAGAGACTGAAAGTGCGATGTTTTTTCCTCTTCCTCAAAGGGATCACTTGAGCAAAGTGAGACGCAAACGTACAAATCCCCAGGAAGCAGTCCTTTTCAGTGTAGGGAGTCTGGGTTTGGTAAGTGGGGCTTGGGGCAGAAGGGGATGGTCTGGTTTCCTTAGATGTTGCTGGAAGAAGTGGTGACTAAAAGTATCTCCAGATGCGTCTGATGCAGGTGGTCTGGGGAGTGATGGGGGGGTGCCGGGTTCCTGGGTGCAAGCAAAGTACCCCACCAGCAATGGCATGCAAGGTCTCCATGACTCAGGACAAGGTTCCCTCTAAGGAGAAGCAGGCGCACAGACCTCCTCTCATGCTATTTGGTGGTTTGCTGAAAATCTCTTGTAGTTACTGAACCTCTTCTCTAAAGCAAGTCTTAAGCAGAGCCGTATGTCAAACAGATTAAAAGGGTGGTTTCTTTGCTTGGAATAGAAGTGGAGGGAAGAATAAAGCCCCATAATCTGTCTTCCCTAAAGCCCCTGAACAGAGCTGGACACCATCTCTCTCCCATTAGAGGGTGTTGGTTCACCTGGAATATCTGGCAGAGGAAATGAAGAACGGGGTGAGGAAAGCAGCAGCGTCCTGGGACTCAAGGATTTCAATCCTGATATAACGTTTGACATCAAAACACCTGGAAGCTAAGATCCCATGTGCCTTACTGCCGACAAACCAAAGCATAGAAGCAATATTATAACAAATTCAACAGAGATTTTGAAAACAGTCAACATTAAAAAAAAAAAAAAATCTTTAAAAGAAAGCCTAAGGCTGGGGTGATTGAGACTGTTGTAAATCTTGAACTGTCAAAAGCAAACTAAACTTGCTGTGTGGTCCTGAAACAAAACGGATGGTGCTGTGAGTCCAGTTGTGGTGTAACAAGTGAAAAGCTCTTCACCAACACGGAGCAGATCAAGCACCGAGACAGGTCCAGGCAACCAGCGCTCTTCCCTACCACGGTCCCCACACACAGTTTAAGCCACACGACACTTAGGACAGACGGCATAATGTGTCTTCGCTTGTGGCTCAGTGGTAAAGAATCCTCCTGCCAATGCAAGAGACATGAGTATGATCCCTGGGTCAGGAAGATCCCTTGGAGAAGGAAATGGCAACCCACTCCAGTATTCTTGCCTGGAGAATTCCACAGGCGGAGGAACCTGGCGGGCTGCAATCCATGGGATTGCAAAAGAGTCTGATACAACTTAGCGACTAAACACCACCACCACTTAGGAACAAGGGCATAAGACAGAACGAAAGGTTTGAAAAACCAATCCACCATATTTACTGTTTAAGATCATAAATTGCTACTTGGCTTAGAATGAAGAATAAGTTCATTACAAAGCATTTTTGCTCACCTATGGCTCTAAATGCTAGAGGTCTATTTTGAGGACTGAACCAGGAGCAAGGAACTTCTACACCTCATGGGAACTGCATGTGCCTTTTGAAATTTGGTACTAAACCCTAGAAGGTCCCAAGGATTCAGTAGATTATTCTACCAAAGTCCAGAGTGCAGATTAGAAAAAAAAAAAAAAAACAGAAAAATAATGCTTTCAGAACATCTTTCCCTCTAGTAATTCCAAAGAGGGTCACTCTGCAGCTCTTTGGGCTTTTCCACTTTTGTTTGGCTCACCAGCTGGCCTGGAGGACACCGAGAACAAGGCAGCTTTCATCTCTGGGTCACTGGTTGACACTCATCACGGACTAGGAGCAGTTCCATCAACACTGATGGCGACTCACGGACTCAACTCACCTGAACGACACGGGTCAAGGCAGACCACTGCACTAGGACGTTGTCAGGCACGAGCTGTCCCATGGTTGCTCCGCAGCCCAGAGGTGTATACAGACCAATGGCAGAACAGAGGGCCGTGCCTGCAGCATTTGTTAACAATCTGAGAACTGCATACCTCTTTCACCAACATATCAGAGATGTTAGCACACCAAGTGTGATATTTTATGGATAAATGCCCAGGAGTCACCCTTGAACCCTCCAAATTTAACTTCAGTTAACATCAACTATAATCACATAAAGCAGGGACAACACAGACGGGAAACCTGAGCCATTTGTTTTTAACCACTAGCATCTAATGAGAACTCAACTCTACCCTGCAAGAACTTAAGTCCTTGACCCAGTTCTCTCTTTAAATCCTCACAATATGCTAAGTCAGGCACCATTTTATTCCAGTATTACAGGTGAAGAAACCACAGGAGCTTAGAAGGGTTGAGTAGCTGAATCAAGGGCACAGAATTATCAAGCGGCAGCCAGGGATCTGAACCCAGCAGAGCTGAGCTATGCTGCTTTTGGTTGACACTTGATGCCGATAACAGAATTTTCAATTAACATGAGAACTCTGGGGTAAGATACAACATAAAATCAACACTCAGACGAGTCCCTTCCACGTGGTAAGAAACCACCATCGACATTTCATCACTCACAGAATAACAGACAATGCTTGGTCAACTTAACATTAAGGAAACAAATATTATTTATCTTTTTCTGGTGAAGGACACAATAATACAACATACGGATACCTAGTTATCATCTGAAGGGCTTCCCAGGTGGCTCAGCGGTAAAGAATCTGCATGCCAATACCGGAACCGTAGGAGACACGGGTTCACTCCCTGGGTCAGGAAGATCCCCTGGAGAAGGAAATGGCAACCCACTCCAGTATTCTTGCCTGGGGAATCCCATGGACAGAGGAGCCTCACAGGCTACAGTCCCTGGGGTTGCCAAAAGTCAGGCACGACCGAGCATGCGTGCAACACATGCACGCACGCACAGTATCAGCAGGTCACAGATAGTCTAAAACAATCACTGAAACTAAGGAAATACAGAACCATTTCTGAGTATTCCAGGTAGTGTCAATAAATAACATTATTCTACCTGAGCACTGTAATAAAAAATGTTTAAAAACTTAAAACCTTCAAGTTGTCATAACTATATATAAATAAAGCCTTTGAAAAGATTTAAAATATCATTTTAATGTCTAAAATTATAAAGCTTCCCAATGAATCACCTGTTGTTTTCATAAAGTTTAAAGTTGAGCACCTAGCAAAGAGCTTTACACATAACTTCCAATAAATCATTCTGGAATGAATGGCTGAATTCATGACTGTGCTTTTAAAACAGATAGACATTGTTCTTTCATTATGTTTGGGATTTTTTTTTTTAATTCTGTAACGCAGATTGTATGACCTTCCCTTATTAATAATTTTTTTGAAAAAAAAAATCCCAGGACTATCATCCTAAAAGACAACAAGGAAAAACTAAATAACTGGTTTAAAATTAAGAACAGAAATGAAGTTTTTGCTTGTGCAATGAGATGTGTTTGTGTTAGTGTGTGTTAGTCGTTCAGTCACGTCCAACTCTTTGCAACCCCATGGACTGACTGCAGCCCACCAGTCTCCTCCGTCCATGGGATTTTCTGGAAAAAAATATTGGAGTGGATTGCCATTTCCTTCTTCAAGGGTTCTTCCCCATTCAGGAATTGAACCCAGGTCTCCCACATTGCAAGCAGACTCTTTACCATGAGATAGGAGAGATTTTAAAAAAAGAAGCTACTTTAAAATATCTTTATTAACATTTAAGAAAACACAAAATTGTTCTGTATGAAGCAGAATGAAAGAACATGAAACAAAAGTATATGTTTAAGCCACTGTGACTGATAAAAGAGTAAAGACATTGTTTAGTATATATATAAAACTCAGGTCAAGAAAATACCTCTTTCTCAAAAGCATTTTTGAGCCTTGGCGACTTAATTTTTGAGCCTTGGAGACTTAATGGTTTACCCAATGTGCCCTCAAAATTAACTATTCATTTTTCAAAAGAACTTCTAAGAATTAACATGAGCATGAACATAAAAAAAATCACTGCAGTTATTTCCATAAAGTAAAATACTAAATTAAATTTATGCTGACCAAACTATTTCATAAACCTCCATTCCTTTTTAAAAGGAAAACAAATTAACAGAGCCTTATACAGAAAACAGTGAAAATTTCTACCAACAGTTTCTACACCATTCCAACAAAGCTGAGTCTTTTCACCAATAGCAAATCTGAGATCCCCCGAATATCCCCCACTCATTAGAAAAATCAATAGTACTACCTGCAGGGTGCACAGGGTTGCTTGTGCATAAGGCTTTTATCTCATTTTTAGCAACATTTTTAAAAAATGCAGGATATACACAGCCTTGGCACTCACCATTACCTTGGCCTCCTGAATACAATGTTAAAAGTGTTGTGGTTCGCTTTGACAAGCTTCATTGCACAGTTCTGCCAAATTGCAAAGCTAATGGGACAATCAAAAGGCTGCCTGTACTCTACATCAGGTAAACGAAGCCTTTAAAATCAAAGAGGGAGTTGTATTATTTAAAGAGACATGATTATTTAAACAAAAACAAGGAGAAACGGAGATTGAGGTAGCAATACTCTCCAAAAAATTTTTTTAATTAGTAAATTAAGTAAAAATAATAAAAGAACCCAAATTGAATGTAATGTGTGCTTTCTAAATCTGGCCTGCACTTGTACATCATTTCCATAGATAAAGCATATAATTTGTGTTAGAAAAACTGATATAGATATGTATATATATATACACACACACATATAACACCAAGCCATGAATTTAAATTTCATAATCACAATCTCATTTGCCTAAACGTTCCATGCTAAGTAACAGAAGTAGGAAGCAGTGGAAGACAAAATATTCACACCTCTGGAGGTTACATGTTAATCAGTCCTAATTTCTGCCTGGTATTTGCTAGAAGAAATCTGCAGGCAATGAAGCCTGATCCCTGATTGCATGTGTGACGAAGCGTTTTTTAAAAAACTATTGATGAGCATATCGCTTTGATTTTTGACTATTGCAATCCTAAGCATAAAATTCAAAGGCCAAGCACTGGTGGGTAAAACTTAATCTCAGTAGTTCTTGCAGTTGAAACAACTTTTATGAGGACAGAGTGGGGAAAGAGTGAAAGTCTCTCAGTCAAGTCCAACTCTTTGGGACCCCATGGACTCGAGCCCACCAGCTCATTTGCCAATGGGATTCTCCAGGCAAGAACACTGGAGTGGGTAGCCATTCCCTTCTCCAGGGGATCTTCCTGACTGAGGGATGGAACCCATGTCTCCTGCATTGCAGGCAGATTCTTCATATCTGAACCACCAGGGAAGCCCCAAGAGGATAGGAACCCGACTCTATCTATTGGAACATAAACCTTTTTTATGGGTAAAAATATAAACATCTTTCACACTTACAAAATATGCACAACACATATTACTTGAGGTAAAATCTAGCAAATCAGATTTGCTTGCTGTCAACTCTCTTATCTTTCTGAGAAGCTAACTGATCTATGCAGTGGACACAGACAAAAATGGAATAAATTCATGGTCTAGGGCAGCAGTGTAATTGGGACATAGCTATTTTAAAAGAAACCACATGCAAAGGAAAACAAAGTGCAGAATATTTCCCAGAATCTGATTAAACACTTTTTTCCTTTTCCACTTTTTTTTTATTGACTGTTTAAAAATATATGCTTGTTCCTACGGAGAAAAAGGAAGACTTGGTTAGGGAGTAAATCTTGAAAGATCCCTAAAGTTACGAAGATTTACAAACAAGTCTCATCTTCCCACAACTGTTACTAAAGTTCCTACACTTATAAAATAAAGCACAACAAAACACAAGACTGGAAGGAAGCTCCATCTACTTTACTTTCTGAGTCGGGATTCACACACCTAGCTAATGAATTTTCTCTCTCACACTTTCTCCCTCAAATCTCCAAAGAGACGTATCCACATACATGCAAACACACACGATGTATCGATCACTATACATACAGGTTCATCAACACCACGACACAGGACACAAATCACGATATGAATCAGGATAAAAAACGAGAGCAGTGAGAAATGGGTTTCTTTCAAAGCCGGCTCGATCCTTTATACCCTATTTCTTTCTACACGTTTCGTCTTCAGCGAAGAACTTTAAAGGATCAGGAAGACAAAACAGGTTGCATTAAAAGAAGAGAAACAGAATGCTCGCTATTCGGGAGCCCTGCAAAATCAGCCAGGCGACTAAAGCTGCGCCCAAGTGCAGGACGAAAGAACACCAGCCCGGACCCTAGATACCCGAGTTAAACATCTTGCAAGTGAGAAAAGTAAATACATGATAGTGGTCACTGTCATTAAGAATAAAAGCAGTAATAACGATTGTCACCACGGGGTTCCGTACAGCAGGTGCACGTGGAGCGGGCTTCCCCTGCAGCCCCGCACAGCGGCCGACGAAGGCGAGAGGGCTCCGCGCGCCGCCTGGTGGGGCGGGACCAGCTGCGCGGGGCTCCGCGGGCGGGTGCGCGCCCCGCCCGGCCCCGCCCTCCCCTCCTGCGCCTGCGCGCCCGGCAGACGGGCCGTGGGTATTGGCTTCTGGTTGCTAGGAGACGTGTCCGCTTGGCCCCACCTGGCCCGCGGGTGAAGGTGACCTGGGTGCTTTCTTTCGGGACAGCATCCCGCCGGAAGACCTGCGACCTCACTTCACCTTAACCTGCCTCCGTTCCCAGGAAGAGGAGATTAAAAAACGAAAAGCTGGTTGTTTTGAAAAGCATCTGATTGCCCGAAAGGATAGCATAGGGGTCCAACGTTTCCAAGCACCTCTTCCAAAAATAAGAACGGGAAATTACCAGCATCAAGTGGGACGTACTACCAGGAAACAGATCGTGAGTGCTTGCGTGCCAAGTCATCTTTGGAAGGATATAAAGCAGGCCATGTGAGCTCCGGAGCGTACCCGTCTAGACTGTCAACGGAATAGCCATGTGCCAGGCTCTTTGATACTGTCCCGACGAAGCACACAGTATTTGGCTCGATCTTAAGGCATCATTTCTAAACAGTACTAATCGGGACTGGGACTGTAGAAAATCTCATTATGCTGAAGGCATTTTATTTGGGGGTTAAATAGTTATGGCCCAACTAGTGATTGAATTTAAAGTAAGTCATTATTACAGAAAGAAAACAACTTTTTGGTGAAGAGTTAGATATTGTGGATTTTCAGAGGCCATGGAGGGACTTCCTCACCTTTTTTGACCAAAAACTCTTCCCAAATTTATAAATTTATAACATTTTGAAGGTAGGAGAAAAAATGAATGTTGTTTCTACCATTCTGGAAAAGCAGTATTTACTAGCTGAAGTTAACACTGCCAGATTGAATTTTTGGTTAACACATGAAATTTTAAGATGGTCCTGATTGGTAATAGTCTATGTATTTTTAAATTTTGTGTTAATTATAAGCCAGAATTTTATCTAGATTCTTTCTAGAAGACTTAAGGATTTGTTTTTCTTACCCTCTTTTTCTTTTATAGGAATTCTGCTTGGACTCAGTATAGTATTAGCACAGAATGATTTTCATTAGGATTTAATCTGGATTCGAATGAATTTTTCAGCAACAATTGAAACATATTCAAAAACTTTTTAAGTTCTTCACCCATAGCTGTGACAAATAGTGCTTATTATTAAAATGCAAAAACACCCACAACTTCTTCGAAGACCTTTACCTCCAAATCTCCCTAAACTGTCTTTATGTCAGAAGAAAGTCCATGCAGGTATGTATGTTAATCAGATATGTTGCTAGCTTTTTTTGTTTGTTTTTCATAGAATTTTCTCAACCTGCACAGTTCAGCATCACAGTAAAGACACTCATTGGGGACTTCCCTGGTGGTCTAGTAGCTAAGACTCCAAGTTGATAATGCAGGGCCTCCAGGGTTTGATGCCTGGTCTGGGAACTAGATCCCACATGTTGCAGCAGCCAAATAAATAAATATAAATATAAAGACACTCACTAATGACTACAACTTACAGATTTTTGTGTAGTATGGTAACATCTAATTCATTCTACAAATACAGTTGATTCTCATTTTTTTGTGGATTCTGTAGAAGTGAATTTACCTAACTGCTAAAATTCATTTGTAATCCCCAACCCAGAACATTGTACTATGCTTTGTTTTTTTAACTCCAAAATATATCATGAAGAACACTTTGGAGCAGTATATGGAGCTCTTTCTCTCTCCCTTTTATAATAGTGAGACTGTGTGCAGCAAGAGGGCGTATATGGTAATTCTTGGATACATCCAGGGCAGTGAAAGCATACATATTCCCAAAAGTGGTGGGAAAAGGATACTGCTCTGCCTTCTTGTTTTAGCTCCTATAAACAACTGCCACCTTTCCAGTCTAAATAGTGCCATAATTTCTGAATTCTGTACTTTTGGTTGGTGATTTAATTGTCCAAAATAGCCCCCAAGTATAGTACAAGAAGGCTATGTTGTACCTTCCAGAGAGAACATATGCTTTAGATAATCTTCCTTTAGGCCCGAGTTACAGTGTTGTTGGCTGAGAGTTCAATGTTGATGAATCAACAATCTAAAGTGTCTTTAAATAGGAACATATATAAAACAAGGTTGTGTGTATTGATTGGTTGCTGATAATGTTGAGATCAGAGGCTTGCAAGAACCTGACCCTGTATTTTCCCAAGAAGTAATAGCTCAGTGTTGGATAATTCAGTGCTCACTGAGACTGGAGAACAGAACTGCCCTGAATCATGAGAATTGACTGTATTTATAAGCACAGTGCTAAGAACTGGAGATATAATAGTGAGTAAAACGAGCTCTGCCAATTCTCTTTATTAGTTACCCTTTGGTGAGATCCAACAATCATATAATTAAATGTGAAACTACCCTGTGATAAATGCTATGAAGTAAAGGAGAGCCACTTATGATTATAACTTTATATAATACTCTTAATCCTCTATTTCTGTGTATGGTATATACTGACTCCTTACTTATAAGCAATGATAAAATTAGCATACATCCTTTTCTTCCCCCTTTTCATTCTCTTCTATCACCTGATTTTAGTTGATTATATTATTTCAGTGTCAATATTTATAAGCATATTAAAATATGCTTAGTCTGTAACTTGATGTACAGTGCTAAATCCTGTTGCATGGCCATAAAAGATGTGTGAATCAATACACCTATGTTATATACAATTTTCTTTCCCACATTTCCTACCTACTTTTGTTATATCATTTCTATATATTTCTACAGTGTTTTATATTTATGCATTTACAATCTGTTCTATAATAATAATACCCAGTTATATAGATATACTGCTCACTACCAGTTCTTTGGCTATAGGTTTCCATTTATTTTTCTGTTGAAGTTCATAATCGAGCACAGATTTTCTCACTATTGCCATTTTGAGCTGGATAATTCTTTTTGTGGTGGGGATGGGGGTTGGTTGGGGTAGAGCAGGGATGGACCATCTTGCTTTGGCAACTTGGATAGTTAATGACCTTGACATTATTAATCTTATGTCCCCAAAGGCTCTTGGCAGAGTGCTTTGCATGTAATAGGTGTTCAAAATACTTGTTGAATGAGTGAATGAATAAATACCTAAAATGTCTGAAGTACAATTTATAAAAATGAGTAGTCAAGTATTGAAATAAAATTGAAATAAATATGTATGATTTGCATACAACACTAAATGCTATAGAGAATTAATTATATCAATCTGGTCCCTGTCTTTCAGGACTTTTCAAGACCTTTAGTTAAACTCTATTGTATGTATTGATATGCACACAATGAGAACCTAAAATAACAATACAAAGCAGCATAGAATTTATGTCCAATTAATGGTACAGACAGCAGCAGTTCAGAAATGTGAGAAACCCTGGGGCAGCAATGGGGTATGAGCTAAGGCTTGAGAAATTCGTAAAAGTGAAGTGAAATATGTTTAATTATACAGGAGATTGGTATAGTTTTTGATGGCAGAGGAGTCTATTGGAAAAGTAGAATTTTAACATTCTAAAAGAAAAAAAAAAAAGAAATCATGGGGAAATGTATCCAGAAATAGGGAAGTCTGAATTGAGAAGACAGATATCCTCTTCACTGGGGAGATTTCCCTAAGCAACTCTTCTCGTTGCATCCAGTCAGAGTCCTTTCCTTTATGGTCCTAGAGTATCCCCGACCGACCCGCTACTGACCTCTTACTCTCTAATATAACTGTTCACCTGCCTAGTAGCATTGTTGCTCAGTTGTGTCCGACTCTGTGCAACCCCACGGACCATAGCCCGCCAGCCTCCTCTGTCCATGGGATTCTCCAGGCAAGAATATTGGAGTGGGTAACCATTCCCTTTTCCAGGGTATCTTCCAGACCCAGGGATCAAACCCACGTGTCCTACCTTGCAGGTGGATTCTTTACTGTCTGAGGAGGGGTTAAATGTTTGTTGAATTAATTAATGAGAACAATAAGTATGGGTTGTGTTAATCAAGAAAGATGGATTGTATTGGGTTGGTAATATCTTATAGAAAAACCCTGAATTTTAGCCATCCAATATACGGTTTAAGGTAGACTTTGAAAGAAGAAAATGATTTATTTTTTTTTCCATTTATTTTTTATTAGTTGGAGGCTAATTACTTTATAATACTGTAGTGGTTTTTGTCATACATTGACATGAATCAGCCATGGATTTACATGTGTTCCCCATCCCGATCCCTCCTCCCACCTCCCTCCCCACCCGATCCCTCTGGGTCTTCCCAGTGCACAAGGCCCGAGCATTTGTCTCATGCATCCAACTTAGGCTGGTGATCTGTTTCACCCTAGATAATATACATGTTTTGATGCTGTTCTTTCGAAACGTCCCACCCTCGCCTTCTCCCACAGAGTCCAAAAGTCTGTTCTGTACATCTCTGTCTCTTTTTCTGTTTTGCATATTGGGTTATCACTACCATCTTTCTAAATTCCATATATATGCGTTAGTATACTGTAATGGTCTTTAACTTTCTGGCTTACTTCACTCTGTATAATGGGCTCCAGTTTCATCCATCTCATTAGAACTGATTCCAATGAATTCTTTTTAATGACTGAGTAATATTCCATGGTGTATATGTACCACAGCTTCCTTATCCATTCATCTGCTGATGGGCATCTAGGTTGCTTCCATGTCCTGGCTATTATAAACAGTGCTGTGATGAACATTGGGGTGCACGTGTCTCTTTCAGATCTGGTTTCCTCAGGGTGTATGCCCAGAAGTGGGATTGCTGGGTCATATGGCAGTTCTATTTCCAGTTTTTTAAGAAATCTCCACACTGTTTTCCATAGTGGCTGTACTAGTTTGCATTCCCACCAATAGTGTAAGAGGGTTCCCTTTTGTCCACACCCTCTCCAGCATTTATTGTTTGTAGACTTTTGGATAGCAGCCATTCTGACTGGCGTTAATGGTACCTCATTGTGGTTTTGATTTGCATTTCTCTGATAATGAGTGATGTTGAGCATCTTTTCATATGTTTGTAAGCCATCTGAATCTCTTCTTTGGAGAAATGTCTGTTTAGTTCTTTGGTCCATTTTTTGATTGGGTCATTTATTTTTCTGGAATTGTTTGGGACTCTCTGGGTTTCTTGGACCTGTGTAACTATTTCCTTCCCCATTTTAGGGAAGTTTTCAGCTATTATCTCCTCGAGTATTTTCTCATGGCCTTTCTTTTTGTCTTCTTCTTCTGGGACTCCTATGATTCGAATGTTGGGGCGTTTCACATTGTCCCAGAGGTCCCTGAGGTTGTCCTCATTTCTTTTGATTCTTTTTGCTCTCTGCTTCATTTATTTCCACCATTTTATCTTCTACCTCACTTATCCTATCTTCTGTCTCTGTTATTCTACTCTTGGTTCCCTCCAGAGTGTTTTTGATCTCATTTATTGCATTATTCATTTTTAATTGACTCTTTTATTTCTTCGAGGTCCTTATTAAACATTTCTTGCATCTTCTTAATCTTTGTCTCCAGGCTGTTTATCTGTAACTCCATTTTGTTTTCAAGATTTTGGATCATTTTTATTATCATTATTCTAAATTCTTTTTCAGGTAGGTTCCCTATCTCCTCCTCTTTTGTTTGACTTGGTGGGCATTTTTCATGCTCCTTTACCTGTTGGGTGTTTCTCTGCCTTTTCATCTTGTTTAGATGGCTGTGTGTGGAGTGGGCTTTCTGTATTCTGGTGGTCTGTGGTTCCTTTTTATTGTGGAGGTTTCACCCAGTGGGTGGGGTTGGACCATTGACTTGTCAAGGTTTCCTGGTTAGGGAAGCTTGCATCGGTGTTCTGGTGTGTGGAACTGGATTTCTTCTCTCTGGAGTGCAATGGAGTGCCCAGTAATGAGTTTTGAGATGGGTCTATGTGTTAGGTGTGACCTTGGGCAGCCTGTATGTTGACGCTCAGGGCTATGTTCCTGCATTGCTGGAGAATTTGGGTGGTATGTCTTGCTCTGGAACTTATTGGCTCTTGGGTGGTGGTTGGTTTCAGTGTAGGTATGGAGGCTTTTGGATGGTCTCTTATTACTTAATGTTCCATGTAGTCAGGAGATTTCTGGTGTTCTCAGGTTTTGGGCTTAAGTCTCCTGCCTCTGGATTTCAGTCTTTTTCTTCCAGTAGTCTCAAGACTTCTCCAACCATACAGCACTGATAATAAAACTAGGTTAATGGTGAAAAGATTCTCCACTGTGAGGGACACCCAGGGAGGTTCACAGAGTTACATGAAGAAGAGGAGAGGAAGGGAGATAGAGATGAGCAGGAGGAGAAAAGGGGGGAACTCAAGAAGAGAGAGACAGATCTACACTGTTCTCTTTTCCCAAAGTGTTCTCTGTAGCCCAGACACCCACAAAGATTCACAGAATTGGATTGGGAAGAGAAGGGGAAAGGAGGAAATAGAGGTGATCTGAGAGAGAAAACAGAGAGTCAAAAGTGGGAGAGAGTAATGAACACACTCCTGAGTAAAAATGGGTACTGAATATTGGATTCTTAAATGTCCGATATTGATATCACATACTGAAAAACAAAGATTAAAAATCTAGAGTAGAGGTTAGACTCTTAAAAATACAATATTAAAAACAAAAACACAAAAAATTTTAAAAATATATATGAAGTTCAGTTTAAAAATAGGGCCTCTTCTTTTTTTTTTTTTTTTGCAAGGTTATAGGGAAATGAAAATGAAAATTAAGGAGTAATAGAGGAGTAATAGAGGACTTTAAAAGAAAATAAGAGGAAAAAAATTTTTTTCTAATAAAAAAAATAGTAAAAACATATGAAAATGAAAGTTAAGGAGTAATGGAGGAGTAATAGGGAATTTTAAAAGAAAAGAAAAAATTCAAAAAAAAGAAAAGAAAAATAATTTTTTTTTTAATTAAAAAAAAAAGTAAAAATATATCTAGGAATTTTTCTGGAGCTGTTGTGGTCAATATGGGTTTGGTTCAGTTTCAGATAGCTCCTCATTCCAGCTTACACTTCTCAATATCTATAGGTCCCTTCCGGTGTAGTCGGTGTTACCTACAGGGATTTTAATCTGTTGCACCGGTCCCTTCTGAAGCGGTTCCCTTTGTTTATTTAGCTTCTGTTTGCCGGTTTCTTCAGTGTCTAATTTCTGCCCTGACACAGGCGGGCGAAGGTGGTCTCCTGTTCAGGTTCGCTGGTTTAGTCGTGCTTCGTGGAGGGAGGGGTGCTGCAGGCAAATATCGCTGTGTGGGGGGAGCACTCGCAGTGTTCCGGCCACACTGGTTTGCCCCGCTCACGGGTGTGTGCTCTCCCCGTCTGCTCTATATGGAGCGGGCCCTGTGTTGCGTGCGGTTCCAGTTTTCGGGTACTCCACAAAAGTGCGGACTCGGTTGGGCCTGCGTTTTGTGCCTTCCCCGGCCCAGCAGCTGAGGCCGCCAGGAGCTTGCCGGGAGCACTCTCCCCGGGTGCAGTGCGCCTTCTCCCCTCCGCGGTCCCAGCCTCAGTTTCTGCGTGCGCCAGTCGGCTGCATGCGCCTTATGTCTATTCTCGGGAGCTGGCCTCTAGCTGCGACCTTCCTGGCGGATGTCGACCGTCCAGAATCTCAGGAAGTCTTTGGCTAGAAACTGGGAGCCTGTTTGCAGTTTGGTAGGGGGTGCCATCTCTGGGGCCGAGTTTGCCCCTTTCCCCTCCCCCCTGCCTCCTGCCTCTGGCGGGGATGGGCCGGTCTGCGGCCGGCTAGCTCTTCTCTGGGATTGCTCAAGCCTTTTGTTCTGAGAACGGCTGGCAGTGTGTTCGGGCTGGTTAATTTTCTCTCTCTCTTGCCATCTCACAGTTTAAGTTGCTATCTCAGTCAGCTCCCTCCGATTGCCTTCAGGGCATTCAGGCCTGGTCCTTACCCTAAGCAATGCCGCCCGCTCCTCTCCGTTCAGCCCCCACTTGCTGGTGGCGGATGCGAGCATCTGGGGTACTTTTCTGCTGGGAGTTGCTTTTAGGCATGTAATCTGTGGGTTTTATTTATTTTTCCTCCCAGTTAGGTTGCCCTCCGAGATTCGAAATCTTCCCCCAGACCCGCCAGTGAGAGGGTTTCCTGGTGTTTGGAAACTTCCTCTATTACGACTCCCTTCCCAGGACGGATCTCCATCCCTAGCTCTTTTATCTCTCTTTTTATCTTTTATATTTTGTCCTACCTCCTTTCCAAGACGATGTGCTGCTTTTCTGGGCGCCTGATGACTTCTGTGAGCGGTCAGAAATTGTTTTGTGAAGTTTGCTCAGCGTTCAAATGTACTTTCAATGAATTTGTAAGGGAGAAAGTGGTCTCCCTGTCCTATTCCTCCGCCATCTTAGCTCCTCCAGAAGAAAATGATTTAAACTGGTTAGTAAGAGAAGGTGTTATACACTGTTTGATCAACAACAACAAAAAACTCAGGTCTGCCTAAAAAAAAAAACTGTCAGAAAGGGAAAAGTGATCTCACTCAATCTAACAGGTAACTATTCTGCTGCTGCTGCTGCTAAGTCATTTCAGTCATGTCCGACTCTGTGTGACCCCATAGATGTCAGCCCACCAGGCTCCACAGTCCCTGGGATTCTCCAGGCAAGAACACTGGAGTGGGTTGCCGTTTCCTTCTCCAATGCCTAAAAGTGAAAAGGGAAAATGAAGTTGCTCAGTTGTGTCCTAAGCAATAATAATAACAATGTATTGGGTGAGTATAGTACAGAGATAAATGGGATGGATGACAGCAATTTTATATGGAATGGAGGGAAGAATTGGGACTACACTGCTAAAAGATACTAACCATCGCCAATAAGCAATGTAGTGTTCATTGAAAGTAGACTTAGATTCATTGTAAATATATACTGCAAGCTCTAGGGCAAGCATTTAAAATAATTTTATAAGTGTAATTGATTGCTAACAGAGGAATGAAACTGAAGGATAGAAACTGACTCATAAAATTCTCAACTAAAACCAGAAAAGAGAGAAGAAGAACAGAAGATTTTTAAAGAGATGGCAAAGTAAAACAGCTGCAACAAATATAAAACTTTACAAATGTGGCAGATGTTAAGTCAACAATGTCAATCATTTGTTAAAATGTGAATGGTCTAAGTATGCCATTTAAATGATAGAAACTGTCACAGGAGATAAGAGACAAGAGCTAATTACATATTGTCTGCAAGAAACTCCCTTTAAATATAAAAATGAGTCCGTCAGTTCAGTCACTCAGTCATGACCGACTCTTTACAATCCCATGAACTGCAGCACGCCAGGCCTCCCTGTCCATCACCAACTCCCGGAGTTTGCTCAGATTCATGTCCACTGAGTCGGTGATGCCATCCAACCATATCATCCTCTGTCGTCCCCTTCTCCTCCCGCCTTCAATCTTTCCCAGCATCAGAATTTTCTCCAGTGAGTCAGGTTTTCCCATCAGGTGGCCAAAGTATTGGAGTTTCAGCTTCAGCATCAGCCCTTCCAATGAATATTCAGGACTGATTTCCTTCAGGATGGACTGGTTGGATCTCCTTGCAGTCCAAGGGACTCTCAAGAGTCCTCTCCAACACCACAATTCAAAAGTATCAATTATTCAGTGCTCAACTTTCTTTATAGTCCAACTCTCACATCTATACATGACCACTGGAAAAACCATAGCCTTGAGTAAATGGACCTTTGTTGCCAAAGTAATGTCTCTGCTTTTTAATATGCTGTCTAGGTTGGCTATAACTTTTCTTCCAAGGAGTAAGTGTCTTTTAATTTCATGGCTGCAGTCACCCTCTGCAGTGATTTTGGAGCCCCCAAAAATAAAGTCTGACACTATTTCCACTGTTTCTCTATCTATTTTCCATGAAGTGATGGAGCAGCGGCTGCATGGCACAAGAGTGGCCAAGAGGAGCTACCCCACGTCCAAGATCAGGAGCGGCCAAGAGGAGCTACCCCATGTCCAAAGTCAGGAGTGGTGGCTGAGAGGAGTTACCCTACGTTCAAGGTCAGGAGCAGTGGCCAAGAGGAGATACCCCACATCCAAGGTCAGGAGCATCAGCCATGAGGAGCTACCCCATATCCAAGGTAAGGAGCAGCAGCTGCACTTTGCTGGAACAGCCGTGAAGAGATACCCCACGTCCAGGGTAAGAGAAACCCAACTAAGAGGGCAGGCGCTGAGAGAGGGCATCAGAGGGCAGACACACTAAAACCATAATCACAGAAAACTGGCCAGTCTGATCACAGGACCAACCACAGTCTTGTCTAACTCAATGAAACTAAGCCATGCCATGTGGGGCCACCCAAGACGGTCAGGTCATGGTGGAGAGGTCCAACAGAATGTGGTCCACTGGAGAAGGGAATGGCAAAACACTCCAGTATTCTTGCCTTGACAGCCCCATGAACAGTATGAAAAGGCAGAAAGACAGGACACTGAAAGAGGAACTCCCCAGGTTGGTAGGTGCCCAATATGCCACTGGAGATCAGTGGAGAAATAACTCCAGAAAGAATGAAGGGATGGAGCCAAAGCAAAAACAACACCCAGTTGTGGATGGGACTGGAGAGAGAAGCAAGGTCCGATGCTGTAAAGGGCAATATTGCATAGGAACCTGGAATGTTAGGTCCATGAATCAAGGCAAATTTGAAGTGGCGAAACAGGAGATGGCAAGAGTGAACATCAACATTCTAGAAATCAGCGAACTAAAATGGCCTGGAATGGGTGGATTTAACTCAGATGACCATTATATCTACTACTGTGGGAAAGAATCCCTTAGAAGAAATGGAATAGCCATCATAGTCAACAAAAGAGTCTGAAATGCAGTACTTGGATGCAATCTGAAAAATGACAAAATGATCTCTATTCATTTCCAAGGCAAACCATTCAATATCACGGTAATCCAAGTCTATGCCCCAACCAGTAACCCTGAAGAAGCTGAAGTTGAATGGGTATGTGAAGACCTACAAGACCTTTTAGAATTATTACCCAAAAAAGATGTCCTTTTCATTATAGGGGTCTGGAATGCAAAAGTAGGAAGTCAAGAAACACCTGGAATAACAGGCAAATTTGGCCTTGGAGAACAGAATGAAGCAGGGCAAGTAGAGTTTTGCCAAGAGAATGCACTGGTCATAGCAAACACCCTTTTCCAACAACACAAGAGAAGACTCTACATGTGGACATCACCAGATGATCAACACTGAAATCAGATTGATTATATTTTTTGCAGCCAAAGATGGAGAAGCTCTATACAGTCAGCAAAAACAAGACCAGGAGCTAACTGTGGCTCAGATCATGAACTCCTTATTGCCAAATTCAGACTTAAATTGAAGAAAGTGGAGAAAACCATTAGACCATTCAGGTATGACCTAAATCAAAGCCTTTATGATTATACAGTGGATATGAGAAATAGATTTAAGGGACTAGATCTGATAGACAGAGTGCCTGAAGAACTATGGACGGAGGTTTGTGACATTGTAACAGGGATCAAGACCATCCCCAAGAAAAAGAAATGCAAAAAGGAAAAATGGCTGCCTGAGGAGGCCTTATAAATATCTGTGAGAAGAAGAGAAGCAAAAAGCAAAGGAGAAAAGGAAAGATATACCCATTTGAATGCAGAGTTCCAAAGAATAGCAAGGAGAGATAAGAAAGCCTTCCTTAGTGATCAGTGGAAAGAAATAGAGGAAAATAATAGAATGAGAAAGACTAGAGATCTTTTCAAGAAAATTAGAGATACCAAGGGAATATTTCTGGCAAAGATGGGCTCAATAAAGGACAGAAATGGTATGGACCTAACAGAAGCAGAACATATTGAGAAGAGGTGGCAAGAATACATGAAAGAACTGTACAAAAAAGATCTTCGCAACCCAGATAATCATGATGGTGTGATCACTCACCTGGAGTCAGACATCCTGGAACGTGAAGTCAAGTGGGCCTTAGAAAGCATCACTACCAACAAAGCCAGTGGAGATGATAGAATTCCAGTTGAGCTCTTTCAATCCTAAAAGATGATGCTGTGAAAGTGCTGCACTCAATATGCCAGCAAATTTGGAAAACTCAGCAGTGGTCACAGGACTGGAAAAGGTCAGTTTTCATTTCAATCCCAAAGAAAGGCAATGCCAAAGAATGCTCAAACTACCACACAACTGCACTCATCTCACACGCTAGTAAAGTAATGCTCAAAATTCTCCAAGCCAGGCTTCAACAGTACATGAACCATGAACTGCCAGATGTTCAAGCTGCTTTTAGAAAAGGTAGGGGAACCAGAGATCAAATTGCCAGCATCTGCTGGATCATCGAAAAAGCAAAAGAGTTCCAGAAAAGCATCTATCTCTGTTTTATTGACTATACCAAAGCCTTTGACTGTGTGGATCACAATAAACTGTGGAGAATTCTGAAAGAGATGGGAATCCAGGCCACCTGACCTGCCTCTTGAGAAACCTGTATGCACGTCAGGAAGCAACAGTTAGAACTAGACATGGAACAACAGACTGGTTCCAAATAAGAAAAGGAGTACGTCAAGGCTGTATATTGTCACCCTGCTTATTTAACTTATATGCAGAGTCCATCATGAGAAATGCTGGTCTGGAGGAAGCACAAGTTGGGATCAAGATTGCCGGGAGAAATATCAATAACCCCAAATATGCAGATGATATCACCCTTATGGCAGAAAGTGAAGAAGAACCAAAGAGCCTCTTGATGAAAGTGAAAGAGGAAAGTGAAAAAGTTGGCTTGAAGCTCAACATTCAGAAAACTAAGGTCATGGCATCCGGTCCCATTACTTCATGGCAAATAGATGGGGAAACAATGGAAATGGTGGCTGACTTTATTTTCTGGGGCTCCAAAATCAAACTGCAGATGGTGATTTGCAGCCATGAAATTAAAAGACGCTTACTTCTTGGAAGGAAAGTTATGACCAACCTAGACAGCATATTAAAAAGCAGAGACATTACTTTGTCAACAAAGGTCCATCTAGTCAAGGCTATGGTTTTTCCAGTAGTCATGTATGGATGTGATAGTCAGACTGTAAAGAAAGCTGAGTGCAGAAGAATTGATGCTTTTGAACTGTGGTGTTGGAGAAGACTCTTGAGAGTCCCTTGGACTTCAAGGAGATTCAGCCAGTCCATCCTAAAGGAGATCAGTCCTGGGTATTCATTGGAAGGACTGATGCTGAAGCTGAAACTCCAATACTTTGGCCACCTCATGTGAAGAGTTGACTCATTGGAAAAGACCCTGATGCTGGGACGAAATGGGGGCGGGAGGAGATGGGGACGACAGAGGATGAGATGGTTGGATGGCATCACCGACTCAATGGACATGGGTTTGGGTGAACTCCAGGAGTTAGTGACGGAGAGGGGGGCCTTGTATGCTGAAGTTCACGGGGTCGTAAGAGTCAGACGCGACTGAGTGACTGAATGGAACTGATGGGACCGGATGCCATGATTTAGTTTTCTGAATGTTGAGCTTTAAGCCAACTTTTTCACTCTCGTCTTTCACTTTCATCAAGAGGCTCTTTAGTTCTTCTTCACTTTCTGCCATAATGGTGGTGTCATCTGCATATCTGAGGTTACTGATATTTCTCCCGGCAATCTTGATCCCAACTTATACTTCCTCCAGCCCAGCATTTCTCATGATGGACTCTGCATATAAGTTAAATAAGCAAGGTGGCAATATACTGCCTTGACGTACTCCTTTTCCTATTTGGAACCAGTCTGTTGTTCCATGTCCTGTTCTAACTGTTGCTTCCTTACCTGCATACAAGTTTCTCAAGAGGCAGGTCAGGTGGTCTGGGATTCCTATCTCCTTCATAATTTTCCACAGTTTATTGTGATCCACACAGTCAAAGGCTTTGGCATAGTCAATAAAACAGAAATAGATGTTTTTCTGGAACTCTCTTGCTTTTTCAACTATCCAACAGATGTTGGCAATTTGATCTCTGGTTCCTCTGCCTTTCCTAAAACCTGCTTGAACATCTGGAATTTCATGGTTCATGTACTGTTGAAGTCTGACTTGGAGAATTTTGAGTATTACTAGCGTGTGAGATGAGTGCAGTTGTGTGGTAATTTGAGCATTCTTTGGCATTGCTTTTCTTTGGGATTGAAATGAAAACTGACCTTTTCCAGTCCTGTGGCCACTGCTGAGTTTTCCAAATTTGCTGACATATTGAGTGCAGCACTTTCACAGCATCATCCTTTAGGATTTGAAATAGCTCACCTGGAATTCTATCATCTCCACTAGCTTTGTTGATAGTGATGCTTCCTAAGGCCCACTTGACTTCACATTCCAGAATGACTGACTCCAGGTGAGTGATCATACCATTGTGATTATCTGGGTAGTGAAGATCTTTTTTGTACAGTTCTTCTGTGTATTCTTGCCACCTCTTCCTAATATGTTCTGCTTCTGTTAGGTCCATACCATTTCTGTCCTTTATTGTGCCATCTTTGCTTGAAATGTTCCCTTGGTATCTTTAATTTTCTTGAAAGATCTCTAGCCTTTCCCATTCTGTTGTTTTCCTCTATTTCTTTGTGCTGATCACTGAGGAAGGCTTTCTTATCTCTCCTTGCTATTCTTTGGAACTCTGCATTCAAATGAGTATATCTTAGGGATAGAGAAAGATACTCGTACTAACACTAATCAGTGCTGTATTAGCTATGTTCATTGACTTAAAAAAAATTAAAAAAGTATTTATTCATTTGTCTGCAAGTTGCAGAGTGCAGGATGTAGCTCCGTGACCAGGGATCAGACCTGGTCCTCCTACCTTGAGAGCCCAGAGTCCAAGCCACTGAACCACCAGGGAAGTCCTAGCTTGTTTTCTCATCTGTTGAGTTTAAGAGCTTTGTCAGATGTGACATCTCTCTCCCAAGGCTTTTCTGGTCATTTTCATCTATTATGCTTGTCTCATTTTTAGATATTAAACCACAAGTCCAATCTAAATTGATTCTTTCATCTAGCATGCAGTTAAACCTTGCCCTTTCACCCAACTCAGACTAGATCTGCTAATTTTTAGACAAGCCCAGAGAAATACCTTGTTCTTTCGCTTCTCTTGCCTCACTCATAAGTTCTGGTATTTTCATAGGTGGGGGCTATGGGTGAGGATGAGTTAAGGAGTTAAGAGTGAAGATGACCATCAGTCATGAGTCTCTGCACTGCTTCCCCTTCCCCCACCAAATGCCAGGAGGTAGAGGTCAAGTAGATTGAAGAATTCTCTTGTCTTGCTGCAGTTGGGACACAACACTGGAAAAGCCAATATATTTCTGTTACTCTGTAGGTGTTGCGGGTGGGGAAACCATGGTAGGGAGTGGTGAGATACTATTTTCTCCTTGTGGCATACACTTCTGTTCTCTATAGATGATTTAGACCCTAACTTGGTTGGAAGTGGGGATAAATGCTTCTTTCACCCACCATAAGGAGAGGAAGATCAGGGAAACAGAAAGTACTCCAAGAACTCTATTCAGAGAAAATCGTCTCTGCAAATACAGATCAGCCTTTTGCCATGTCTCATGTATGGACAACAGGTGAGAGTTGGACTTGCTTTGGCCATCTCTTTGCAAATCTTGCCTTAACGAATCTATTATCTCCTCATTAGACGTGCTGAAGTCCTCATCATTTATTGTGCTCAACTGAGACAATAGACACAAATGTCATTTAACATTCTATCACATCAGAAAGAGAAAGCATAAGAGAGGATGCAGTGAAGTCCCTAAGAAGGCAGGCACATTGCATTTTCTGGACCTAAGAGAGAAAAGAATACTTCTGGTTGTAACCTGGATGAACGTGTGGTACCTTGTCGCCAGTATCAGAATGCTATCATGCTCAAAAGACACCCTGGTTTGACATTTGGTTTTGCAAAGAAATGTAAATCCTTGCTCAGAGAAGTTTCAAATGAGGAAGAGAAAATGATAAATAATAAACAGCCCAACTTCAAGTCATTTTAACCTTCTATATTGCCAGAGATTTTAGTGGCAACTGCTCAAAAATCTTCCTTTATGTCATGCTTTTCTCCATCCATTCTATTCTTCCAAGAATAGCTCCCTACTCTCTCTAACACAGTTTAGCCTTTTCAGTTCGCCAGTTGTTCACTCAAACTTTTTCCCTGTTAGCTAAACAAAAGTCCTGATAATTGAGTGAGTATATTCAGAAACATTTTAAGAAGGTGAGGGAGCGTGAGTGCATTAAAAAAGCTATGAATGCTAATACATTAATAGTTTTGCTCCTGACACCTTGATAAACGTAATCTAATTCTGCTTTATTTTTTCTTTTCCTGGTTTAGTCGGGACTGGTGAAACCAGGCTACCACATGTACACTTCGTTCAAGAAGAAACCACTTCAGTTGAAAGAGATAAAACTAGTTTTCCTGTCGTTCCAAGGGATCAAGCACAAACCTCTGTCAGTATTCAAAACCTCTTCCTTGATCATCATGTACAACGAAGAGTGATGACTATTTCAACAACTACAAAATCTTCTAAGCAAGTCTATTGGCACATTCCGGAGAATGCTACTGGTTCCATATTTTTCCCTAGGTGTCGTTCAGCTTCAGCTCGGGTTTTTGGTAAAGAAATGAGCAAAATGGAAGGTCCAGAGAGATCAGAAGGGCCATTAAAAATACAAAACATTTACACCCGCATTTTAAAAGACATTCTGGTCCTCTCTTCGGAGTTCTGCAGAGTTCCAAGTGCAACTCCTTCAGTGCCTAGGCCCAAGCTCAAGGAGGTTCACTCTGAGCACTTTTTACAAGAGAGCAACATCTGTACCTTTAAGCAGCCCCTGTTTCGTTTAAGTGCAACAGTGCCAGTCCCCGTACCGAGGACCACGCCTGTTAAAGCCGCAACTCAGCGCTCTGACCGTGTACAAAGCCGGACAGTGACTCTCAGTATTGCTGATTTCCCAGGTCCCATGCTTATACCGTCACCAGTTTCACCGAGGAAACCTCTAAGGCAGTCTGTGATAGGTAAATCCAGCCTGGAGATGGTCTGTAATGATGGGGTCCAGTAGAGCAAGGGGAGAGGTGCATCCCAGTGCATGGCGGTCCCCCCTGGGGTTTGCAGGATAGAATGGTGGGATTCCTTTTCGCCTGTATGTTTAATAGATGGGGCAGAATGCAGTGACAGAAATCCTGACCTTGCAGGTCTGCCAAGGACAGACTGGACACTCCACCCCTGATGGTGGTGATGGGAACCAGATAAAGCCTTTCAAAGAATCAGAGAAGCTCATAAAAAGGAGCAGTAGGAATGAATGGCCCTCCGTAAGGTGGTTTTGATGAACTCTAGAAGCAGAATGCCAGTGCAGATGGATGCCTTCCTGGGTGCATTTTTTTCTGTGGATAACCTCAATTCATTAAAAGATGAACAATTATAATAATGTCCTAACATCCTCAACATGAAATTTCACACAAATCTAACCATGGTCCTATTTTAATTTTTTTTCTAGAAAGCCGTGTAACAGAACATGAACATATAGAAACTGTCCCAAAGCAAAGCATGCTGAGCCTACATGAAGGTAAATAGAAGGTTTCTATTATTCTTTAAAAAATTATATATATGATTCTCTTGCCTTGGAAGTATTTGTGATTTTGTGCATTTGTGTATATGTGTGTGATTCACACATATGTCACACCTCATTATCATTTCCTTAAACTATTTACTCAGCAACTATTTTTTTTTTTAATTTATTTGGCTGCACCAAGTCTTGGGGTTCCACATGCAGGATCTTCAGTTACAGCATGTGGAATCTAGTCTCCTGACCAGGGATCAAATCAGGCCCTCTGTATTTGGAACACAGTCTTTACCGCTGGACCACTAGGGAAGTCCCCAGCTACTGTTTTTAAAGTGCTGACTATAAACCCAACTTCGTACTGATGTTGGGATCATAAAAGCTAGAGTATTCCTAATCTGAGTGGAGAAGACTGATGTGGCATCATGACAGCTGCTCGCCATGTGCCAGCACTGTTTTAAGTGCTTTGACTTTACTTACTGAGAGAAACAAATGAAAAGCCATGGTTAACGAAAGATGACTTCATCCCACACCTCACATTATTTCTATAAACAATTTCACAAATAGTGTGTAGTTAACAGTTCGCAGTTTTCAGGTACAAAGGAAGACAAAATGAATGGGAAGTAGCAGGAAGAGTAAGCAGTGGAAACAGACCCACAGGTGTCAAGGCTGTTTCTAAACTGGGTGTGCGCTGGATGAAGCACCAAGGAACAGCAGGAAACATCAGCTGAGATGCTAAACTAAGTGAGCGTGAATTTTAACATTGCACAGGAGACAATTATTAAAATTTTCAAGCTCTGTTGAAGTGGAGGGGGTTTGGTAAGCTTTCAGTTGAAGACCCAGAGAACCCATGGCTTGGGAATAAGAATGGTGTTTGAGGAGAAAGGACAAAACTAAAATAGGTTATCGCCTACAAAACCCAAAACCAATCCTTGATAAATCACAGTGATATTTCCTGTCCAGTCAAAGAAAACCTAACACTTATTAGAGACAGATGATATTATCCAGACCCTTTAAAATTGTTATCCAGAATGTCCAGCTTTAAATTGAAAAATCACAATTTTTTTTTCAACATCCTAAAAGCAGGATAAGATGTCTGAAAACCAGTAGAAACAAACAGGCAATAGGATGAGAATCGCACATTCAGATACTGGAGTTTTCAAACAAGTATTTTAAAATAATTGTGATTACTATGTTGAAAAAAAATAGTTGGAGAATTTTATCAGAGAACTGAAATTTTTGTTTTTAAAAATAATCACATAAAATTTTAGAACAGGAAGTATAATATAACAAATCAGTGATTCAATGGATGTGTTTAGTAGGAGATGGTGGCTCAGAGAGTAGAGAATCTGCCTGTAATGTAGGAGACCCAGGTCCAATCCCTGGGTTGGGAAGATCCCCTGGAGAAGGGAATGGCTACCCAGTCCTGTATTCTTGCCTGGGAAATCCCATGGACAGTGGAACCTGGAAGGCTGTAGTCCTTGAGATAAAGAGTCGGACATGACTGAGTGACTAACACTTTTCAATCTCACACCATACACAGAAGAACACTCCAACCATAAAACTTTCTTTTTTCCTCAGTTGTATTGAGATATAATTCACATGTAACTCTGTATACATTTAAAGTATGCAGCACACTGATTTGATACATGAATATATGGTAAAATGATTACCACAATAAATTTAGTTAATATCCATCATTTCACAATTTTTTCTTGTCACGAAAATTTTAAGCTTTACCCTCTCAGCAACTCTCAGATATACTTTCAAATATATGTGTGTAATATCGTTAACTGTAGCAACCACAGGGCTTTCTGAGCACACTATCCTTCTAGCTGTTCCCTGTCCCCGTCTGTGACATAAATTAACTTCTGGTGTCCTCCATGTCATCTGCATGTGTGTGCTTAGTCGCTAAGTCATGTCCGACTCTTTGTAACCTCATGGACTGTAGCCCACCAGGCTCCTCTGTCTATGGGATTCTGCAGGCAAGAATACTGGAGTGGGTTTCAATTCCCTTCTCCAGGGGTTCTTTCTGACTCAGGAACTGAACCCTCATCTCCTGTGTCTCCTGCATTGCAGGCAAATTCTTTACCACTGAACCACTGAGAAGCCCCTCCATGTCATAGGCCTGAACAAATCAGGTTAGCATCTCTAACTTACAGAGTTTATTCCTCTCTGATGTTTCCCTCTTTGAAACTTCCAGGTGAGTTTTAGCATCCTCAGATCCTTCAGAGATCTGTCAGGGAATTTCTAACCACCTCTGCCACCTCCATCTCCCTGCCTTTCAATCAGAAACCAGCTGTGTGAGCTTAGCCATGAGCATGGGTGGACAGGAAGCAGGCCACAGACTTATGTCTTCACTCATTCTCCATTCCTGTCACTCTATTCCCTCCCACAAGACAAGGAATCTCTGTATCACGTCTTTATTTTGTGGCTAACTTTCACATCTGTTGACCTGAAATGGGTCTATTTTAGAAACTAACAACTGAACATCGTTTTCTCTGGTCTAGCACGCCCCATTTCTTTTCACTGAAGCATAGTATAAGAGCTACTGAGATGATAAAATTTGTTGGACAAGTAATACAGCAAGAATGGCTGGGAACGTAAAATATATTTCAAAATATCTTCCTGCCACTCCTGGGTGTCTGCTTAAACAGGCCTTTTTTTTTTTTTCAAGATAGTTTTATTTATTTATTTTTGGTCAAGCTGCATGTGGGATCTTAGTTTCCCAGCCAAGGACTGAACCTGCACTCCCTCACCCCCTGAATTTGAAGTTCAGAGTCTTAAACACTGGGCCGCCAGGCAAATCCCTTGAGTAGACCGTTCTTGAGGAAAGGTGAAACCCACAAGGGTCACGATAGAGTCAATGCAGATGGTTGCTGTTGGCTACTCCTGAGTTGTTTCACTTTTTATTTTCCTTTTCCTGTGTGAGGTCTTCAAACCGAGTTACATAGGGTATTGGAATCATGTGTCAAGGTGATATTAAGGGAAAAAGCAAGATTGATCCTTGGGATGTGATCTCTATCTGAGATATGTTTATAGGATGCCCTTTCTTCATTTTGTGAAGCAAGAAGTTGTTCATGTAATTCATTGTAAAATCAGATATTTTTATATATAGTACAAAAGTCTGATGGAATCTACATTATTGAGGTAGAAATCTATTAGCTTATGGTTTTCTTTTTGAAAGACAACTGTGCTATCTAATATTAAAAAGTTTGACCAACCGAACCAACTGAGGTTGGGTGGATCAAGGTTGTAGGGAATCTCCAACACGAGGCTGAGTGGGTGAAGGTTATAAGGAATCTCTTCCAAAGGATGTATCTAGGTGACCTACTTCTGTTGACTTACTGGGCTTTTCCGGTGACTCACATGGTAAAGAATCTACCTGCAATGCAGGAGACCTAGGTTTGATCCCTGGGTCAAGAAGATCCCCTGGAAAAGGGAATGGCTACTTGTTCCAGTATGCTTGCCTGGAGAACTCCATGGACTGAGGAACCTGGCAGGCTACAGTCCATGGGGTTCCTAAGAGTCAGACACAACTGAGTGACTAACACCTTCACTTTTCCCTTCTATCATAGAAGCTTCCCTGGTGGCTCAGTGTTAAAGAATCTACCTGCAATGCAAGAGACGCAGGAGATGCCTGCAATCCCTGGGTTGGGAAGATCCTCTGGAGAAGGAAATGGCAACCCACTCCAGTATTTTTGCCTGGGAAATCCCATGGACTGAGGAGCCTGGCGGTCACAAACAAGTCTGACATGATTTAGTGACTAAACAACAACAGCAACAATTGTTACAATACAAATACCTTTTAAGTTTCACTCTAAGTGATGACACGTTTATGTTTCATGTTTTGTTTTGTTTTGTTTATTTAGGTAGCCTTAAATCTAAAAAAATAGAACCTACAGTGGCACCTGTCATACAAGGTGAAGGTTTCAAGACTGTTGTGGCAACACGCTATGAAACGATACTAGCCATGACCAACCTGGCCATAGTAAACTGCCAAATTCATGGAAGAAATGCACTCACTCTTAAGGTATGCTAGATACTTTTAACGGCAATTTCCTGTTGTATTGTCAGGTATTTCTTCTTTAGGTTTCCTGACTTAGGTTACTCTCCATGACATCGAAGGAACAACATGAAGTGGTGGGGGCGACGGAGTTGTGTAGTAAGAACAGTTTTGTGTTCTCTTGAAGTTAACTTGGTATCTATCCAAATCCAAAGTAGATGATTTAAATTTAGGATAGCGATTTAATTTTCATGGTAACCATTCCTAAGAAGCTGTCTATAAAATATACACAAAAGAGAATGAGAAAGGAATCAACATGACAGATTACAAAAAATTAATTGAATGCCAAGGAGCTAGTAATGGAGTGAACAAGGAATAGCAACAACAACAAAATTCTAGAAAGGCAAAGCCATGGTGACAGCAACTCTATCAATGCTTGTGATGGTTTTGGGGGGAGGGAGGGAAGCATGAACAGCAGGAGCAAAGGGGTTTTTTAGGGAAGTGAAATTATCCTATATGATTTAATATTATCATAATAGACACATTTCATTATACATCTGTCAAGACCCATAGAATATATGACACAAAGTTTGAACTCTGACATAAATTTTGGATTTAGGCTGATAATGATGTGCTAATGTTAGTAATGTTCAAAATTCTTCAAGCTAGGCTTCAACAGTACGTAAACCGAGAACTTCCAGATGAACAAGCTGGATTTAGAAAAAATTGAGGAACCAGAGGTCAAACTGTTGGAACATAGAAAAAGCAAGGGAATTCCAAGAAAACACTTCTACTTCATTGACTATGCTAAAGCCTTTGACTGTGTGGATCACAACAAATTGGAAAATTCTTCAAGAGATGGGAATACCAGACCACCTAACCTGCCTCCTGAGAAACCTGTATGCAGCACAAGAAGCAACAGTTAGAACCAGACATGCAACAAAGAACTAGTTCAAAATTGGGAAAGGAGTATGTCAAGGCTCCTTGTATATTGTCACCTTACTTATTTAACTTCTCTGCAGAGTACATCATGCAAAATGCTGGACTGGATGAATCACAAGCTGGAATCAAGATTGCCAAGAGAAATATCAACAATCTGCAGATGATACCACCCTAATAGCAGAGGGCGAAGAGGAAATAAAGAGCCTCTTGATGAGGGTGAAAAGGGAGAGTGAAAAAACTGGCTTAAAACATAACATTCAAAAAACAAAGACCATGGCATCTGGTCCCATCACTTCATGGCAAATAGAAGGGGAAGAAGTGGAAACAGTGACAGATTTCATTTTCTTGACTTCTCCAAAATCACTGTAGACTGTGACTGCAGCCACAAAATTAAAATATGCTTGCCCTTGAAAAACAAGCTGTGACTAACCCATATAGTGTATTAAAAGAAGAGACAATACTTTACTGCCAAAGATCTGTACAGTCAAAGCTATGATTTTTCCAGTAGTCATATATGGATTTGAGAGGTGAACGATAAAGAAAGCTGAGAGCTGAAGAATGGATGCTTTCAAACTGTGATGCTGGAGAAGACTCTTGAGAGTCCCTTGAACTGCTAGGAGATCAAACCAGTCAGCCCTAAAAGAAATCAACCCTAAATATTCATTGGAAGGGCTGATGCTGAAGCTGAAGCTCTAATACTTTGGTCACCTGATGCAAAGAGCTGACTCATTGGAAAAGACCCTGATGCTGGGAAAGATTGAGGACAGGAGAAGAGGAAAAAAGAGGATGAGATGGTTGGATGGCATCACCGACTCAATGGACATGAGTTTGAGCAAAATCCCGGAGATAGTGAAGGAAAGGGAAGCCTGGCATGCTGTAGTCCGTACAGTTACAAAGAGTTAGACACAACTTAGCTACAGAACAATAGCAACATTAGTCCATTGATTATAACAAAACATACTGGTGTGTGAGATGTTGATGTTGGGAGATACACTGGTATGTGTGGGGAATAAATATGTGGAAGAGAAAGATCTCAAATCAATAACCTAACTTTGTACTTTAAGGAACTTGAATAAAAGAGCAAACTAAACCCAAAATTAGCAGAGAAAAGGGAATAACAAAGATTAGAATGGAGATAAATCAAACAGGATAGGAAAGCAAGAGATTCAAAGAAACCAAAAGTTAGTTCTTTGAAAAGATCAACAAAGTTGACCTTTAGCTAGACTAAAAAAGAAAGACAAAAGGGACAAATAAATAAAATCAAAAATGAAAATGGAAAAGTTACTCCTAGCTTCAGTAAATGGGATTATAAGTAAATACAGAAGTAAATGGTATTATAAGAGAAGAGTAGGAACAATTAAATGCCTGCAAATTAAATATCCTGGATGAAATGAAACATTTTCTAGAAAATCACAAATTAACAAAACTGACTCAACAACAACTCGAAATTTGAGCAGACCCCTAAAAAGTAAATAGATTTAATAAATAATCAAAACTTCCGAACAAAGAAGAATGCAGGACTGAATGGCTTCATGGGTGAATTCTGCTAATTGTTTAAAGGAAAATGAACATCTATATTTCTCTAAAACTTCCAGAAAATAAAAGAGGTAGAAACACAACCCAATTCCACTGCTGAATAGGGGAATCCCACACCACAAAACAATTCGTGGACACCAGCTGGGTGTTCTACAATTCAACTCAGTTCTGACAGTATCTATCTAGAGAAAACACTGGGTTCCACAGGGAAAGTGCTCAGTCCCACAAGACCGCCCTCCACTTCGGACACCAATCACAAGCCCAGGATGTACCTGCAATTCTGACCGACCAGCTACAGATTGGAGGCTCCAAGGACCCCCTCCAACTCAGGATGCCAATCATAAGTTGTTACCTATACTGCTGATCACGTCCATGCTAAATCACTTCAGTCATGTTGGACTTTATGCGGCCCCATGGACTGTAGCCTACCAGACTCCTCTGTCCATGGGATTTTCCAGGCAATAATTTGGGAGTGAGTTGCCATTTCCTCCTCAAGGGGATCTTCCCAACCCAGGGACTGAACCTGCGGCCCTTCTGTCTCCTGCACTGGCAGGTGGATTTTTTACCTCTCGTGCCACTGGGAAGCCCCATACTTCTGACTGGCCATAAATCAGAAATTCTCACAACCCGCTTCTCGGCTTCCATTAATTTCCTAGAGTGGCTCACAGAACTCAGAAAAGCTATTTACTTACTTGATTACTGGTTTATTACAAAGGATATTAAGGGATATGAATCAACAGCCAGAGGAAGAGATACATAGGTATGAAGAAAGGATTCAGAGGTTCCACACCCTCTCCAGGTGCCTCTCTCCCCGAATCTCCATGTGTTCACCAGCCTGGAACGCTCCAAACCCTGCTCTTCGGGTTTTTATGGAGGCTTCATTAATGGGTATAATTGATTAAATTTTGACCATTGGTGATTGAGCTTAGCCTTTAATCGTCCCCCTCTTCAGAGGTGAGGGGATTGAAAGTTCTAAACTCCTGATCACATGGTGGGTTCCTCTGATAACCAGTCTCCATCCTTAGGAGCTTTTCAAAAGTTACTGCATTTACATAAAGACAGTTGTGCTACAAAGGGGTTTGTTATGAATAACAAGACACCCATTTTGCCTTTATGGCTCTGAAGCAACTTCAGGAGCTGAAGGTAAGGAAATAACTATTATGGCAAAAAATTTTCCCATTGCACTTATTGTCTAGGAAATTCCAAGGGTTCTGGGAGCTGGTAGCCAGGAACCATGGATGAAGTCCAGCTATTTATAAGAAATATATTTTGGTCTTTCAGATGACCAAATATACTTTTTACCATGCTATGAGTATAACCCAGATATCAAAGGAAGATGAAGACACCACAGGAAAACTATGGGTCAATACCCTTTGTTAATTAATTAATAAAATTGCTAAATCCATGATATGATTAAGAAAAAAAAAACCTCTAAACACCAAATTCAAAACTTAAAAAGGAGAAATCACCACATTTTCTCAAATATTAAAATAGAAAATAATGAAATAATAAGAACAATATTTTCCCAATAAATACAACAACTGTGATA
Organism: Muntiacus reevesi; assembly: GCF_963930625.1. Lineage (NCBI taxonomy): Eukaryota > Metazoa > Chordata > Mammalia > Artiodactyla > Cervidae > Muntiacus > Muntiacus reevesi. The sequence goes on from NC_089259.1 coordinate 15,115,481, forward strand.
AAATGGAAAATTTTTAGTCCCTAATAAGGCATACATTTTCCTAAATCAGAAATTGGCATATTTAGGCAGTTAAAAATCTTAGATAGTGTTAGATTAATACAAAGATAACAAAGAAATAGAAGTAGAGACATGAAAAATAGGGGGTAAAGTGAATTAAATATAAAATATATTTATTTATTTCAGCATGTAGTGGACAGTCAGTAAGTGTTTGCTTGTTATTAATTAATGCCTGTCACACATATAACACTGTATTTATTACATGCATAAATACTTGGTTGTTTTTCTATTTTGTTTATTTACATATTTAAGAAATTATTATCATGAAAGGCTAAAGTAAATGGAAGGTTATTATAGACTTGCTATTATGTCAAACAATGTTGTTTAGATTATGTGCTCATCTTTTTAAACTATTGTATAAAATATTTTGTGCATGGTAAATAATTAACTTTTTCTCTTGTCACTTTCTTTTAGGGCTTTTTTCTCCTAAATTGTCCAGACCTAACACCTTTGGCTTTCCAGTTGATATATCTTAATTTATCATATAATAGCATCTGTTACTTTCCCACAGAAGTAAGTCCATTTTATTATTGTATAGATTGTCATAATTTCTTACTATTTATAATAATTGTTACTTTAAAATAGACACTTATGGTACCCTGGAGTAATGTAAATGTATTTTGGATTGCATCCCAAAAGGCTTACTTTCAAAAGTACCAAAAGCATAGTACATTTTTCTTAGGAAGTCCTAATGACACAATCCTCAAAGACTGTGTTATAGTCAGGTTCTCAAATATGTTCTCATAATTAAACAATGCATGTAAAATTTTTTTTCCTGATTCTGAATAAAATCTAAGATACACCTTATCTATGTTAATTGGAATCTTTAAAGACAATCTTTAGTGACCAGGTAATATGATGTTTTACAAGTATTAATTATTATAGGCTCAAATAGGATATTCTGCTCAGTAAAACATATCAAGGATAATCAGATATGGGAAGAGGTAATTCAGCATCAATGGACATGGGTTTGGGTGGACTCCGGGAGCTGGCGATGGACAGGGAGGCCTGGCGTGCTGCAGTTCATGGGGTCGCAAAGAGTCGGACACAACTGAGTGACTGAACTGAACTGAGCAAAATTCAGTGTCATTTTATATAAATAAGTCATTATGACTAATGAGGACAATTATAGCCATTCCTTTCACCAGGGGTTCTTCCTGATCCAGGGATCAAACTCAGGTCTCCTGCACTGCAGGCAGATTCTTCACCATCTGAGCCACCAGGGAAACTCAGGACAGATTATGTTTTCTGTGTCTTCAGTCATTGTTTAATTGGTCATGGGGTGTTTTGTTGTTTTGTGACTTGATTTCCAGAATATTGACTTTTAAAGCGAATTGATTTCCAGCAAACTGACTTGCTTTTTTTTTTGTTTGTTTCAAATATGCAGTATTGAAAACATACATTTTCATAATTTCTCTGCAATATTGTGTTTTGCCTTTTCATCCTGTTCATGGGGTTCTCATGGCAAGAATACTGGAGTGGTCTGCCATTCCCTCCTCCAGGAGACCACGTTTTGTCAGAACTCTTCACTATGTCCCATGGATGAGATGGTTAGGTAGCATCATCAACTCAATGGACATGAGTTTGAGCAAACTCCGGGAGAAAGTGAAGGACAGGGAAGAAATCTGGCTTGCTGCAGTCCATGGGGGTTGCAAAGAGTTGGACAGGACTTAGCTACTCAACAGCAACAACTGTGTTTTTATTTTTACTAGAAGAGTTACTTTTTCTTTTTGAGTATGTTACACTAGTTTTCTTAATTTGACTAAGACAAATTGACAAGAATTCCTGAGGAGTATAGGGATCTTAGTTCTTCATGTTAATTTTAACCTTTCTTTTAAACAGTCATATGTGAGATGTATAGATCTGTCAAAGAATACTTTAACCACTAAAATGTATAACTCTATGGGAGATTTTCTGTTGTAAAATATAAAGTGCTCATTTTTAAAGTGATAGAAATAAGTAGAACTTGCCATTAAAATGCAGATCAGTGTTGTATAGCTATAGATAAAATATTCCAATGAAAATGGCAATATCCAGACTTGGAAGTGCTTTACCAAGGCACTTATGCTAAGTTATTATCTTAGTGTAAAAGAAATGAATAGAAGACCAGAGGCTGGTATAAATGTGGTGACTGGATTTATTACAAGTTTCATGGAAAATTCAAGGTGGTAGATGCTGGCAGAGGACAGAGCCTACTGAAATAGTTTAGGATAGAAAAAAGTAAAAGCAAAAATGATAAATGTAACAAAACATATAAATATTTACTTGGTCTCCTTTCTTCTCTTAGCCACAAAATCACATACAGTGGTAATTAAATAATGTATTGTTAGGTCTGTAACATATATGAATGTAGTTGTATAACAATTATAGTACAGAAAAGGAAGAGGGAATAGAGCTATTTAGTAACATTTCCATATCTCACTGGAATTAAGTTAGTGTAAATCTGAAGTAGACTCTGATGAGTCAAGGTGTATATTACAAGCCTTAGAGTAATCACTAATAACTAGGGAGAATATAGTGGGGAAAAAATAATTAAAGTAATTAAAATGCTATACTATAAATATTCAGCTGATGCAGACAAAGACAGCAGAGGAGGAACAAAAATGACAAGACATATAGAACACTGTATGTTCAACTGTGATGTAAACCCAACCATGTCAATAATAACATTAAATGTGAATTCACTGAAACACCCCAATCAAAAACTGCAGTGTGCCAGACTGGATTAAAAAAAAACAAGCCCCAGTGATACTCTGTCTAAAGGAGATACACTTAAGAGTGAAAGAGACAAAGAGGTTAAAAGTAAAAGTATAGGAGAAGATATATCACACAATTATCTCTCACATTCCTCATTCTTTGCATAGTTGCTTCTTACGAAACCACGAGATTGATTAAACAGGATGATTTCCCCATTTAGAAAAGGAACATCCTTGAGTCAAGGATATATAAGTATAGTAGCTACACTATCTTACCAGATCATACATATGAATGAGGGTTAGTTATTTTGAAGACTTACCAAAGGTACTTACTGAGATATGTGATATATTGAGAAAAATGAGTATAAACTACTGATTTTTCTGCTTTAGTTCAAAGGGTTTATTGTCCTACTCATGTTTATTTCTCTTTTCTATTCCTTAGATATATTGTCTTAAAAATTTACAAATACTGAATCTGAGAAATAATCCTATCAAAGAAATCCCTTCTACAATTCAACAACTTAAGCTCCTTAAATCTTTGAATGTTGCTTTTAATTTGATTACCACTCTTCCACCTGGGTAAGGTTGATAGTCTGAGATTATAACCACAGAAAATAAAGAATTTATAATTTAGAAAAGGATCAATCTCCCTTTTGAAAGCAGCTAGCTACTTTTGAGCCATTTGATAATTCTTTTTTTTTTTTTTTTTTTTTAATTTTTTTTATTTTTCAGTGGGTTTTGTTATACGTTGATGTGAATCAGCCATAGAGTTACACGAATTCCCCATCCCGGCCTCCCATCCCACCTCCCTCTCCACCCGATTCCTCTGGATCTTCCCAGCCCAACAGGCCCGAGTACTTGACTCATGCCTCCCACCTGGGCTGGTGGTCTGTTTCACCACAGAAAATATACATGCTGTTCTTTCGAAACATCCCACCCTCCCCTTCTCCCACAGAGTTCAAAAGTCTGTTCTGTACTTCTGCGTCTCTTCTTCTGCCCTGCATATAGGGCCATCGTTACCATCTTTCTAAATTCCATATATATGTGTTAGTATGCTGTGATGTTCTTTATCTTTCTGGCTCACCTCACTCTGTATAATGGGCTCCAGTTTCATCCATCTCATTAGAACTGATTCAAATGAATTCTTTTTAACGGCTGAGTAATAATTCTTCTTCTGCTCCCATTAGCTAACTTGATTCTTTTTATTGTGTTAAAAAAAAAAAAAACAACAACCTACAAGCTATATTGATGGCAGTTAATGTGGGGGTGGTAAATGTACATATAGACATGCACTATCTGAGTTTGGATGAAGTCATCTAAAGAAGCTCAGGTAAGACCTTGTACCTATCCCTGGGGAGTTGCTTTGGATATGGAAAGAACTCTGAACTTGCAATTGAGAATTCTAGCATTTTAACGTCAAAATTGGGAATTCTCTATTTGACCTGGAGAAAGTTACTTAACCATTCTAGACCTCAATTTCCTAATCTATAAACTAAGAATCTACCTGTATGATATCTCAGATTCTTTAAACTCCAATAAGAATGTTGACATATGGATATAAAAGAGATGGATTTTTTTTTTCCCCACGTATGGACTGGTAACTGTTTGACTCCTAACGAAAGTTTTGAACCAGAACCCTAACCAAATGCCAAAACAAGGTATTTCTTCTAGTTAGATTTTAACAAACTGAATGTAAGTTAAGGGCAAAAAGTTAAGAGCACAGGGACTCTTAAAGAGTTGAATAATGTTTTGCAAAAGAGGGTTCTTATAGTAATTAAGAATGTACATCAAAATTTGTTTATAAAATTGTTCATCTGGCATTGTTTGCAATTAACAACCCAACAAGATCTATATTCATACATTGTAAAACTATTCATTAAAAAAATTAAAAAGTATGTAAAAATTATATCATTGCTTTGTAAAAATGCTTGTATACATATAAAATGTATTAAACACACATAAAACATATTAAAAAAGAATCAATTCTAAGGGAGTAAAAATATTGCATTATGGGTTTTATTTTTGTTTGACTCCTCTATATCTCCACAATAACATAAATTGTACTGCCTTACCCTGCCTTAATATGAGAATCAGACTTTTCTCTTAGGAAATCCTGTTTCCCTTTTAATTGGAGGATGGTATTTAAAAAGCAAGATCTGAGTACTGGGTAGTCCCATTGCTACTGGAATATTGCTTGTAGACACTCTCAGTGGACAGAGATAAGTAACTGTGAAGTATATTAATCTGTGTGTACACACATGTCTATAATTGTTGTGTGTACATACACACATATGTACACACAGCTCATCCTCTGAAGTTATGCAGGCATGACTGTAACAAAGGTTAAAAAAAATCTTAATTTTTTTCTCAGTGGATAACCGGAGAAAAATGACATAGAAAATTACCACTTTTAGCTGACAGACTGAAAGTTTTGCCTTGCTTTTTTGATACAGTTTGATTTGATTAGCCAGCATGTTCTCTGGGAGAAAGAGGCTGTTTGAAATAAAGAACCTAAGAACATACTTGTGAGCATACTTACTTCATACCTGAAGTAAGAGCTGATTCTGGAAATGCACAAATTTATTTTCACATATTGCTATTGATTAAAGATAGGGATTGAATTACTTTATGCCCATATATCTGAAGAACAGGGAGTGGTATGTTTGATTTCATACTAACTTGGATAAACTATTAATATTCTTATAACTTCCATTTTAAAAAAATCTCTAAATAATATTAATAGTAATGCAGTGGTCCAGTGAAAGATCATCCTAAATTGCCACGAACACATGGTAGGCTCTCAATAAATAACATTTATATTTCTGTGGTGGTGTGATGTTATTACATGCAATTATTAATGCTGACACAATCTTCCAAGTCATCCCCAGGGCTCTAGTTGAAGTAACTCATTGCTCAATGATGTGCTGATAAATAAAACAATGAAATAAATGTAAAACATTCTATACATCCTAAAAATTGTGGTAGATTTGTTACTAGTGGGGTATAGATTGTCAGACCAAACAGGATTTTTAAACAGATTGCTCTCTAAAATCCTATATAAATGAGATAATTTCATCTCTAGAGCCTATGAAGTTTCTTAATTAGCTTTCTCAGTGTTGCCTACAAGCCCAATTAAACATCACAATCAACAGGAATATATCATCAAAGATGAAAGCCTGGAATCAGACTAGTTTGCCTGTACTAAAGAAATAAAGGAAGATAAAATAATTTTAGAAACTTCCTGAGGTAAAAAAGTGAAATAACATAATTTTAAATAAATAAAAAACTGGAACAGATGGTATTAATATTTTCTTTCCAGAGGTGAAGAAAGTCTAAGATGAACATTGAACTGAAAAGGGTTGTTTGTCTTCTTGTTTTTTTTTTTTTTTTTTTTTTTTTGCTTTTCTATTTGATCTCATTCATTTCTCAGAGCAAATGATTTAAAATTAACCAGGATCACCACACCTTTCAAACTGTGATGCTGGAGAAAACTCTTGAGAGTCCCTTGGACTGCAAGGAGATCAAACCAGTCAATCCTAAAGGAAATCAATCCAGAATATTCATTGGATGGACTGATGCTGAGGCTGAAGCTCTGATACTTTGGCCACCTGATGTGAAGAGTCAACTCACTGGAAAAGACCCTGATGCTGGGAAAGATTGAGGGCAGGCGGAGAAGGAGGCGACAGAGGATGAGATGGTTGGATGGCATCACCGACCATGATGGTTGGATGGCAAACTCAATGGACATGAGTTTCAGCAAACTCTGGGAGACAGTGATTGGTGTCTGCAGTCCATGGAGTCACAACTGAACAACCACCACCATGCCTTTCATTCAGTTGTGATTTCCTAAGTACTTTTGATGTGCTTGGCACCATGCAAAGCCTTAGATATATGGAAATGTAAAATTGCATCCTTGGCCTCCCGAATGTCACTGTTTAGGAGACAGACTTTTATCACACAGCATGACAAATTCTCTGATAGAGGTAAAGAGAGAGGCACAGAAGAGGCTGCTCACCTAGTCTGAAAAATTCAGGAAGAGTACCTAGGAAGAGTTGACTTCCAAGTCAAGACCTAAAAAAAGGAAGCTATTTATCAAAGAGTCAAATTTGGGGGAACTGGCGATATGTGAGAACTGGGCTAATTCAGGGAATTCTAGCAAATAAATCCTGGCCTATATGTGAATATAGGGTGGTGTGAGAGGTGAGCTGGATGAGCAGCCTGGGGACAGATCAAGAGGACCATTACAATCTACACAAAAATAGTAGGAAGTTATGAAATATTTTGCTCGTGGTGCTTTAGTTAATAACCATGCAAGTAACTTTTTATCTTTATGGAAAACAGGAAGGTATTTGATAAGAGCATTGACAGAGAGGGGATAATTACTGGGGATTTTGGTGAATGTCATATTCAGTCTTTCCATTTCAGTCTTCAAGAAGCAACTCCCACTTCCACCCTCCAGACAGGGCTCTCTGCCTTAATTTTGTGTTCTTTGGTTCTTACTTTTAAGTACTTCACTTAATTGGAGAAGAAAATGGCAATCCACTCTTATTCTTGCCTGAGAAATCCCATGGACAGAGGAGCCTGGTGGTTTACAGTCCGTGGGGTTTCAAGACTCGGAAACAACTGAAGCGACTGAGCACCATACTTTGCTTAATGGAAGGAAAAATCAAGGATATTTCACTAGGAAAGTCTTAATGAGACCACACTGGGTTGAAAAGTGTCCCTCAAAAGTTCATGTCCAAAAAAAAAAAAAAAGTTCATGTCCATGCAGAACCTTAGAATGAGACCTTATATGGAAATAGGATCTTTGCAGATGTAACTGGTTAACAAGAAGTCATACTTGATTAGTGTGGGATTTGAGGGGGCTCTAAATCCAATAAATGGGTGTCCTCATAAGAAGCCCACATGAAGACAGAGATGGAGATTGGAGTTATGCTTCACAAACCAAGCAACACCAAGGATGGCTGGCAGCCCCCAGAAGCTAGGAGAGGGGCAAGGACAGCTGCTTCCTCAGAGCCTCCAGAGGAACCCACTCTGCTGATACCATGATTTCGGACTTCTGGCCTCCTGTACTATGAGAGAATAAATTTCTGTTGTTTTAAACCCACCCAGACTGTGAGAATTTGTTCCGTCAGTCCTAGGAAACTGATATAGCAACCAATAAAATATATATATTTAAATATTGTTAAGAATTTCTCAGGGTATTCCCAGGTGGCGCAGTGGTGAAGAATCTGCTTGCCAATGGGGGAGATGCCGGGGACAGGGCGTTTGATCCCTGGTCAGGAAGATCCCTTGGAAATGGCAACCCACTCCAGTATTGTTGTCTGGAGAATCCTATGGACAGAGGAGCCTGGCAGGCTACAGTCCATGAGGTCTCAAAGAGTCAGACACCGCTGAGCACAAGGAATTTCTCAGGTGGTTTTTTCCTAGATGGGGCTTTATCCACTCCAAACATTTCTAATCAGTCTTAAGGGATAGATGAATTATTTTAGGAAAATTATTGTAATTATACCATCTATAATGGAAACAAAAGTCTATTTGTATAAGTTTCAAGATCTTAAAAATATATGATTTCTCTCTGTACTTGTACCTGCTAATTGAGGAATGAAATGATTTATATCCAGTAATGATAAGCATATAAACATTTTTACAATTCATTTTCTCTTTCTATTAAAGGCTATTTTGCTTGCATAATCTTGAGGAACTTGATATTTCCTACAATAGTATTGCTTTTATTCCAAATGATATCCAGAAACTCAGGTATTTTGCAAGTAGTAAGTACCCACAAGACATATGCCCCTTAAGGATAGAGCAAAATAAAGCTATTTACTTCTTTACATTCATTTAAAATTAAACTATGTAAACATTATCTTATCTCTGAACGCCTTTTACTAGATTTTATTTGGTTTCTAAGGAGCATTATCTTTAGTAAAATTTGATCATTTTATTTCTGCTTTTCTAATATTTTGACCAATTATTTAATTTCCTGTGTAACAATCTTTGTATTTTCATAGAGGAATTCAGTATGTTCATATTTGTTATGGCTGATATATTTAACTTTTTGCCTTCTGTTTAACATTGTATTTACTGTCTCTTCGCTTTCTCCTTTTCATATTTTTTTTTTGAGTTTTTTTTTTTTAAGATGCTATTTGTTCTCTTTTTTTCCTCCCTTGTTAATTTTGGAACTCCACTGAATTTTCCAAGTCTATTACTGGCTATCTTTCCTTCTCTAAAGTTCATAAACACATTTTTTCCTTAATATTTTATAAAAGCTTCACCTAACACAATGGTCTGTCTTCCCCCATTGCTGCCTCAACTAATAGTTGAGACTTTTCACCTGAATGAAACAAAATATATGTGTTGATGTTTAATTTGTCTATGAAAATAAATTTTCTTTGTATCACTATTATACTTTATATAGTATAACATTCACTCGTCTATGTTTGTGATTATTTCTTTTTCCATAGTGATGACCTATTGCACAAAATATGTGCTTTACCTCTACCATTTACACAAATGCACTTATTTGCATAATATATTGGTTAATTGCTTTTTAAGTTAAATCTATGGATTTTAAGGAAATACTTGACATTCTTATTACTACTAAGTTTTATACCAATTTTAGGGCACATGGGGACAGATGTCTACTTTTTTCTTTTAAAATATGATTTCCTTTGTTTGCAGATCACTTGAAAAATTGATCGTTGATGGGAATGAACTGACTAGTTTTCCACATGGACTTTTAAAGCTTAATTTGAAAAAAATCCTATTTCAGAATAATTTCACTAGTCCTATTTTTTGGAAAGAGAATTCTATGAATAATCCACAACATCTTACTCAAATTACAGCTTTGTTCTTTTTAAAGAATAATCTACATAAATATTATAATGTGATCCCAGTGGAAATCCAAAATTTACTAAAATGGTGAGCAAATTCTGAAGTCCTTTTTACCAAGACACACATTTAAGCTTTTAAAATATAGTTGATTATAGGGCCAGATGATAGTTTTATAGTTAAAACACACACACCTCACACCACACTACACATGCAATTCTTTAGATTGTTCCTTCTGGCTTTTCTGGCATAATAATATAGTTTGAATTCAGCCTATCTTCTAATATTCTCGAGCTATTACTTAAATCTAAGGTGAGGTACAGATTGCCGAGATGTAGCTGGCAACTTCTATAGTTTTAGTTAAGTCTTTTCTGTGAACCACTAGAGGCTTTCCTGGTGGCTCGGTAGTAAAGAATCCACCTACCAATGCAGGAGACTTGAGTTCGATCCCTGGGTTGGGAAGATCCCTTGGAGGAGGAAATGGCAACCTGCTCCATATCCTTGTCTGGGAAAGTCCATGGATAGAGGAGTCTGGTGGGCTACAGTCCATGGGGTCACAAGACTCAGACACGACTGAACACATTCCTTTATTATTTTGTTTTGTATTCCCCCATTACTAATGAAATTGAGAATCTTTATTTTTCTGGAGGTTCACGGATGTTCAAATTTCTTCTTCTGTGAATAGTCTGTTCATGTGCTACTGTTAAAAGTGCTAATGAGCCGATGTCTTTTTTTAACTGACTTGTGAACCTTTAAAAATATGCCTGCGTACATGTGTGCTCAGTCATGTCTGACTCTTTGTGACTCCATGGACTGTGGAATATATATGGACCCCATAGACGTGGGATATATACATGTGGATACTAATCCTATGCTAGGTTATAATAGTCCCTTTATCTTTAAAATTATATATATATTTATTTTGAGTGATAAATATGTATTTATTATAAAAAATTTGAAAAATACAGAAAAATTCCCTGTGGGTCACATATTAAATAGGACCAGCTATATTTTCCTGTTATAGAAAATTAGGATTATTTTATACACATTTTGTGGGAATTGTCCTTAGGGTGTCTTCTTACTCTAAAGCTATTCTTTCCTGTTCTAGAAAACTAGGATTATTTTGTGCAAGTTTTTTTAGCATTTAATTTTTCACTTGTGTATGTCAGATCCTCAGAGACAGGGTAAGATCAATAATGAGAAAGGCCATGTTTCACACTGCTTTGAGTCTGACATAGCCTCAACAAAATGTCTTTCCTCTAGTAGACGGTGATGTTTCCTTCATTGCAGCACATCCCAGTGTGAGTGGTGTCATGGTCCAATGTTCGGTGAAGGTTTTCGCATCATCCGATCCTGCGATGTTTTTGGAGTAACACAGCTTCCTGTTATATTTTATGTCTGCTCCTCTTCCTGCTATAGGAAAGTAAAGGAAGGCAACTTTGTTTTCGATCGTGTTCCTGAAAAAAGAATATCTCTAAATCCTCAACTGATGACTCATACAGTGATTTATGAATCCCACTTTAAAAACCATTAAAGTTGATGTATACAATCATTCATGTCTTTACGAGCACAGATTCTGGGTGAAAATGTCTACTCACATGAATCCTCTTTGTAATCCTAGTTCCTTACGAAAGTTTGTGATTGTTAGGGAATCCTTTCAGAATATTTTTTGAGAAGGATTAGTAAAAAAGTCTAGGAGGATTTCGAAAAAGATCTAGAAAGTTTCTTTCAGAGCATGTTTAGTATAAAAAGAAAAATGTTAAAATCCTATGCAAAAAGGATTCATCTTACAGTTGATCTTTGTATGCATCCATTTTCAGGGATACAACAGTAATTCAGAGTCATCGGTGGGGTTTGAGCCTATATGGATTCACAGTCATGCAACCAGGTTCTCAATATTCCTGCATTTCAGTGGAAATTTGTCCAGTGCCAACTGTCTTAATTGTGGATTGCTTTGGGGAATAAAGGATTGACTCCAATACTATATTTAGTTGTTTGAATTCATTACCCAGGCTCTTAGAAAATTGGTACCATCTTTCAATTATCTTGACCACTGTCTCATAAAGCCTGAATCCACAGGCCCATGTCAGCATTCATTAGGCTTTCAGTAATGGTCCGGCAAGAAAATAAAGTATAAGTGCAAAATTGCAAAGCAACATATGCATACAGTAGAACTTGAGGATTTAGAAATTAGTATTTGGTAAGAGGAGGGTTAAAGGGCATTTTGATATAACAATGTTAGAAAGGCATAGAATTGTTTCATGTATGGCATAACTTTAAAGTGCAGTTAAAACTAAAATGTTATTTCTAATGAAAACTGATGAGATGAAATGATTTTAATATATACAACTATACGGCACACAGGCTTAGTTGTGGGATCTTCACAGCATGTGGGATGTTCCCAGATCAGAGATGAAACCCATGTCTCCTGCATTGGCAGGCGGATTCTTCACCACTGAACTACCAGGGAAGTCCTCTGCTTAAAATTTAAGGAGTGTGTGACATCTGGCCAGAGGTGACTCACTGGTGTCACTGTTTAACCAGTTTAACCATAACCTGCCCACGGAGGCAGTGGTTTGGGTTTCAGACACCTGCCGTCCTACATCCTGAGCCTGGACTCTTGATAATCTGAGTCGCATATACTGCCCTTCTTACAACACCCCATGAATGACATCTGAAGGTTCTCCATTGGGTCACTCACTGTCACTGACATAGCAGAGGTGGGGGCAGGGAGGCTTCACCTTCCAGGGCCTTCTCCAGCCCTGGCTGGGGCAGTTGCAATGAGCATTCCAGGTGGTCCCCACCCCGAGGGCTCTGCCGCCTGCAGACTGGGGGCCCAGATCCCTCCTGGCTCGCTCACAAAGGGCAGACACGTGTCCTGTGGTGAGCAGGTGCTCCAGAGCCCAACCACCTCCTCTGGTAATGATTCACCCCTCCCCAACCTCTCTCTCCTCCCACTTTCTTGCACTGAGGGCTGATACTTGGTTGGAAAGCCACATATGTGTGCAGAGTTGTTCTAGCCAACAGACACCACCACTTGGGCAGCTGCTATGTGGCAGGGAGTTGATTCTTTCCCCTCCCAAAGCCGAGATTCAGAGTCCATCCTTCCAAAAAGGCCAGGAAAAGGTGCGAGGCCCAAAGCTTCGCCACTCAGTACAGGACTGCTAAGGTCCGTAATATCAGACCTGGCACAGAGTGGGGGCTCAGAAAAGGGTAGCTCTTAATTTTAACATCAGAATGTGGGTCCTCACCCCCAGCCCAGCCCTCACTTCTGTACCATGATGTCTGCCTTCATAAGAGCTATGTTTTGGATTTTTGTTTTTTCAAGATTTTTTTTGACTTGAGTCACTTTTAAAGTCTTTGTTGAATTTAACACTTGCTTCTGCTATTTATGTTTTGGTTTTATGGATATTCCCATATGAATGCAGAGTTCCAAAGAATAGCCAGAAGAGATAAGAAAGCCTTCCTCAGCGATCAATGCAAAGAAATAGAGGAAAACAACAGAATGGGAAAGACTAGAGATCTCTTCAAGAAAATTAGAGATACCAAGGGAACATTTCAGGCGAAGATGGGTTTGATAAAGGACAGAAATGGTATGAACCTAACAGAAGCAGAAGATATTAAGAAGAGGTGGCAAGAATACACAGAAGAACTGTACAAAAAAGATCTTCATGAACCAGATAACCACAATGGTGTGATCACTGACCTAGAGCCAGACATCCTGGAATGTGAAGTCAAGTGGGCCTTAGAAAACATCACTATGAACAAAGCTAGTGGATGTGATGGAATTCTAGTTGAGCTATTTCAAATCCTGAAAGATGATGCTGTGAAAGTGCTGCACTCAATATGCCAGGAAATTTGGAAGACTCAGCAGTGGCCACAGTACTGGAAAAGGTCAGTTTTCATCCCAATCCCTAAGAAAAGCAATGCCAAACAATGCTCAAACTACAGCACAATTGCACTTAGCTCACACGCTAGTAAAGTAATGCTCAAAATTCTCCAAGTCAGGCTTCAGCAATACGTGAACCGAGAACTTCCAGATGTTCAAGCTGGTTTTAGAAAAGGCAGAGGAACCAGAGATCAAATTGCCAATATCCATTGGATCATCCAAAAAGCAAGAGAGTTCCAGAAAAACATCTATTTTTGCTTTATTGACTACACCAAAGCCTTCGACTGTGTGGATCACAAGAAACTGTGGAAAATTCTGAAGGAGATGGGAATACCAGACCACCTGACCTGCCTCTTGAGAAACCTGTATGCAGGTCAGGAAGCAACAGTTAGTTATACCTGGACATGGAACAACAGACCAGTTCCAAATAGGAAAAGGAGTACATCAAGGCTGTATATTGTCCCCCTGCTTATTTAACTTATATGCAGAGTACATCCTGAGAAACACTGGGTTGGAAGAAGCACAAGCTGGAATTAAGATTGCCGGGAGAAATATCAATAACCTCAGATATGCAGATGACACCACTCTTATGGCAGAGAGTGAAGAGGAACTAAAAAGCCTCTTGATGAAAGTGAAAGAGGAGAGTGAAAAAGCTGGCTTAAAGCTTAACATTCAAAAAACTAAGATCATGGCATCTGGTGCCATCACTTCATGGGAAATAGATGGGGAGACAGTGGAAACAGTGTCAGACTTTATTTTTTTTGGGATCCAAAATCACTGCAGATGGTGACTGCAGCCATGAAATTAAAAGACGCTTATTCCTTGGAAGGAAAGTTATGACCAACCTAGATAGCATATTAAAAAGCAGAGACATTACTTTGCCAACAAAGGTCCATCTGGCCAAGTCTATGATTTTTCCAGTGGTCATGTATGGATGTGAGAGTTGGACTGTGAAGAAAGCTGAGCACCGAAAAATTGATGCTTTTGAACTGTGGTGTTGGAGAAGACGCTTGAGAGTCCCTTGGACTGCAAGGAGATCCGACCAGTCCATCCTGAAGGAGATCAGTCCTGGGTGTTCATTGGAAGGGCTGATGCTGAAGCTGAAGCTCCAGAACTTTGGCTACCTCATGCGAAGAGTTGACTCATTGGAAAAGACCCTGATGCTTGGAGGGATTGGGGGCAGGAGGAGAAGGGGACAACAGAGGATGAGATGGCTGGATGGCATCACCGACTCGATGGGCATGAGTTTGAGTAAACTCTGGGAGTTGGTGATGGACAGGGAGGCCTGGTGTGCTGCAATTCATGGGGTTGCAAAGAGTCAGACATGACTGAGCGACTGAACTGAACTTTATGTTCACAAGTTATGCAGGATCTTTGCTCCCCAGCCAGGGATGGAGCCCCCGCTGCCTGCAAAGGACTGCTCGCACTTCACGCATGCGTGCTCCGTTGTGTCTGACTGCGACCCCATGGACTATAGCCCACAGCCTCCTCTCTCCATGGAATTTTCCAGGCAAGAATACTGGAGCGGGTTGCTCCTCCTTACTTCAGGGAATCTTCCTGACCCAGAGATGGAATCCGAGTCTCTTGCACCTCCTTCCTTAGCAGGGGGATTCTTCACCACTAATGCCACCTGGGAGGAAAAGTCAGCCCCTGGACCACCAGGGGAGTCCTATAGTTTGGTTTTTTTTTAACAGATTTTAAACACATATTTTCCAACTTCTCTTTTAAAATTCTTGACACAGTGATGCTTCCTGTTGATTGAATGTCAGTTGAGGATCTCTGATTATTTTTATTTGTTGTTTTCATTACATTGAATGGGGGGAGATGATGTAAAGATTAATGACAGAAAATTGATTCTTCTTTCTATTTTCTCCAAGATGTGCTTTGTTAAGCACTTCTAATCTTTAAATAGGATTCCTCTGGCTAGGCCAGCAAAGCAAATGTTCCCAGTGCAATTAATCTCGGATATCCATACCTCCACAAATCAAGAGTGTCAGCCCATTTTGACTACCTAACCACTTTTTCTAACATGTTTTGGAAATTTCTATTTTTCCACCAGTAAGAATTGCTATGTATTTGACCAGAAAATGGTGGTTGGGGAACATATATATGTGGGTGGTCAAAGGATTCAACAGGTCTTGCTCATACTTCCAGTGAGACCTGAAGATTAGTGTTTGGTTTTTTTTGTTTGTTTGTTTTTGTTTTTTGGTAAGGGAGGAAGAAAATAAATAATAGTCACATTCACTATTATTTAAATGAGAGTTTCAAACTAATTTTTTTCAGCTGAGTTCAAGTGATCAGTGGTTTATTGAGCACCTACTAGATAATGAGCACCATGTGCTTCATGTGCGATGCTCTAGAGACTTTTCTGGTGGTGGAAGTGGCTAAGACTACTCACTCCCAATGCAGGGGACCTAGGTTCGATCTCTGGTCAGGGAACTAGCTCTCATATGCTGCAACTAAGAGTTCACATGCCACAACTAAAAATCCTGCATGCTGCAACTGGCACAGATTAATAAATGAATGAATAGTAAAAAGTTAAAAAAAAAAAGAACCAGTCCTTAGATGTGGATATAAAGGGTTGTGCAGAGAAAGGGTCGAGCTAATCCACAGCCACTGCTTTCACCTTTGCTGGGTCACACTTGCTCAAAAAAGCAGCTGCAGTGCCTTGACCATTGGACCCCCATGGCCCATGGACCGTGCATGAGTGCAGGGTCCCTTTTGAGAGAATTTCCACCCCGGCTGCTTCTGAAAATTGGACAGGATATTTCCTGGCACCCAGAGTGTGAGATGAATAAAGGATAAGACTCCTCAAAATGTCTTATCAGTTTTGAAATGTTTGACCCTCCTTAACAGTTGCTGAATATATTTGTATGCATGCTAACTCGCTCCAGTCATGTTCAATTCTTTGTGACACTCTCGACTGTAGCCCGCCAGGCTCCTCTGTCCATGGAATTCTCCAGGCAAGAATACTGGAGTGGGTTGCCATGCCCTCCTCCAGGGGATCTTCCCGACCCAGGGATTGAACCTGTGTCTCTTACGTTTCTGCATTGGCAGCCTAGCTCTTTACCACTAGAGCCAACTGGGAAGCCTGAATATGTTGATCTCTTGGAAAAGCTGAACCAATTATATTTTTACTGTTTCAAAGACAGAAAGCTGACATTAGGAAATTCTGCAGAAGCCAGAGTTGGAACTTTCTGGGGACAACTGGCATATTTCTCAGGAACTCAGGCCACTTAGCATAATTTTTAAAAGTTCGGTAAGAACCATGGGCTAATTTAAAACTGTACAGATAATCATCAGCTTGATTTTCTTCCTTTCTTTTTTTAGCTCAATCCATATAGTTTTTAAGTTGTAGAAGGGTTTTTTTTTTGGTACTAAAAAGAGATGCACACTAATTGCATTTTTTGACCCCTGAGTCACTCTTGCTTCTGTCATAAACTTTTAATTTAAGGAATGAGGCACTAAAAAGTAAGAATTACCCAAGTAATTTATAGTAATGCAAAACTTGGCCCAGCACACAGATCAATAGTCTCCATAAGGCTTAGGGCAGATACAGAGACAGTTACAAAAAGTCATTATGTAATTGGGAAATATATGCTCAGACACCAGATTTTCAGTTGACCTTAACTGAAAATTCTCTTGGCCCAAAAAGCACAATAATAGACAGTCCTTGAAACAGCATGCAGACAAGGGCACTTTTTTGTAACATCATGTGTCATAGAAAGAATTGCCTTAACTGGAACTTTCCAATTTCATTTTCCCTTTCCACTTGGCAAGAACACTGAGAAAGAGACCCCAAATGATTTCCAGTAGGCCTTTCGGCAACTTCTCAAAGAACCCTCAAACGACCCTGAATTTAGATCGCAGCTGCTTCCATTCCATTATAATAACAGAGGCTGTTTGTTATCGTGATCACTGGATCCGTCTCTTTGACCCCCTTTGCACAGTGCAAATGGAACTACAGCCATTTGTAGTTCCCAGTGGATGCAACCAGAGAGCACGTCCTGTGTAAAAGACAAATAGGTTTTTAAAACTAAGAAAACCATATTACCTTATATATGGACTTGAACTTGAGCAAACTCTGGGAGCGAGTGGAGGACAGAGGAACCTGGTGTGCATGCAGTCACAAAGAATCAGACACGACTTAGCAACTGAACAACAACAAATCACCTTATGATGGTAATGGGGATACCATTAGGCACCGTCCCAGCCTGAGGATCTAATCTTTCAGTTGACAAAGCAGAGGACAGGTGAAGCCCAGGTTTACCCTATACCCAGCTCAGAGGTGGAGGGGACAGAAGTCTCCAAGTGTGTGAAGGCTTGAGGGCCCGTGACTGAAGACACCATTCAAGGTGGCTTCTAGGTGCATAAGAAGTTCCCTAAGATGGACCCAGGACACATCAATTAGTCTACCCTCCTCTCGCTTTTCAGGCAGCCCTTCCCCATTCTTGTCAGGAATCCTCTGGCCCTTATTAATTCCTGAATATTCAGGAATTAAGAGGAGAGGCACACCTTTCCCAGGGCTGAGGAATCCAGGCATTTCCTTTGTTCGTTTCTCATTATGGCGATAAGTACCCTCTTCTCTCTTTAATAGGGATCGCCTTGTGTTTTGTATATCTGGAATTTTAATCTTTATCTTTGCTGAGAATAACTACCTTGTAAGATGGTATATACACCCACACCATGTTGATTAAAATACCTTTGCTCCATCAGAGCTTTGGTCCCCGTGTCTGTCTTTCTTTCTCTTCCTCTCTTTCTCTTTATCTCTCTATTTCTGGCTGATTCCCTGGAACAAGAAAGCTTGGCTGTGTAACCCAGGGAATAGTAACCTCTTTCCTTCTTTCACTTTCTCATCGTCGACTCCAGACCACCAGTTTCTGGTCCATTAAAGGACCAACAAGTGGCGCCCAGAAACAGGGACTCTGGTACACGTGGCGAAATTCGGACGGAGTGACCCCCAGGGCCTATTGAGGCCGGTAAGTACTAAGACACAGGTCAACCGGCTGGAAAGCCCCCTCGCTTTTCTACTTCACTTTAGCACTTATTTAAAGTTCAGGGATTTTCGGTTTCACGCCAGCAAATAGAGGCTTGCCTCAGACAGTGGTTGAATGTAACCCTTGGTTCCCTATTGAAGGTAGTTGTGATAGATTTCTGGCCCCTGTGGGCTCTCACTGAGGCTGTGATTCTGCCATTTCAAGGTAATTCTAGTCCTCCTGATATTCGGCAACAGGCAGAACACTTATTACATGGATATGAATTAGACGATGATACCTTACAAAAGGCCCAATTAGAACAACATAAGATATTTCAGAATTTTCCTACTAACCCTGCTCCGGTTGCTCCAAGCACTCCTCCCCTGCCAGCAGGCACAAATCCCAAAGTCTCTCCCTTGATAGAACCTAATGATTTTGGCAAAAACTCCCTTAAGTCACCTGTTAACATTAAAACTGACACCACCTTTCTGAATAACAATAATCTACCCCCTTCGCAACAGAGGCTGTCTGAACTGCTGGCTTTGCAATCACAAGTCTCTGAAGCCGATGGTTTTTCTGCCTTTTCAGTTTTAAAAAATGTTGATGCTCAAGGGCAAACAACACCTCAATATGAAGGTATCAACTTTTTTCACATGCAACAATGAAAAAGGCTGTAACTATGTATGGCCCACATTCGCCTTTTACTAGAGAGATTCTAAATGCTACGGCATTTTCTATTGGAACCTTTATTCCCTATGATTGGAAAATTTTAATAAACGCTCTCCTTAAACCAGGAGAGTATCTTCAATGGACAATGTGGTTTCAAGATATAGCCAGAGATCATGCTAACAGAAATGCTTGAGCTGGCGCTCCCCAAAACCAAATTACTTTTGAAATGTTAACTGGCACCAGACAATTTGACGCTATAGAAGTTCAAATACGATGCCCTCCTTTGTTGCATGATCAGTTAAAAACAGTGGCCCTTGAAGCTTGGGATCGAATTCCTGCTCAAGGGGAGCCTACAGGTAGCTACATCAAAATATTGCAGGGACCTAATGAAACGTATGCTGATTTCTTAGCTAGATTAGAAACTGCTATTTCCCGTACAGTAATTGGAGAAGAAGCTAAAAGGCAACTAGAGAAATTACTTGCTTATGATAATGCAAATCAGGGATGTCAAAGAGCTATAGCCCCAATTCGTGAGATTTGGGGACTATTTTTGATTATTTGAAGGCTTGTCACAATATAAGATCAGAAACTCAAAAGATGCAAATGCTAGCCAAAACAATGGTTGCTGCCTTAAGAAAAGGAAAATGAAGGATGCTTTACATGTAAAGATAAGAACCATTTAAAAAGAGACTGCCCTAAGAAAGCTAACAACAACAACAAACAAACAAAAAAACCTCCAAAAATCTGCCCTCACTGCCTTAGAGAAATGCATTGAGCCAAAGAGTGTAAATCTAAATTTGATATTGAAGGGAAACCAATTCCGGGCAACTCCAAGCAGGAGAGCCCCCCCAGGTCCCCTTCAACAAAAACCAGGGGAAAATTCCACCTTTTCCCTCAAACCCTCAACATCCAGCAGTGCTGCCATCGATATACCAGCCCTAAATGACTTTCTCCTTTATCCTCAAGCAGTCCCCTCTAGACTACCTACTGGACTTTTTGGGCTCCTGCCCTCACAAACCTTCGGTCTTTCACTTGGCCAATCTAGTTTGACTTAACAGGCAGGAAGGCCAGGGGTCTCCAAACAGAGAAAATAGGCTGCAAGTGTCAGACATTTTAATCTCTCTTAAGCAGCAGGAGGAAACAAACTAGTGATATTTCTTTTTTTTTTTTTTTTCCTTCTCTATACAAATTTTAAAAGAGGTTTCTCTTAAAATACTGTGTCGCCATAATCACACCTGGTTTCACTTGAAGTTAACTATTCTCAAACCCTGAGTTAACCAATGCATTTTTCTTATGGAAATGTTTGTCTTAAGCTATGTTAATGTGCTACTCATGCAAATGTTCTCTGAAGCTGTGTTGATGAAACTGTATTTGCTTAGAAACCTGCCCTTCTTAAAGATTCATGTCAATCATTTTGTGGCCCAGGACAACTCACCTGGCGCCAAGGTTATCTCAAAATGCATGTTGTGGGTGAGGGGCCTGGTGCTATTCTCTTCAGTTTTGAGACATTTCCTTTCTCTAATTAACAGACTGCTGGTAGTTTTATGACACCTGGCTAAAGACTAGCAGGGGGGCACCCTTTCTGCCCCCTTCTGATGCCTATGTCAGAGGCTTTCTCTATCTCCTTTATACTTTAATAAAACTTTATTACAAATAAATCTCAATTTGAGAACACATTGCAAACTTCTACCGATTTCCAATTAGCTTTTCTAAACTATTTTGGAGAAATACCATTTCATTATCCTTCTGGTAAGCTGTGGAATTTCTTCAAAAACACTGAATTTATTATTTCCCGCATTTCTTTTATATAGATGGGACTAAAAACACCAAAGCTTCATTCTGGTCTCTTAAAAAATATCTGCTCAACAAAATGAATTATATGCCCTTATTCAAGTTATTTGCCTACATCATTACCCCAGTAATATAGTCTCTGGTTCTAAATATTCCATTTTTGTATTAAAAAATATAGAAACCTCCACCATAAACTCCTAGTTCTATTAAAACAGATAATGGCCCTGCCTATATTTCTAGACACTTTAAACAATTTTTACAATCTTCTTCTATTAAACATATTACAAGTATTCCTTATAATCCACAGACACAAGACATGGTTGAATGAATACATCACACACTAAAGTTACAACTAAAACATTAAAGAAGCAGGAATACACAGGTACACTACTGTCTTCCTTATCTAAAGCAGACTTTACTAGATTCCAACATAAGATATTTTCTAAACATATAACTATTGCTAATACAGATTTATTTGTTTTAAATTTTTTAAACCTACCACAGGGAAATATTTTAACAAGAGCAGAAAGACATTTCAAGGAATTGAAGGACACTTCTGTTCCTCTGCCCATTTGGTACCAAAACGGGTTCAATAATCAATAGAAATCTGGGAAACTAATCTTATAGGGAAAGGGATATTCTTGTATTTTCCCAAATGGATCCAACAAACTTTTTCCTCGAAAAATTCAACCCACAGGGGACCCCGACATTCAAAATGGAGATGAAACAACAAGAACCCCGGGAGGAAGAAATTCCAATACGGGCCATGGCGACTCTAAAGATCTCCAGAAAGCGCCGCCCCTCAGTGGCATCAACCCTATGACCTCCCCTCTTGGGGACAAATAAAAACCTCACTAATCAAGTTAAAAATCTGATTTCTCAGGACTTCCCTGGTGGTCCAGTGGCTAGGACTCTGCACGCCCAATGCAGGGGGCCCGGGTTCGATCCCTGGTCAGGGAACTAGATCCCACATGCCACAACTGAGAGTTCATATGCGACAACTAAAGATCTTGCATGCCGCAACTAAGACCCAGCATAGCCAAAGGGAAACAAAACAAAACAAAACAAAACTGATTTCTCAACAGGGAATGCCTCAGAGTCCTGAAAACCTTCATATCACTATGTTCTGTTGGCTTACCCGACCCTTGCTCAAGCCGGATTAACTAATTTACTTACGCAACCCCCCTTTATTACAGGTCATTAAATGGATGGAGAAAAGACCGCTGGAATCAACCAATGACTCCACCCATATGCCCCCTCCCTGAAACCCTCACACCCTGGGGAGGCGAGAAAACTATTTAATATTTCTTTAGGCTATGAAGTCCTTCCATTCCCTGGGCCCAGGAAAATTATGCATAAACGTCGGCCCACAAACTTGGGTTTTCCTCCTGCCTCCAAAAGAAGACTTTCGGATATTGCTGCCCCTTTTCTGTCTGTGAACCATGTTTACTACTGAAACTTTAGGGAAAGGGTTAGGGAAAGAACAAAAAGCATTATGTAAAAGGTTACTAGCACTATGTTGAAACATTACCATGACAAAGGACTTCTTGGCTGGTTTGACGGTGGTGGAATGGCATCCCCTCCTCCTCTTCGAATCGTCCTCGATAAACAAATTGGGTCTAAACAATGGGACATTTGGAAACTTGCTACCAGAACCAAAAAACTTGCGACTTAGACTGGACATTTCACCGGGATCAGTCGTGGTCATAGTAACTATTTCTTTCACTATAGTCAGTCATATTTTATACAGGCCTGCGTCCCACTTCCTTTGTTATAGCCATAAGAAATTTACAGTTTAATAAGACTTTACATTCTGTAACTTGTATTAATTGCCAATTTTGTGTTACTCTTGTTCATTTCAATCATAGTACCTACAACTGGGAACAAATAAAATTTCATTTACTTGATAACCCCTCTCTGAATGTACAATTACTACAAAAGGAAATCTTTGAAACTTTTTCTAAACGTCTGCCCTCTTCCACTAATTTGAAAACCTTTAGCTGGACAGCTAGCTGAACAAATAATCTGGGCTAGACCCACGAGTATGGTTTCAAAGTACTCCCCGCAGCAACTGGTCTGGAGCTGTAACTTTGGTGATTGTCTTGATGATTGCATTTGTTGTTTATCGTCGCCTTTCTATACGGTTGGTTAATACTAACCAAACTCATTTGGTCAGCACCTTTTTTACAAATATAATAAAATAGGGGGAATTGTCAGGAATCCTCTGGCCCTTCTTAATTTCTGAATATTCAGGAAATAAGAGGAGAGGCACATCTTTCCCAGGGCTGAGGAATTCAGGCATTTCCTTTTTTCGTTTCTCATTTTGGTGATAAGTACCCTCTTCTCTCTTTAATAGGAATCGCCTTGTGTTTTGTATACCTGGAATTTTAATCTTTATCTTTGCTGAGAATAACTACCTTGTCAGACAATATATATGCCCAAGCCATGTTGATTAAAACAACTTTGGTCCATCAGAGCTTTGGTCCCCGTGTCTGTCTGTCTTTCTTTCTCTTCCTCTCTTTCTCTTTATCTCTCTATTTCTGGCTGACTCCCTGGAACACGAAAGCTGATTGTGTAACCCAGGGAATATTAGCCTCTTTCCTTCTTTCACTTTCTCATTGTCGACTCTGGACCATCAGGTTCCGGTCCATTAAAGGACCGACACATTCTGACCATCCCCTCTTTCTCAAGAGCCAGGTGACTAGCTCTCCATCCCAGAAACACTGCTTGCAGTGTTCTCTCCCCTATTTTCTGTGAGTTCCTGTTGAACACTCACTTTACTGCCGTCCAAAATAGCTGAATTCTCTTTTCTTTCACAACAGGCCTTGACTTGCTCATCCCAACCACAGCCCCATCATTACCAGCCAAGACTAATCTGAACCTCCTTTCCTTGGGGGCCAAGAAGGCTGGTCTTCAAAGACCTTTGAAAACCTTCAGAGAGATCCAGAGCCTGATCCTACAAATCTGCTGCTTAGAAATCCTTATCAGCTCACATGAAACACACAACTTCAGGCACTGAGTGTTCGCTAGAATGCTCCCTCAGAACACGGAAGATCACCCTAAAACAATCCATAAAGCTTATATGTGGTAGTTTCCTGTTGAAGAAATCCTTAACCCTTTTTATGACAACATGTCTGAATTAAATGGAAAGCTCCATTTATGTAACTTTGCGACATTTAAAGAGATCTATTTCCAGAAGTGAATGGGCAGGGAGTAGACGAGAGATCTCATCCTAAAGTGGTTTTTAAGTTTGCTCTAGAACAGAGTAACAGCACTCCAAATTTTCAGGCCACCACATTGTAATAATTTTTATCTGAAAAGATTCTTAGTTTTCATCAATTATTATGCCTAGCAGTTGTCAACACACATTTGTGTGCTAGTTTTCCATAACTTAATTCTCAAATCACTCTATGAAATAGTCCCTGTTACTATCTCTATTTTAGACACAAGGGAACTGAAAGGATGAGTTTTAAAAGGATATATTCTGAACAGTATCATTTCAGATATATATATATATATATATATAAACTTGCTGAAGGCTCTTAGTACAGAAAGCCACTCTGCTTTCTGGAAAATTCGTGCCCCCACTCATGTACACAGCAGCAGTCAACATCTTTTCCACCACATACTCATCAAAACACTGAGGACTGCCATTTAAAATATATAATCACTTGGTAGGGGAAACGGGTGCTTTGTCGTGATTATTTTAACTCTCTCTCAAAAGTCTCCCGTTTTCTACTAGTTTACTCTTGTAATCTTTCTTTTTGGGGGAGCAAACACAGTACAAATCCTAAGGAAATGAATTAAATGCTTCACTATTTTACCTGGAGCCAGATTTAGTGGTTTTATTCTTTTAAAAATTAGAAAATGAGGAAGCTTAAAGTATCCCACATTTCCAGAGCTTGTCCCAGAGACAGAAGCAGCTTCTTTACACTGAAGAACCAGAAAAAGTTTGTTCCTCTTCTCAACAGCCAGTGGGTCCCCACCAGCATCAGTGTCACCGGAGACGCTGAGGGCGACAGACCCATGTGAATGGAAGCAAGTGGGCAAGTTATGTGTCAAAACTAGGTTGAGCCTCACTCTGCATTTTCTCCTTTTTTAATAAAAACTCATCACTGCCAATGGTCATGTTGTGGTATCTCCACGTGCTAAGAATTTTATGCGACATAATGAATACCTGGTTATCAAATATGCAAATCCCAATACCTGTGCTCGAGAATAAGGAAGTGGGTCAAATAGAGGAGCTTGCTGCCTTTCACGCTGCATCAAAGGGTTGCATCAAACAGGATGTTGGGTGTTGCAAGGGGCAGAGATCACAAACCGTCTGCCACCCCTGCCAGGCACCGCGGAACCTCAGAGTTGACACTCTCTCAACCCTTTCCTGGCAAACAGTGTCTGATGCGGCACAGAAGCGCGCTCTATCTAAAATGCACGATCAGGCAAGAGAAAAAAGAAAATCGGCTTATCAGCTATTTTATAGTACATTTGAATTCCCAAGTGGGATGACTCCCAAATGAAGCCATCGTTTTCTAACCAAAGTAGCTAAAAGCAATTGAGAAGCAGCAGGAGAGAAGCTACACCCCGAAAAGAAGCTGGCTTTCTGCTTTGGCTGGTTTTGTTAGAGCATTTTCTACCCCCAAATAACACTATGAGGTGTGTCCTTCAAAAAACTCTGTCTTCCAAAAGATAATGTAAAGACTGCTTTAAGAAAGCAGGAATAGGGCTACCCTGGAGACTCGGTAGTAAAGAATCCACCTGCCAATGCAGGAGACATGGGTTCGATCTCTGGTCTGGAAATAATGCCCGTACCGCAGAGCAGCTAAGCCCATGCGCCCCAACTCCTGAGCCTGTGCTCTAGACCCTGGGAGCCCCAACTCCTGAACCCGCGAGCACAGCTCCTGAGGCCCCTGTCCTAGGGCCGGGGCTCCACCACAAGAGAAGCCACCACAGTCAGAAGCCCACGCGCCGCAACTAGAGAGCAGCCCTTGCAGCAAGGAAGGCCCAGCACAGCCAAAACAAATGCAACTATATTTTTAAAAAAGAAAGCAGGAATAATGCTCAGATGAAAGGTATATTCATTTCCTACAGCTACTGTAACAAAGTACCACAGATCAGTGGCTTAAAACAACACAATTTCATTACCGTACAGTTCAGAAGGGTTTATGTCTGAAACGGGTCTTACTGGGTTTAGGGATAACGTCATGGTGTCAGCAAGGCTGTTTCTTCTGAAGGCTCCAGAGAGACTGTGTTTTCTTGCCTTTTCCAGCTTCTGGAGGCTGCCTTCATCCTTTGGCTCAGTGCCGCCTTCTGTCTTCAAAGCCAGCAATGATTCTTTCTCTTACCGTCATCTCTAAGTTCTCCTCTTCTGTCTGTGCTTTATGAGGAGAGTTGTCCTCATCACAGGGCTTCCCAGGTGGTGCTAGGAGTAAAGGACTTGCTTGCCAATGCAGGAGACATGAGACTCGGGTTTGCTCCCTGGGTCAGGAAGATCCCCTGGAGGAGGGCATGGCCACACGCTCCAGGATTCCTGCCTGGAGAATCCCATGGACAGAGGAGCCTGGCGGGCTACAGTCCGTGGGGTGGCAAAGAATCGGACAGGACTAAAGCGACTTGGCACGCATGTCCTGGTTACAATGGCCCCACCTGAATAATCTAGGATAATCTCCCCATCTCAAGATCAGATGATTAGCAACCTTAACTCCACCTGCCCACCTTAATTTTCCCATTGCCATGAGACGTAACAGTAGCCACAGGTTCCAAGGACTAGGACCGAGACGTCTTTGGGGGAACCTTTTTCTGCCTACCACAAGAGGGAACATCAGGGACCATAGTTTTGTGTCTTTAATCCACACAGCAAACGTCCACTTGGGACACTTACAAAATAACAGACTGAGGCTTTGAGAATTTAAGTAGTTTCCCCAAAGATATTCTTCTAATAAGAGACGGAGCTGGAACATGACCCCGTCTGTCTGTCAGAAAGTCTGTTCTTATCCTGCACATCACGGTCCCACCCAGCAGGCAACTTGGCCCTTCAACATATGTGCTCAATAACGTCCCTCTCTTTGCGACCCTTCGGATTGTAGCCTGCCAGGCTCCTCTGTCCATGGGATTTTTTCAGGCAAGAATACTACAATCTCTGGGGTTGTAAAGAATCAGACAAGACTGAGCACGCACGTACTTACATGCATGCTTGGGCATTCAAAATGCATCTTCAGATCTAGGCTGCATACTGCTCCTTTCTAGAAATGTCTGAGCCACTGCTCTTCATTGGTTCCTCTCCCCTTCCCTCTATGCCCTCCTTCTCAATGCAATTTTTAAAAATCTCTTATTTAGTTCTCTGTGTCTTTGAACTTTTATTCATGTGCATTTCCATCTCTTTATTTTGGTATACTGCATTCAAGGTAATTTCTTCAACTTTATTTTCCAGTATTGCAGCTGTTCCTAATCTGGTGCTTAATTGAGTTTTTCTTTTCAATGCCTTACTTCTAGAAATTCTATTTCTTTCTTAATGCTCTTTTTCATGGCATCTATGCTGTTATTTTGATTTCTAAGCTTATTAAAATTTTTTAAAATTTCTACACTTATAAAATATCATATTTATAATCACAAATGTTTATTTTGTGATTTCTTTCAGATTATTCTGCTATTTAACATTCTCAGCGTGTTAATCTCCTGTTTATTATGTTTGCTAACTCTCCTTCATAATGGCTGATTCCCTCTTTTTAAAAATAACTATTTATTTATTTGTATTTATATGTATTTATTTGTACCAGGTCTTAGCCATGGTACAAGGGATTTTTGTTGTTGTTGTTGCGTCATGAGAACTCTCAGTTGTGACATGTAGGGTCTAGTTCCCTGTCCAGCCATCAGACCTGGGTCCCCTGCTTTGAGAGTGTGGAGTCTGAGCCGCTGGACCACCAGAGAAGTCCCTGATTCCCTCTTTTGAGTAGACTATTTTATAATTGTACTCATCTTTACTAAGGGTTGCTTTTTCAGTGGGAGTCCCAGTGAGCCCTGGGTTAAGAAAATCTTGCATTTGTTTTGGTCACAGCTCTATCACTTTCCCTGGAGAAGGAAAGGGCAACCCACTCCAGTGTTCTTGCCTAGAGAATCCCAGGGACGGAGGAGTCTGGTGGGCTGCCGTCTCTGGGGTCGCATAGAGTTGGACACGACTGAAGCGACTTAGCAGCAGCAGCAGCAGCAGCCAGGATTCTTGCCTGGAGAATTCCATAGACAGAGGAACCTGGCTGGCTACAGTTCAGGGGGTCGCAAAGAGTGACACAACAAAGGATGCACAGATGCATGCATGCTAGAGCTTTCAATGGCTCTCAACCGCTTTGTAGGTTCCCTTCTTGACTCCAGTTTCACAATCCATGCGAGCAGGATACATTGAGACACGATGCCTGTTTGTGGTGCATGTCCACCACAAACAGAGTTTTTATCCTTCATGGTGACTTTTCCCCCACGTGCCCACAGTCTCACAACTTCTTCAAGCAAGTGGCCCACATTTTCCTAATGCTGTATTTATTGCCGGAGCCAGCTGCTCCAGGGCTTTCCTCACAGCCCTCCAACCCCCACTTTTAGCAGGAGTGTCCTTGTGCAAAACCTGCCAACTCCTTGACTCAATTAGGCAACACTGGATCCCTTCCATCTCCCCCACTGCCCTGTGTATCCTTATATAAAACCCCTTTACTCGAGTTAACGAGCAGAAGGTAAGAGTGACGGGGTGTCTCAAACTGGTGCTGCGCGGTGCGGTGCTCAGTGGCTTCTGTCATGTCCTCTGCATGTCCAGGGACTCTTTGCAACTCGGAGCCCACCAGGCTCCTCTGTCCATGGGACTTCCGGACAAGAATATTGGAATGGGTTGCCTTGCCCTCCTCCAGGGGATCTTCCCAACCCAGGGATCAATCCCGAGCCTCTTACACGCCTGTCTCCTGCACTGGCGCCTTACCACTAGCGCCACCTGGGAAGCCACAGAGTGGTGATGTTTGAGCTCAAATTTTAATGACAAAAGGGAGTCAGCCCTGAAGCTATCAGGGCAGGTGGTCAGCAGAACGCAACTTCCTGTAATTCGGAAACTATTTCCAAATATGAGAGATTTTTTAAATTAAGGTATTAGAGCCAAGGAGGAGAAGGAGAAGTAGGGAGCAGAAAGAGAAAGTAAAGGAGAAAGAGGAAGAGAAAGAGGAAGAGACTGAGGAGCAGCAGGAAGGGGTGGGGGAGGGGAGAGGGGAGGAGGGGGAGGGGAGGAAGACTGTGCACGCTGAGTCCGCACACACATCCACAGGCTCACCTGCAACATGATTTCACTGTATAAACACACCGTCAGTGTCGCTTTTGTCGTAAGATTTCCAATCTGACAGTGCCTTCAAAACTTTAGTTTCACTAAGTAATTTAGTTGTAGGAAGCTAGTTCGTGTGTGCTCAGTCCCTCGGTTGTGTCTGACCCTTTGTGACCTCATGGACTGTAGCCTACGAGGCTCATCTGTCCATGGGATTCTCCAGGCAAGAATCTTGGAGTGGGTTGCCACTTCCTCCTCCAGGGGATCTTCCCGGCCCAGGGATCGAACCCCCGTCTCCTGTGTCTCCTGCATTGCAGGCAGATTCTTTTCCAGTAAACCATCAGGGCAGCCTAAAGAACCAAACAATTTGCTTTGAAAAAACATAGGGGACTGGATGGTGCAGTAACCGTCCATCTCCTTTAGCCCTCCCCTGGTGCGTGGTTTCATCCCCTCTCATAGCACTCAGGCCACCCTTGCCCCTTTTGGCCTTGTGACTTGTCACCTGGAACTCCCACCGCTCATCACCTCTATCTTTTGATAACTTACATCTCAGAGAACAAGGGACCCAGCTCAACCACCCCACCAGGCAATGAGCCACAGGTCTCAGCCAGTTGAAGGGTGGACACCTGGGGTCAGGTGCAGCTGGAGAGGAGCGAGAAGGACAAAATATTGGTGTCTGAGCCCCGGGGGGAGTGGGTGGAACAATGTCCCTTAAAGGGGCTGTGGGTGTGAAAGATACTCTCAGGCTCAGTCTGTCAAATGTAATCGTGAACACTTCGTCCTCCAAAAGGCTCAGTGGTAAAGAATCTGCCTGCAATACAGGAGACCAGGTTTGATCCCTGGGTTGGGAAGATCCCCTGGAGAGGAAAATAGCAACCCACTCCAATATTCCTGCTGCTGGTGTGTGACTGTGTGTGTGTGTGTGTGTGAGACAGACATCAAAAGAAAGAGAGAGAGGAAAGAAAACACCAGACTCTGTACTGTTCCTTTCCTCTGGACCAGCTTGGTGGTGGTTTAGTCACTCAGTCCTGTTCGACTTTTGTGACCTCATGGATTGTAGCCCACCAGGCTCCTCTGTCCATGGGATTCTCCAGGCAGAGAAACACTGTTTCTGCCCTGCCACCCAACTCCACAGAGAATGTTCCTGGAGTCCGTTTCTTGCCACTCTGCTGGTTTCGCAAGTCACTCTCACCTGCTTCACAGTTAGCCTTCCGCGGCTGTTAACTGCAAACTCTGATGGTCGAATCCCATCCTTTGCAGGGTCTCTTCCGGCTCAGACAGTAAAGAATCTGCCCGTCATGCAGGAGACGAGAGTTTGATCCCTGGGTTGGGAAGATCCCCTGAAAAAGGAAATGGCTACCCACTCCAGTATCCTCGCCTGGAGAATCCCATGGACAGAGGAACCTGGAGAGTCCATGGGGTCGCAAAGAGACGGACAATGAGTGACTGCCTGACACACACTTCGGGCTCCGAAGTCCGTGGTTCAGTGGTTCAGGACAAATCTGACCGAGGAGGCGCATTCTGGCAAAACTGCCTGCAGGGCCTTCCAAATGGATTTGAAAACGCTTTGAGGCAAAACCGTGTGCCTCGCGCCCTCTTGTGGGCAGATCTGACATCGCACAGCCTCAGCGCCTTGAGGAAATCAACAAAATTTAAAGATGACGGGTAACGCTGACCTGGGAGCTCACTCAGCGAGGGCGCTGATCTGCGCTAACGCCTGTCACCTGCGGTGACCGCACGCCCCCTGCCCGGCGGTGGTGATGTTATTTCCTCTTAGAGCAGAGAAGGAACCCAAGGCTGAAGCCAGCAGTCCAAAGTCACGCAGCGCACAGGTCACAGAGGGACCCAACTCACGGAGAAGGATTCCAAGAGCTGTCCTCACGAGTCAGCGTGAGGCCTCAGAGGCCTCATCAGAGGAAAATTCCTTCACATGTTTTTGAAAATGGAAAACCACGTTGGAGATCGTCTTGTCAGCATTGCCCCCAGTGGCCCATTATCTGGAGGGCATTCTGCATGAGGGTAATAAGGTTGTGGGTATGTGATGGTGGCGGTGGGCAGGCAGACTATCCCGTGATCAAATGAAACACTGGGGTGAAAACAAATTTATGGTGACACTTGGGTCTTCAGGGCTTCCCTGGTGGCTCAGATGGTAAAGAATCTGCTTGCCAATGCAGACTTGGGTGTGATCCCTGGGTCGGGAAGATCCCCTGGAGAAAGAAATGGTCACCCACTCCCCAGTATTCTTGCCTGGAGAATTCAAAGGACGGAGGAGCCTGGCGGGCTATAGTCCATGGGGTCGCAAAAGAGTCGCACATGACTGAACGACTAACACTAACACTTTCTGTCTTCATGGTGCTAATGTGTGTGGATAAAGAAAGTGGTGGGATGTGCTTCATAAATCTCAAACTCATCAGATCGGGGCTTCTCATTATATCTTTGGAGGAGGAAATGGAAACCCACTCTGTGGGGTCAGCACTCGGCGAGGGAGCATGCTCATTATATCCTGGTTCCTCAACCTTATAACACTCTGGGCCAGATAATTCTTTGCTGTGGGGACTGTTCTATGCACTGAGGTATAGTTAGCAGCATTCCTGGCTTCATCCCTGGCTTCCATGCCAGGACAGCCCCCATTCCCAAGTCCTGATAACCAAAATTATCTCCAGGGACTTTCCAAGCAGTCCAGTGGATAGGAAAACATGCTTCCACTGCAAGGGGATCTGGGTTCGATTCCTGTTTGAGGAACAAAGATTTCACATGCCATGTGGTGTGGCCAAAAAATAAAATAAATTAAAATATTTTTAATTTAAAAAAAAAAATTATCTCCAGACATGGCCAGCTGTTTCCAGAGAGACAAGCCTGAAACTACTGCTTTAGACCATAGAACTCTTTTCTTTGTGGGGCAACTCAAAGGACTAATGTTCCAGGGAATTCACTTCTGGAAACACTGACTCAGTTCATTTATGCTCAGTTTATGGGAGAGGAAATGAAGGCCTGGGGAAATGAGGTGACTTGCTCGTGTCCATCATGTAACTTGAGTGATGTGTGTGAAAACTAAGTCTCCAAATAAACCCTGGTTCTTTGGGCTTTAAGACTAGCCTAGCTTCTCAGGTGATGCTGGCAGTACGGGCCGGGGATAGGATCGGGGACAGCCCTAACTCAGCTCTGCGAAGCGCTATCTTTTCACTGGTGCTGCTTCACAGCTACTCAAATACTGGACACATTTTCTCCTCTCTTATTGAGGCAGCTTATGGACCCAGACAGAACATTTGGACACTCACAGCTCATGGACAGACCAGCTCATGGCTGACCCTATGGTCAAAGTCCTACCGTAATGAATTTCTGTTTTTCAAACAAAAGAAGAAGGCTAAGTTCAGAAAGAGTCCCTTGTCCTTACTGAATTCTCCAATAGTCCCCTTTCCTCACGGATTTCATGACAGTCCTAGTGTTGGGGCAAAGTCTGCATGTCACGCTTTCTTTCCCTGCAGAACCTTTGGAATGGGGGCAGATTTCCATTTATTGAGGCTGATTTGAATGTGCAGTTAGGATTGCAGTATAGATGGCAGGGGAGTCAGGGGACGTTGGCAGAGGGGCACCACTGTGCCTTCTGAGACCAGGACTTCACAGGAGCGGGAGGTTGGACCAGGTACCAATTTAGGTTTTACTCTGCCTCTCCACAGGTGGCGCTAGTGGTCAAGTATCCACCTGCTAATGGGGGAGATGGTTTGATCCCTGGGTCGGGAAGATTCTCTGGAGTAGAAGTAGCAGCCCACTCCAGAATTCTTGCCTGAATTCCATGGACAAAGCTCCATGGACAAAATTCCATGGACAGAGGAGCCAGGTGGACTACCATCCATGGGGCCACAAAGAGCTCAGACACAACTGAGCAACTGAGCACTGCCTCACCATGAGTTTAGTGTGTAGTCCATTCTAAAAGCCTCTCCGTCCACTCCAACTTGAGGTTTCTACCACCTAGATTCCACCCTTGGGGGAGAGAAGGTGTTCTGTGGCCAGCCGTCCCTGGCTTGGGCTGATGAGCGTTTGATGCGCTGCAAAGCTGCTCCCACCCCTGAAATGCATACACGTGGTATCAACAACATTCACCGTCACTTGCATCATGCTGTCACCTCCATGTGGCCAGCACTGTTCTACAAGCTTTACACTTGCTGTTGTTCAGCTGCTGAACTGTGTCTGACTCCTTTGTGACCCCATAGACCGTAGCCTGCTAGGCTCCTCTGTCCACGGAATCCTCCAGGCAAGAATACTGGAGTGGGTTGCCATTTCCTTCTCCAGGGGATCTTCCTGGAGCAGGGATTGAACACTGAACCCCACCTTTCCTGCATTGGGAGGCAGATTCTTTACCACCAGCGAAGCCCATATTTCACACTTGCTACTCATTTAATCCTTACAACAACCCCACATGGCAGATGCTGCTATTATGTTCATTTTACAGATGAGGAAACTGAGACATAAGCCTTCCATAACTTGCATAAGGTCGTAGACTAGTAAGAGTCAGTTTTGAAACCCAAGAGGTCTGAGGCTCTGAACCTCTGTGCTGTCTGGCACCCACACCCCCCACCCCAGGTCTAAAAACAGCCCTGGGAGCCCCACCTTTAAAACGATAAAGACAGTGAAGATTTACCAGCAAACACTCCTGTACAGTGTGTTGCTTTGTAATGACTGGAAAAGCAAGAAAACCCAACTCTTCTTTATAAAAAGGTGACAGGTTATCCTTAGTGAAAACGACATGTTTATACTCTGATCGACCACCTTCCTAAAGGGTGATTTTCTAGATAATGATAATTATTGATTAGCTGCTTCTCTTCCCACGGAGACACCAAATCGGGCTTGAAGTACTGTGGATTTTGGTAGCTTTGATATACACATGCATCATTGTTTGAGGCTCAAACTCAAAGCAAGACTGCCACCTGCTGTAGAGATGGGCTGATACTTTTTTCTCTTTCCTAAAACCCTGTTAACTGTCATAAAAACAAAGAAGGGAGAGAGGAGATGATCAATTTCAATCACTCTCCTTAAGTGTTGAGTCGATGCCTAGCTGTGGTCATGGCCAAAGACACAATTGTGTTACTGCATTTCTTCTCCCAATTGAGCATAGGTCTTCATTGAGCATAGGTCTGAAGTCTTAATCACAACACTGATGCCTGGACAACAGAACATCAGCTTCTTTCAACCCCACTGCTTCCACTGCAGGTTTAGCCCTTGCCTGAACCTGGATGGCCTCCAACTGATCACCCAGCCACTGTGTCTTCCCCTGAACACACCCTTCTCCAAGGTGATCA
Organism: Muntiacus reevesi; assembly: GCF_963930625.1. NCBI lineage: Eukaryota > Metazoa > Chordata > Mammalia > Artiodactyla > Cervidae > Muntiacus > Muntiacus reevesi. The sequence continues at coordinate 15,149,971 of NC_089259.1, forward strand.
CTTTTAAATGTAGACCTGAGCATGCTGAAGCTGAAGTTCCAATATTCTAGCCACCTGATGTGAAGAATCGGCTCATTGGAAAAGACTCTGATGCTGGGAAAGACTGAAGGCAGGAGGAGAAGGGGATGACAGAGGATGAGATGGTTGGAGGGCATCACCGACTCAATGGGTATGAACTTGGGCAAACTCTGGGAGTTGGTGAGGGACAGAGAGGCCTGGTGTGCTGCAGTCCATGGGGTCGCAGAGCGTCAGACGTGAGTTATCAACTAAACAACAAAGAGCATGCTACTCCCCTTCATGTATCCTCCAGTGGGCTCCAGGTTCATACAGATTTAAACCTGGACTTGTTCCCATGGCCTCTGCGGCCTTAGGAGATCTAGCTCCTGACCGCTCTCGAATCACTGCCAGGCTGCCCCAGGCATGATCTGGTCTGGGGACAGAGCAGGCATCTTTGGACCTTGGGCCTTTTGCATTTGCCATTTTTCCTGGCAAGGAAACTTCAGGCCACAGACATTTGCATGCCTGTCTACTCTTTGCTATCTATGGCCCAGAATCAAAGTCATTCCGCCAGAGAGAATTTCTGGCCATTCATTTTAAAACAGAAAATCTCAGTCTCTACTACAATGTGCGCTCAGTTTCTCAGCACGTCTCTTTGCAGCCCCACGGACTGTAGGTCACCAGGCTCCTTCATCCACGGATTCTCCAGGCACGAATACTGGAGTGGGTTGCCATTTCCTGCCAGGATCTTCCAAACCAGGAATCGAACCCATGTCTCCTGTGTCTCCTGCACTGGCAGGTGGATTCTTTCCGCTGAGCCACCTGGGAAGCCTCTACTTCTACCACATAACAGATGCACAATAAGTGTTCCTCTTCGTCCTTTCTCCAGACATCCAAGGCTCTAGTGCTGCTAACACAGACAAAGCCATGGGTAGAAAGAAAGATCATTTGAAGTCCTCACCTGCCCCCAGTTCTGAAGTTGGTACAGAACTGGGAGAACATATTTGCCTGTTAGTGTAAGTTAGTAAAGCTGGGAAGACCAAGGGGATAGCCATAAGTAGGTGAGTTCAGCTTGTGTCCAGCGAGGCTGAGATTCTCAGGACAGGGGAGTCTAGTTGGAATACCGAGAACCTTGTTAAAGGAACTGGACTAAACTCAGGGAAGGCTGGGGGCCACAGCCACCCTTCCCCCACAGTCCCACCTGTTCATCCTTACATCCTTACCCAGCTGCCCACGCCCTGGGTCCCTCACCGCTATCACCAATCCACATGTATAAAAACAAACACTTCAGATCCAGACTAGCTCTTTCCTCTCAGGCTAAAAGTCAGAGAGGGGTCTCAGGGCCCAGAGTAGTGGAAGGAAAGGCAGGATGTTTCAAGGCCAGACCGGAAGTAGTGGGCATCACCTCCCCGTGAATTTCACTGGTCCCTCTTTGGCTACATTGGCTCAACCAGATGCAGGAGGCTAAGACGGTGTACCCAGGAGGAGAAGAGCAGATATTGGCGAACATGCTGCAAGCTATAAACACATCTTTCCTTTTGTGTTTTATAGGCCCATGGTTATAATGGGAGCCATTGTCCATTCCCTTGATATAATGAAGATTGTCCACCAGCTACTAATAAGCCATCTTCTACTGACTTTTGATTGAGAAGCTATCCCCAGGGCCTCCCCCTTTAGGTGGGAAGACAAGGTACTCTCGTTTGATCCTCATGGGGCCCATAGTGAACAGAGTTCAGGGGAAGGAGTTCAGATCCGGGTAACTGGAGTCTGGGGTCCAGCCCTTTCCCCACGTCACCTTTATCTGCCTGGCAACAGTACCCACTCAACAAGTGGCCAATGGAATGGCTGCTTCTTTTTTTTTTTTAATTGGGGTTATTTACTTTACAATGTGGTGTTAGTTTCTGCTGTATAATGAAGTGAATCAGCTGGATGTATACACATATCCCCTCCCTCTGAGAACCCCCTCCCTCCCACGTGCCCCGACTCCTCTAGGTCACCACAGACCACCGAACTGAGCTCCTGGTGCTATTCAGCGGTTCCCTTTAATGTTGAAACTTGTTTAAAGTGAATGGGACCGAAGGCAAGAATGATAGAGTGGGGGAATGGAAGTGGCTCAGCTGGTGAAGAATTCTCCTGCAAGGCAGGAGACCCCAGTTCAATTCCTGGGTCGGGAAGATCCCCTGGAGAAGGGCACCCACTCCGGTATTCTTGGGCTTCCCTGGTGGCTCAGTTGGTAAAGAATTCACCTGCAATGCGGGAGACCTGGGTTCAATCCCTGGGTTGGGAAGATCCAGTGCAGGAGGGAATGGTTACCCACTCCAGTATTCTTGCTGGAGAATCCCATGGACAGAGGAGCCTGGTGGGCTACAGTCCACAGGGTCACAAAGAGTTGGCCCTTTCACGTCACTTCAGGCAGGTGGAGAAGGGGACGCTTCCCAGTGAGCAGTTAGAAGCTTTTCTGTCCCTGCCCGGGTGTGGCAGGAAGCCTTTACAGGCCCAGGACTCTGGACAGTGGGCCGGTGACTTCATGCGTCCCACAGACTCCTTGCAGCCGGCTTCCTCTTCTCACCGAGAGGGACGTTGTGAGCCTGTCAGGGGGGAGTTGGGAACTTCAGTCCCAGTCACCATGGTGCAGTGGGTTTCAGGCCAGCCAGATGCCACATACAGGAAGCCTCCATCACGTGACTTCTCAAGGTCTTCTCCAAAGGGGGATGTGAGGGAGAACTGCAATGCCTCATTGTCAACATCCTTGTGAGATGTTTCCTCAAAACAAACATTTAAGGGCCTCTCTCTTGAAATAATTCCCCAACTGGTTTGGGAAGAAGAAGCAGAGTTCTCTTTTTCACTTCACCAGGAACTCAAACAGTGTGTTCATGAGCGATGCCATGGGAGGCAGAGTGCAAACACAGCTGGAAAACCTCAGCCTCAAACTGAGAAACACACTTCCCCGCTTCCTCACACAGGAAGGGGCAGCTCTCCGGTCCAGAGGGATCCCAGAGATTAACCACAGAGCTGAAGCCAGTCCTGAGCTCTTCTCTACATCATGTTAGGCCTCTGCCAGGCCCTCCAGGGGCCTCGCACCCCAGGTCCACCGCGACCCTCATCCAGCTGGGTTCCTGCCTCCATGCCCCGCCTGGGGTCAGCCAGCCCTCTGCTGGGTGATTTGTTTTCATGTCAGATCCTCATATCAACTACACACTGTTATCATCCCCTTATTTCCAAACAGCTCAGGTCATGGATGTAGTGTGGTCAGAGTCCCTTGGGTAAGAAGCGCAGATGTGGGATTTGGCCCATAGTTTCAGCCAATAATTCTCACCCAAGTCAACACAGCAGAACATCCTTGGGAAGGTTCACCTTCCTCACCCCACGTGCCCTGGTATAACTCCCTAACTGCAGGGCATTGGCCTGTAACGCACATGTTGCTGGGATTGTCCAAGTGAAGAATACAAAGGCAGAAAGTTAATCACTGGGACCCGGGTTCTGCATCTCAGTGCCCCACAGTGCACCATCGTCTGATGAGAAACACCAGGTATTCATCTTCCTCCAGCAATCGAGGAAGAATCACATGGGAAAACCAGGCAGGGAGTAGATCCTACTAGAGGGCAATCTATGTCACAACAAGGGCCTCTCAGGTGGCTCAGTGGTAAAGAATCCACCTGTCAATGCACGAGACCCAAGAGGCTCAGGTTCAATTCCTGGGTTGGAAAGATCCCCTGGAGGAGAAAATGGCAACTGGCTCCAGTATTCTTCCTGGAAAACCTTGTGGACAGAGGAGCCTGGTGGGCTGCAGTCCGTGGGGTTGCAAAAGACAGACACGACTTAGAAACCAAACAACAAAAGTCACAAGAAATTACTTCCCTCCAAGATGCTGCACGTGAGCTCAGGCCACTTCTCTGTTCCAACAGGTACCTTACTGAGATGGAGCCTCTATGACCACGGCTGGGAGGAACCACAGTCCAGTCAGATCTGTAGACTGGCTATTCCAATGGCTACCTTCTCCTCAAAACAAAAATTCACAAGTATCACTTCCTGGGTAGCTCCGGTACACTCTTCCTCAACATTGAAGATGTGTCACACACCCGTGCGCAGGCACAAATACACACTCACACAGACCCACACACTCACCAGTGCCTTACAGACATGGCAGCCTGAACGCAGAGCCCTTCAAGCAATGTGTGAGCCACATCAACTCCCGCAAATAAACAAACACAAGGGAAGGATGGGATTCGGCACAATGCCACCAACTTGGGTGTGACCAGCTCTTACAAGTTAAAGCTGTTTTTGTTGTTATCATCTCCAAAAGAGACCACGGAAGAAGTGGAGGCTGTGACACAGTCTTTGGAAGCAGGCAGAATACACTACCTGTGGGAACCTAAGGAAGTTATTTCTCTTCTCTTAAGTCCCAGGGTGCTCACCTGCAAAGAGGAGATAATGACATGAACCTCGTGGAGCTGTTCTCAGGAATATCAACATGTCCCCTGGCCTCTGAGTTCCTAAGAGGGAATGTAAGTTATGGGCAAGACTAAAACATTATTAGAACTTCCCTGGTGGTCCAGTGGCTAAGACCCCTCACTCCCAATGCAGGTTGCCTGGGTTCCATCCCTGGTCAGGGAACTAGATCCCACATGACACAGTTAGACCCAGCGCAGCCAAATAATAAATAAATAAAATATTTTAAAATAATAAAACACTGTCTTAAATTTCATCTCACTTATCTTATCTTCAGTTCAGTTGCTCAGTCATGTTCAACTCTTTGCAACCCCATGGACTGCAGCACGCCAGGCTTCCCTGTCCATCTATGTGCCTACATTTCTATTTAATCGAGATCCAGCTTAAACAATGAAAAGGGACCCTGCTTTGGCAGAGGTACCTGGGACAAGAAAACATGGATAGAATGAGAGAATACCAGTTTTACAGGAGACACTCATTTCTTGCATGGACTCAATTTCACCCCAGGGCAACCCCGGTGGCTCAGCAGTAAGGAATCCACCTGCCAAAGCAGGAGATGTGGGTTCCACCCCTGGGTCTAGAAGATCTCCTAGAGGAGGAAAGGCAACCCACTCCAGTATTCTTGCCTGGAGAATCCCATGGACAGTGGAGACTGGCGGGCTACAGTCCGTGGGGTCACAAAGAGTCAGACACGACTTAGTGACTAAACAACAACATTAACCCACTGAACGAAACACACACATACACAGGGCTGGGTGGGGCGAGGGAACCACCTGTCCCACTTTACTGCTGGCCAGTGATGTTTGACAAGTTCATCCCGAGCAGGTTTACTTAGGGCATGGGAATATGCCTGGGGATATGACACCACATTCCAGACTAAAGATGTGCGGAGAAGGGACCCAGCCCCAGGGCTCTTTCCCAAGCAGGAGAAAGTATATAGGAGATGGAAGAAAAAATAAGCTCACATGTTTCAAGAAAGCATGCAAATATAAGAAATAATAGGAAAAAGGGGTTCATAAAGGTTTAGTCATTCACCTAAGCTTGTTAATGGAACGTCTGTGATTGTAGTTATTACTAGCATCACATTGTTCATTAACAGCATTTCCCCTGTATTTGAAGACGTAAATAGCTTATTTATGTTTTCAACTACTTTATGTTCAATTTTATATCTACAAGACAAAGTTCTGAAAGGCAGGGATAAAGTTCTAGTCACCCACACATCCCCTGACTATGTGGAATAGAGCTGACAAGAGGTTTGATTTGTGCCCTTTGAAGGGCGCCATCTAGAGGCAAGTAATTCAAATGGCACCTCCATGCACCGCTAAGCAACTCAAAACTCATCCATCCATACACACATGGAACTGCAAAAGTAAGGCATACCCCCGACACAAACCCTGGAAGAAGTAAAGTCTCTATGATACAGTTACAAAATTGAATTTGCGTCAGAAACAAAGCCTGAGAAGACAGATTTTTGCTTGCAGTTTTTGTTCATTGAAAGTACCATTTCTTTCACAAAACAAGCTTTATAGGAATAGGAACTGAGTAATCATCTTGTCAGTTACAATTCATAAAAAATAGGCTCCACCATTAGCTAAATACAACCATTCAAATACAATTTAAGAAGTATCAAAAAACCCTAAAAAAAACACCAGTAGCAGCAAAAACATTGAACATTTGTAAACAAAATCACCAGTAACAGTTCAGTTCAGTTCAGTTGCTCAGTCCTGTCTGACTCTTTGCCACCCCATGGATTGCAGCACGCCAGGCCTCCCTGTCCATCACCAACTCCCGGAGTGCACCCAAACCCATGTCCATTGAGTTGGTGATGCCATCCAACCATTTCATCCTCTGTCATCCCCTTCTCCTCCTGCCTTCAATCTTTCCCAGTATCAGGGTCTTTTCAAATGAGTCAGCTCTTTGCATCATGTGGCCAAAATACTGGAGTTTCAGCTTCAGCATCAGTCCTTCCAATGAATATTCAGGACTGATTTCCTTTAGGATGGACTGGTTGGATCTCCATGCAGTCCAAGGGACTCTCAAGAGTCTTCTCCAACACCACAGTTCAAAAGCATCAATTCTTCGGCACTCAGCCTTCTTTATAGTCCAACTCTCACATCCATACATGACCACTGGAAAAACCATAGCCTTGACTAGACGGACCTTTGTTGGCAAAGTAATGTCTCTGCTTTTCAATATGCTGTCTAGGTTGATCATAACTCTCCTTCCAAGGAGTAAGTGTCTTTTAATTTCATGGCTGCAGTCACCATCTGCAGTGATTTTGGAGCCCAGAAAAATAAAGTCAGCCACTGTTTCCACTGTTTCCCCATCTATTTGCCATGAAGTGATGGGACTGGATGCCATGATCTTAGTTTTCTGAGTGCTGAGCTTTAAGCCAACTTTTTCACTCTGCTCTTTCACTTTCATCAAGAGGCTCTTTAGTTCTTCACTTTCTGCCATAAGGATGGTGTCATCTGCATATCTGAGGTTATTTATATTTCTCCCAGCAATCCTGATTCCAGCTTGCACTTCATCCAATCCAGCGTTTCTCACGATGTACTCTGCATGCAAGTTAAATAAGCAGGGTGACAATATACAGCCTTGATGTACTCCTTTTCCTACTTGGAACCAGTCTGTTGTTCCATGTCCAGTTCTAACTGTTGCTTCCTGACCTGCCATCAGGTTTCTCAAGAGGCAAGTCAGGTGGTCAAGAGTCCCATCTCTTTCAGAATTTTCCACAGTTTATTGTGATCCACACAGTCAAAGGCTTTGGCATAGTCAATAAAGCAGAAACAGATGTTTTTCTGGAACTCTCTTGCTTTTTCAATGATCCAGCGGATATTGGCAATTTGATCTCTGGTTCCTCTGCCTTTTCTAAAACCAGCTTGAACATCTGGAAGTTCATGATTCACATATTGCTGAAGACTGACTTGGAGAATTTTGAGCATTACTTTACTAGTGTGTGAGATGAGTGCAATTGTGCGGTAGTTTGAGCATTCTTTGGCACCAGTAACAACTTTACTCTTAATAACAAAGAATCCACAGTCTCAAAAAATATTAAATATATATAATAAAGAGAATATTGGTCATCTTTTTTCTTAATAGACAATAGTCAAAACAATGTTATCAACAGGAGACACAAGCGATATGATCGTAAGGCATGTTGCACGGTCTTTCTCGCTATAGTCAAGTACATCATGTCGCTGCAGACGGTAGACTTTCCAGAAGTCTTCTCCTCGCTGTGATCCTCGCACACCGGGGGCACTTGGAGGACTGGAAGCACTGCTTGTGAAAGCAAGCTCTGCATGCTGCAAGCAAGAAGGAGAGCCGTCAGCAAGTGGGTAACTGGTTTCTCAAATATGTAACAGACGCTCATCCCCAGCCTGGGGAGAGAGGACCTGAAGACAAGAGGACTTGTCCCCAGTCGGTCATGAGGATGGGCCTCCCTGGTGGGCCAGTGGTAAAGAATCCACTTGCCAATGCAAGAGACACGGGTTCCATCCCTGCATCGGGAAGATACCCTGGAGAAGGAAATGGCAACCTGCTCCATTTTCTTGCCTGAGGAATCCCATATACAGAGAAGCCTGGTAGGTTACAGTTCATGACGTCACAAAGACCCAGACATGACTTAGCAACTAAACAAAAACAACAACAAGGCCATGAGGACCAGTGAAACAGGCCGAGAGAGCTTGGGTAGCAGACTGCAGTGCCTCCCAGATCCGCTCAAACACCACCCATCGTGGGTGCCGGGAGAGCTGGTGGCTGATGGCTCAGGAGGTGACATCCCTTCTCTGGAAATGGCCCCAACCAGAGAGAGCTGCCTCGATCAAGGTTATGCCCCCTTGGTGGTCCCAGGCCACATCCAGTGACTGGTCAATACGAGGTCTAAAGGCCTGGCTGGCTCTCTGTCCCTAATTTGGGAAAATGCTGAAAATCCACCCCAGCTCTAGAGGCCCCTGAGAGATGCACTGAGCCTTCATGGTAACCATACCATCTTCGACTTCTTCCTTGGCCCAGGCTGCTGCCTTCATACCCTCGTGGGTGTGGAGCCTGAGAACAAACCCTAGGGCAATGGTTCACAAACTTTTGGCACCAGGGACCAGTTTCACAGAAGATAATTTTTCCATGGGTCAGGGTCGGGGATGGTTTGGGGATGATTCAAGTGCATTACATTTATTGTGCATTTTATTTCTATTATTATTACATCAGCTCCACCTCAGATCATCAGGCATTAGATCCCAGAGGTTGGGGACCCCTGCAGTGAACTTGGGGTTGACTGTGATTCAATTACAAAACAGGTGCAGCTGTAACTTGCCCTGATGTAGAAGAATTGGCGGATAGGTCAAACAGGGCCACCTCCTATCTCTGAACCCTGTTCCCTGAGCCATCATCCTTTATCCCCGCCCCACTCATACCTCCTCCCCGTGCACCCAAAACTTTACCAGCTCCAATTCAACAGAGAAGCACACACTAGCATCATTATACCTTAAGGAAATAACACTGTGCTTTAGTTGTTAAGCTTAAGTTGATAGCTCAGCTGGTAAAGACTCTGCCTGCAGTTTGGGAGACCTGGGTTGGATCCCTGGGTTGGGAAGATCCCATGGAGAAGGGAAAGGCTGCCCACTCCAGTGTTCAGGCCTAGAGGATTCCATGGGTCCATGGGGTCACAAAGAGTTGGACACGACTGAGTGACTTTCACTTTCAAGCTTAAGTTAATTTTGTGCTTAAGTTAACAAACTTTATGCTTATGCTATTATACTGCTATTAAACTTACAGTATTATGGTATTAAGATACCTGAACATCTTCTACACGTTGCAGTCTGAAATGGGAAAATGACAGCTGCACTCCGGCAAAATTCACAGATGAAGCCTTTTCCTTGACACAGCTGTAAGAACAGGAGCCAAAGTGAGAGTCTTCACGGGTAATGTTTCTCCTGATGGAGAAACGGAGTCCCACTTTCACAGAACTCTAGAAACACCAGATTTTCACACTTCCCCACCCCAGGTACTGAAATTTGTTATTCTAAAATCCCCTAAATTGGCTGTGGAAGTAACAAGTTTCTGCATTTAAAAGGTTTATATAAATCTGTGAATTGCAATTTTCATAGAAGTCAAAATGAAACGTTCGTCACAGGACAAAAGATAGGCCTAGGCAACATTATCATATTTGCAGAAGGCCACTGAATGTCATGGATACAAGTAACAATTAAAAAGTCTTTCTATGTCAGATGAAAGAAAAATTTCAGTTCGGTATTCTATAAGCCAAGATGGTAAACTCCTCTCACTATACAAGAATTCCAATGATACACAGTTTCAAAAACATCATTTTTTAAGTGTCTGTGATTCCAGCCTCTAGGAGGAACAGAATACTATCTCCTGCTACAATGGATGGATCAGAGCAATAAATGTGCGTCCATTTTGTGTGGACAACTGCATCAGGGTAGTTTGAGGCACCAGAGAAAGATTATGATTTTCAACATGTGTTCTTAAATGATCTCATTTTATTTCTGGGAGCTCCCCTGCAATTCATCAGTCCGTGAAGACACAGAGCTCCTGTCCCACTGGATCCTGAGTCTACGCGGCTGCACTTGGCACATCAGAGCAGACGAGAATGGAACGAGGCCACACGCTGGGCTGCGTGCTCAGACTACCAGTCACTTGGCCCAGGCTTGCATTCCAGCAGGACACTCTTGGTCTGGTACCGAACAGCTCTGCACCTCATTTCACTCATCTGTAAATAGTGCAGGGGCTTCCCCAGGGGCTCAGTGGTAAAGAACCCACCTGCTAATGCAGGAGACGTGGGTTCAATCCATGGACTAGGAAGATCCCCTGGAGAAGGAAATGGCAACCCATTCTAGTACTCTTGCCTGGAAAATCTTATGGACAGAGGAGCCTGGTGGGCTACAGTCTATGAGGTTGCAGAGTCGGACATGACTTAGTGACTAAACTACGGCGATAGAAAGTGTTGCCGGCACTTTCCTCAATTTGTGAGGGTAAAGGAGGCAAGTGCAGAACAGCCCACCCAGGATCGGCTGCAGAAAGGACAGCTCAGGGACACACCCGCCGGGGCAAGGAGGTCTCACCTCACAGCTGGCCACGTGCTCGAGGGAAACTTTCAGAATGTCCTTGAGCAAGGGCGCCAGCAGCCCTTTCTTGACCTTGACCATGTCCTCCAGGGAGAACAAGTGGAGTGCCTCCGTCAAGTGTCCCGGCAGCTGCTCAAACTCCTTCAATGTGCTTCCGGAGAGAAAACCAAGAGGAAATCAGAAACTCACCCACACAGGTCGGGGCAGGAACCCGGGACTGGGGAGAAGGGTTTGTTTTTTCCTGGCTCTCAAAACTGAAATTTTTCAACTCAACTTTAAAAAAAAATAGCCCCAGAAACAAGTTAATCTTACTCCCTACTTTACATTTTGCAAGTTTTGCTTGGAAGCCAGGAAGTTAAAATTCCGTAAATAATGATTTCAAAAAGCTGAATGAGAAAAGTGTCTCTGACAGCTGCCCATGTATACTTTGAGTGAAAGAAAACTTAAAATTTGGTTTTTGAGTCCTGACAACATGTACTGAGATAATAATGACCACTTTATTCAACTCCAGCTTAATTTCAAGCCCATCAGTGTGACTGACGGATATCTCAGGAGAGTTATTGATGCTATGACTCCCAAACCTCGGGCCCAGCACTGATATTAAGACACAAGCATCCAACTGATCTCCAGGAAGATCCCCTGGAGAAGGAAATGGCAACCCACTCCAGTATTCCTGCCTGGGAAATCTTAAGGACAGAGGAGCCTGGCGGGCTGCAGTCCCACAAAGAATTGGACATGACTAAGCAACAACCACAATCCAAGTGCCGCTAGTTAAAGGCACTTGTATGTCCCAAGGGCATTCAGAACAGTATGTAATCTTCTCCCAGCCCCCCTGATCTCTTTCTGAACCCCCTATGTCAGTCAGCAGCATCACCATGCACTGCATTCCCAAGCCTACACTGCACCTGATGCTCTAGGGATGCTAAACCCAGTTTAATTCTCTGCCCAGCTATGGGTGGTCCTCGCTCACACTATTTCCTCGGCCAGAGGGTCCCTGAACCCTCGTTTTTGCTCTGACTTGCTCTTCAAGCTCTGGCTTTGTCCTTAGGAAGCCTTGTCTGCCCACCTCCCCACCTTGTCCCTTAAAAACTACGTGCTGCCCCTCCCCCATGCCCTCAGGAGCACGTGCACAGGCACATGCTTTGGCAATGATCTCTCTGTGCTGACTTCCTCCCCAGACTCTCCCTGAACACGTGTCCTATTGCTTTTTCATCTGAGGCACAGAGTGGATATTCAAGACATATTTGCAGATGGTAAGAACTGTGGATATTGTTTCATGTTACAGAGAAAACTGAGGCCCTGAGGAGAAACTATCTTTTCACCCCAAAGCCAGGAGGTATAGCTCAAGGCCAAATGATTATAAAGGACAAGCTCCTCCCCAAAAAATGTAATTCAGAAGTAGTGCATCATTAAATAAAGATCAGAACTAGAAAGCAGCTTTAGAAGAGAACAAAATTTTTTAAAAACCTATAATCCCAACTGGTAGCTCAGATGCTAAAGAATCTACCTGCAATGCAGGAGACCCTGATTCAATCTCAGAGTTGGAAAGATCCCCTGGAGAAGGGAATGGCAACCATTCCAGTATTCTTGCCTGGAGATTCCCATGGACACACCATGGGGACACAAAGAGTTGGACACAACTGAGAGACTAACATTATGATCTCAGCTATTATAACAAATAATCCTAACTCCTTGAGTAACCTACTTTTCCTCCTCTTAAAAATATCTCTGCTAAATGAATTCATGCCTGGGCCTTTATGGCCATGGCCTCTAAAAGATCATCCTCAGGACATACCTATGGATGTGGTCAGAGATTCAGCTGAAGCTTAGTGTTTAGGTGATTTTTTTTTTAATAACAAAAGATATTTAAAATGTATTAGGTGTTCAGTAATAGGACAATACTTAAATGAATACCACATCATAGTACAGAATATTATACAGCCAGTAAAAGTTGGCATGCCTCTTTATCAGAGTGTTTTAAAAGGCACTGGAACACCCATGAACACAGCAGCACTAGTCACAATAACCAAAAGAAAGCAACCCAAGGTGGATGGATCGGTCAACAAAAGATGGAATATAGAGACAATGTATGTATATTCAACATCACTCCGCCTTTCAAAGGAAATACTGACACAGGCCACAGTGTGAGTGAAGCTTGAAGACATGATGCTACATGAAATGCCAGGCACAAAACAATAAACACTGTATGATTCCACTCATATGAGGTACTTAGAATAGTCAAAATCGTAGAGACAGAAAAGAGAATGGTGGTTCCCACAGGCTGGAACAGAGGATGGAGAACTACTGTGGGTAAACAGTTTAAGGTCTACAAAATGAAAAGAGCTCTGTGGATGGATGGTGATGATGGCAGCAACATGAATGTACCTAACCGCTTAACTGTGCACTTAAAAAGGGTTAGAATGGTAACTTTATGTTATGTGTATTTTACCACAACTTAAATACCCTGGAGAAGGGAAAGGCTACCCATGCCAGTATGCTGGCCTGGAGAATTCCATGGACAAAGGAGCCTAGTGGGCTACAGTTCATGGGGTCACAAAAGTTGGACACAACTGAACGACTTTCACTTTCATTTTTTTTTCAAAATAATAAAATTCCACTGCCTAGGGTTGTTTTATACTTATACTGGTCCATTCTTCTTAACATGTTAAATTCCCTGGTAGTGAGTAAGAACGTTTAGCAACATTGAAGAGAGTGTCTATATCCCCAAGGAAAGGCATGAGATGATCGCTGTGCACTGGTGGAGATGGACCACAAAGCACAGAGGACCAGCAAGAGTGTAGAGGTTATCAGACCTCCCAGCCCAGCCCAGCCCAGCCAGCAGTGGTACCTTTCAGCAAACCTGCAGGTCTTCAACAGCTTCTTGATATGAAATAGCTGCTCCTGGATTTCCTAATGTGAGAAACCAAACAGGGGGGAAAAGTGTAATGTGATAAGTAACACTGGAAATGTACAAGTCAAAATTAAATGTTATTTCTAACCTTGAAATGCTACAACTCTAGAAAATAAGCCTTTGAAATGTACAGTCTATAAAGCATATAGACTGTGCATATATATAAAGCATATAATGCACAGTCTATAAAGTGGCCCATGACTGAGTCCAGAGATCTACAGAGGGCCCAGGAAGGACCCAGGTCTTGGGGAGTCTAAAGCTTACACTATGTCCAGGGCCTTCTTTTTTAAAAAACACCAAACTGTGTACAAAAGAAGGAGATTCTGTGATTGGAGACACCATGGATGTACCTGGAGGACATTATGCCAAGTGAGTGAAGTCAGACACAGAAAGACAAAAACTGCCTGATCTCATTTACACAGGGAATCTAAAAAAGTCAAGTACAGAAAAGCACAGACTATAAGGGTGGATCCTGGAGTGAGGAGGTGGGGAAATGGGGAGATAACTGGTCCAGGACACAGAGTTACAGTTACCTAGGATAAGACCATAGCGTTGGGAAGGAGTTGGACACGAGTTAGCAATTAAACAACAAGGATAAGTCTAGAGATCTCATGTACAGCATGATGAGTATCATTCACGAGACTATTAAAAACTGGAAATTTGTTAAGAGAGTAAGTTTCAGGTGTTCTCATCACATACACAGACAGGTAACCCTGTGAGGGGATGGATATGTTAATTAGCTTGACTATCAATCATTTCACTGTGTATATGTACATCAAGTCATCATGTAGCACCCCTTAAACACACACAATTTTTCTTTAAAAGATGGTGGTGGTCGAGTCGCTAAGTTGTGTCCGACTCTTGCATCCCCACGGACTGTAGCCCACTAGGCTCCTCTGTCCCTGGGATTTTCCAGGCAAGAATACTGGAGCGCAGCCCACTAGGCTCCTCTGTCCCTGGGATTTTCCAGGCAAGAATACTGGAGCGGGGTTGCCATTTCCTTCTCCAGGGGATCTTCTCCACCCAGGGATCTAACCTGGTCTCCAGCACTGCAGGCAGATTCATTACTGACTGAGCTAGCAGGGAAGCCCCATTTAAAAGATAATAAAATTCAAAAGCTAGGTACAAACAAAACTAGGCATAAAGGTAAGATCTGGGTACGTGGCTTTGAAAAGAGCCTAAGCAAGAGGTCTCTGAAGCATAAGATCCAGCTGCTGGATAGTAAGTCCACCCCTGAAAAGCTCTCTCTGGACCCCCTGAGCCGAGGGGAGGCGTCCACTTACTGCCGCAGGGCCCTTTCGGCCGCTGGACTCCCTCCCCCAGGAAAGGTGGCTGCTCACCCTCACTCTGTCCAGTTCCTTGGCCTTCGTGTACAGGCCGTGGCTGACGTGCAGCAGGTTGAAGATGGGCTCATGCCATATGTGGTCCAGCAGGCGTTTGGAGAAGTTGCTGACGTAGTACTTCCGGAAGTCCCACATCCTGAGGATCCGGGCGGGAATGCAGGACTCCGAGTATGAGTGGCAGCAGTCGCAGAAGTACTTCCCCAGGTATTCGCAGTACCGGAGCCGCTTCACGAACTCTGCCGGGGTGCACAGGACGATGAGCACCGGCTCACCTGAGGCCGGAAACCCACCCTCGCCCTGCCCTCGCCCTCAATGCCCGCCCAAGGTCGACTCAAGATGGCTGTTCTGATGCTGCTGAAGCCATGCTGGGGAGAACAGCAGACACTGGAGGCCCTGAGTCATGGAGGGTCATGAGCTTCACTTTTGTGGAATGGGTGCTGGAAAACAGAACCCTCCCCCAAACACTCCTGGATTTGGAAGATGGGCCTTTAAGCTGACACGTGGCCAACAGAACATGAGATTCAAGGTCTGGGGATTTGGTGGGAGTTCAGACCCAACCTCCTATTTGGCAGGAAGACTCTGACAAGCCCGAATCTCTCCAGGCTAATTGTCCTGAAGCCACAAAACAGCCCAGAATTGTATTCTGTGATACCACAGGTATGAAAAATGCTTTTTAATGATAACGCACACTCTGTATGCTATCGGAAAGTAGTACCCTAAAAGAGTTCCTGGATAAATCCATGAGGAATAAATAAAACAGAAAAATGCACAAAGGATGGGAATACATGGGAAGAGAAAACATAACCAGTAAAGATCTGAAAAACATATATGGTGACCCCCATCCCCTACACACACACACAGACACAGACACACAGACACACACACACACACACACACACTCTCTCTCTCTCTCTCTCCTTTGGGGACAATCACTTCCTTAGGCAACCTTTCACTTCCAGGCCAATAAGCCTGGATTAAGTTCCCTGGCTATAAAACCCATAGCATTCTTGACTTTCTCTTTCATTGAAAGTATCACCCAGTTATTTACTTGGCTGATGACATCCTGTCAGCAAGCTCCATGAGGGAAGGAGCACATTCCTATCAACGAATCATCTTCACATCTGAACAAACTCTGGGAGGTACTTTAAAAGTTGGTGGAATCATAGTCACACATCTTCACAGTTTCTGACTCATACATTCAATATTTACTGAGGCACCAGGATACAGTGGTTAACCAGAGAGATATGGTCCCCACTAGACTTTAGCTGGGAAGATGAGTCATTGAAAGAAAATCATTTCCAACTGTGATGCATGGCAGGCACTATCATTCTACCATGGCAGGCATGGCAGGAAGTTCAGATGGATTTATGCATTTTGTTTTTATTTCTTGAGGTGGAGATGCTCAAAGTCTTACTCCATCCCAGAACACCTATCAAAGGCCAAGGGAACCCTTTCCAGCAAATCTCCTCTTCCTAGGCTTCCACAGGTCAGACCTGTGGATGCTCTCACAACAAAATAAGTGATTCCCAGTCTCAACTGGGCAACTCGCCTTTCTGATTGGGTGAAACCTGATTTTGTAGGCCCTGAGGCCACTCCCTCAAACTTTCTCAGAGGAGTCTGGTTAGGTCCTAGGTAAGCCATCCAATCATTTAACAAATATCTTTCAAGTCCCAACTGTGTGCGAGGCATACTTGTAGGAGCAGGAGATAAAGCTAGGAGATAAAAGGAGATAAAACACAGACCACATATTGATAATATGTGTATAATAGGTAACTAATGAGAACCTGCTATATAGCCCAGAGAACTCTATTCAGTGGTCTGTGGTGACCTAAATGGGAAGGAAATTCGAAAAAGAGGGGATATATGTAAACATATAACGGATTCACTGTGGTGGACAGCAGAAAGTAACACAAGATTATAAAGCAAGTATACTTGAATAACAGTCAATTAAAAATAAAACAAACCACGTGTCTGTCCTCATGGAACTTAGAATCTAGTGAGAGACAGATAATAATAAGGAAGATCAATAAGATAGAGTATTTTAGGGAGATAAGGACTTGAATAAAAACAAAAAGGAAGGGGATTATCAAGTGTATGTGTGTGTTTGTGGCCAAGAGGGTGATGAGGTGGAGTTTCAATAGGGCAGCCAAGGAAGACGTGAGAGTGCAGATGGGGAGGAAGGAAGGGAACTGGCCCTGGTTGGGGGAGGGCACGCAGCGTGTCCAGGGGAGGGCATTCCAGGGAGAGAAAAGCACAGATGCAGATCCCTGAGTCAGGAGTGAGCCTGTCACCCTCAAGGACCAGCAGGGAGGCCACGTGGCTTGAGCTCAGTGCCTGAGGGGGCAAGAGCTGGGAGATGAGAGTCGGAAAGCAATGGGCAGTCACAGTGCAGGTCACAGTGGCCTCTTCACCAAAGTGAGGGCAGTGTTATGAAGTGACTGTAACAACTTCTCATCGTAGGCACAGAAACAATGCACGTCCCCCGTTTCTGTGCTATACACTAGGTTCTCACTAGTCATGGGCTTCGTTCATAGTTGTAAACATACGTCAATCCCGATCTCCAACCCCCCACAAAAGAAGGTACAGTCTATTTGTAGGACATACATTAAGTTAACCTTAAATATGTATTCCAATATACATTCAGTTCAGTTCAGTTGCTCAGTCATGGCCAACTCTTTGTGACCCCATAGACTGCAGCATGCCAGGTTTCCCTGCTTCACCAACTCCCAACTCCCAGAGCTTGCTCAAACTCATGTCCATTGAGTTGGTGATGCCATCCAACCATCTCCTCCTCTATCGTCCTCTTCTCCTCCTGCCTTCAATCTTTCCCAGCATCGGGGTCTTTTCCAGTGAGTCAGTTCTTTGCATCACGTGGCCACAGTATTGGAGTTTCAGCTTCAGCTTGCAATATACATCAGTTCAGTCGCTCAGTCATGTCCGACTGTTTGTAATCCCGTGAACCAGAGCACACCAGGCCTCCCTGTCCATCACCAACTCCCAGAGTCCACACAAACCCATGTCCATCGAGTTGGTGATGGCATCTAACCATCTCATCCTCTGTCGTCCTCTTCTCCTCCTACCCTCAATCTTTCCCAGCATCAGGATTAGGTGCAGACAAATACTATTTGATTGCACTTATGTGAGGTACCAAGAAGAGTCAAATTCATAGAGTCAGAAAGTACATTGGTAGATGCCAGGGGCTGGGGGATAGGAGGGGGGAAGGGGGAATGGGGACAGTGTGTAATGGGGACAGAGTTTCAGTTTAGGAAGGTGAAAAATTTGGGAGATGAATGATGGTGAGAGTTACACAACAGTGTGAATATACTTAGTGTCACTGAACTGTACAGTTAAATATGGTTAAAATAGTATGTTTTATCCATACATGACTAATGTGGATGGACTAGTGATGTATGGATGTGAGAGTTGGACCATAAAGAAGGCTGAGAGTCGAAGAATTGATGCCTTCGAATTGTGGTATTGTAGAAGACTCTTGAGAGTCCCTTGGACAGCAAGGTGATCCAACCAGTCAATCCTAAAGGAAATCAACCCTGAATATTCATTGGAAGGACTGATGCTAAAGCTCCAATACTTTGGCCACCTGATGTGAAGAACCGACTCATTGGAAAAGACCCTGATACTTGGAAAGATTGAAGGTAAAAGGAGAAGAGGGTGGCAGAGGATGAGATGGTTAGAAAGCATCACCGACTCAATGGACATGAGTCTGAGCAAACTCCGGGAGATAGTGAAGGACAGGGAAGATTGGCATAATGAGGTCCATAGAGTCGCTAAGAGCCGGACAGGACTTAGTGACTAAACAACAACAAGAGTATGTTTTATATTATGTGACTTTCATGACAATTAAAAAACATTAAAAAAATAATGATGCAAACTGCCCAACTTTCTTTGGATGTATAGAGAGATAATTAGGAAACCTAAAATTGGTTATTTGGGGGGGCTTTTTTACTTATGATATTTAAAAATGTAAGAGTATGGGTATGAAATTATGTAAATTTCATTCATATGCTTATTAATCAAATCGCCATTGAAAAAAAGAGTTGTTGCTGTGTATATTGTCTTGCATGCACTTGAGAGAAATGAAAATACCAATATTTATGCTTTAAGGTAAAAATGCCATTGCCTAATAAGTAAGCAACCCAATATCCATACTTACTAGGTTCTATTGGAGTTCCACAGCCAGCACAGAGAAAATTTTGGGCTATTACCACGAGATCCCTCCTGAGGACAGAAAATGGTAAGAGTTATATTTCAGAAAAGGCCAACAGAGCATTTTTCACTGATTGGAAGAGAAATTGACATTGGGATGTTTTTCTTAGTTTGAGGGCTTAATTTATCATTTTTTCATTTGGGAAAGAAATAGAATTTTTCTTTCCCAAGAACAGAGTTTTCTAGTTGAAATCTCTGGGTCTTTTAAAAGCTCTTGCTACCACCAAAGCAGAAGTCAGTATCACAAATAACCATTCCACCAAAGAGTCTTTAGAGACTTCTCATGGGGCATCACAGAGTTCTCTCTCCTGAGAGAACTAGAAGCATATAGTACATGGGAGGAGGTTCAGGGGGACAAGACACCATCCCCAAACTTGCTTGGGAAGTTTACAAATGGATCCAGGGACATTTAGATGAATATGAGGTATTGTAAGACAATGCTGTCAAAGATTTTTGGTGAAAGATAGAATATTGAAGTGTTTGCTATTCAACTGTTAGTGTTGCAATTCCAAAGGGGATTTGGCAATATGGAGAAAGTTGTAACACTTTAATACAGTTTAAGATCAGCAAAAATGGCCAAGGTAAAAATGCATGGTAAAAATATGTGTGCTTTAGAGAGAACCCAGGGAAATCCCAGAGGAAAGACAATCCAGGTCAAGAGAAGTGACTCCACCCAAGGCTTGGAGAGGGAACTCTTCTCGCTAAGCAGCCCCAGAGAACTTCCTCATATTCTCCCAGGAGGAAAAGAAAATAGTCTATAAGGCACCTCTGTGGGGTATATGCGATAACCATCGCCAGACCCTTCATAACTCTGCAGTTTGCACACTGTATTAAATACCAACCAAGAGGAATGAAAAAAAATGCATTTGGTTAAAATATCCTTTTGTCTACAATGTCATATACTCTCAGAATAAATAAATTAAACTACTACTTTAAATTATGGGATTCCAAGGTGACTCAGTGGTAAAGAACCCACCTGCCAACGCAGGACATGCGGGTTCCATCCCTGGGTCAGGAAGATCTCCTGGAGAAGGAAATGGCAACCCACTCCAGTATTCTTGCCTGGAGAATTCCATGGACAGAGGAGCCTGGCGGGCTACAGTCCATGGGGTCACAAAGAGTCAGACATGACTGAGCAACTCAGCACAGCACTACTTTAAATTATTATATATATTTGTATATCCTTTTTGCACCATCTTATTTCTTTGTCTTTTAGAATTTTGTTACTTCTTAGAGAACAGAGGTGTTTTCATTTGCATTCTGTAACATTTTTTGACTATAAGTTAGTTCAGTTTATAAGAGCTCTCCTCAAGATGAAGTTTTCCTTTAAAAAAATGAATTCACTGACTTTTTATTCCACATTGCCCTAGAAAATAGAGTGGTCTAGTCTTAAAATTACTGTATGATATTTTTAAGGTTCACCATTAGCCACTTAATATGAGCCTGTTTACTTCTCAATTGTTATGTAATGTTCATAGTTAAGGAAACATAGTTAAATTCTCAACGTGTCAAAACTTACAGAGACCAAAAGCCCATGGTAAATGGGGAGCCAAGAAAGCTAACTCAGAAAAATGTGCCCAAATTTCTTTTTCCTAAAACAAATTTTCCTTCGTCCCTTGGTGTTTTATTTCTTGCCTTCACCCATCTCCATGAAGAGACAGAAGAAACCCATCACAGCTTGTGTTCTAACTGGATGGGTGGTCCAAGCAGCAATCTAGACTTACTTGAGTGGTGGATGAACATTAAATATGATTTGAAACCTAGGGGGCGCCCAGTCTCCAGTCCCTCTGATCCTCGACTTCAGTTTAATTTCCTGGACAACATCTGTGCTGGATTCAAAGTCTTTCTGGACCCGTTCTTCGTTTACAACCTGCATAAATAACCCAGAAGAGGATTCAGGAGCAACTTAAACAAGCACATTTCAAAAACTGAAATGAAAAGAACGTTCAGATGTGTTCCCAACATTAACCTTTACCTTGAAAAATAAAAACTGCTTTTAAGTGAGTAACAGAAGCTGGCCAGAGCCGTCTCTGTGTCTAAAACCCTCTGCAGGAGAACTGCTTCAGACGCCACCCAGCTGAGATCACTCTGCTTGGAATTTTTAGTTAGTTCTTTTGTTTCCAGACTGCGAATTACTGTAAGTAGGTCAGTGTGAACTGGAATGCCTTCCTGCCTAGCAGAAGCCCAAGCCTCACCCTGCCTCGTCAATGGCTGACAGACGCTGTGGATCTGAATCCCCTTCTCCAGAATTGTTCTCTGCAGACACTGCCCACCTTGTACAGGTGCAGACCCCACCCCCACCCCGACCATGAAACTTTCCTCTTGGCATCTAAACTCCAGACTTCTCCGATTACCATCCACATCCTCCACAGTTTGGCCGCTTTTGAGCCTTATTTCCCAGGAAGATTAAGATGAACCCTCCCCCAAACATACCCCACTACCCACAAATATGTTCTCCAACTACATCAAATGACTCTGCTCAACAGACACACCACGGGGACTTCCCCGGTGGTCCAGTGGTGGTCTCTGTGCTTCTACTGCAGGGGGCACGAGTTCGATCCCTGGTCAGGGAACTAAGATGATGCAGCCAAAAGAACCAAAACCCAGAAGCACCATGCACCTCCCAGTCACTTTTACCCCAGCTGCTCCTTCACCGAGAGTGCCCTACATACACCCCTGTCTGACCTGCTGCCGTTCTGCCTGGCCTGACACTTGGCTCAAGTCCTGAGATCTCCATTCAGCCTTTGCAAGTTCCCCTGATGACATGGAACACCGCCTTCCCTGCACTTCCGGTGTGCTTTCTCTCCTGCCCCAATTACAGCCTCTGCCACCCCATCCTCTACCCGCAGTGAGCTGCCTGCTTGGAGGGCAGTGCGCTCCACAAGGGGACCAGCCTGGACTTTCAAATGAGGCAGCCTGGGGGCTCAACTCCCGCTCTACCACTGACCAGCCCCACTGAGGGTCTGCAGCTAACACCTTAAACTTAAAATAATGCACTTCCATGGTGGTCTAGTGGTTAAGAATCCACCTGCCAATGTATGGCACGTGGGTTTGATCCCTGGTCCGGGATGATTCCACATGCTGCAGGGCAGCTAAGCCTGTGAGCTGTAACTAGTGAGTCCACGCGCTGCAACAAGAGAAGCCACTGCAATGAGAGGCCCTTGCATTAGCCCCAGCTCACCACAACTAGAGAAGAACTTATGCCTAGCAATGAAGACCCAGCACAGCCATAAATAATTGAGTAAATAAATAAAATTGTAAAAAATTAAATTAACAATAGCATCTACCTCACAAGAGATATGTGAGGATTAAGACATGAATTGCTGAGCACAGGCCCTGGTACATTACAAACACCCAATAAACATCAGATTTGTCCTTGCTTTTGAGTCTCCCCTAACGCCCAGCAGCCATACAAGAAAACACAGAAACCTCTGATGTGGAGAGCAGGCAAGATGAGAATTTAAGAACCGAAGATCAAATTCTGTTGAGACTTACTATGGAGCCAGCTTCATCGAGGGAGCCTGCCAGCTGATAATGAACTTCTGCCAGCATCCAGCATTTCTTGAATACGCGGTATAACTCTTTGGCTATCAGCTCAGCAGAATTGAAGTTTGGCTCATGAATGACACTGCAGTGTAAGAGATGCAAACATGGAAAATTATTTTCATAAGAAGTGTGTTAAGGGTCTTTTGCTTTGGGTTTTTAACTATTTCCCTTCCTCACTCAAAAAAGCAGAGGAGGTGACACAGCAGACCATGTGTGCATCAACCACGCATCAACGGTTATCTTACTTAACTCAATCCCTCCATGTTCCACAGAGCAGCTTGTGTTTATTGAGGGTACCAAGGTGGGGAGGGGTGGTGAGAAGAGGACCGGGTTTAAAGTCAGAAGACTGGGTTCAAGCCCTCTCTTTTGTGACCCCATGGACTGCAGCCCAGCAGGCTCCTCAGTCCATGGGATTTCCTAGGCAAGAATACTGGAGTGGGTTGCCATTTCCTTCTCCAGGGGATCTTTCCCACCCAGGGATCGAACCCACATCTCCTGCATTGGCAGGCGGATTCTTCTCCCCTGAGCCAACTGGGAAGCGGGTCCGCATTCTCCCGCTGCTATTTAACAGCATGCTGTCCTGAAGCACATCTCATCTGAACCTCAGTTTCTACACCCATAAAACTGGGTTTAAAAACCCCTGCCCATCCCACCCATGAGGATTGAATGAGAATGTGTACAAAAGTCTTTCAAACACTCTGAAAACACTGGAGGAACTTTCGTGGTGATTGTTTCATTTCTAAACAGTGATCCCTGTTACTAGAACTGGCTGAGTTTGGCCCAAGATGTCAGAGGCCTGATGTCCACAGTGCTTCAGAGGTGATGGCCCAGGGGTCTGTGTGCTGATGAAAGTGGGAGGGAGATACCTCTTAGAGGTGTCGGAGGAACATCCACAGGGCTCTGTGGTATTGCTGAAATCTCCAAGTTCTGTGGGAAAATCAAAGAGAAGGTAATGGAGGGCTTTTAGTCTGTTTCTGTTAATCACAGTCAATTTGATACGAACACAAAACTAGCTGCCTACATCTCAGGACCAATTATTCAAGATCTCCATCCTTCAGGTTCTTTTGCATTTCCGTTATGAGATAACAGCTATTATGAGGCCATAGATGGGATTTTAAAATATGCCCATCTGAAATTTCACCAAAATATAATGGAGGGGGCCAAACAGATATCAGACCCTAATGGTATCTGCTTTTGCATTCAAATCGACACGAGACGAGAGATTAATATCAAGACATCATATTTTTTTTTAGCATCAGGGACACAATCTGATTCGGGGAGGGGTTTCCCTGAATGACAGTGTCTTGTATTGTGTGTGATAAGTGTCATCAGGTGTGTGGGGGAGGGTGCCTCCATCACAGCCCATGAGTTTCCAAATCTCACCTACGATAACAAAGTCATCGAAGTCACATTTGCAGTCCTCTTCCGTCACCTCAGAGAAAGTAGGTGTTTCAACCACTGGGCTCACCTGTAACACAGCACAACCTAGAGGAAGAAAAGAAGAAGAAAAAAAGACTGTCTAACCTGCAACACCCCGCTACACTGAAATGGAGGAATGAAAGGGCTGAGTTGACCTGAAAAGAATTTTAAAATTCAGCTGCAATAATTAGAAAGGTCAGGGGGTAAGGAGGGAGGTGGGAGGGGAGTTCAGGACGGCGGGGACACATGTATACCTATGGCTGATTCATGTTGATGCATGGCAAAAACCATCACAATATTGTAAAGTACTTATCCTCCAGTTAAAATAAAAAGGGCAGGGAGCTATTTTTGTGTTGTTCTTATGTTCACAAGATTAAGTGGAACATACTGATGAGTCTATTGGGGTCCATAGGAGCATTCTACCTACTTCCATGGAAGTTTGATAATTTCCATAATACAAAGTTTAATAAATGGAAGAGATGGGAGAAACAATCTTTTGTTGTTTTTGTTCACAGTAAGGAAAAGAGTGTAGGTGACATGAACATTGTACTGGGTTGAGTGTGTGTGCTCACTCAGTCGTGTTCAGCTCTTTTGACCCCATGGACTGTAGCCCACCGTGGGATTTCCCAGGCAAGAATAACTGGCGTAGGTATCAAACCCATGTCTCCTGTGTCTCCTGCATTGGCAGGCAGATGCTTTACCACTGGGGAATCCACTAGGTTGAATATGTTCCCCTAACTGTCCTCTACCCAGCACCTATGAACGTGACTTCACATGGAAACAGGGTCCTTGTAATCAGGGTAAGCTGCAGTCACACTGGATCAGGGTGAGCCCTAGAGCCCATGTGAGTGTAAAAAGAGGGAAGTTTGCGCACACACACGGATAGTCAGAGACCAAACATCCCGTGAACATGGAGGACTGGAGGGATGCTCTACAAGCCAGGAGCAGCAGCAACTGCCCAGTCTGGAGACAGGCAGGGACCAAATTCTCCCTCAAAGCCTCTAGAAGGAACCAACCTTCCAAACAATTCCATGGCCGACCTGTGACCTCCATGACTGTGAAAGGATCCATTTCTGTTGTCTTACACCACCCAATTTGTAGTATTTTGCTACAGGAGCTCCAAGACACTAATACAAATATGTTCATGCTTTTCTATCCCTAATAGCAGCTTGGAGAATTAGCCTAAGAATGTCTTCACACAGAGAGAAAAAAAAGGGAAAAAGGAAGGCTATGATCACAAAGGAGTTTTTAAATCCATTTAAAGTGCTAAAAAATTGAAAGCTGCCTAAATGCCAAATGACTGGGAAAAGACTTTGCAAATCATGCTCTTCAAGAAACACGCTCACTGAAAATGTGATCACTGGAAAAACATTCTAGCCGGGGGATATCAATTTCTCAGCTTTGGTTTCCTCCTGGGTTAAATGGGGGCAGTTTCACCCACTTCTGTGTTTCTTACACTCTTTTGATCATGATCAGCAGCAACATACAATTTATTTTGCAACCTGCTACAGGCACAAAAATATATATCACTGATACAGCTCCAGGAAGCATCACTCACCCCATGTGAGGTGCGTGCTGATACTGTCCAACTGTTTGTTTGCTTTTTTAATACTGTCTGGATCCATCTGCAATTTGTTGAACTCTGCTCTACCTCATGAAGTAACCTCTATGACCATAAATGTCACAAGGGTGATACTTGATTAAAGATCAGCTTTTTATCTGGGTGGTAGAAATACTTTAAATTTTATTTAATATATTAATATTAAAAAAATTCAGCTAAACATGAGCTTCCAGTCAAACAATTCAACACACACTTATAAAATATTTCGGGCAAAGACCCACCTGTGGATTCCCAACATCTGTGGACACCCAGTGCATCACGGACTCCTTGTTACCAGGATGAATGAAAGAGGACAATGTGGGGAAGGCAGCCAGTGTAAGAAGAGGAATGCTGGGTGACAAGACAGAGGAAGGGGGAAAGCAGGATGGAGCCTAAGGAAAAGCACGTGGATTTCACAACTGAGTGGCACATTCCAATTCCTTTTCCATTCTAATTCCAAGTCAAGTGACAGAAATGGTGGGGATCGTCAGGTTACTCCAGAAGGACAGAGTTTGACAGCTGTGTGCAGAGAATATTGCAGAAAGCTTCCTCATATTTGTCCCCACTCACCTTCATAGCCACTGTCAGACGAAGTGGAAGACCCAGATTCCTGCTTTACATGGGTATAAAAGGTCCCTTCCAAGTCTGACTGATCACTCCCAAGCGGCCTGCCGGCCTCTTCGGTACTCCAGGTTTCTGAGTGCTGCTGACTTAGAATATTACACTTCATTTTCTCCATGATGGATATAATCATATCTGCAACGTAAAAGTGGGCATTTTCCTGCAGAGGCAAAGATGATCAGTTAAAATTCTCACAAGCATAATCAACTTGGTTTCCCCCCCTCCCCCCACTGAGGGTGTATCAGATTGAAAATCAAGAAGTTATATTTAAGTGGAATTAATGCATAGACATATATTTATTTCACTGTGTTATCATAGGTAATTACATCAAGAGTAGCCCATATCTTCCAGAGGTGGAAGATTTAGCCCACTGCAACCAAAAGATGATGCAAGTTGAATTTCCTGTGATATTAAACCCTAGATTGGTGGTGCTGCAATGGGAGACATTACTCATCAATCATGGAAAATTTCCCAGCTGAGGTCAGACCCTACCAGTCAAATGTTGAAATGAAACTTATTTGCCATGCCTCCTCCAGTGAAGTTTACAGACTGAAATCAGAACAGGCATACTTCAAAGTGTTAACCCTCTTGGTGGTTTTAAAAAGAAGAAGGAAGCCATGTTCACCTTTTCTACATCAACAGGGAGAACGAATGCCTCTGGTGAGAAGGAATTTGAGGAAATAGTTCTTCCGCCAACTTGAACAGCATCTGCCAAGACAGCAAGTTATCAACAATGGAGAAAAAGAAATTCAAAGTTTATCTAAGAAAACAATTTTAGGGAGTGACTTTCAAATGTTGTTTAAAATATTGGCACAATTCTAGAATAAAATATGATGACACAAAAGAAAGACTCCTCTGATGGTAGGCCTTGTAGATGGCAGAGGGTCATCATTTCTGCAAGAAGCTACTGAAATAACTTGAGAGGAATCCTTAGAGGAGGCAAGGGAGAACCACGGGAATGGAGGAGAGCAATGAGGAAAGAGGGGAAAGAGAAGAGGACATGTAAACTACCTACAGGAGATGAGAAGGAATAGTCTGGAAGCAGGACCATAAGAATTACGGGATCATTCCTCCAACTCACTGCAAATGACCTAAAACTTCCTGTTTACAGTAATAAAATCTATCTGAAAAAGGTCAGCACCGCTTCTCTAAAATGATCTTCCTCTAGTCAGAAACAAGAAGAAACTGCAGAGGTTATATTCGGCTGACTCATCTATTCTGCATCCTTATTAAGCCACTCCATTACTGGCAATGAACACCACCAAGACAAAAAAAATGTCATGTGATATGATTGCAGCACATACGGCAAAACATTTCTGTGACATCCATAAGCGCTGCTGTCCCGACCTGATGAATCAGAACCAAGTGCTCCAGATGTCTTGATGGTTTTAAAGCTCTTGGGGTGGCAAACAGAGGCAAGCAGGATTCCTCCAACTACTGCAGGGAAGAACTGACTCCATGATGGATCTGTTTCTTTTACTTTAACCTGTGCTTCCCGTTGCTTTGGTTCACTAAAAGGATACTGTCCACACATAATGGCCTGCCTCAGGGAACCCTGCCCCTCTGCCTGAATGTTAAACCAAAATGCCTTTTGTTCAGGACCCTGTCCACCAGTAGATGGCTATAAGAAGGAAAAAATTAACACATTCCTTCTTGGAGGCTGGCCATTCCAGGAGATAGTTGTAAGATTAATGGTCTTTTTTACTTGACATCCTCACTTCCCCCATCTCAGTTCTATAAAAGAACCTGGCATCCAGACCCTGATAAGATGGTTATTTTGAGACATTAGTCTACCATCTTCTGGGTCAGCCGGCTTTCTGAATAAAGTCATATTCCTTGCCTCAACACCTCATCTCTCAGTTAATTGACCTGTCGTGCGATGAGCAGAGTGGGTTTGGACTCAGTAACATAAACCCTTCCTTGCCTCATGTTCAAGAACTCCACTGTTCCATGGAAAACTTTGGACCTCTTAGCTTCAGAAGTCATCTGGGGTGGGCAAACTTTTTCTGAAAAGGACTATAGAGTAAATGTAGGACCTGAAGGCCACACAGCACCTGCTGCAATTATTACTCAGTTCTGCCATTGCCCTGAGAAAGCAGCTATAAGCAAAACAAACACAGCTTTATCTGTAAAATCAGAGGTCTGGTGGCATTGGGTTACAGGTCCTGGTTTGGGGACTCTGAGGATAGAGGGGAAAATGCAGAGAAAAGTCAGGCAGCGCCTTCCAGTTCCAGCTCTCCACACACCAGCTGTGCCTCTGCAGTAAAATTTCCTCATCCTAGGAATTAGGATAATCATTTTATTAGGAAACTAAAGGAGCTGAGGAATGTAGGAGCACTGTAAACGTGGAGATCCTTAGCCAACAAAAGGAACTGTTTCTTACAGCCTCAGGAAATGCAGACAGGTTCAGCTGTGTTTCCCTCCCATATAATCTAAGAAAAGAAATCCCTGCTACTGCCATTTGAGATGCAGCAGATCCAGGAAAATGCCTCATGGCAAATGCCTGCTCTGCCTATTGCTGCCTCCTACACCAAAGAAAGAACCAGATCACTCGGGGCTTCTTTTCCTTAAACCGGGGGAATGAATCCCCTTGGCCAGGTTTAAGACAGATGGTCAAAAAATGGAGTGGTTTTCACTGTTTTTGAACAGAAAGGGCTGGTGTGTTCCTTTTCTTTCTGGGACAAAGGATACTTTTATTTACTTTTCTTTAAAGATATCCTTTGATGTGGACCATTTTTTTAAAGTCGTTATTGAATTTGTTACAATACTGCTTCTGTTTTATGTTTTGGGTTTTTTTTTTAGCTGAGAGGCATGTGGGATCTTAGCTTCCTGAGCAGAGATTTAACCTGCTCCCTCTGTACTGGAAAGCAAAGTTGTAACCACTGAACCACCAGGGAAGTTCCAGAAAGGATAATTTTACATTGCAGAACAACTTCTTGCACAGGAACACAAAAAGTTATTCGGAGCAGGGGTATATTAGGCCCTAAAGATCATCTTCTGTTTATAACTTGTCAGGTGGTGTTCCGTGGGAAAGACTTTCAATTTTCTCTCTTTTCTCCTCACCCTCCCGTGAGACAATCAAGTAGGAGACTAATTTCTCAGTTTTCAACCACTAAATTTGAAAGTCACTTTTTTCCTGAGAACTATCCAGGCAGATGAGCAAAAAGGAAAAAAAAAGGCCTGCAATCAGACTGAGCTACTGAGCATGCATGCCATCAAACTGTGCCATATTGCTCAAACTTGGTTCTTATCTCAAAGTTAACTCATTGAAAAGATTGCCCAGAATCTGCTTACTCTTAAATTGTATGTTAAAGAGTGTCACTATCTCTGAGTTTTCAAAAATTTCAGTAGAACAAATAAACCTCATATCTTAGGAAAGGGAGAGGGCTGGTTTCTGCTAATAAGAAATAAATTTAAAAGGCAGCTTTTAAATTGCTTTGAAA
Organism: Muntiacus reevesi; assembly: GCF_963930625.1. NCBI lineage: Eukaryota > Metazoa > Chordata > Mammalia > Artiodactyla > Cervidae > Muntiacus > Muntiacus reevesi. The sequence continues at coordinate 15,179,607 of NC_089259.1, forward strand.
TAAAAAACTTCCTTGACTATTTGAACTAGGATTCCAACAAAAATACAAATTAATGCAAAGTGTGAATATAGTATAATTAATATTTAAAATTAACTAAGCATGCCACAAATCATAATAACAAGAAGAGCTTAATTTATTGACTCGAGTGGCATCAGGCATGGATTGCTTGGGTTTCAGAATTTTGGCATTTTAGGAATATGTGTCTGACCTTAGAGCAACGGGAGACCTGGTTTTAATTGGAAAAAAGTTTTGTCCAGTTTGGAGGAACTGTGGTTCCTATTTTTAAACCTTACTATTTTTCTAGTCGCACCCTGTCCAGGTAAATCTAACAGGTGAGGCGTGGTCCTCTCCCACATGAGCACTGGTGTGAACCGGGGCTCGCTCTGTGGGGACCACTTTCCACCATCACGCTGAATGCAAAGCACTTCTGGTGCTCTCCCACTGGGCCCATACCCACGCTCTAAGATGACAGCGGACGCGGATTATTGACTAAGTTCTCTTGCAGTCTCAGGAGAAAGGGAATTCTTGACTCCATCAGTTGTGACCCTCCCAGTGGCTGGGCTAAAGATGATATGAACTGAGCTGGCGCCCTGGCTGGTGAGCATCTTGGAAAACTGGGAGCGTTTTCCTCAACGAGGAATACTCAGCCTCAGCCCCAAGCAAGAGCAGGTGTGAAATCGGACAGGAAGGGTGGAAGTCTAAACTAGAGTTACCTGCATCAGCAGAAGCTGTCAGCTGGGAAGGCTTGAAAAAAGCCCTGCCATCCTCAGGACGCGGGGGACCGGACACAGTCTTGGAGCTCGTGATCAGAGACGTGTGAGGACAGCGTCTTGGGAGCACTGCCTGCTCTTCCTTCGACGTAAGAGAGGAGTCACTGCCGTTGCCAGCAGAGCCCCAGGCAGAGGAGCTGCCCACGGAGTCCGTGGTGCCCTTAGACAGTGATGTCTCCACCACGGAGTCCCCAAGAGACAAGGGTGAAGCGCCCAAGCGAGATCTGGTGTCGGACACAGTGTGGCTCTCTCTGTTCCCCACTGGGAGCCCCTGGGGGAACGAGTCCTGCAGCTCTTGCTGCATACATGGGGGGTTAATCCAGGCAGCTTTGTGCCTTGTGAACCTGATATCTGATGGGCAGGAGGGGTGCTCAGTGTCCAGGAGGCTGGGCAAACCATCAGTGTCGCCTGGGTCATCGCTGACCCCTTCCCAGGGGTCCACAGGTGAGTCCTGCCGGCTCGAAGACTGTGACACCATCTTCAGGGCTCAGGGCTAGTGTGAATTCCCTTGTGCTGTTGGATTGGACCTTGAATTCACCACATGACCAGCTGGAGGGCTGGAGAGCTTATCTGCAATGAGTGAGAATCATTTACCATAAACAAGGGCTCAGTCATATTTTTTAACTCCTCAATCTTATGACGAAGCAAAGAAACTTCATGTTTCAACAGAGTCTGGACTTTGCCCTATACAACACAGTAAACTCCACTTAGATTTAAAAGCAAAATATTAATAAATAAGTAGGCCATAAAACTAGCAGCAAATGTAAGGGATATGACACTGAGATAGGAAAGGGGTTTCAAAGCATAAAAATAATTTTTTTTATGCAAGGATAAAGTCGTATAAGGATACCGCTGATAAAAAACTAAAACAACAGCAAAATGTAAAACATTCCATGCATTATTTAAAAATTAAATGTCAAACCCAAAATGGGAATGCTGCCTAGGAGGAAAGACATGTTTTCATAGTTTTCTAAATTATTATTATTGGGGTATAATTGCTTTACAATGTTGTGTTGGTATCTGCTGCACAAAAGAAGTGAATCAGCTATAACTATACATACATCCCCTCCCTCTTGTCTTCCTCCCAACCCACATCCCACTCTTTTAGGTCATCACAGAGCACTGAGTTGAGCTGCCTGCACTAGCTATCCCACTAGCTATCTATTTTACATATGGAGTATATGTATGTTTCTTCTTTTTATTTACTTTGTGGTCATATTTCAACAAAGTGGACCCATGGCATGTGAAACTGAGAACAACCAACAGCACTAAAAACTTGGTTTTGTGTAACAGTACATGAGCTTATGAAACTTACTTAGATTATAAAAGCAGTAAAAAGTTATGATTTGCTTATAACATCTAAAGAACACACTGTGATCTAGATGCTGTCTTTAAAACGGTCCACTCGCTTTTTAGCTCCATTTTTAGCATTAGTAAATTAGGCAATGATTACAATGTTGAGAGTGACACAGATGAGAAGCACTCTTGTCACTAATTACAGCCCAGCACATGTGTCTTCCTGACACTCTCCTGCTGTCCCTCACATTGTAAAGCTCAGCCTTCAACAGTCACTGCGAGATTGGCAAGGGGAAGGTTTAGCGATGAAAGTGTCTGCTTGGACACTGAGCCTAACAAAGGGCGAAGTCCATGGGTACACTTCAATAAGCTGAGGTTCTGGTCCTCATGAAGTTCCAGGACTTTAAACATCCTCTTTATGTATACAGGTGACTCCCACATGGATCTCTATTCCTGACCTCCCCTGAATGCCAGACTAGTGTATCCTACTGCTTATTTGACATTTGTCTAGGGGCATCACACCTGATATATCCAAAGAAACACTGGCCCCTCCTCCCACCCCCTGGCCAAATCTGCTCCTTCCTGGTTTTCCCCATCTCAGGAAACATACCCCCCAGTTGCTGAAGTCCCAAATCTAGGAGTCATCATGACCCTATCTTCCAGAGCTCTCCATCTTTAACCCACCAGCAAGCTTATTCCTAAACTTCCCCGGTAGCTCAGAGGTAAAGAATCTGCCTGCTGATGCAGGAGACACAGGAGACTCAGATTCGATCTCTGGGTGGGGAAGATCCCTGGAGGAGGAAATGGCAACCCACTCCAGTATTCTTGTCTGGAAATCCCACGGACAGAGGATCCTGGCAGGTTACAGTCCATGGGGGTCACAAAGATCAGATGTGACTGAGGACAACAACAACAAGCTTACATCTATAGCTACCACCTAGTCTAAGTCACCATTTTTCCTACGGTCTCCCTGACTCTTCTCACCCGTTTGTAATCAAGTTATTCAGAGCTATCTTTTATAAATCTAAATCAATCCCCTATCTGACCCTGTCAACTACAAATTGGCACTTGCCATCTACCTCTGCAAGGATTAAACATATGCCGCTAAAGCTACTGAGTTTCAACACCTCCTGAAGGAGTTCAGGGTGGAGAGCAGAAATGAGGCACCCCGTGCTCCGGGGATGAGGCAGGATAGGTCTTCAGATAGTTAAGATATTTTCAGGAGCTGATTTTATGAGCCAATTTGTATATCTCCTCATATCTAGAAAAGCCCTAAAATCTTTCATGGTGATGACTATTCCTCATGACTAGCAGAAAGCGTCACGAGACTAGCAGAAAACTTTTGAAAAAATACGTGCTTGATTGCATATACTCTCCCATCACTAAAATCACGCATATACTGACCTTCCCCCCTGCCTCTTTGGAGCAGTTTCTCAGAGCTTTCTGAGGTGCTGTCTCCCGGGCAAGACCCCTCATTTAAAACTTAACTCAGTAGTAAAGAATCTGCCTGCCAATGCAGAAGACACAAGTTCGATCCCTGGTCTGGGAAGATCCCACCTGCTGTGGAGCAACTAAGCCTGTGCACCACAACCCGTGGGCCGCTGCTCTCCAGTCTAGGAACTCAGCTACTGAGCCCATGTGCCCCAACTAGAGAAAAGCCTGTGCAGCAGCAAAGAGCCACAGCTTAAAATAAACACATAAATAAAATTATATAATTATAAATTATAGTAATAATTATATAATTAACAATATATAATTATAAATTGTATTAATAACTATAAAATTAATATTATATAATTATAAATTATAGTAATATAAATACAAGTAAAATTAAATAAAATAAAACTTAACTCGTAACTCTCACGTTGTGCATTTTTTTTTAAGTTGACAACTCTCACCCCCATCATAGCTTTCCATTAAATCCCGACTAAAATCCAAAATCCTTACCTTGTCCCCCACGCACGACATGACCCTGTCCTGCAGACTCCTCTGGCCTGCCCACCCTCTGTCAGTCCCAGCTACGAAGCAAGCTCTTGACTCCCACAAGCTCTTGATCACCTTCTGTTCTAGTCCCTCTGTTGGGACTGCTCTCCCCCCAAATGACCACACATCTGACACCTTCCCGTCTTATGCACTCCTGGGTTTATGAAGACTTCCTCAAAGAAGTCTTTCCTAACCACCCCTCTTAACACAGTTCCCCGGTTACACCTCATCACACCACTGCTTCATCGTCAGCACCGTAGCTCTCACTTCCTGCTGCTTACTGTCATCCTTGTCCACCTCTCCTCCCCGGACTAGAAGCTCCAGGAGAGCAGGGGCCTTGTCTCAGAGCGGCCTATGGGGGCTCAATAAGAGCTACAGACTGAATGAACAAATCCAGCAAAATGAAAATAGAGTTACAGGCTAGAGAAAAGACTTCTGTGATTGATACAACTGCACTACTATCACGGCAGACCTTCTCATCATAGATGGCAGTGAGTCCCTGTTTCCTAAAGATACGAAATTTTTCTCACCCAATGCTTATAAATAGACCCAAAAAGGCAATGTGAAAATCGTTCTAAAAACCTTTGGGTTTTCTTGATTTGGGGGTCTTCCATTCTAGCTCACAGCTTTTGCAGTGATGCAGGAGACATGTTGTTCAGTCACTCAGTCGTGTCCGACTCTTTGTGACCCCGTGGACTGTAGCCCACCAGGCTCCTCTGTCCATAGGATTTCCCAGGCAAGAATCCTGGAGTGGCTCGCCATTTCCTTCTCCAGGAGATCTCTCCAGAGCAGGAATCAAACCCACATCTCCTGCATTGGTAGACAGATTCTTTACCACTGAGCTACCAAGGAAGACTGACGCAGGAGAAAGACAGACAGACATATACACATATATGCGTGTGTGTGTGTGTGTGTGTGTGTACACCAACTCAATGGGCATGAGTTTGGGTAAGCTCTGGGAGTTGGTGATGGACAGGGAGGCCTGGCGTGCTGCAGTCCATGGAGTCGCAGAGAGTTGGACACAACTGAGTGACTGAACTGAGCTGAATGTGTATATATATGGCATCCTGAGAACACAGCACAAGCTCCAAATCACCAGTCACAAAACATCACAGGATTCGGTGATAAACTGCCAGCTCTCCCTATCTGAAGGGTTTCATCTTCCTTCTCCCGAGCTCAGATCCCACCTGTGCCCCAATTTCTCTGTCACACATCTTTTCCTCTCCAGGAGTTTCAAGTGTTATAATTAAAAAAAAAAAAGAAAAAAAAAAAAGCCCACCCATGGCTATGGTTTTATAAAATGCCCCAAACATAGAAGTCTAGAGTAAAATGTGAGGCCCTCTCATCACACCAAACCCCACCAACCCCAATTCTTTCCCAGAAATAACACTGTCAACCACTTTATTCCTTCCAGATCTTCTATGAATTAACATACATATGTCAGATCAGAAGATATGTCATTTTTTTTTTTTATACACACATACCATCACACCGGACATAGGCTAAATATACTTTCTTTTTCTCTCAATAATATGTCTTGAGGGTACATACTCTTTTTTTTTTTAACTATCTTACCACTTTTAGGGTATAAATGTATCATAATTTCTTGTGTCATATTCCTATTAATGAAAATTTATTTTCAGTTTTTTACTATTATAAAATATACAGAAATGAACATCTTTATTCATATTGCTTTTTGTTGATTTTCTTTTATTATACCTTTTCTTTTACTAGTTCTAATTTTAGTTCTGAGCCCCTGGCCTGTGATAATCTTACTATTTCCAAAAGAATGAAGCTACGTAAGTCACGTTTTATTCTCATATTTCTACACATCATATTTAGTTTTCTGTGTGAGAGACGATTACAACTGAGAAATCATATGGTAAGTAATAGTGTGATCCCTGTGTTTTTATAAACAGATTAAAGTTAATAATTCAAAGAGAATGTTATTATGAGCCTCTCAGATGTGGAAACAACAGGACTGAGCAAAAGCAAGACTTTCTTATAAAAAGTAATTTTCAGAAGCAGGTGCTTGTTCTACTTCCTTCTAGAAAGATGTTCTTGTTTCACACAAAGAGCCCGCAGATCTTGGCTTTGCCAGGTTATAAAATAAGAGCTTTTTAGAGCGGGAACAGAACCAGAGGAATTCAAGCTGTATCTAAGGTCACAGCTGGGCAGTGGCAGAGAAAGGCTGGCAAGCCAGGCTGGACACTCATTAAGCAGCATGAGTCTCCCTGAGAGGTGCACGGACATGGAGGGCAGAGCCGTGATGGGACAAAGCCCAGTTCCTGGTGATAAGATGCCATCTCCATCTCTTGGTCTTTGGGGCAACAGGTAATTCATGAGATATCAAGAAATGGTTGCTGGTTATGTTGTTTATTGCCACACTGCTCACAAATTGTAATTCAACTAAACAGATATTTACTGAGCATATACTACATGACTGGCATTGCTTTTGTTTTGGTAGCATGGGGGTTACAGTGGTGAGTAAGATAAGCTTCCTGACTTCCAGTAGCCTACATTCTGGCAGAGGGGAGACGGGGACGAAACACATACACTGATACCTCTCAGATACTGACTGGCAGTAGATAATATGAACCTAAGGAATGACTGGCATCTTCTCCAAGTCCTCCCCACTGTCATAAATGAGCTCCTTTGGATCAGAGATGCTTATGTGCAAAGATAAAAATCAATCTCAACCACATATTAAAGGGAGAGAAATTTAGCTGCAAAGCTTACTGTCATTTCTACTGGGATTTTCCTTTTGAGAGTAAACACAGGCCAGATTACTAGTTAACACATGGGCAGCAACAAAGGCCCTAGGCAAAGAAGAGACTCGAGGACTTCCCCCACCCCCCCTAAATCATTCTGGAAGGTTCCAGTGCATTGGACTCAGTGTCCCACTGAGAATGACTGCATCACTAGGGCCACCGCTGGGGTACAACATCCACTCCAAAGATGCAACCTTTGCAAGAGGGGAAGATGACTCATTGTGAGTCACCATGACCTCTAGAGTGACCTCACAAAAGCCCAGTAGACTACAGTATTAGTCGCTCAGTTGTGTCCAACTCTCTGCGACCCTATGGACTGCAGCCCACCAGCTTCCTCTGTTCATGGGATTCTCCAGGCAAGGATGTGGAGTGGGTTGCCATTCCCTTCACCAGGGGATCTTCCCAACCTAGGGATCAAACCCAGGTCTTCTGCATTACAAGCAGATTCTTTACCATCTGAGCCACAAGGGAGGCCCAAGCAGCCAGCATTTTGATGGTAGATAAACTACTTTGGCAGCTAATAAAAACCCTTAACAATCTTAAAGATACTCCAAGAATAGGCAAAGTATGTTGGGTTTAGAATTTGGGGTTTTCTCTGCCTTGGCACTAGCTAGTACCTGAATACACAGCTGGGAGCATCCGAGTAAAGGCTCATCTTAAATGTGATCTTCTCAGAGAGGCCTCCCTGGTTACCCTATAAACAATGGCAACTGCCCTCCCTAATAGCTCCTCTTCCCCTCGGCAACTCTAGTTTTTTCTCCTTACTCATCACCACTAATCATCATTTTGTTTAACCTCAATGACTAACACCCACTAGAATGTAAAATCTTTGAGGGCAGTTTTTTTTAATATTTATTTGGCTGCGCCTGGTTTTTGTTGCGGCACACAGGATCTTTGACCTTTGCTGGGGCGTGTACGACCTAGTTCCCTGACCAGGAATTGAATCCGGGGCCCTTGCATTGGGAATGCAGTCTTAGCCCCTAGGGAAGTTCCCAGGTTGTTGGCTTTTTTTTTTAAATTGGAGAATAATTGCTTTACAATGCTGTGTTAGTTTCTGCTGTACAATGAAGTGAATCAGCTATGTAACTTTTATTTTGATCACTGCTCTGCCCCTGGTATCTAGAACGGGGGCACATAATAGGTGCCCAACAAATACATTGAGTGTATGAATAAAAGAATGAACAAACTCGCCAATAGTACCTAGGCATGGTTATATTGGCTATTTCTGTTGCCTAAGAAAGGAATCCAAGAACAGGCATCACCCTGTAGAAGAAACTGGAGATTACAACCTAAAAGAGCTGCCAATAATTTCCTTAGAACAGAGGATGTTAGAGAAGAGAAATCGCAAACAGGAGTTGAGTGTGAAAGGTCGCATTCATTCCTTACAACTTTATGGTGTCTTAGTGAGCATGCCAGTAAGAGACAAAAGCAAAGAGTGAAATGATCTTCAACCAGGCACGTGAGCCCTTCGGTTAAGACAGTTCCCCAGAACCTCTTCCCATCTCTCTCCACTTCCCTTCATGTTTTGACTTTAAACAAAGGCTCATATCCCTCCAGGCATCTGCACACTCCAGTGATCCCAGATCACCCAGAAATCATCAAGATGCCCCATAATGAGACTTCATGGCTCTGTGTCAGGGGCCGGGAATCAGAGTCAACTGCAGTTTTCAGCCAGCTGCACCTCCACTGTGTTCTCAGGAGAACAGGACAGGGAAGAACAGTACCTTACTGCAGTGGGGGCGGGCGGCGTCACCCGACTCCTCTCTGGGCAGCTTAACCTTGGCAGTGACCCTTACTTGTGAAGGTCTGTTGTCAGAAGAACACAGAAGAAGGACAGAAAGCAGGGTGGGGTGGGAAGGGGAAGACCCAGCCAGGGCAGAGGTCAAGGAACCCCACATATTTGCTTAAGAAGACTTCAGGGTTGCCCAAGATGCACAAATGACTGACTTCCCTTGTGGTCACTGCATATGTCACACGTAACACTCTCATTCTGCACAATGAAAATTTATGATATTTCAGGTGTTCTTAAACCAGTCTGGGAACTGAAATGCAGCCCATCAAGGGACTCGCCCAAAATCTATTAGCAATCAGCAGAAGTAGAACAAAAATAAAGGTCCAACACCTGACGCAAAGCTCCTTCCCCTGGTATTTATGTGTTCCGTGTGGGCTGAAATTAGCAGGATATTTTCAGTTTCCTTAGCAAAGTAATCTTAAGGATTTCCCCATCAGGTGCGTCATAAAGCATGGGATTAAGAACCACACAGCTACATATATTTGATCCCATGCCTTTAGAACAGTTGTCCCCAGAACTTTATGATATGACTTCCTATTTGAAAAAAATCTTTGCATTTACATCTCCAATATAAGACTATTTACTTATAAATCTTACATATGCACAGATATTCTAATACACTGTATAACTATAAAGCATTATTGAAACAGATGCAAGAGCAGAGCATTTTGTTCTTGCATTCCAGTGAATCATCTTGTACCCTGCTGCTGCTGCTAAGTCGCTTCAGTCATGTCCGACTCTGTGCGACCCCATAAACGGCAGCCCACCAGGCTGCCCCGTCCCTGGGATTCTCCAGGCAAGAACACTGGAGTGGGTTGCCATTGCCTTCTCCAATGCATGAAAGTGAAAAGGGAAAGTGAAGTCGCTCAGTCGTGTCCGACTCTTCGAGACCCCATGGACTGCAGCCCACCAGGCTCCTCAACCCATGGGATTTTCCAGGCAGGAGTACTAAGGTATATAACTTCCACTTTGGGGACCACTGCTCAAGTAATGCTTTACTCAAAACCTTATATACAAAAATCAATAACAAAAAAGACTTATACATGAATATAATTAGATAACTAAATAAGACTTAAAGATGGCTAGATTCCCATGTTTGGGGAAAATATTGGGTTGGAAAAATCCAGACGAACTTTTGGCCAATTCAATAAAGTGGGGAGCCATATTAGAAAACAGTTTGACAGTTCTTCAAAAGGTTCAATATACAGTTACCATTTGAGCAAGCAATCCCACTCCTGGCTACATATCCAAGAGAAGCAAAAGTATGTGTTAACATAAAAAACTTACATGTAAATATTTTAAAATTGAGATATATTTGAGTTTAACGGGTACAGCATAATGATTTGAGTTACATACATCATGAAGCCATTATCACAGTAAGTTTAGTGAACATCCACCCTCTCATAAAGTCACAAAATTAAAGAAAGAGAAGGAAATATTTTTCCTTGTGATGAGAACTCTCAGGATTTACTCTCTTGACAACATTCACACATAACACACAGCAGTGTTAGTTATATTCATCCTGGTGTACATTACAACTCTAGTACTTATTTATCTTAGGGCTGAAGTCTGTACCTTCGACAGCTTTTATCCAATTGTCCCTCCCCTCCCCCTCCACTTTCATCACTGGCAACCAAATGTCTGACCTCCTCTTTTAAAATCTGCTTTTGGAGTATAGTTGACCTACAGCACTGTGCTAGCTCCTGTTACACAACAGAGTGATTTGTTATTTCTGTACACACATGAGTGTTGGTGGCAGCATGGTTCAGAACAGTTAAAAAGTAGAAACAGCCCAAATGTCCATCAATCAATAAACAAAGGATGCTACTTTGGTCACTGGGTGTGAAGAGCCAATTCATTGGAAAAGACCCCGATGCTGGGAAAGATTGAGGGCAGGAGGAGAAGAGGACGACAGAGGATGAGATGGTTGGATGGCATCACCGACTCAATGGACATCAGTTTGACCAAACTTCGGGAGACGGTGAAGGACAAGGACGCCTGGCATGCTGTAGTCCATGGGGTTGCAAAGAGTTGAACACAGCTGAGCAACTGGACAGACAGACAGCCATACAGTGTAACATCATTCAGCCACAGTAAGAAGGGAAGTACCATAACATGCTACAATATGACTGAGCCCTGAAAACCCTACTAAGTTAAAGAAGTCATTGACAAAAAATATTTCTTATTTCTTTATGAATGAACGAAATTATTCAGAATAGGCAAACCCATACAGACAGAAAGTACATTAGCAGTTCCTTTGGGGGATGGGAAGATAGGGGCGACAGGTAAAAATGTCTTTCTGAGGTTCTAAATGTTTTCAACTCAACTGTGGTGATGCTGGCACATATCTGTGAAGATATGAAAACCACTGGATTGTATACTCACAATGGGTGAATTCATGTTATGTCAATTCTATCTGCATCTTAATAATGCTGTTGAAAAAATGAAATGGGCCAAGGCCATCTCCCTTCCAAAAGGTCTAGAAAGACTAGAGATGCTGTATTTCTGTGGACCACGGGCATCAAAGGAGCATGAGCTGAGAACAATGGAACTGAAAGTTAAAAGGGGAAATAGAGACGAGACAAGGGAGCAGGACTAAATGTGCCTAAAGCAAGCATGGAGAAGGGAGAGAGCAAGAAGTGAGAATGCCATGACTGACCTATGCAGAAGAAACCCCCAAGGGCCGGTAACGGCAACGCCATCGGCGTGATGGCTGGGTACCGGGGCATTGCTTGTCTGCACTGAGGGTTCCAGGCGTTAACCCTTCTCTTTACACCAGCACTGCAGGGGAGGTTCTACTGGTCTCAATTTATAAATGGGACGACAAAGTCAGAGAGGTTAAGTATCATGGTCATGTTCGGTTAAGTGCCTATCTTTCAGAAACATATACAGAAGGATTTAGAACTGATAGAATTTCTGGAATGTGCTTTAAAATAATACAGCGGGAAGGTCCAGGGAGGGATATGGATGAAACACAACGGGCCATGTTGATCACTGTTGAGGATGGGAGGAGGGCACGTGGACTGTTCTCTCTACTTAATGTTTGAAATCTTCCGTAAGACAATTCCCAAGTTAAAAAAAAAAAACACAAAACCTTCATATGCGCCATGTCTTTCTGTGTCCCTAAGTTACCCCTCTGTCCTCCTTACCTATCACCTCTGAAACCCTATGCCTCTATACCCCTCTGCACCCTATACCGCCCCTCCTCCCACCCCATCCCAATCTTATTCTAATTTACCCTTGAATTGAGAAATTCCCCACCACCCTTTTAAAAGCTGCATCCCTACAAGTGTACACTCTCCCCATTTACTGATCTACTGTGTTACATAGCACTTAGCCTCTGATTGCTTACCCATCAGCAGTCATTCATTACTAACTCCTGGATGGCGTTTACTACAGGCCTGACACGGTTCTCAGCTTTCTAAACACATACACCCGATCCTCCTAACAACCTATGAGGTAGATATGACCACACCATCTTTATTTTACAGAAGAAAAACTGAGGCACAGTTAGTCAATGGAGTCAGTTTCCCACCCAGGCTAGTCTTGCTCCAAGTCCACATTCTTACCCACAACTGCACAGGGGTGAAGGGAAGACCATTAAATCTCATGGACCTAACCCTCTCTCCAGAAGATCAGCAGTCACCAAGCATGGAGTAGCTGCTGTGAGTCCGGTAACACCAGGAACACTGACACAGTGACTCCCCCAGCCCAAATCTCCATAGAGACCAGAGTCTAAATTAAGAGTGAGAACCCCAGCCCCAGAAAAGATTTTATATAGGTCATAGACAGTTCAAATGATTTGACAATTGAACCATATTGTTTAAAGTACCCTTGGGACGTCCCTGGTTGCCCAGTGGTTAATACGTCACCTTCCGATGCAGGAGATGTGGGTTCATCCCTGGTTGGGGAGCTAAAATCCCACATGTCTCCAAGCCAAAAAAACAAAACATAAAACAGAAATAATATTGTAACAAATTCAATAAAGATCTTAAAAATGGTCCACATAAAAAAAAAAAGCAAACAAAAAAATGCCCTTAAAAGTAAGTATCTTCAGAAGTTCAAGTTTCCTCACCTACCAGATTTAAAGTGGCTGTCCTCAATTTCCAAACAAAGAGAGAACACAGGAATAACTTACATATATTTTCAGGACTTAGTTGTTCTCTGACCCACTATAGCTTGTTGGAATCGAAGAATGTAGAAGAATGTAAGGATTAAAAAAAACTAAATCCTCCACCCTCCAATTTTCATCACCTGAAATCAACCACAGAAAAGCACGTATTGGCCCTGGGTGCCATTCAATGTTACCTGCCAGAAAACATTTGAGATCTAATTTGCGTTTATCTCTTTGAATGACGGTAATGCTAAGGATCTAAGAAAAGAAACTAAAGACTTTTTTAAAAACAATTTTCAAACATAATTGCTGGGCAAACCACACCATGTGTAGTTTCCTCCAGGTTTTACTTATTTGCCATCTGCCAGTCATTTGTCACAGCTGACAAAAACAGGACTCTGAAACTTCCCGTTACACTCTGAGAAGTCTTTCTTTCCAGCTCACACTCCATGTTCCAGTGAGAAATAAAGCATTCACTCAAAAGAGGATTATTAGCACTGTTTTGTGCATGAGAAAAGTGAGGGTCAGAAAAAGGAAGTAAAGACCACACAGCAGGCGTTCCCTGGTGGCTCAGAGGTGTAGAATCTGCCTGCCAATGCTGCAGACACAGGTTCGACCCTGATCTGGGAAGATGCCACAAGCCCCGAAGCAGCCAGGTAGGCCCATGCGCCACAACTACTGAAGCCCGTTAGCCCCAGAGCCCAGGCAACAAAAGAAGCCACCGAAATGAGAACCTGCGCACCGCATCGAAGAGCAGTCCCTGCTCATCTCAGCTAGAGAAAGCCGGCGAGCAGCAATGAAGACCCAGCACAGCCAAAAATAAAATAAAAAAAAATAAAGACCACACAGCAATTTGGCGACTAGTTCAGAATCCTGGATCCCTGCTCTAAAGCCTTCAGTCTCTCTCACCCTGGCTGGGAGAAAACCCAGTGCAGATGCTAAGGAAAAAAAAAAAGAATACCAATCAAACATAATTGTTATGCCAACAGAAGAGAAATTCCTCACTGCTCACTGTGTGACCTTGGGCAAGGCACTCAACCTATCTGTGCTTCAGTTTCTTTACAGATTGTTGTGAGAACTAAATGGGTTGTAATATGCATATCGGAGTCTGGCACACAACAGTCTAAAAGTTGGCTTTATCATCACCATCAGGGTTATTTTATAAGAATTTACAGTTATGTGTAAGACAGTCTCAATTGTTTTTCCCAAACTCTTAAATGAGTCATCTTTCAACTCCTTTTAGTTAAAATGGAAAAGCCAATCAGAGGTCCTATTTGATCCATAAAAAGATAAAATATGACAGAGGGCTCTAGTATTGCTCACGTTTATAATCTCTGGAAGGCTGGACATGCTTATCTAACAAGGACTGCTTAAATTTTAACAGTAAGGCAACCAACCATGCAAACCTCTCCTTTCAGTATTAGAAATATGAACCTAAAATTATACTAAGAGAAACTATTCAGATTCCTCCCTGCGATTATCCTGTACTGTGTGTGACTGGTGTAGGAAACATTTCCAGAGCTCCTATCTTCCTCTGAAGATGTTCAAATTAAAATGCTTATTCTTGGATGCCTACCCTTGGCTCTGACAGAATTTTCCCCTGTCAGAAAACAAGAACTCCAACTTCAGAAAATGTTTTTGGAGCTAACTGATCTCCCAGAGAATATGCCCAATCAAATCTAACCCCCCAGGGGCTTCTCGGGTGGCTCAGTGGTAAAAAATCTCCCTGCCAATGAGGGAGGCCCGGTTGGATCCCTGATGGGGAAAGATCCCACATGCCACGTGGCAACTAAGTCCAGCGGGCCACAGCTACTGAGTCTGTGCTCCAGAGCCCCGTGCTCTGCAACAAGACAAGTCACTGCAATGAGAAGCCCCCGAACACAGCTAAAATAAGCAAAGAGTAGCCCCGACTGGCTGCAACTAAAGAAAGCTTGCACACAGGAAGACCCCCGCAAAGCTATAAATAAATAAATAAAAATTTAAAAAAATTCTAAGCCCCCCACCCCCAGCCGCCACAACGACTTTCAACTTTCCTCAACTCTCCGAGCACCGCCCCCACTCTCTACACGTCCTAAAGGAGTTGATGAACCAAGCAGAGTTCCCGTGCCCTGATGTCACACACTGTTGGGGAGAGTAACTGGCGCCTGTGCTGTGAAGAGGCATTGCAACAAGAGATTGAGAAATAGACCCATCTCACCGCCGCAGGCAACCAGGAAAACTCCAGCGCCGCGGAGAAGGTCCTGCCGTATCTCCGCTACAAGCAAGGTTCGGTTAGGGGCCAGGAAGGAGGTGTGGTCTGCAATGCTAAATTTGTAGAAACCACCGAAGATGCTTTCAAAACACCTCCCCTCCGTTATCTTCCAAACCACCCAGGGAGGTGGAGCACCTCCGATCCTCCCACGTCTCACGCGAGGAAACTGAAGTTCAGCGAGGTTTCCTGATTTGCCGAGACCTCCCTGCTATTCGACTTCAGGACAGGGTCCAAGACACCCAGGTCGGCCGACCCCCAGTCCTTTGCACTTTTGCATGCAAGCCTATTTAAAGATCCTTTCAAACTGCACTGCAGTAACACAGGGCAGCGCTTGATCATCCCCTTTCCTTTGGGTCTTCATTCCCATTGAGGCTAAATGACCCCTCTTCGGAAGGTTCTCTACATTCTCCAAGCTGACAGCATCAATTCCTCAGGAGATCGGTAGCAAACCTCCCGCGCGGTCACCGGGCAGGCGGGGTGAGGGTGAAACGCAGCCGGCGCGTCCCCGCCGCTATCTCAGCAGGTGGATCCCACAACTAGCGCTCGGCCAAGCCCCGTGCGCCGCTTTCCGGCTCTCGCCTACTTCGGTTAAGCCGCAGAAAGTGGCTATGCCACTACTTTGTTGGGGCGTCTTGGGGAGGTGGTCCTCTGGGGTGCCCTCGCTATCTGGGTACGCGCTTCTGTGGAACCGAGAAAAGTCACCCGGCGTCCGGGACCGCTTCAGGCTCTGCGCTCACGGAAGCGTCTCTCTGCGCCCTCCGGCTCCTCCGCCCCTCCGGACCCAAGCCGAGCACAGGGTCACCCACCACCCCGCACCCCATCCCTTTGCAAGTCAACTCTGCAAAGATCTCCGGGGGTGGGGGGACTCAGCACTGCCCTGACCTACCTTGGGGTTCCCCCCGCACTCCCCGGACGCCTCTCTGGCATCCCTCCCACCATCCTCCTCGCCCTCCCCCGCCTCCCGCGGTCCTCGCATCCCCGGCCGGGTTCCGCTCACCCCAGCGGCTGCAAAGCCAGCTGGGCGCCGCGCGTCGGCTCCTCTGCGGGCCCGGCTCCGAGCGGCGTCGCGAGGTCACTGCGCCCCCCAGCGACCGAGAGAGGGGGCGTCGAAGGGGAAGCGGCGCCCTGACACCGCCCCCCGCCCCCATCTACCCGCGCCAGCCAAAAATATCCCGGGCTCCGGCAGCAAATCCGAGAAACGCCCCCAGCGGAGCGAACCGCCACTTCCCCGCCTGCTGCTCGCTGGAAGGAACGCGGCCCCCTGCCCTCCTCCCGGCCCCGAACCCTGGGTGGCGCGGGCTGGGGTCCGCCGGAGCAGCTGTGCACCGCCCCCCCTTTCCCCCCCGGTTGCCTCCGGAAACCCCGCCCTACCCCTCGCTGGGGACTCGGATGGAACAGCGCTTTCCGGGGTCGAAACGAGACCATCACAGACCTGAATGACGTCCACGCCAACCCCAGAGTCCCAAACGGGTGGTCTCTAGCACCAGTGCAATTGCCTGAAATGGTGATCTTAGCAATTTGGATTCAAGTCTGCGCTGCAAGCTGTGGGCCTGGCGGGGACCTGCAACTTACCCGGAGCGCGAGCCACGTCTCTCTGACCTCAGCGGGCTGCACCCCGCGGAACCCCACCCGGAGGACGCCACAGTCAGCATCCGTCCAACCTAATCGTCCTTGTCCGCTGGCAGCCAGGGTTTAGAAATCCCATCACAGCTGTGCCGCGGAGAGCACGCGCATCGCGGGGGAGGCTGGGGAGAAGCAACCAACCAATACAGAAAGTTTTCACAAATAGAAACCCAAGCCCTGACTGTTCCTACGGCCGAATGCATCACGTCCCACGCCACCCCCAGGGAGCTTCTGCGCCCTCCAGCAGCGCCCCCAGCGTTTCTTGGGGATAGAATCTCCCAGTTACCTGCCGGGTAACAACACACAGGTGAGCCAGTCCTGGCTTGCTTAGAAGAGGCCCTTCAGCTCCGTAAAAGCAAACCCGCATCGCACTCCTTTTAGGTTCCTTGGTTTTGCCCTTTGTCAGTTCCAGGTTGTGAAACCACGTCGCAGGTGTTTTGGGCTTTATTTGCTGGGTGTCTCTTCGGAACACGCCCCTTCCTAGGTGCAGCCTGGCATGGAGTTGTTAAGGGGCAGCGCCGCTTAGACGTGACTTCTTGGATGAAGCCCTAAGTGAGAATCAGGATCCCGAGCCAAATGAGTGCGTGCTATCAATTACCCGCTTTCTTTGAGGAGGTGGCCTGAATGGTAGAGAAACCGCCTGCCACTGTAGGAGACATAAGAGACCCGGTTGGATCCCTGGGTTGGGAAGATCCCCTGGAGGAGGCGTTGCCAACCCACTCCAGGATTCCTGCCTGGCGAATCCCATGGACAGAGGAGGCAGGCGGGCTACAGTTCATAGGGTTAGGAAGACTCCTACACGACTGAAGCGTCTTAGCACGCACTGCAGTCTTGCCCAGCCTAGACTGGCATGACCTGAAAAAACTTGGGACACTTGGCGTTCAGTCCCAGGAACTCAAGTCCACTGAATGCCAGCTGGGAACAGTTTGCTTTAAATTAAATCAAGAAGGAAAAGGGTATGGGGTGCTACTGACATCTGAGTCTCTGCTATGTGGCAGGCACTTTTCCTAATTATTTTCAGCAATCCTAGCAACATCCCTGAGAATAACACATCATTTGTTCCCTTTTCACAGAGGAGGGATCTGTGGCTAAGCTAGGTTAAGTTACTTGCCCAAGGTCACACAGCTAGGAAGTAGCAGAGTCAGGCTTTGAAGGCAGGTATCTAACATGAAACTGTGTATCCAGTTGCCACCAGTCACTAGCAAGACACAGAAGAATGAAATGAAGGGGGCCAGTGTCATGCAAAGTAAATCAGAGGGTCTACTAGTCAAAAAAACAAAGCAAAAAACAAATAAACAAACTGAGTCAGTGGTAGACTGCACAGTCTTAGATAAGAACAGCCTTCTTGTAGGGAGACAAGATTTTAGACCAGGATGGTATGGTTTGGTCAGTTCCCTCTGAAGCTACTTTGAAATCATCTTTACTAATAGGTGGAGAGGTATATGGCAGCCCACTCCAGTACTCTTGCCTGGAAAACCCCATTGGTGGAGGAGCCTGGTAGGCTGCAGTCCATGGGGTTGTGAAGAATCGGATACAACCGAGCCACTTCACTTTCACTTTTCACTTTCATGCATTGGAGAAGGAAATGGCAACCCACTCCAGTGTTCTTGCCTGGAGAATCCCAGGGACGGGGGAGCCTGGTGGGCTGCCGTCTATGGGGTCGCACAGAGTTGGACACGACTGAAGCGACTTAGCAGCAGCAGAGAGGTATATGGGCCTCCCTGGCGACTCAGATGGTAAAGAATCTGGCTGCAATGAAGGAGACCTAGGTTCAGTCCCTGGGTTGGGAAGATCCCCTGGAAAAGGGAATGGCAACCCACTCCAGGATTCTTGCCTGGAGAATTCCATGGACAGAGGAGCCTGGTGGGCTACGGTTGGGGTTGAAAAGAGTCGGACACAGCTGAGCAACTAACACTTTCACAGAGAGGTAAATAGACTGGCCTGTGCTGTGAGGGGCATCCTATAAATTGAATATCCACATTCCATGTCTAGTCACTGACAGAGGAGGCCCACATTCTAGAAGAGTATCTCTAGAACCAAGAAAGTTAGAGGACAGATTTTCTTTTTCTTTCTTTCTTTTTTTTTGGCTGTGCTGGGTCTTTGTTGTAGCATGCTTTGGGCTTAGTTGCCTGGCACAGCACATGGGATCTTAGATCCCGGACCAGGGATCGAACCTGAATCCCCTGCACTGGAAGGCAGATTCTTAACCACTGGACCTCCAGGGAAGTTCCCAGATTTTCCAAATTAGGAATACTCATGGAAATCTGCTCTATTCACCCTTCCCCTCGCCCCACCCCCCCCCCAGCCCCCAGGAATTTGGACGTAGAATTTCCCAGGCACTAAATGCTGAGGAATAGCCTTTCCAAGACTGCCTCATCGACCGGTCAGTCCTTTGAAAGTCACAGGTAATTACAAACCAAGAGCCACGCAGGAGAAGCAGAGGCAGATTTTATTTTTCCTGGAGAAGGTCGTCTTCCGGGTCGCAGTGCCCCCCGGGTCTCAAGGGCAGTGAGAGCGAGTACCAGGAACGACTCACCGCTTCAGCCAGCCGGGCTCCAGCCAGCGCCCGCTGGTCACACACACAAAGTTCCTTTGTGGCCAGGGCGCCCTCGGAGGAGACTAGAAGCCTGGCAGCCGCCCGCCCCAGCCCAGCCAGGCTGCACAAGAAGGGATTTGAGCCAGCAGGAGAGAGGCGACCCTGCTTTTGAGCTCAGCTGACAGAGCCGGCCAAGGGGAAATCAGCCTCTTGCAGAACAGGAAGGAAGCGAAAGGAGCTGAGATGAACAGCAGAAGGGGCTGCAAGAAGGAGCCTCATGGGCACTGTGCCCCGCGGACGTGCAGGGAAGGAGGGACGCTCGCCAGGGAGTGAAAGAGCCAAGGAAAGCGGCATTTGGCTGGTCTCCCTTTCTTTTCCTCCCGTCTGTCTGCCTGAAAGATACCCACTTTTTTTTTTAAATCCACAAAACCCCAAATTTGTATGATTTCATTTACATGCGGAAGCTAGAATAGGCAAATTCATGGAGACAGAAAGTAGAAGAGAGGGAACCAGGTCCTGGGGGAGGGGGAGAGGGGAGTTGTTTCCTGTGTACAAAGCATCTGTTTAGGATGCTGAGAAAGTTCTGGAAATGGATGGTGCTGATAAGCGGTTGCACATTATTACAAGTGTACTAAATGCCACTGAATTATAGTCTTAAAAAATGGTTAACAAAGATTGTCCAACTTGCCATCTTCTTTGATTTATACTTCACGCCAAGTGACTCGGTGAGACTAGACTCCAAGATTTTTGAATATTCAGTCAAAATGGACTGAAAAGGGGAAAATAGTTTCAATAGTAAAGGTTGTTTTAGCTTCCTAGGTGGCACGGTGGTAAAGAATTCACCTGCCAGTGCAGGAGACATGGGTTCGATCCCTGGGTCAGGAAGATCCCCTGGAGGAGGGAATGGCCCCCCACTCCAGTCTTCTTGCCTGGAGAATTCCATGGACAGAGGAGCCTGGCGGGCTACTGTCCACGTGGTCACAAAGAGTCGGACGTGACTGAGCACTCACAAATTCATATCATAATAAAATATTTTAATATTTTATTGCATTTTATAATTATCTTATTGTATTTTATAATAAATACATACATGTGTATTGAAAATCTACTATTACAAGGCTTTCCTGATTAAGGAAAATGGTTAAGTTCATGGTTAAGACTCTGCATTTCCAATGCAGGGGATACGAGTTCAATCCCTGGTTGTGGAACTAAGATCCCACACGCCTAGTGGCTCAGCCAAAAAATAAATACAATATTTTAAAAAGAAAAAAGAAAATCTACTATCATAATGTGATACTTCTCTGGAGTGAAAAACCAGGTAAGACTAATACACTAAGAGAGGGGCTCTGACCCCTGGGTATTAGTTTCTTAAATTTTAATAAATCTTGCTCTCTTTTGCTTTCATTGAGAGGTGCCACTGCCCAGCTTTTGGTTGTTTGTGGCACGGCCCCCATTCAGAAGGAAGAAGAGGCCTGCCATGTTCAAATCAGAGCTTTGTGAGGCTCACAGAGATGCCACACCCCATAAGAGCCTCTTTACCTTTAAGGGACTGAAGCAGTTAAGACTAAAGATAGGGACTCTGCAGTCCCACAGCTTCAGGCAAACCCTGATCCGCAGGGGCAGCGTGTTCTATTGAGATGTTGGGATGAGGGACCGTGCCCTTGTCTGACAGATAATGAGAAATTCTTGTCCCTGAGTCCTCCTCCTCCTCTGTCTTCATTACAAAGTTCCTGCTTTTGCTCTTTGAAGATGCCCTTAGCTGGACGAGTAGAACCGGAAACTCCCCCCTGTTCTGTGGTCTATTTTTATGACGAAAAATGTGGTATACATAAAAATCTGATGTCTCGCATGAGTGCAGTGGTGAACAGTTATTTGCATTAGGGCTAAAAATATTAAGTTGTTTATATTCTGTTTTGCCCACTAGATTGTGGCTCCAGGGGACCTTATACATTTCTGAATTCCTTCCCTCATGATGCTTCCTCCCCAGGACCTAGTCCTGTGCTTCATATGTTTTAGGTGCTTCATAAAAATTATAACTATTCATGTGGCTTGTGGGGTGTGGCTTAAATGCCATCCTACAAAAGAGGAAGACATTTAGCTAAGATGAGTCCATGTTCGGGCAGTTAGTATATCCAAAGTTCAGTGTCTTAGTCAACATTGAAAGTGTTCTTCACTGTGATCTCAACCCAATTTTCAGTCTCTTCTTCTACTCTTGCCTTAGGCCTTCCCTGGTGGCTCAGACGGTAAAGAATCTGCCTGCAATGCAGGAGACCCTGGTTTGATGCCTGAATCGGGAAGATCCCCTGGAGAAGGGAATGCTAACCCACTTCAGTATTCTTGCCTGGGAAATCTATGGACAGAGGAGCCTGGCGGGCTATAGCCCACAGGGTCGCAAAGAGTCAAACAAGAATGAGCGATTAACATTTTCACTTCATTTTCACCCCTGCTTCAGTTACCCTAAGATCCACAAAGGCTCACCAACTGCTCTGGGAGAATTCTTCATATTTTCTTACCTTTGTATCTCAAGCCATTAGCCACGTCTTATACTTTGCACACCTCCTTCCCAGAGCTGACCCTTCAGTGTTTCATGCCTGACACTGCATTAGTTTCTGCGGGACCCTCCTAGCCCAGGGTACACAATACCTCAAGTCATTTCCCCATGGACTATTTGATTGAAAAAAAAAAAGGCTAAAACACCTAGAAAAAAAATCCTGTATGACTTGTATTGAATTTTCTCCATAATTCTATTACCATAACAAAGTTACCTTATTTTTCTAAATTTTTCTCTACAGTACATTAAGTTGGACTTGGTATTCCCACTGGAATAAGTGGGAAGAAAAATCTGTCATGTGGTGGAGAGACTTGTTCCCTCCCTAGAGTTTCTCAAGAGCCCAGATGCTTATGTAACATCCGAGGGAAGATTTCTGGTCTTTGTTCCATCATGGTCATTGCATGTTTGCTTGTTTTTCCTTTAACTGTTGGTGGCACTGGGCCTTTGTTGCTTTGCGAGGGCTTTCTCTAGTTGCTGAGAGCAGGAGTTGCAGTGCACGGGCTTCTCACTGCAGTGGCTTCTCTTGCTGAAGACCACGGACGCTAGGTGCAAGGGCTTCAGTATTTGCAGCACTTGGGCCCAGCAGCCGTGGTACAAGGGCTTAGTTGTTCCAAGGCATGTGGGATCTTCCCAGACCAGGGATTGAACTTGTGCCCCTGCATTGGCAGGCAGATTCCTAACTGCTAGACCACCAGGGAAGTCCTCTCATTGCATGTTCTGAAGTCTATTAATTTGGAAATTTCCATCACTCCCTGCCAAACATGGGCGCAAGGCTCCTTCACCAAACTCTTTGGGATGCATTTACTTAGCAACTAGATGCCCCTTCAGAGAATCTGCCTCTCTCTCACAGGCTCTCTATGTCTTTTCCCATTCAAAAAAAGAAAACAAACCAAAAACTCTCCTCCTTAGCTCCTTCTTGAGGAAGCTCCTTCCCACTCAGGCGACTCTTGCCTTTCTGCTTATCATATGACAAAACCACAATTACACGGAATGCAAAAACCTCTTAATTCTGCCCTGGCGGACTCAAAGCCCTTCCTGTCCTTTTCAAGGAGGGAAGAAAAAAGTGATCTCATTCATTCAAGTTTTTATGCAAAGCAGTAAGAACATAACAACTGAATTTCTCAATATTTTGCCACACGAAATTTAAAAATTAAAACACATGCATTGTAACAGTACAATGAATACCAATGGATGAATGGAAGTTATATCTCTATAACATAGATGGATTCAACCAACATGTTCTCTCTCATCAATTCATTTCAATAGCCTTTAAAATCATTCAACTTGATTTGATGTTCTGATTTCATGTTCCTCAAGCTATCTTTATTTAAAAATTGATTCTCTGTGTCAATTTGTCTACAGGGAAAGGATATGCTGATCAGCCAACATGGGCATTCCTACCTACTCCACTCCCCCAAAGTTATATGTGTCACAGTAAATAGTAATAAATTATCATTCTTGCTTATACATGAATCTCCAGGAAATTTCTTCAGATTAAATCAGATCCTCTGATAGGAAGAATGAAAAGTGAAAGTGAAAGTCACTCAGTTGTGTCCAACTCTTGGTCCATTGAATTCTCCAGGCCAGAATATTGGAGTGGGTAGCTTTTCCCTTTTCCAGGGGATCTTCCCAACCCAGGTGATCGAACCCAGGTCTCCTACACTGCAGGTGGATTCTTTACCAACTGAGCTATCAGGGAAGTCCCAGAAGAATGATGGTCCCCCAAAGATGTCCACATCCTAGTCCCCAGGTTAGGGATTAGGGTGTAGTTATGTTGCACAACAAGGGGGAGTTGAGGTTGCAGAAAGAGTGGGTTGGACTCATCCAATGAGAGGACTTCCCTAGTGGTCTAGTGGTTAAGAATCCACCTGCCAATATAGGCCGCACAGGTTCGATCCCTGATCCGGGAAGATCCCTCATGCCTTGGAGCAGCTAAGCCTGAGCACCGCAGCTCCTGAGCCTGAGTGCTGCAGCGTGGTCCAGCTGTCATCTTGGTTTTGGCTCCATGAGACTCATTTTAGACTTCTGACCTGCAGAACTGTGCAACAGCAAATTTGTATCATTTTAAATTCTTTTTCTCCCCCTGACATTTATTCATTTACTTGTTTATTTTGGCTGCATCAGGTCTTAGTGGTGGTATGTGGGATCTTCAGTATTTGTTGCAGTGTGCAGTATCATATACCCAACCAGGGATCGAACCTGGACCCCTGCATCAGGAGTGCTGAATCTTACCCAGTGGACCACCAGGGAAGCCCTCAAGACACTAAACTCTTAATGGCGTGAATCAGCAATAGGAGACTGCTGCAGCTGTGTGATAGGGAGCTATTACTATTACACTGAGCAGGCGGAAACTAGTACAGACCCCAAGGGACTGAGCGATTTTGCTCACACTGAGGAATGCTCTTCCTGGAGGTACAGTACGGTATCCTTGCCAAATTGGTTCCTGGACTCCCCTGAAGAGAGCTCAATGTTTTCCCCCCTTCTCTGATCATCAAAGTCCTCTGAACGTAATACAGGCCCTCAAAAATATGTGGTGAATCAATGAGTTTTGGGCAAAATATAGAGACTGTGAGCCATAACTGGTGTATTTTTGATAGTCTAAAAAATGTAAGGCGTAACCCTCTTTCTCTCCAGTTGTGTATGAATGCCTCCTCTATCAAAAGATTTGTAGTTAAATTGTATGGAATTGAAGTAACAGAGAGTTTGTGATGAGAATGACTGGCTCTCTCTTCCAGTTACAGGGGAAATGTGGATTCAGTTTAAAAAATCAACACCTAGTCTTCGTCTCCAGTAGTAATTTCGCTTCTGCAAGAGGAAGCTTCATTTCTATTCTGAGGCGTGTGGAAGCTCTTCAGGCTGGCTGGTGGAAGAGCTTGTGGCATTCTTGTCAACACAGCTGACACCCATATCATATCCAACACTAAACACTAGGCCTTTTTTAAGGAGGAAAGGCAAGTAGAGCATATCAATGAAGCATGACAACATTGGTCAGCTAAGAAGGGCTCCCAAGAGTCCTGTAGTCATTCTCTAGAGCTGAAGCTGCTGTCAGAGAGTCAAACCAAGTGTAAATAGAAAAGTGAAAGTTGCTCAGTCGTGTCCGACTCTTGGTAACCCCAGAGAGTAGACAGTCCATGGAATTCTCCAGGCCAGAATACTGGAGTGGGTAGCCTTTCTCTTTACCAGGGGATTTTCCCAACCCAGGGATCAAACCCAGGTCTCCTGCATTGCAGGCAGATTCTTTACACCTGAGTCACAAGGGAAGTCCATAAATAAAAAGGTTCCATGGAAAATGCCATCAGTTGCAAGTTGCTGACTCAAGAGCCCTCCGAGAAGAGATGTGCTTCTCAAATTAAGCTGTGTGCGGATCTAATGCCCTGAACCTGACCACATTCACACTTACCAGGCTCCTATGAGCTAGGAAACCTCTTTTGTAAATTCATCATTCCTAACTGGTACTTTGCTGACAAAAAGTCCATATAGTCAAAGCTATGGTTTTTCTAGTAGTCATGTACAGATGTGAGAATGGGACCATAAAGATGTCTGAGTGCTAAAGAATTGACACTTTCGAACTGCGGTGTTGGAGAAGACTCTTGAGAGTCTCTTAGGCAGCAAGGAGATCAACCAGTCAATCCTAAAGAAAACCAGACCTGAATATTCATTGGAAGGACTGATGCTGAAGCCGAAGCTCCCATTCTTTGACCACCTGATGTGAAGAGCCGAGTCATTGGAAAAGACCCTGATGCTGGAAAAGATTGAGGGCAGGAGGAGATGGGGGTGACAGAGGAAGAGACAGTTGGATGACATCATCGACTCAATGGACAAGTTTGAGCAAACTCTGGGAGTAGCGAAGGATAGGGAGATAGCAAAGGACAGGGAAGCCTGGAGTGCTGCAGTTCGTGGGGTTGCAAAGAGTCGGACATGACTGAGCAACTGAACAACAATTTTCATGTGTAGGAATTACCTTAAATACAGATTCCAATCCAGTAGTTCTCAGGTGGGGCCCCAGAGGTACAACAAGTTCCTGGGTGAAGCCAGGGCTGCTGAGCCGTGGACCATGCTTTTAGTAGCAAAGGCTGGAACAGAATCGTTTGTCTGCATGCATCATGGATTTTTTTTTCAGAGCCTACCAGAAGGCAAGGGAGCAGCTGGAGGGCACACACAAAGCTCCTTTCCATCCTCAAAAATAGCTGTGTGTTTTCCTGGGATGATCTAATAGCCTGAGCAGAGAACATTGTGGCAATGTCCTTAGTCATTCATTCTGAGCGCTTCATTTGTTCTGGACAATTACTCGGACTCTCTGCACTTTGAGCTCAGAACTCTCTGTCTAGTCTTGCTCTCGGTATACTTAGTAACCAAATAGGCACTGAAATTCTTTTTTCCTGCTGTCTTGAGCAGGATAGATTTCTTCAGAACTCTTGAGGATGACACCAAACCAACAACTTCACATTCTTCAAAAATGATCACTGTGTTGTGGTTTGGTTAATTTAGGGATGTGAAAGAAGACTGCAAATAAATAAACATGTTCCTTTAAATTGACACTGCAGAGACAAACACAGGACTCTTCTAGCCTTTGTTTTGTCAATATAGCACATATGTACACCGTTGTATAGTATAAATGAAATGATAGATGTAAAGTATTTAGCACAGTGTCTACCTAGCACACAGGAAGCATCTGATATACAGCAGCTATTATTATCAAAATATATACTTTTCAAGCTGTGAGAGTGAAGTGACATGTGAAAAGCACTTAGAATAGCACATGGCAGATGCCAATCACACTACAGCAATCGTGAATACGCAAGTTCGTGTGCCCCTGTGCTCAGTGAGAGCAGACAAACTGAAACGTCAGAATCCGGAGCAGAGAAAGCTTTATTGTGAGGTCACACAAGGAGACGAGGTGGCTCGTGCCCTGAAAAGCCCCGAGCTCCCTGAAGGGTTTTGGCAGAGCACTTTTAAAGGGCAGGTGAGGAAGAGGTCGCAAGGTAGTGATCAGTTTGTGCACGGTTCTCTGATTGGCTGATGGTGAGACAGTCAGGTGGTATCACAGGGGTTAATGTTATCAGGCATTGGGCTCCAGGAGGCCTGAGGCTGTATGCTCATGGTCAGCAAGTACTTCCTCCATTTGAGGAGACAGGTGGTTCCCACCTGCTAAACAACTCAGGAAACGTGCATCAGATACTGTTATCTATGTACTCTAGAGAGGAGCTAAAGCAGAGGGTATTGCAGTGGGCAGTGGGCAGCGGGTGGCAGCAGGGTGGGGTCTGTCCTGGGAAGGCCCCATAGGGTCCTTCTTGTTGTTCAGTCGCTAAGCCCTGTCCAACTCTTTGCGACCCCACAAACTGCAGCAGGCCAGGCTTCCCTGTCCTTCACTACCTACCGGAGTGTTTGTTCAGATTTATGTCCATTGAGTCGGTGATGCCATCCAACCACAGGGTCCTGCTTGGTTATAATCATGTGATGATGATAATGAGGAAGAGGGTATAACAATGATGAGCTTCCATTCCCTTTTCTCTCAAGACAATCATCTTCCTATGATGAGACTTCAGGAGCATTAAGGAGGTGATCTGCCTGCAATGCAGGACACCTGGGTTTCATCTGTGGGTTGGGAAGATCCCCTGGAGAAGGGAATGGCCACCCACTCCAGTATTCTTGCCCGGAGAATTCCATGGACGGAGGAGCCTGGCCAGACTACAGTCCATGGGTTCGCAAAAAGTCAGACACCACTGAGCAACTAATGCTTGTACTTAAGGAGGTAAGGTAACATGCTTAAGCTCATTTTGACAACCAACAGTTACAATGCAAGTCAAACCCTTTTTTGGCATTTTTTGAGTGTGGTCAAAGCTGATCCCTCTCATAACTCTCTACCCTACCCCCACTTCATTGAATTCCTTTCCCCGTCCCCTCCAACTCATTTACACCCAGAATCTACATCTAAGCGTCCCCCCTCCAAATACCACTTTTTACCACCACTTCGAGTTACTCAACTGACCGTGGCTTTCACAGTATTTGACAGAGAGCCTACCGCACAGTGAGGGCTCAGCCAACACTTGTGGAACTGAATGTAGTTTTATCAGAATACAGCATTCTTACTCCAAGAGTCCTAGAGTAAATGGCTAGATCTTTAAAATAAAGTGAAGGGAGTGAAAGTCGCTCAGTCGTGTCCCACTCTTTGTGACCCCATGGACTATATGGTCCATGAAATTCTCCAGGCCAGAATACTGGAGTGGGTAGCCTCTCCCTTCTCCAGGGGATCTTCCCAACCCAGCGATTGAACCCGGGTCTCCTGCATTGCAGGCGGATTTTTTACCAGCTGAGTCACAAGTCTTTAAAATAAAAATTATTTATCTCACTGTGCTGTGTCTTAGTTGAGGCATGTGGGATCTAGTTCTCTGACCAGGGATCAAACCTGTTCCCCCTGCACTGGGAACTCAGAGTCTTAGCCACTGGATCACCAGGCAAGTCTCTAAATGGCTAATTCTTATCAAAAAATAAAAATAAAACTTTCAACCTCAGTCACCTCTCAAGCACCCAAGACAGAAATGAGCACTAGGAACAGGCTGTGGGCATCTCCTTGACATAATGACACATCAGTCCTTCCCCAGCCTACTAGGTTAATTCAATAGGATGGTGATCAGGGAGTGACCTAAGTTCAAAGTCAGGGTGCTGGGTGCTTCTCTCCAGCTCTAGAATGCTCTTAACTCCTTAGGATGTAAGGAGATGCTCTCTAACAGTGCACAGCCTACTTTTTCAGGGTATCCAGGTTACCACAATTATTCTTTTAACTCACTAACAAGGGGAATTGAATCCCATTGTGCAAATTAATCTCTACTCGTCACCTCTATCAACCCAGATACACATGTGAATCCACTCTCACTATTCTGAGTGAACGCTCGTCATGGATCCCTCGAATCACATCACAGCAGCAGAACCCTCAGAGGCAGCTGGCCCTAATGCAATTATAATAGGCTATTAGATAACACTTCTGGGGAAAAAAGAAGGAAAAAAGCATAGTCTGGAGTTCAACAGAAGTTTGCAATCCCTTTAAATATGGTATTAAGAGACTGTCTGATAAATGACTTTTTCTGATTTGTAATCATAGAATTTATAAAGTTATAAAAACTATGCTGAACTTATTTAAACATTTACTAATTTGCTTTCATTGGAAAGAGAACAATAGAAGTTAATCACACTTACCTGGAAAATCCATGAAAGAAGGCTACCTTGCCCATATGGGTTTGGTTCAAGTGCCAGTGGGCCTAATTCTAAAAGCAGTTCAAATTCTCCACATCAGCTTATATGCTTGGGATTCTGTTTTTTCTTTCTTCTCAAATTTAAATGACTACAGATTTACTTCAACACATGTTAAGCCTTCTTCTTTTTTCTGTTTCCTATCTAAAGTAGTGATTGAAGGGCTCAAATACGATGCTGCAGCAGCTCAATCCTATCTGCATGCCTGTGTGCTTAGCCGCTCAGTCGTGTCCGACTCTTTCGACCCCATGGACTGTAGCCCACCAGGCTCCTCTGTCCACGGGATTATCCAGGCAAGAATACTGGAGTGGGTTGCCACTGCCTACTCCCTGGGATCTTCCCGACCCAGGCATCAAATCTGCCTCTCTGGTGTCGGCTGCATTGGTAGGTGCATTCTTTACCACTAAGCCACATGGGAAGCCCTCTCACGTGAAAGAATAAATACCTTCGTGATTCTAAAGTGAACAAAGATGAGCTAAACAGGGCACAAGAAGCACTCATCATAAAAGATATGATGGTATTTGAAATAATATATTCAATAATACCTACAATTTAGCTGTCTTTTGTATCAACTGTGGTTTTCATTTATTAGAGATTCACAAGGTATTGTGAATGACTACTCAGATGGATCCAGATGTTCACGCGAGCGCTCTCTCTCTTTCTCACACACACACACACACAGACACACAGGCACACACACACACAAAGCCTTATATTTCATGTTGACTTCATGGCTGCATGACAATTGCAAAATGCCAGACCTTTCTCAACTCATGATTTATGAGAGAGAGAACAAAAAAGAGGAATCAGTTGTGCTCTTAGAATCCCCCTAAAAAGACCACAGGATGGAAAGAAAACCGCCTCTCAGTGCACAGAGCTCTTGATGGGGGTGCCAGCATGACCTGAGTCACGGGACCCTCCCAGCTGCTGGAGTGATGATCTAGTTTCGTTCAAACTTTTTTCAGCAGGTGATTCACCATCAGGCCTAAGGATGAACTTACTAATGTTAAAAGGTGGGTAGTTCTGGGGAAGTCTTTAAATAAAATGCAAGACCATGATTTGTGCAATGGTACATTGGATTTCTCTATCAGAAAAATAGGACAATAAAGTAGATAATTTCTGGAAGCCCTGTAACTTAGATAAGCCCTGTAACAAGCCCTGTAAAGTAGATAATTTCTGAAAGATAATTTCAAGAAAACATCATGATTCTTTATTACTTTTTTTTTTTTTTGGCTGCACCATGTAACATGCAGAACTTCCCCCACCAGGGATTGAACCAGTCCCCCTTGTAGTGGAAGCACAGAGTCTTAATTAGGAAAGTCTGATCCCTTATCACTTTAACTGCTTTTTTCCAAGCTAAAATTTACGTCACACATTTGATTCACTGACTTCATATACCACTTATTCATTTTCGTTTCTTCCATAAATCCTTGTCTTCCCCTTATGGTTTTTGGTTCCCTCCTTAAATTCTTTCAAAGTTAACAATAAGAACAAGCTGAAACAGGATCGGTATCTAAGCCCAGTCTCTCTTCCTCAGCCAGCAGTCTTCCCGTTTGTTTTGGGAAATGCTGAGCTGGGTATTTAGCGCTGGGGCTCAGAGACAAACATCTGTAGGTTCCCATCCTCTTTGTCACTTATCAGCTATGTGCCTTGAGCAAAATACTTCTCTCTGAGCCTTACTTCCCTTATTTGCAAAATGGGCCTAATACTAAAACCATTTAGCACATAACATTGGACGTCTGGATCTTAGCACAAGGCCTGGAGTGGGGGAGTTAACTACTCATGGGATGATCAGATCTCTTTGGTGCTCCAGAGTTGCATGCTGTTTTCACCCTACTCTCATGCTCCGAAAGATTCAACCCCCAAAGGTTTCCTGTTCAGTCAGACTTTCCTTAACTCCTAGAATCTGAGCTTCTCGATGTCCCAACCACTAGTGTACATCACATTATTGTGGAAACTACAGAAAAATGGACACCTTTAAGAGACTGAGATATGCCAGTTTGAGGATATGAGATCCTCCTTATCCCAGCCATTCACTGATGGTCACCAATGGAAAAGTAACTTGCCCAAATTTGTCTATTGGTTTTGGAAAGTCTTTCACAGAGATAGGCCAAGGACTAAAGGGGACTAATTTTTTTTTTTAATCAAGGATGCAGAGCAATAAATAGTATATATTACACTATCAACTCAATGGACACGAGGTTGAGCAGACTCCGGGAGATGGTGAAGGACAGAGAGGCCTGGAGTGCTGAAGTTCATAGGGTCGCAGAGTCAGACACAACTGAGCAACTGAACAACACTAAATTATACTTGATTCAGCTGTGAAGTTGAATTCACAGCCTTCCGCTTTTGAAATTTTAATGAATTGCAGTTATGAACATAAAGTGCAAATAAAATGATAAAATCTTTATAATTGTGAGATATAATTATGAGATTTTATAAGATAAAAAACCTTATAATTGTGCTTGGGAATAGTTCAGTTTGTGGGAAGAATCTTAAAGTTCCTATTATTAATTGGATTAAAAAAATAGTATAAATGATGTATATTTGACATTAGACCTGACATTTAAGGTCTCTAAGCTTCCATTTGCTTATTCATAAAGTGTGCTCAGTTAGAAGAGTATCTAACTCAAAACAGTGATTATGAAGATTAGAATACATATATGAATATTTAGTACAGTCTCTTGTATAGTAGACACTCAAAACATTGTTGATTCTTAATGCTGATGATTTCATTATGACTTAATTTCTCCATCTGTAAAAGAGGATAAAATACCTGCTGTAAAAAAAAAAAATACCTGCTGTATAGGTCTTTATGAATATTAGATGGGATAATGTTTTAAGATATGTGTGGTACTGTTTCTGATCACTGTAAGAAATTAATAAATGCTGGCTTTTTAAAACAAACTTTTGTTAGCTGTGTACTTCACTAGCCATGTAGACACACACACACACGCACACACCTGTATGCACATTTTCCCTGGTCACCATTGATACTGCTGAAAAAGGATAAAAATGAGTATCCATTTTAATGTATTCTTTTCCCTGAATAAAACTATACTTGGTGGTTTTATAAAAACCTAAAAGGGAAAATAATCTGAAAAAGAATAGATTATATTATATATAATTGAATCACTTTGCTGTGTACCTAAAACTAACACAACATTGTTAACCAACTATACTTAGTAAAAATAAATAAAATAAAATTCCTGGAAGCATCAAAAAGATTATACTTGGAGGGATAAAAGGGCCGTTTCTATTTATCCTGTATCCATTGATTTCCGTCCCCCCAGTCCAAATGGAAATCAGAAACCACATAATCTGTTTGAAACACAGATTTCCCTGTGGGCTTGTTCTTTCTCCCCAAGTCATTGTCATAAAAAGCCAGTCACTTCCCATCTAACAGCTCATAAAGCCCAACCGGCGTGGTCTTTATCCGTCAGACCTCAAGACCATTTCGCTCTCAGTGAATCCACATCATCTTTTTTCACAGACTTTCATGTTGCGATTTATGAGTAACTTGGTAATGTGGTAATGGGTCCCAATAAATGTCTTTTTTTTTTTTTTTAACAAAGGAGCATTTGTTTAAGCAGCTAAATATACTAATTACTCACTACATTTTTTCCTCCTCCACATACTTTTAGGAAAGGAACTGTGTTCTGTTGTTCTGTGTCAGTGACACAAAGCAATTGAGGATAAACTTTTGTGAAAAGCAGAGACATTACTTTGCCGACAAAGGTCCGTCTAGTCAAAGCTACAGTTTTTCCAGTGGCCATGTATGGATGTGAGAGCTGGACCATAAAGAAAACTGAGCACTGAAGAATTGATGTTTTTAAACTGTGGTGTTGGAGAAGACTCTTGAGAGTTCCTTGAGTTTCATAGAACCTCAACGGTTCTATGAAGACCTAGAAGACCTAGAATTAACACCCAAAAAAGCTGTCTTTTTCATTATAGGGGACTGGAATGCAAAAGTAGGAAGTCGAGAATCACCTGGAGTAACAGGCAAATTTGGCCTTGGAGTACAGAATGAAGCAGGGCAAAGGCTAATAGAGTTCTGCCAAGAGAACGCACTGGTCATAGCAAACACCCTTTTCCAACAACACAAGAGAAGACTCTACACGTGGACATCACCAGATGGTCAAAATCAGATTGATTTTACACTGAAATCAGACTGATTATATTCTTTGCAGCCAAAAATGGAGAAGCTCTATACAGTCAGCAAAAACAAGACCAGGAGCTGACTGTGGCTCAGATCATGAAATCCTTATTGCCAAATTCAGACTGAAATTGAAGAAAGTAGGGAAAACCACTAGACCATTCAGGTATGATCTAAATCAAATTCCTAACAATTATATAGTGGAAGTGAGAAATAGATTTAAGGGACTAGATCTGATAGACAGAGTGACTGATGAACTATGGACAGAGGTTTGTGACACTGTACAGGAGACAGCAAGACCATTCCCAAGAAAAAGAAATGCAAAAAAGGAAAATGGTTGTCTGAGGAGGCCTTACAAATAGCTGTGAAATGAAGAGAAGTGAAAAGCAAAGGAGAAAAGGAAAGATATACCCATTTGAAGGCAGAGTTCCAAAGAATAGCAAGGAGAGATAAGAAAGCCTTCCTCAGTGATTGGTGCAAAGAAATAGAGGAAAACAACAGAATGGGAAAGACTAGAGATCACTTCAAGAAAATTAGAGACACCAAGGGAACATTTCATGCAAAGATGGGCTCAATAAAGGACAGAAATGGTATGGACCTAACAGAAGCAGAAGATATTAGGAAGAGGTGGCAAGAATACACAGAAGAACTGTACAAAAAAGATCTTCACAACCCAGATAATCACAATGGTGTGATCACTCACACAGGGCCAGACATCCTGGAATATGAAGTGGACCTTAGGAAGCATCACTACGAACAAAGCTAGTGGAGGTGATGGAATTCCAGTTGAGCTATTTCAAAGCCTAAAACATGATGCTGTGAAAGTGCTGTACTCAATATGCCAGCAAATTTGGAAAACGCAGCAGTGGCCACAGGACTGGAAAAGGTCAGTTTTCATTCCAATCCCAAAGAAAGGCAATACCAAAGAATGCTCAAACTACCACACAATTGCACTCATCTCACACGCTAGCAAAGTAATGCTCAAAATTCTCTAAGCCAGGCTTCAACATCACATGAACTGTGAACTTCCAGATGTTCAAGCTGGTTTTAGAAAAGACAGAGGAATCAGAAAGCAAATTGCCAACATCTGCTGAATCATCGAAAAAGCAAGAGAGTTCCAGGACAACATCTGTTTCTGCTTTATTTACTATGCCAAAGCCTTTGACTGTGTGGATCACAATAAACTGTGGAAAATTCTGAAGAGATGGGAATACCAGACCACCTGACCTGCCTCTTGAGAAATCTGTATGCAGATCAGGAAGCAATAGTTAGAACTGGACATGGAACAACGGACTGGTTCCAAATAGGAAAAGGACAATGTCAAGGCTATATATTGTCACCCTGCTTATTTAACTTATATACAGAGTACATCATGTGAAATGCCAGGCTGGATGACACACAAGCTGGGATCAATATTTTCGGGAGGAATATCAATAACCTCAGATATGCAGATGACACCACCCTTATGGAAGAAAGTGAAGAAGAATCAAAAAGCCTCTTGATGAAAGTGAAAGAGGAAAGTGAAAAAGTTGGCTTGAAGCTCAACATTCAGAAAACAAAGGTCATGGCATCTAGTCCCATCACTTCATGGCAAATAGATGGAGAAACAGTGGAAACAGTGGCAGACTTTATTTTGGGGGGCTCCAAAATCACTGCAGATGGTGACTGCAGCCATGAAATAAAAAGATGATTATTCCTTGGAAGAAAAGTTATGACCAACCTAGATAGCATATTAAAAAGCAGAGACATTACCTGGCCAAGAAAGATCCATGTAGTCAAGGCTATGGTTTTTCCAGTAGTCATGTATGGATGTGAGAGTTGGACTGTGAAGAAAGCTGAGTGCAGAAGAATTGATGCTTTTGAACTGTGGTGTTGGAGAAGACTCTTGAGAGTCCCTTGGACTTCAAGGAGATCCAGCCAGTCCATCCTAAAGGAGATCAGTCCTGGGTGTTCATTGGAGGGACTGATGCTGAAGCTGAAACCCCAATACTTTGGCCATCTGGTGCGAAGAGTTGACACATTTGAAAAGACCCTGATGCTGGGAAAAATTGAGGGCAGGAGGAGAAGGGGACAACAGAGGATGACATGGTTAGATGGCATCACCAACTTGATGGACATTAGTTTGAGTAAACTCCGGGAGTTGGTGATGGACAGGGAGGCCTGGCATGCTGCAGTCCATGGGGTCACAGAGAGTCAGACACAACAAAGTGACTGAACGGATAAATGATGTGGGTTCTTTTTTTTTATCTTGGACAGGATGGTTAATTTCTCTAAGTCTTGGTTTAAAAGTGAAAATTTGATTGTATGAATATTTAGCACAGTCCTATCCTTATTTTAGACAACTAATTATCTGTTAGAGGCATCTAACTCATAGGAAAGAAAGTTTTCCTGTTTCCCATAGAGTCACTGCACATTTATCCACGTGGTCACCATTTCCAGTGTCCTCCAGTCCTCTGTGTGGATCCACGAAGAGCTGAAGTAGAGTGCAGGGCCACCAGGTTCCTGCAGTTCCTGTCTGAGCCTACACTGTGAGTGCAAGTCCAAACCAATCTCTAGGTTGCCTGGGAGGAATCCCTTCAACGTCAGAACATGCCTGTTCACCACTTATGCAGGGTGTTCCATGGAGTTGTAAGCAAGTGAACACCTTCAGATTATTCTTGGGCATCACTTATCTCCTGGCAATGATCATGCCATTGACCCTCTAAAGGAAAAGAACTTTGAACTGCTTCTTCAGCAGTTTTCAGTGGCTTTTCTTTTACAGACAACTCTGTAGCATGTGGCCCAGAAACCAAAGTGAACAGTTCTCAAGACAATGAAATTTATCTTCTTGGCCTTAATGACATCTACTTTAATCACCTTTGCTAGTGGTTCCAGAAAATATATTATTTAATCTGGGAGTTAAAATTCTTTAAAATATTCAAAATGTGGATTTTCCCCCCCTGATTGTAAATAAAATGAATCCATTATAGGATAGTCGGAATGGAAAATATCCTAAATTTCTAAACCATATATAATCTTACAACTTACAAACCACCATGCTTAATATTTTGTTATATTACTTTTATCTTTTTTGCATATATATGTACATATGTTTATGTATATGTATACACACATATTATAAATAGGAAATATACATACAGTATTATTCATTTAAAAAATACTATAGCATACACATTTCTGTGATTCATGAAATATCTTTGAAAAAGACCTGATTTTGAGTGATTGTAGCAGTCCCTCACACGACTGATACACAGCTTATTTAACCAACACTCACTTCTTCAGATGATAAAATTATCATTCCACCACAGGGAATCTTGTATTAACAGAAAGAAAGAAGTGCATCTCAGGTATTGTCTAATATATATTCTCTTTCTGGGGACACAATTTGGTCTTTTAATGCAAAGGGTGGGTCAAACTCTATTTCTGTAGTTAAAGACCAAAGGCTACCATAATAGTTTAAATACCCTGAAGTGGAAGATGTGACAAGAAATGACAGCAAAGAAGTACTTTGACTGGATCTCCGTTTTTCACAATCCCTAAACTTTGCCTTGAAGGGGGTCACACAATGACCCCGTTTACCTGTGGAGATAGACACTTCGTAAGTTTTTACCTTGATTCTCATATTTAGTTTTTCGCTCACTAAATAGAGGATCCTAAATAATAAAGCCCCATTTTTCAATTAATTATTAGTTCACTTGATAAACTAACTGCTACCATTTGTTGCTATTCATCTTGCCTGTGTTGAGTTGTAAATGAATGAATTCTAATGTAAGAGGAGATTGGTATTTATGGTTGAATGAAAAGGAATATTCAAACTAAGTTAAATGTACATTTTAAATTCTGCTTGTAAGTGATATCATTCAGTATTTGTCTTTCTCTGTCTGATTTATTTCACTTAGCATAATTCCCTCCAAATTCATCCATGGTGCTTCAAATAGCAAAATTTCATTCTTTTATATGACTGACTAGTATTCCATTGTGTATGTAGACCACATCTTCTTTAATGGTTACCAACGGGAAAGTGGGGAGGGGCAATTCAGGGGTTATAATGGGAGTGGGAGGTACAAACTACTGGGTGTAAGAGAGGCTCAATGATAGATTATATAACATGTGGGAATATAGCCAATATTTTGGAATAGCTGCAAATGGAAAATAACCTTTGTATAAAAATTTTAAAATCTTTTTAAAAAGCAATACAAAGCTTTAAAAAAACCTAACAAATGTAAACTCTTCCTATAAATCCTAAACATACCTAGCTCTTCCTTTTATTGCCAAAGGTGAGGTGTCGATTGATCTTCTTTCATCAAAACTCTTTTTTTGGCATCACCCAGCCCCACTCTCTGCCTCATGCCAGCCCCTCATAACCCACCACCCCCAGCTGTGAGCTCTTCCTGGGCCGCTGGGAATGGGCTTATGAGAAACCTTCTGCTCACTGCTAGTCTCA
Source organism: Muntiacus reevesi (assembly GCF_963930625.1). NCBI lineage: Eukaryota > Metazoa > Chordata > Mammalia > Artiodactyla > Cervidae > Muntiacus > Muntiacus reevesi. The sequence continues at coordinate 15,217,142 of NC_089259.1, forward strand.
TTTTAATCACAGTCTCTTATTGATAAGGCAGCTGAGGGTGAGAATAATTGACTATAAAACTCTAATCACTACAAACATCTCCTTATCCTTATCCAAAATACTCAAAGGAAGCCATATATACCCAGCTATTCTACTTTTGAAACTTATACAGCATTATAGAAGTCAAAGAATCTTTCATTCAATAATAATAATAATAAAGTTGTACTATGTTCTGGTGGAGCAGGATGTACATGGACTAGATTTTACCCAGGGCAAGTGGAAATGAAGAGCAACTTTGGGGCAGGGATGAGAAGGAAGCAGGAGATGGGGAAGGACATCTAATCACTTTGTGCTGGGATTTTTCTTTTCTTAATCTGATGGCAGCCAAGGAGAGGACAGAGAACACAACTCCCAGCCCCTCTTGGGTGTGTTCCCAGGTTGCACAGGTAAAATCAGCTCTGAAATTAAACTCTCAGCACTGATTTTTTTTTTTTTTTTGACATGGACAATTTTTAAAATCTTTATTGAATTTGTTACAATATTGCTTCTGTTTTATGGTTTGGTCTTTTGGACTGGAGGCATGTGGGGTCTTAGCTCCTCAATCAGGGATTGAACTCAAACTCCCTGCATTGGAAGGTGAGTTAACCACTGGACCACTAGAGAAGTCCCAGCACTGACTCTTTGAAGGGTTGTTCCTGTTCAGTCACATTCAACTCTTTGCCATGGTCTGTAGCCCTCCAGGCTCGCCTGTCAACGGGATTTTTCAGGTAAGAGTATTTGAGTGGCTTGCCATTTCCTTCTCCAAGGGATCTTCCCAGACCAGGGATGGAACTCAAGTCTCCCGCATTGGCAGGCAGGTTCTTTACCACTGAGCCACCAGGGAAACCCTTTGAAGGGTATTTTGATATTAAATTCTGCTGTATGAAGTTTCCAGAAGCCACAGGATCACACTTCTGTGGCTAACACAGACAACTTTCAGTTGCTTTTTGCAGTCACTCAATGTCCCTCTGCATGGAGCCACCCGATGTATTTGCTTCAGGAAGGAGAGGTCCTGACCTGAAGTTGGTCTGAGAGCAAGAAGTCATCAGAAACTTCATGTTTCATTTCCTCTTTTTTCCTATATTTGATAGCCCACAAAAGGGTATGTGAAAGTTAACCTCACCCGTTCCTTATCTTACTGGTAAGAGAATTTTTAGCTGTGCAAGGAAACCTGGGCGTGTGGGTATACCTGGGAATGCTGTGCTGAGGTTCTTATTCCTGAAAGTCAGGAGTATTTGGGGGCTTCTCTGGTGGTCCAGTGGCTAAGACTCCATGCTCCCAATGCCGGAGGCTGGGGTTTGATCCCTGGGCAGGGAACTAGATCCCACATGCCGCAACTAAGGGTTTGCATACTGCAGCTGAAGATTCCGAGTGCTGCAACTGAGACCTGGTGCAGCCAAATAAATTTAGAAGAAGAAAAAGAAGAAAAAAGAGTGTTTTGCTAATATTGCACAGTCAGACCCCTCTTCAGACCTCAGCAGCTGGGAGCTTGGGTAAGAAATAGAAGGTGCTGAGGCAGCCCTTTGTAACCACCACACTCTGGGCCAGGCTGCCCCAGTGTAGAGCATGAATGAGCTTGGAGCAGTGGGTGGATTTACGCAACAATTTCTCCAAGCCACAATGGAAGTGTCTGACTTGATTGCCAATATAAGAGGTTTTTAATTTTTAATTTTATTTTTTTCATTCTCTGCCTCAAAATGACCACACTCAGTTTAAGTCAATTCTGGGTGACACGACTGATACAGAAAGCTATGTCTGGAACAATGACAAGAGGCAAGACTTTCATGACTTGTGGCAACAGAGAACACACTTGGGTCCTACTGATAAAATTGTGTGACATAAATATAGCTGCACATGCAGGCTTCCCAAAAGATTCAGCTTCAACCAAACACTCACTCACAATATTACTTTCAAAAAGTTGTTATAATCTAGAATTATATGATCTCAATATTCTTTAAGTGATATGAATATACTCTAGAATTGGGGTACTTCAAAATGTGTTAGTGGGCACCCTTTTAAAGCCCTAGAGAAAATCTTCTCTTCATAAGAGATTGTTAGTTGCTCCAGGTTGATGGTTATTAACCCAAGATTAGCCAACTCATCAATATCCTTTTCCTACCTCAGGAAAATGGCCTGAAGAATTCTCTTTCTTTGTCTATAGAATAAGAGCTTGTATATTTACATGTGTGTGTATGCTTAGTCACTCAGTCATATTTGATTCTTTGTCGCCCCATGGACTGTAGCCTGCCAGCTTCCTCTGTCCATGGGATTTTCCAGGCAGGAATACTGCAGTGGATTTCTATTTCCTCCTCCAGGGATCTTCCTGACCCAAGGATCAAATACATGTCTCCTGGATTGCAGGTAGATTCTTTACCATCTGAGCTACTAGGGAAGCCCTGTATATTTACATACTAGGTACCAGTGCAAGTCATTGAGCAATATTCCAAATGTGAAGATGCAGAGATAACAAAGCATCTTACAGGGGACTTCCCAGGTGGTTCAGTGGTTGATTCCCTGCTTCCAATGCAAAGGGCGTGGGTTCTATCCCTGATCAGAGAACTAAGATCTCACATGGCTCATGGTATGGCCAAAAAAAAGAAAAAAAAAAGCCAGAAACCATCTAATGTTATTTGTTTGGTTCAAAGGTTGGGTAGTAGGCAGCTAGTGGGGATTTGGAGTCTATGTGACAGAAGTGGGTTTACTATCAAGCAGTCTGGAAAATAGGAATCAACTCCACCTGGAAACTGCAAGTCACATTTCAAGGTAAACCTGGACTGAGAGAATGGTGAAATCAGCAATAGTGTTTCTTGCCAGATCAGATCCTGATAGTACAGGCAGAACGGCAAAAAAGGAGAATGTGTTTTAAGAATGACAACAACCATTTTTCTGTCTTGGAAAAGATGATTACATCAAAGTAGATGTAAAAAATGTGCTTTGTGTAAATTTATATGACATTCAAAGTAGACAAAATTTCAGTTTTTTGAGATATATACATAAGTGGTACAGCTATTAAGGAAAATGAAGAAATAAACACAAAAGTCAGGGGGTGGTTCCTGGTAGGACTTGAGACAGAGACAGATTATGACTAGGCAGAGCATCAGTGGGTTGCTTGATTGCTGGTCATGTTCTGGTTTTTAATCTGGGTGGTAGCCATATGGGTATTTGCTATATAATTATTATTGATGCCACATATGTGCTTTATATATTTTTTCTGAGTGCATGTTTTATTTCACAATTTTTAAAAGAATATGAAACAAATGGCTACTTTAATCATCCCTGTGGATACTTGCTGCTTGGAATAAAGCTATGACAAACCTAGACAGCATATTAAAAAGCAGAGACATCACTTCTCTGACAAAGGTCTGTATAGTCAAAGCTCTGGTTTTTCTAATAATCATGTATGGATGTGAGAGTTGGACCATAAAGAAGGGCGAGCACCAAAGAACTGATGCTTTCAAACTGTGGTGTTGGAGAAGACTCTTGAGAGTCCCTTGGACAGCAAGGAGATCAAACCAGTCAATCCTAAAGGAAATCAACTCTGAATATTCATTACAAGGATTGATGCTAAAGTCGAAGCTCTATAGTTTGGCCACTTGATGCAAAAGGCTGACTCATTGGAAAAGATCCTGATGCTGGGAAGGATTGAGGACAAGAGGAGAAGGGGACAACAGAGGATGAGATGGTTGGATGGCATCACTGACTCAATGGACATGAGTTTGAGCAAGCTCCGGGAGGTGGTGAAGGACAGGCAGCCTGGCTTGCTGTCGTCCATGGGGTTATAAGGAGTCAGACACGACTTAGTGACTGAACAACAACAAGGATGAAATTTGAACACTAATAACTATCCAGGCACTGGCAAACTCTGGGTTGCATCTGAGGGAAGCTCTCATTTGGAGATCTTTGAAAGCCCTTCATATTTAGGACTAGAGACTGAGAGTTACATTGACCTTGATCCTGCCTTCTCCATGGCTATCCTGGGACCACAAGCAGTCAGGGCAGGTGCTGGAAAGAGGAGGGTTGGCCAAATGGTAGGAGATTAAGGTAAGGCAAGCAGCTGGCACAGTGCAGCCAGGAGACCCGAGGTCACAGGGCAGTCGAGGGTTCAGTAGGTAGAGCTATTGGTGGTAAGAGCAGTCTAGACAGACAAGCAGAGGTCTGGACATGTATGAAAACTGGCAAATGTTCAGTATGTAAACTTAGTGCTCAGGAGATGAGATATGGAGTCTCCTGACATGGGGCCAGCTGAGCTGGGGAAGGAAAGAGAGGTGGGAACTGGAAATTACACGCACCTAATGTGATGCTAGAGCAGGGCATGGCCACCCACTCCAGTACTCTTGCCTGGAGAATCCCATGGACAGAGGAGCCTGGTGGGCCACAGTTCACGGGGTCACAGAGTCAGACACAGCTGAGTGACTGAGCACATATGCACGGCTCTCTGTTCTGACCCTGACCCTGTGGACAGGGTACCAATGACAGTACCCCACCCATCTCTGCCACAGAGCCATGCACCCCAAGCTTGGCCAAGCTGAGTCCTTCCTCAGAGGTTTTCCAAACTGGAGTTCAAGGAAGTTTTTTCTTCTCTTTAGTTTATAGGTGGAGCTATAATTGTGTCTCCTAACTATGTGGCCATTCACTCTAAGGTATGGAGAAGCCGAAAAGAAAACAGCTGATACCCGAGGAAGTAGCAGCTGTGGAATCGTGGCTTCGTGCCCGTTCTGATTCCATTTAACCCTTAAGGGTAGTTCTACTCCTGTCTCCACTCAAACATTACTCCCTTATCTCACAATTCTATACGATTTATTTTTTTCCTCACAAAGCTGCTGGCAGGTACAAGGAAATAGAGTGACATACACATTTAAGAAATGTAAGTTATATGTTGTTGGCCAAAAGGGAGAGCACACAGTTTAAATAGTAAGGAAAAGCATACATCTGACTTGAGGAAAAAGCAGAGCTGGAGTTCATTAGTCAGCTCTTCCACACGTAGCTCACTGGTGATTTATGAAAGTGACACTTCCCCTTTCTAGGGAGCAATGAGAATTATTCCCTAAGCCAGCCTGAGGTTGTCTGACATCGCCTTTCCCCCATCCAAGCCCTCAGGCTTTACTGATCTGATTCTTGCTTTCGCTCTGACTAAAGCGGCACACGCATTCGCTGACTCAGGATGTTCTGTGCTAAAAGTGGGTCGGTCCCCACAAACTGGGGCAGATGGTCGGTCACCCTGTCGCCCATTCTGTCTGCGTCCCTCCTGGCCAGCCTCCCTGTTTGACATCTGTGTGGGTGTGCGCTGTTGAAAAGGATGAGGACACTTGGGACTTATTTATAGCTTGGTGAAAGGACTGTGAGGAACTCCAGCTGATTTCCTTATCCAACCTTCATACTTAGATACTGTTCAGGAAGCAATGTGGCCTTATGATTTGGTAAAATTAAAAAAGAGGTATTTTATCCTCTACGTGACCACCTAGCTGCCATACTGTGAACTGGGCAAATAATAAACTTTAAACTGTTGTAAATGCAGATGGAGAATGCACCTATTTTGAGTATATCCAGGACTTTCGCATGGACTTGGAGCATTCCCTTATAACCAAAAGTCTCTGAAAACAGCCTCTATTCCTTGTCTCTTCCCTCTGTTGTCTCATTTGTGCGTCCACAGTTAAAACACAGATGTTTTCTGAAGGTTATTGGAACATTTGATCGTCAGAGTTCATGGAGAACACATATAAGAATGGTTGAAGTTAAAAACCTGGTTGTACTGTGTGCTGGCAAGGATGTGAAAGAACTGGAATTCTCAGACACTGCTGGTGGAAAGGAAAAATGGTACAATCGGTGTGTAAAACAGTTAACAGTTTCTGAAAAAGTTAAATATGCACATACCCGTATAAGCCAGCCTAAGTATTTACCCAAGAGAAAAGAAAGCATGTGTTCACACAAAAACATGAACGTGAATATTCAAAACAGCTTTATTTGTATTAACTGCAAACTGGAAACATCCCAAGTGTCCACTAGCAGGAGGCTGGATAAGCAGAGATGGGGGCTTCCCTGCAGTCCACTGGTGAGGACGCCACGCTTCCGCTCCAGGGGCCCGGGTTCAATCCCTGGTCAGGGAACTAAGATCCTGCACATGGCGCAGTGTGGCAAAACAAAAATAAGTAAAAACAAAGTGGGATACAAACATTTAAAAAGCACCAAAGATATATCCAGATACCCATGGTATATCTACAGTGGAAGACCACCCAGCAAAAAGAAAGAGAGACAGGACCGGGGGCGGAGAAAGAGCAAGGGCTGGAGAAAGACAGAGAGCTATCTGATAGATGTTTCAACAAGGATGAGTCTCAATCTCAAAATAATTAGACAAATTCTCAAAATAAAGAAACCAGATTTTAAAAAGAGCTATGATTTTATTTGTATAAAACTGTATGATTTCATTTATATAAAACTCTAGAAAATGTAAGCAAGTTTACAGTGGCTGTCTATGGAGGGCAGATAGGAGAGGAGTAGGGGTTACCAAGAAGCAGAGGGAAATTTGGGGGGTGATGGATGTGCTCATTAGCTTCACTGAGGTGATGGTTTTAGAGTATGTACATATGTGAGAACCAAGTATATGCTTTTTTTTTCTAATTTAAAAAATTTCATAACTAAGAATGCTAATTATTATCTGACAACACAAATCATCTATTACCACAAGTCATTAATTTATAAAAAACCACAATATCTGTGATATACAATAGTGAGCTATGCCTGTATTCCAAAATGGTTTCTAAACAAGAATATTTCTACAGATGATGATTAAGTCTATTCTCAAACAGAAGAGTGATTCTTTCATCTGTTTTATAAATATGAATGAGTATAACTCTTAATAGATGAAAAAAGTCTTGAGATATAACATAATAATCCTGAGACCCAATGTGTCAGGAATTATACCAAGAATAGCAAGAAAAGAGATTCAGTAAGAAAGATATCCAGTTTAGATACCGATATTTTTATAAAACCCCATTTGAAAATCACTGGCCTGGAAGATGACAGATGTATATAATGTAAAAGTTGAATAATAAATGAAATTAGGACTGACAGCACGGTACCACCAGAATTTTGATAACTACAGGAAAACTTTTAAACGATGTGCTTTAAATATGTATGTCTTACTCCTTGTCAGTACTTCAATAAAGTTGTTTCTAAAAGCCCCACACACTTACTGGTCCTATACTGACTTATCTAGATAAGTTGGTCCTATAATGACTTATCCAGAGTACTTGGGGAATCTGACAGTGTTATCCTCTTCCAAATGCTTCCCTTTCCAGGCTCCCCTGATGGCTTCCTGCCACACCACACATGCAGAAAGAGGCCACAGCAATAGCTGTAGAGATGAGACTAGGGTCTGGCCTGCTGACTTTCAACATATAGGCCTATTTTTCTGCCATCATCTTGAGCAGCCACAATAATCACAGAAAAGCAGTGAAATTGCCAATCAATCTGCAAATCCAAATGACTCAATAAACACTTCTGTATTCTCTGGCTGCTGTAATCAGCAAGGAGGATGTGGGTGAGTGTGTTTAGGAGATACTTAGTGTTATTCATCATGTGTAAATGACTACATTAAATTTTTTAAAAAAAGCTAAGATCACAGCATCTGGTCCCATCACTTCATGGCAAACAGAAGGGTAAAAAGCGGAAGCAGTGACAGATTTTCTTTCCTTGGGCTCCATGATCACTGTAGACAATGACTGTACCAATGAAATTAAAAGACGCTTGCTCCTTGGAAGGAAAGCTATGACAAACCTAGACAGGGTATTAAAAAGCAGAGGCATCACTTTGTCAACAAAGGTCCATATAGTCAAAGCTATGGTTTTTCCCGTAGTCATGTACAGATGTGAGAATTGGTCTATAAAGAAGGGTGAGTGCCAAAGAATTGATGCTTTTAAACTGTCGTGCTGGAGAAGATTCTTTGAGAGTTCCGTGGACTGCAAGGAGATCAAACCAGTCAATCCTAAAGGAAATCAACCCTGAATATTTCATTGGAAGGACTGATGCGGAAGCTGACGCTCCAATACTTTGGCCACCTGATACAAAGAAAAGACCCTGATGCTGGGAAAGATTGAAAGCAAAAGGAGAAGAGGGTGGCAGAGGACGAGATGGTTAGATGGCATCACCGACTCAATGGACATGAATTTGAGCAAGCTCTGGGAGACAGTGAAGGACAGAGGAGCCTGGCGTGCTGCAGTTCATGGAGTCGCAAAGAGTGGGATACGACGTAGCGACTGAACAACAACAACAAAACAAGTTACTAAGAGTCAAGAATGGGCTCCCAATTAATCCAACGGCCTTCCGACATGCTTCTCAGAGCTGCAGACGGCAGGTGTTTCAGCCCACTTGCCTGGATGAGCTTTCTGGGTTTTCACCCATCGCTCCAGCAAATCTGGTGCAGAGCGTGGGGCCTGGCTGGACTTCATCCTCCTTAGAGGCAGCTCAGACACAGCCCTGGCTGGACCTCCACACCCTCCTCTTCACCCACCCAGGAAGAGAAAAGCAACTTTTTCAGTCTTCATCCATCCTGCAGCTCCTCACATCGAGGGTTTCAAGAAGTGGCAAAAGGCCATGCTTTCAAAAGCCGCTCTGCATTAGCAGACAATGGAATAACTATCAAGAGATCTGCTGCCAACCTTCTCGTTTGCCCGATAGTTACCCGGATATGTTATGACAAATGCTTATTTAATAAGTCACTACATGTGGTTTGAATTTAAGAGAAGAAGTCTACCAGATTGTGGGGCTGCAGTTTAACCAGGACACTGGAGTGCAAAGTCAGGAAATATCAGCCCAAGTTTCTGTCTACACACTCGGGTCACAGTTATAGGACTCCTTATAGCAGTCACGTGCTTAGGTACTGACAGGCGCCTGTTTTGAGATTCCTCTGTTTTATTAAATTCAGGGTTGTCATGGGTTACAGTCAAGTCTGTTTAGTCCCACACTTCATTTTTCATTTTTTTTCTAGGAAACTTTCGGCGGCATTCCACTTTCAAGTGGTGTCTTAAGGGTAGATGTTCTTAAGACTTAGTTCAAAGATTTCACCGCAAATCCATTTGTTGACTTCTTCCAGATAAAAGATTTAATCCCGTGTTCTGGGAGAGAGACATTCTTTTCACTTTCTGGGGCGAAAATACACACTGTCTGATGGAACCAACGTCTAAGGAGATTGTGTATGTTAAGATAAAAAGGGCTGCTGCATCCAACAGTGAAAGGGAGACTCTGGGAGGTCAGGAAGCTGTGATTGCTAGTGTGTGTTTTTGGATGCAGAAGTCAGCAGGCACTATCAGTTCTCTGATTCATCAAGGGGCATTTGTATCATGAATCAGTATTAAAGGAGAAGACAGGTCAGAGGGATGGAGGGATTTTATTTGCAGGGAAATAAAAATAATCAAATAATGCCCGAAGACCCAACTTCCCTTTGGGGGTGAGTCTGAAAAGAGAACAGCTGCCTCTGAAAGGCAAATAGGCAAGGCTTCCTTTTTCTGTATTGACAAGAGTCTTAGCCAGTTCTTTAAAGAGTGGCTTACCTTAAGCTCCTGAACCTTAGAAACAGGACTGGCGGAAGAGTACAGAAGGGCTTACCCTACATGAAATGATGGTATTGAAACTGTTTTTTAACTCTGAAATCAAAAGAGAGAGACAGAGGAAGAGAGGGACCAGGTGGTTCTGCTGCTGTATATAGTACAGTAGGTAAAATAACTCTGTGTGTGTGCGCGCGCGCACGCGCCCATGTGCTCAAATACACTTTCCTTTCAAGAAATCACCCATCAAAGACTAAAGCCAATACAAAGAAACATTTTAAATTGAGCAATGAATTTCAGCAATGTGGACAGTCTGGAAAACCGAAACAGCTCTTTAAATAATACTAATAGCTAAAATTGATCAAATACTTGACTACATACCAGAACTCACTGAACTCTCTCCACACACACAGTTTTTAAATTTATTTTATGTATGAAGAAGTGAAGACAGAGAAGAATCAATTGCCAAGGCCCACAAACAGGTAAATGGCAAAGCACAGATCTAAATGCAGGCCCGGGGAGCCTAGATTCCTCCATCATATCCCTGATATCCTGCTGATTCTCTGGGAATGTGGTTTTTCTTGGTGGGGCGTTTCGTTTACTTTAGTTGGGAGTGGGGCTGCATGGCCAGTGCGAGTTGCCTGTGGTATTTAACAGTGTCTTAATGTTTACTGAGCTATTGTGTGTCTGTGGTACACAGACAGTGGAAACGTCCAGGTCAGTAGCAGAGCCCCCCAGCCAGGAGGAGGCCCTACACGACACAATGAATGGAGTGGGGAATTGGGCATCGGGGGCCCACGCTGCGGTCCTGGCTCCATCACTCAAAAGCCCCGTGACTTAGGTCAAGCATAACCTCTGAGCCTGTGTTCTTTGCTAGTGCTTCAAGCACTGCCCTCCTCACATATTAGTATTACAGGAAAAACGCAGTGCTTACTAGCTCTCTTTAACCTTTAATTGCCTCAAGGATTTGGCTTGACTCAGTGCTTTCCAAAGTACAGAGAGAGGCGATGGAAAATGGACATTTTCCTCCCTTGTGAGGCCAAGGGGATCCGCTGGCAACATGTAAGTGATGCTGCCTTTAGAGTCTCTGTACCAAACAGCTGGGTTAGTGAGGTCAAAAGGGAGGGGATTTTGGGGGCCCTTAGAGGCAAACACAGAAGCCCAGGCGGCACCGTGGTGAAGAATCAGCCTGCCAACGCTGAAGACCCGAGACACGGGTTTGATCTCAGGTCAGGAGGATCCCCTGGAGAAGGGAATGGCAACCCCCTCCAGTATCCGTGCCTGGAGACTCCCATGGACAGAGGAGCCTGGTCAGTGCCAGTCCATAGGGTTGCAAAGAGTTGGACACAACTGAATTGCACACACCACACCGGAACAACTATTAAGTTTTTGCCTGTTTTTTGCTTCCATTAGGACTTTCTGCCTTGATCTTCAATTTACAGTAATTCAACCAACATTAATTGCATCTCTGTGCTAAACACTGCGTAAATGGGCGTGAGCAGATGCGTCATCTCAAGACATAAAGCCTGCACTGAAGGACAAAAACCCTTAATGAAGGATTCAGAGAAACAGCAGAGCGGCACAATAGTTGCTGGCCATTACTGAAGGTTGGAGGGGGTGGAGCACCAAGAAAAAATAGACACTTTTTTTTCACCTAGAAAATGTTTTAACAAGGAAATGACACTTCAGTGGTCTTGCAAGATAAGCCGCTGGTTTTCTGAGGGTCAAGAGGCATGAGGATGGGGACAGACTGGAAGCAAGACGTGGGCTGGATCATGATAGTCCCTGTATGATACCTGGACTTAACCTGTCAGTATTTTGGAATTATTTAAGTACTGTCTCACTGTATCTCGCTGTATCTTGCCACTCGCTGAACCCAGGGCAGGCAAGGCAAAAGCAGGGGAAGCTGGAAGAAGATTCGAGGCGCTGTAGGAACTGCAGGCA